>NC_035107.1:231031241-231641241 GCF_002204515.2 Aedes aegypti | reverse complement strand
AGTATAATAGAAATTGTATCAATTTTCTCTAAAATATCGCCGGTTTCGAATCTAACCTACTTTAAAAAAAGAAGCTAGCATTCGCTATTGCGCTAAATGAATGAAGCATGCAAGAAACAACCAAATTGTGAGCCTTGATACTTGAATTTGTTCAACTGATTTGCTTAAAAAGGATACTGGTAGCACTGGCTTTTGTATCGTCAAGGTTATCGATTGAAAAACAACGGGGCAGTCCTTGTTGAGCTGTCACGTCCTGTCCTAGCATAATACGCTACGTCAAATTTGTAAACAATCCTATTATGGACCCCGGGAGGGTCCATAATAGGCATTCGGACAACAGTTTTCCAAATGTATATTTCTCTGGGAAAATCGTATGATTTTGTATGTTGCATGGGTGTACTGTGAAGTAAAGACATTGAACTTGTTATTAAACTCTACAAAACGTTTATCTGCCTGATATATAATTGCGGCAAGGTGTCGACAATGAATTTCAGCTACTAAGGGGTCCATTACTAGCATTGACACCCTAATTTCATTTCATATGAGATTTTTAAGAATTTGATTGAGAGTCTTGTTTTTAAAAATTTCAACAACAAATTTCTACGAGATTTCTATATGAAAATTGGCAGAATTTTGTCAAATGTGCTCTTATAGATTTTTCCACAAGGAATAAATACAAATATCCTTTGGAAATTGCGTCAAAATACTGAGAAAAAGATCGCCTGATAAATAATTGAGAAGCTTCTGAGACGTTCCCCAATAAATTTGTTCAATTTCACTAGATTAATCTATATGCTCTTGCCAAAAAATACCCATATAATATCAAAATATTTTAAATGACTTCTCAAAAATTCGTGGCCTAAGGGAAAAAGGCCTAATTACAAATTCTTCCAAGATTAAGAATACAAATATAATAACAATCAGAATACAATTATGACCAAACAAAGTTTTGACTAAAACAAACTTCTTAAATTCTCATTCCGACAGTAATTGTGTCGAAAATAATGTCAGCAAGGCAAATCAGTTAGCCTTTCATCGAAAATTCTCCCAGATGTATCGCTAAAATGTGAAAAAAAAATCTCGAATTAATTAATCCACCAACTATTGCTCAAAGATAAAAATAATATTATTCCAAGCACTTTTTTTAATGACTTTCATTTAAAATTTACATTGAAAATAATCTGGGAATCATGTAAAACATTTCTTCAGGCATTATGCCAGGAATAACATCGCGTTTTTTAAGTCCTTTATGCGAAATGTAAAAATCTTCATAAATTCTGTTGCAAATTACCAATCTTCTCACAACATGTTTTCATATCTGCCTTCACTTTTAATCATAATGGCTGTAGAAATCACAAAAATATTGTATTATTTCTGATTATAATACCTGAAATCAATCCATAAAAAAAGTCCGGAAAAGAGCTCTGTAGGAATATCGGGTAATATTTTTAGAATGACTCCTGTATAAATTCCAGAAAAATTAATTCATAGAATTTCTTTAGTACTAGAGTAGTTTTTGAAAGAACATCTGAATTAATTTATGAAATTGAAAAGGGTAGTATTCCTGATGAATTCCCAGAAGATATTGATGGAGGATCTCAAGAATAAATTGTTACTTTCTTGTAATCTAATGATCCATTTACAGCAGAAACTTGGAACGAAATTCTAGGGCAGCGTCCTTTTATTACGTAACGCAAAAATTGAAAATAGGGGCCTTGCTTAGCCGAGTGGTTAGAGTCCGCGGTTACAAAGCAAAGCCATACTGAAGGTGTCTGGATCGAATTCCGGGTCGGTCCAGCATCTTTTTATAAAGGAAATTTCCTTGATTTCCCTGGGCATAGAGTATCATCGTACCTGCCACACGATATACGAATGCAAAAATGGCAACTTTGGTAAAGAAAGCTCTCAGTTAATAACTGTGGAAGTGCTTGTTGGAACACTACGCTGAGAAGCAGGCTCTTTCCCAGTTAGGACGTAAATGCCAAGAAGAAGAAGAAGAAAATTGGAAATTTCAAATTAACTAAACCCTCCACCTCTCCTCCGTAACGCTTTTTGTATGAAAAGTCTCAAATTTTTGTATGAGCCGTAACTCTTAAGCCTACTCCCACCTCCCCCTAGAACGTCACGTAATTTGTGAATGCCGCCTAGGGAAAATGAGCCTCTGTACGATCCATAAATTCTTTTGTTCCTTTGACTTTTACTGTGCGCCGTGTGTTGGTGTTGTCTCGCTCTATCTCACGGGCAATTTGAAAACAGGGCGCACAGTAAAAGTCAAACGTTTTATGGCATGCATAGGCTCATTGTGCAAATTTCCATAGTTCGGAAGAACAACTTGAAAAACGCAGAATTTTTATCAAATGTTCATGGTAGAAGCAATCCTATTCACACTCACGCTCTGAGAATACAGATTGTTTGTTTACCTCTGTGTTGAATTTGTTGAATTTTATCGTTGTTTACGAAATATTAAATATTTGTTTTAAGTTGATTGAAACCGTATTGTGAGCAGTGCATAATTTTTGTGCCAAAGCTATCGTCTGTAAACGTTATTTGTCCAGAATAGCACTATCAAAAAAGGAACATTCAGTGTTGTTAGATAGCAATACCGTCACTCAGTGCCAATCAATTCTCGCGTAACTTTTCAAAACGTCCTAAGTAACAAATGTAAACAAATCGAGATTATCATTGCAAATCATTTGCGTTGCACCACTTAGCAGCACACTAGAACACTCGTTCTGATATATTAACAATAAATTAATCTATTAAAAGCTTAACAAAATGACCAATGTTCAAATGTTGCATCGCTCTTAATCAATTGTTACATTGGACCTTTGATCAGAGAACCAACCACATGTCCTATGTAACATTTATGAATAAACACGATTCTAATGTTACATTGGACATTCCTTAATAAAGCTTTGGAATGGAGTTTAAATGGTAGAATGATTTGTAGAAGCGTGTCTGAGACACTACTTAGATGTATAGAATGCCATAATAACTGCTTCTCAATCATTTCAGTCGATATTTTCAGAGTCGCACTGCCTTGCAAAATTGAAAACGCTCAAGTGACAAAAAGAGAATGAGTTACACAAAACTGTATTTTGGTCTTTTTGTCAAACCATGTTTTACCGTTTCACTGGATTGGATCAGCTGCAACTTCTCTTTTCATATTATTAGCGCATTGCGTGCATATAGGGGAATGATATTGAGCATCATGATGTCATTGTATCAATCTGATTCAGATGCATGGTCGATCAAGCATATAAATATGCTTCCCGGCAGCAACACGAGCAACGAACATGCGCGACTTGCTCACACATATTTGCAGAGCGATCAATCACCGAAGAGAGGAGAAGCTGTATGTATTTGTTAGGCGTGGGCTCCTTTCTCAAGTTCCTACAACAAGATGGTCGGCGTCGTCATCGTCATCATTCCTCACCGCAATTTCTTGTTTCAACCGACGGCTGGTGCTGATTGCAACACAGCCGTCACCACCACCACGTCATGCAGTGGGAAACTCACACATGATCATGTGGGCGAAACCGTCATAAAAACGGGGATAAAATTGAGGGAGAATCAGTGAGAGAGCAAAATGTCCTACATACAGCTCAACGTTTCCCCTCCTTCTGTTGTTACATAGGACACATAGACGGAAGGGGAAGAAGTGACGTCGTGGGATTGAATGAATCAAAACAAAGCACAGCTGGTGTCGCCGATTAGCACACCGCAACAAAATGTCGATATTTTCAGAGTCGCTCTGCCTTGCAATATTGAATACGCTCAAACAACGAGAACGAGGTACACAAAACTGTATTTTGGTCTTTTTGCCAAATCATGTTTTAGGCTTACGCTGGATTGGATCAGCATTCGCTCAGCTGCCTGCCAGTTCTCTTTTCATGTTATCAGCGTATTGAGTGCATATAGGGAAATGATATTGACATTATGATCTTATTGTATCAATCCGATTCAGATCCATGGTCGATGAAGCATATACATATGCTTCACGGCAGCAACACGAGCAACGTCAGGGGACGGACCTGGTGAAGGGGTTAGAACACACGCCTCTCACGCCGAGGACCTGAGATCGAATCCCATCCCCGAGATAGTCACTTAAAATTTCAGTGACGACTTCCTTCGGAAGGGAAGTAAAGCCGTTGGTCCCGAGATGAACTAGCCCAGGGCTAAAAATCTCGTTAATAAAGATAGAAAAAAAAAACGAGCAACGTGCATGCGCGACTTGCGCACATATATTTGCAGAGCAATCATTCACCGAAGAGCGGAGAAGCTGTATGTATTTGTTTGGCATTGGTTTCCTACAACACAATCGACGGCGCCGTCATCGTCATCATTTCCCACCGCTATTTCTTGTTTGCACCGACGGCTGGTGCCGAATGCAATACAGTCGTCACCACCCGTCGTGTAGTGGGTAACTCACACACGAACAAGTGTGGGTGAAACCAGCATTGAAACGGGGGGAAGATTGAGAGAGAAACAGCGAGAAAGCAAAAAGTCCGATATACAGCTCAACGTTTCCCCTCCTTCTGTTGTTACATAGGACACATAGACGGAAGGGAAAAAGTGACGGCGTGGCATTGAATGAATCAAATTGTTGTTGTTTGTGAGGGACTTTAACCCGAAGGTCATTCGTCCCTTCTTCAAATGAATCAAAACAAAGCACAGCTGGTGCCTGCGATTATCACACCGCAACAAAATGAGCAGTTCAACTTGATTGAATGTTGAAGCAGTTCAACGCACGTGGATACAAAATAAAATAAAACATGCTTGCTGTGTGCTCAAATCAAAATGTCCGATGTTACTATAACTGAAACAAAATGACCGAAGTGAATGTCCAATGTAACAATTGTTGAAACAGAACGACCTATGTGATTTATCCTATGTACATATGTTTGGTCAAAACGTCCTATCTGATGTTTTTATAGATTTCAGTGTAATTTCCAAATAAATTGACAAAATTTCATTTCTTACGTTGAACTCTGTTAGACTGCTTCCCTCTACATGCAACACAGTGGGGAAAAATTGTTTCATTTTGATACAGTTTCAAAATATATTTTCACAACCTTCAAGCTCGATTTACTCGAAATGTGTGAATTGTTAGATAGGCCGTTTTGAAAAGTTACGCGAGAATTGTCCCATACTTCAGTTCATCGTGCACTGCATTCGTCTTTCGTACTGCCGATTTGCACCTCTTCTCATCATGGCTTGTGAGCGCTGCAAGAAAAAAATTTCAACCAAAAAGGAATGTGTCGTTTGCCATGGCTATTGTGGCGCGTCGTTCCACGCAGTTTGTGTGAACGTTGACGGGCCTCTCCTAGAGCAATTGGCGCAAAATGGAAAAAATGTGTTTTGGATGTGCGATGGATGCGCTGGCTTATTCACAAATTCTCACTTCCGTGTGATGATGACCAACTTTGATGGGAAAGATTCAGTCTTGCCAGAAGCATTTCAATCTATGCGATTGCAGATTGAACAGTTGCAATCTGCTGTGGACGCATTAACGACAAAAGTTGAGGAAAAATCGAGCACGCCCACACCCTTTGTTACTCCGAATTTGTGGCCCAATAGAGATCGCCTCAACACCCCTGTGAATTCAACGAAACGTCGTAGAGGCCAAGACGGTCATATGTTGGGCGTTCCATCGGTTGTAGGGAATGTAGACACCCAGGAAGCTGGCGTTATCAAAACTGTGCAATTGAATCAGCGAGATGACGATAATTTGCTTTGGATATATCTCTCGGCTTTTCATCCATTGACCTCTGAAGGGCAGATTGCCTCGCTCGTCAGTGAATGTTTAGATTTAACCAGTACATCGACAAAAGTAGTGAAGCTAGTTCCCAAAGGAAAAGATGTCAAATCACTACAATTTGTTACCTTCAAAGTTGGCATTGCTAAACAGTAGAAGGAGAAGGCCCTTTCGAGTGATTCATGGCCTGAAAATATCCAGTTTCGGGAATTTGATGATCTTCGCTCAAAAAACAGTCGACGAATAGTTAGTTTGCTGTCAATCGAGGACAAACCATTGACAATGGAAGCCGCAGAATCAAACTCCGCAACTTGAAATCAACCAGCTCTTCGAATCAACTGGGACGCACGCAAGGAAGCACTTTGGAAGCCCCTTCTGACCCCGTAACAGTCGAGCCATGTTCCACCGTCAACATCAACCAAGTTTCCTGCCATCATAGTCGTCCCGGTCCTGTTAACGGAGGCTTGGAAGAAGTCTTCCAGCCTGCACTTCCAGGCAAGTATGCGTGTCCTGTAGAACTTTCCACCGTTGAAGACTTTTCGAATTTTAGCTCGAACTCCGGCACATCATCCAGCGCTTATCGATCGAACTTCAGCCAAACAGTCTCCACGTCAAAGTACAACACCTCCCGCCCGATTGCGCCAAATCCTCTTACGATATTCTACCAAAATGTCCGTGGGTTGAGAACCAAGAACCGATCTTCGTCTAGCGCTCTCGTCCTGTGATTATGATGTCATCGCGTTAACTGAAACGTGGCTCGGTAGTGACATACTAAACTCCGAGTTTTCTTCCGATTATGTCATGTACCGCTTAGATCGAAATCCAGCCACTTCTAAACTGCAACGCGGAGGCGGGGTGCTGATCGGCGTCAAGAAGCATCTGCACTATAAATTAGTTACATTGGACAATGCCGAGAATTTGAAGCAAGTTGCGGTGTGTATATCGTTGCCAACGCAGGCCGTCTACATATGTTTTGTATACATAAGGCCGAATTCCATTTTTACAGTGAAAATTCTACCGGAATACTTAAGTTTTTGCTGTGACGAGTGTTTTTTTAATCCGCGTGAAGAGAGTTGTTATCGAAAAATCGATTTGTATTTACCGTTTTGTCTCCAATTCCGAACAGACTCATATTCCGAACACTCGGTTTTTGTATGGCGATTTGGTTGAAATGTTTCGCTGAAATATGTCACAACATTAGAAGGAAATGGCAGTCATTTGCAATTCAATTTAAAAGTCTTCCAATCTATTTTATACCTCGGAGGTAGTGTTGATTCTCTAGTTCGAGATCAGTAGAACTAGCTCAGATAAATTTATTTGCAAAATTATTCCCTTGAATGCTTTTTATTCATGCTGTTCGGAATTTGAGTCAAGGTGTTCGGAATATGAGACAGAATGAACACCGTGTTCGGCATTTGAATCAAAATGTGATTTTAAACTTTTACGTAAAAACAATACTAAACAGATTCAAATAAACATTTTTAACGGCACACCCAACAGCTAACAGTTAGACTTTGTGAAGAAATTAAAAATTACACAAATATCAACTAATTTATGTCGTTCAGATGCATTTGAAGTCACTGATGGCCTTAAGTGTTCGGAATATGAGTCAAAACGGTAATCAATTGACTATTGAGGGACCGGTCGTGATTTTATTACGCGATTTGATTGAAAATTCAAGTGATTGGGAAAGAAAAAGTGACGTGAAATTTGGTGGTTGAAGAAGGAAGCAAGATGGCGGACCCGCCGGGTGTCGACTCGGGAGGGAATTCGAGCACTAACACTAGAACATATCAAACCTACGAGTACAATCAAAATGATGCATCGCCGTATCGCGTGATCGTGCAGCTCAGAAATGATGATGGCGGACAACTGCGTATCAACAAACTGTCACTCGGAAAAGTACTGTCAAAGGTCGAGGAGTACAAGCAAAACATAACCAACATGCGCGCACTCGGAAGGAACAAAGTTCTGGTTTTTCTGAAGAGCTACCCAACGGCCAACAAAATGCAAGCTGACCAGATTCTGCGTAACTGCAACTACAAGGCATACGTCCCCCGCAGTTTCGTTTCTGTGACAGGAGTCGTAGCCGGCGTTCCAACTGACATGACCATCGATGAAATCAAGGAGAACATCTCAAGTCAACACCCGATCTTGGCTATCAACCGTTTACACCGGTATGAGTCAGGTAGAAAAATTGAAGCACATCGAATCAGCATCACGTTTCGCGCGAGCACCTTGCCAGCAGAAGTTCGGCTTTTCTGTTGCGTAAACACAGTGCGTCCTTTCATCAGCAAGCCAGTGCTATGCCTGAACTGTCTCAGGTACAACCACGCCACAGACAACTGCAGATCAAAAAAACGATGCCCGAACTGTGCCCAACAGCACGACGGTATGGAACGTGGAGATTGCCCCAACAAGGCTAGATGCCTGTATTGCAAGGATGATTCAAATCACAAGACATCGGACGAGCAGTGCGCTGAGAGACAGCGACAGAGGAACATCAAGACGATTATGGCTAAATCGACGCTTACCTTCATGGAAGCTAAAGAGCAGTTTCCAATCTTCACCGAAAATCGGTACGACTTATTGGGGAATGTCGATGAGTACCCAACGCTCCCAACTACCTTCGCCAAAATGGCAGGTGCTCAGTACAGAACAAAAAATAC
This sequence comes from Aedes aegypti, assembly GCF_002204515.2. Classification (NCBI taxonomy): domain Eukaryota; kingdom Metazoa; phylum Arthropoda; class Insecta; order Diptera; family Culicidae; genus Aedes; species Aedes aegypti. The sequence goes on along the minus strand of NC_035107.1, from coordinate 231,632,814 downwards.
GTTGCAGTACCGTCCACAGAAACCGAAACGTGCGAACGAAGACGTGAATATCGCCGACCAGGTACAGGTGTTTGCAGAAACGAAAAAGAAGAAGGTGAACTCGAACGAAGACGACGAGAGGAACGGAGTTGCTCTGTTCAATACGTACAAAGGCATCGGATTTTGAACGGTTCGTACAACGCATCGAGGAACAGCGCAAGCAACACCACCAACACGGTTATGAACGTGGTTTCGAGGTTGCCAAAGATGAAGCGGTAGGAACGACGATCGTCCCCAAAAAATACAATGCATCGGCAAGCGCGGCAAAACACGGCAGGTTCCGGAGTCGAAGCCCCGACGACCGAATCGCCTAAAGTTAGCATGCAATCGTAAGTAAATGCCAGATGAAATAAAAATTTTCCAGTTGAATATTCAAAGTCTACAGAAGAATAAAGACGAATTAGCCAGAGTTTTGATCAAAGATGAGTATAATGTAGCCTTAATATCAGAAAGTTGGAGTAAGAGAGAATTAGAGGGTGGTAAATACAGAGTGCCAGGGTTTTTCACATTCCTCGACTCACGAGACGACGGATATGGAGGCGCTGGGATTCTCATCAACAAATAGCTGAAATCAAAAGAAATAACGTTGCCGAAATTCTCAAAAATCCAAACGGTTGCACGACTGATTGTAGCGTATGACATTGTAGTGATGTCAATTCGTCATCAAACGTCAACATCCCACCGCAAAATCGCTAGTGTTTGGAGGGGATTTTAACCTCCAACTTTCCAAATAACCTCCAAATCATCACCTCCAAGTTGGTTCTAATACCCTCCGTTATATGAAATATGGTGGCGCGTCGATCGTCGCAAGTTTATCGTTAAACAGTCAATATACGTAGCACCGAATATTTCTCACTTCACATTGAAACAAGAGGTAGGATCTTTATTTCAAGCTGTAAGAGGACACCGCAAAATACTTGTAGGTGGGGACTTTAACGCCCATCATGGTGCATGGGACACGCAACATAGAGACAACAAAGGGGCAGCTCTTTTCGACCTAATAAATGAAGAAGCGTTTATACTGCTAAACGATGGACAAGCCACGTATGTACCAATAGAACTCAACAAAACTCCATCTGCTATTGATCTGGTGTTTGTAACCCCACAGCTGTTCCATAATGCTAGCATGAAAACTTTGGATTTTGGAATAGGTAGCAGACATCTTGCGCTAGAAACTGTTATACAGTTGGTTCAGCAAAGATCCGATAAGTTCATCATCAATCGCGCAAAAGTAGCTCAAGGTATTAGCAAAATCAATAGTAGCGAGGTTAGCAGTTACTCGGAGCTTCAGGCACAAACGAAACGGATTATGAGAAATGCCAGACAGCGGGATAAGTTTGTACCCAAGTTTTGGTGGTGTGAGGAAGTAGAGCAGGCATGGCAGGAGAAGAAATTGGCAAGGCAGAGGTTCAATCGAAGTGGTGATTTTGAATCGCTACTATATCTCAAGAAGAAAGAAGCAATATTCAAAAGATTGAAAACCCAATCTTCACGCAAAAGTTTCGAGGATTTTGTTGCAAGTTTTGATCCCAAAACACCTGCAAAAGAAATCTGGGATAAACTGAGACGACTCACAGGTAGTAAGAGGAAGCGTGAGAACGTTTTAGTTCACAGCGACGTAGAAATGGCTCAGGAATTTCTGAATAAATATTTCCCTTCAGAAAACAACGTTGATGCAATTCCATCTTATCTGCCCACCTATGAGGTATTAACGTCTGACTTCTGGTTCAAATTCTTGTCAAGGAAAACATCTCCAACAGCTCCAGGACCGGATGGGATCTCGTATAGCTCACTGAAACTTCTGAACACTGAAGTGACGAATGGCATCATTCGAGATATGAATAGTATTTGGAGATCTCAAGCCATCCCTGAGGACATGAAAGCTATTAAAGTGGTGGCAATCCCAAAAACTGGGAAAAACCCCGAAACTATTGAGGGAACTAGACGTCTGTCTATGCTGAGCTGCGGAATGAAGATTCCGAATGCGGCTATACTAGATAGGTTGCAATTTCATATAAAATCCAAAAACCTTCTTCCTGAGTTATCCTTTGGCTTTAGAAAAGGAATGTCGACCGTCAGCTGTTTAGAATTCGTAACAAATAAACTGTTTCACGCTAAACGAGAAAAAGACCTAGCAGCAGTCATTTTTATCGACCTATCTAATGCTTTCAACGCAATTAATCTGCAGACCTTGGAGCAAACTATGCTCTCTCTAGGACTTCCTCCAGAATTCCCAACTTGGGTGTTGGCCTTCCTAGCCGACAGGAAAATACAGTTGCAAGTAGGAAATGAGGTACACACGCGTCGCGTAAGCCAGGGTCTTCCACAAGGAGATATCTTGTCACTGTTCCTTTAGTGGAGGTATATTTTAAGGATGGTTCCTTTAGTGGCGCAAACCATTGATTTCTTATGGGACCCTCCACTATGGGTACTGATGCACCACAATAGGTACAAAGGAGCAAAAAACTTAGGCAAAATAATTGTTTTAAATAGTTTAACGATTAAATTTCATGAATATTATTCGATTACTTGTATCATTTTCGCATCGTACATAATACAAAAATATCACATAATCATTTATTAGCGCGAAACATGCCAAAACACACTACCTCCACTATTGGAGCTACCTCCACTAAGGGAGCGTTTGCCCTACTATGCACAGATATCTTGGACTATTGTTGGATAGATCGCTTCGGTTTGGCGCCCATATTCGAGATGTCACTCAAAAGGCGGCTGATCGTCTAAATATCCTCAAAGTCATCAGTGGTACCAAATATGGTAGCCACCCCACAACACTCAATTTGGCTTACAACGCTTTTTTCCGTATAGCTTTGTAGAGTATGGTGCCAGTATATATAGCTCGGCCTGCAAGAAGAACCTTGAGAAAATAGATACCATCAACAATGCCTGTCTTCGGAAGATAACGGGCTGTACGAAGACGACGCCAAAGAATACGCTCCACGCAATTGCTGCGCAACCTCCTCTACAATTCAGACGTCTGATGGTAGTGGGAAAGCAGTTGGCTAAGCATTTTTATCGGAAAACTCCAATATGGGAACAAATTAGGGGCCTATTTTATAAGTCGAGTCGATCAAAATGACTCGACCGGAGTCACTGTCGACCGAAAAATTTGCTCGACTCTGCTCTGTCACTCGAGTTTTTCGACAGTTGTCACTCTATGTGACTGGATTACTATGGGAATCGACGGGTGACATCTGAAATATGCATGCTTGCTTTGATCGACAATGAAAACAGACGAGTCACATGAATCTGCTCGATTTACAAAATAGACCCCTAAGTTTGCAACTTGAGAACTTCGTATGTATCATGTCGGCTGAAATCGAGGCTATTTACGTGGCTTTGCAGTATATCAAACGCAACAGTATACTCAACGCGGTTATAATGACGGATTCCAGAGCAGGTTGTGAATATATCAAGAACCAGATTGAAAAGGATTCAAGAGATAAAGTTATCGACATTATACTGGAAGTGGCCGCGATCACGGGAACATCCTTGCAATGGATACCAGGACATGTAGGAATACGAGGAAACGAGATGGCCGATCAGTTGGCCAAGAAGGCACTGTACGAGAACAACATTTGCAACAATAAGATTCTTTTCCACGACGCGGTAGGATACTTTGATCGACTTTGCGAAGAAGGCGCCCAGCAGTGGTACTTGGATTATACTTCTGAACTGGGTAAGGGCCGCAAGTACTTCCAAATCCAGAATACGATCCCTCACAAACCCTGGCACTATAAACTAGACCTCAATAACAAGGAAATTCGAACTCTCAACCGGCTACTCTCTGGCCACGACTTTTCGCGATTCTGGTTACACAAAATGAAACTGGCGGACGATTGCATTTGCGATATTTGTGACACGATTGAGAACGCTGATCACATACTTTTCTTCTGCGTGAAATACGCCACTACGAGAAATAAATATGGACTGGACAATTATTGCAACATCTATAAAGTTTGGAACTGCAAGAGCATCGATTTGCTTCGAGATGTAGTAAACTTTTTGAAGGAGATTAACAGCAACATCTAGAACAGGCATCCACCTCAAAGAAATTCACTGACGAATGATCCACCCGACGAGAAAAGTCAAATGACTATAAACAATCATCGTTGGCGTTATAGCTGAGAAAGCTATGCCATCCCTAACGCTGCTGCTGTCAAAGCGGGGCAAACAGAACCAAGAAGAAGAAGAAGAAGAAGGCCGAATTCCGACACTGCTGTTTATTCGGATCACGCATTATGCGTGCAACAACTGTGTGAGCTTGCTGAAACTACCGAGTCAGTCATTGCTTTGGGAGACTACAACCTACCTAGGCTTCTGTGGGAATTCGATGCTGACATGAATTCTTACATTCCGGTAAATGCCTACTCTGAACAAGAAATCACCTTAACACAGGCGGTTCTTTCATGTGGATTACAGCAAATTCAGGATGTACGCAACGAAAACGAGAGACTATTGATCTAGCTTTCGTAACTGATACTGACAGAATCGAAATTTTCGAATCTCCCTGTGGAATTTTGAAACTTGACGCTCATCATAAACCTTTTATTATCAAACTTGACTACAGCAGCAATCTTGACGACATCATACAAGATCGCTGTTATTATGATTTCAACTCTTGCAACGAAGATTCAATCCATGCTCGATTAAGATCGATTGATTGGGAAACGTTTTTGTCGGACTGTGACGTTGACGACGCAGTTTCTCGGTTTTATAGCACAGTCTACGATATCATCCACGAATACACTCCGATTCGAAGACGCAGACATCGCAGCCCAACTAACAATTTTAGCGCTATAAGCCAAGATTATTTGCTTTGTGCTGTATAACAGTTGAATTAAAGCAGCGAACGCAGGCAAAATTGAAAGCCGTCAAAAATAGAACTATTAGCGTTAATACAGCTGTATCGCAAACGATCTGCAGCTATAAATATTAGCTGAATAAACTTCGTCAGTTATCGCTTTTGCTGCTTTCACTAAGCTATAACTCAACACCGTAAATAGTAGCAACAGGTAGCAACCTAATGATGTGAAATAAAAGTCCCCATTATTATTCCGGCTGCTTCTATTCAATATGATTTGTTATGCTGCTCAATATAAAATTAAGAAGCGCTTTCTCGTTAGTTATACAGCGAATATACAGCGGTGAGCTGTAAAACAACAACTTGTGATGCATCTATTGCAATTCTATTAACATCATATTTAATTTTCGAAGTATCAATTCAGGAGCAGTGACCATCATTTAACAGAAAAACGAAATTTCCTAGATTTTCACATTTTATTTATCGCTAATTATGTAATTTATTCTCCGAACAAAATTAGCAGCTTTTCACTGTATGCCCGTCTGCCAATCTATGCCTAATTGCTCTTCCACAAGCCGGAACCACCCTCCGGATCCTGCCAAAATTATTATCCGCGGATCGCGCTTCTATAATTAACTATGGATAGGTTCCGCTTCTCACTGCCCTGCTTCCAGGGTGCCTTCGTTTAATGGTACTTGTAGTTCCTGTGGTGCTTCCGTTTGCCGCAGTTGATGGCAACATCATTCCGCCGACGATGACCTGGAAGAACGGGGCAATTCCCAGCCGCTTGGGTTTTCAGTATTTCTGTTTCCATCTCCAAAAGGCACGGCTCCAGCGGCAGCCTTGGGTTCTTGTCACGGTGGCCAAACCAAGCACCCAATTCGATCAACTTCACCAGGCGTATCCGGCTTGCCGTAGTAACGGACAGGATCGTAAGGTCCGTGGATCTTCGGGTTGTATTCCGCCGGATAATCACAGAAAATCATCGCGCACTCTTTTTAGCAGCAGTTTCACTCGATCGCAAATCTACACAAACTGATGGATGTAAACATTGCGTTTGACGTTTCACACCCTTTTACAGCCTGATGAAGCCGTGTAAGCGTGGCTATAACCTGAGACGAGACTCGCGAAGACGGTCTTCTTTTTTTTACCTAATTTGTTTTGGTGTTCTTCTTTTTTTGCATGAAAATTCAAAATATGAATCAACATTCAAGCGACAACTGTCATTCGTGTTTACAGTCGACGCCGTGCTCGCGTATCAAGCTTGAACATGAACCTCACATTGCATACGAAAAATGTTCGCTCCTGATTTTAATATTTGAATTTAGTGCTGGTGGGAAATAATTTATGAACCAAATTCAGTGACCACACAGATTGATTGCTTTCTAGCCTACTTAGCGCGTAATGTACGGGTGACATCGTATCCTGTTTAGTAAGTTTCTGACAGCGGAATTGCAAATATATTTGACCCGGTCAACTGGTTGGAGAAAATGCTCTGTCGTGTAAAAAGTTGTGGAAGGAACAGCCGTTCCGATCCGAACAAACATTTCTTTCGGTTTCCGAAAGATCCGGCGCTGAGAAGCAAATGGATCGAGTTCTGTGAGGCAGGAGAAGATGCGTCCTGTGGACCCGTATCAGATGATGACAAAATTAAGCCAAGTGCTAGAGTGTGCAGTGTAAGTATTGATGGCAACGGCTGGTTTCGGATCTCAAAAATATGATTTCCAGGCACATTTCGTCGATGAAGATTACGGAAAAAGTTTGAATGGGAAAATAGTGCGTAAAAGTGGAGCGGTTCCTACTATTAAAGCGCCTACAATTCCATCCGGTCCACAAGCAAACCCCACAAAACCTCTCCCACTTTATTCGTCCCCTGCGCTAGACGATCATATATACGCCGACTTTATTTCAAACGCTGTTGAACCGTTTGGATTTGACGAAGGTAATTCGGAGGGTGAAGAGCCACACAGCCAAATTGGTGCGCTGTACACCATTCCGGTGTGTTCAGAAATTTCGGAAGAAAACACAGCAACTGAGTCATCGACATCCGAAACGCTTGCAACTGTGGCGTCGGAAATTGACTCATCCGAAAAATCAAGCAGCTTTCATTATTTCCGGTAAGTTAGATTTACTTTTTGACCACGTACATTTGTTGAAAAAAAAAAACAGTCAAACCTCCGAGAGTCGATATCTAAAGGGACCATCGATTCCTACAGGAGCTCTTCCAATAAAACCCACAAGAAATATTCTAAAGCTTAAAAAATAGGGCTTTTTTCCATGAAACCAAGAATGATTTTTACTATAATTTTTACAGCATACTTGAATTATTTTACTGGAATCTGTGGATTTCACCGTAATCTCAACAGCTGAAAAATTCGGTGAAATAAATCAACGGAATACGGTAAATTTTTACAGTTTTCGGTTAAATTGCACCTTGTCACCTTTCACAGAAGTGAGTGTCGTATTCTTTCAAAATAAAAACATTTTTTTTTTTCATGGCGTCACCAGCGGTTATATATTTTTTTCATTTAATCTTTTTTTTTTCACTCCGAGCAAACTGAACGCAAACCGTCCGCGTCAAAATTCGTTATTAGACTAAGGAGCATGCGCAACGACATCGACCAGTCTTACTGCGACGCACACCCCTCTCTTTTTCTCCTTCACTTTGCTTCATTCCATCCTATTCAGTACCCGCGTCGTAGCGTCAATCGACGTATTTCTCATCCGCATCCATTCAGCTCAACCCCTCTGTCTCCGCATTCGTTCTCGCTGTTCGCATACATTCTCGTGTTCATTTCGATGATTTCGATCACTTGCGTTGGAAGCAAAAGCAAAACTTACAATTACACTGAACGAAATGCTCTAGAATTAAAATATTCAAAGTTTTCTTTTAGCTATGAACTTAATGATTTTGTGTCCTTACGATAGAATTGTTATTTTTCTACATTTACTCTATGATACTACATTCGCCTTTTTCTCTACTCTTCATATTAATACATAAATTGCTGTCATATATGACAGCAATTTGCTATAGCATTGCCAAAACTATGTTAATACATTTTTTTTTTTTGTTTTTTATATCTTCTTAGTTTTCAATTCATTATATTTTTTTTTACAGTAATTAACAAAAAAACCTTCCGCATGGAGTATCCCAACATAATCGTTTCAACAAACCATACATAATCATATATGAATCTAACTATTTCCAAGAATTTGCACTATTATAAGTCTTACACTCTTCGTTTTATCTTGTCAATGGTTTCTTCTTGGACTTTCATTATATTAAAGACCTTTTAATATTATAGACATTATTGATATTAAAACTGTCCTTGCGAGGACTTTCAATCAATTCGATGGTAATACCTTATTACTGTGTTTCGTAATTTATTTAACTGCAAAGTTTTGTACAGTTTATAATTAATTACTAGAATATTTTATAAAAATACTATAATAAACATAATCATGATCATATGCATCAGTTAAACTGTCATATTTATATCAGACTTTTATTTGTGATCATATAAATGCAATTAAATAAAACATACTCATCGACAAATATCATCATCAGGTCAGCCTTTAAAACCGTTGTCGCATAAATAATATCGGCTCCCGCATTAAATTGGAATTTCCGTGTTATATTTTTTTTTTACATTTTGCTACAATCAAATTTAATCAACAACTCATCGACTGAATACTAATGAAACCATGATCCTTTCAGCAATCCAAATTCATGAAAAACATTTTGTCATCTCCTTTCATGTTAGTTTTTTGTCAAAGAAGATTTTAGTATTATGAATAATTTCTGATTTTACGTACTCAATGAATACTTGACACAACTTTCAATTTTGCAGTTTTGTTTCACATGATTTATTTTTTTATTAATATAGAATTTGAAGCGTAATTCATTGAATGAAATGAACTGAATGTACAATTGAAACGTATACGTAGGTACAATTTAATATTATGTAACAGAACACTGTTGTGCTTTTAATAGTTCCATACCATTCAATTTGTGTCAAATTTCTATTTCCGTGTTAAACAACTGTTGCTTTTTTCTGTGTAGCTTAACTGAAATTTACTGAGTAATTATAACAATTCAATTTTAATGCAAATATAATATTATTCAATTTCATGTTCTAACTGCTGTAAACATTGACCTATAGTTTTGATAACAAAATAAAACACTTCACTTGACTTCAATGTTGAATTTCTTATTTGATGACCAGTCGTCTGGTATTGAAATCGTTGATTTACACCTTAAAATTACTTAGACAAGTTTTCCAGTTAGTAATTAATTTCATGTTCACAATAACCAAAGGAAAGATGAAAATTTCAAAATCAATTTTCTATCTTTTTTTTTTGTTTATATATAGAGAGTTGTTTTTAATGTTGCATATATTTCTATTTAAATTACCTTTGATAATACATCCACAAGCAAAAAACTAAAATTAATACATAATTCAAATAATCTCAACGTTCTTAACCATTCGTCTTTTTAATGAAATATTTAGATGAGTACTATACGGAAGCAGTTTTTTTAACATTTCTATACATTGCAGAATATGTTCTAAGGTCAGATCAAAATTTGAGGAATTATTTTATTTTTCTGTTAAGCAAACCCTAGTACGTTATTATCGGACTTTATTCGCTTTCTGAATTTTGAGCACTTGAAATTATCGTTGTCGAATTTTAAAACATTCATTTTTTTACCTTCTTTTCATCATTCATAATTAAAGTAATATTTTTGATTTTCATTCCATGTTCAGCAACCATTGCTTTTTATTTTTTTTTTTACGCAATCAACATTTAAGAGTTTGCCTCCATTCATTTCCATAATTCATTTATTACTGGTAACACAACATCTCTTCTTATCATATTTATAGACCACGATTGAATATTCCTATAATTTGACATATTCTAGACTTAAAACTTGTAAAAACACAAAAAAAAAAACAAAAAAATTATATGTATGTCAATGCAAGTTCTTTAGTTACAAATTTACAAATAAAACAAAACCAGATAATTTCCTATTAACTGCTCATTGAGTACATTTTCATGTTCTATATTTTAAGAAGTAACATTAGCAAAGTTTTCATCTTGAATGGAACTGATCAGGTTCCTGAAAAATCTATCTAGTCTCAAAGCCAGACTGTTTCCAATCAACTTTTACAAGTTTTACATTTCCTATATCACAATAATAGCTGATTTTAATCACTTCGCTTAGATGGAGCTGACCAGGCTCCTGAAGAATCCGTTTAGTAACAAAACTAGAGAACTTGCAATCAGTATACTCAACAAACAAGTTTTACATTTTCAATATCCTAAAAAGTATAACTAACTGATTTTCATCACTTTTGTATGATGGTCAACGCTTCGAATAATCCACAGGACCAGAAAATTTTCAAGCAACTTTCTCAACAAACGATTTTGACATGTCAATATGTGATACTAGCTGGTTTTCATTATTTCTTTTGGATGCAGCTGACCAGGCTCTTGAAAATTCATCAAATAGCAAAACCAGAAAATTTCCAACCAAGTTTCACAACAAACGAATTTTTCCTGTTCTATATCTCGAAGTAATACTAACTGATTTCCATTTTTTTTTGTATATGAATAACTGACCAGATTCCTGAAAAATCCTTCAAGTAACAAAACCAAAAAAATGCTAATCAATTTTCTTGATAAACGATTTTGACATGTTCTATTTCTCAATAAGTGATTTTGAACACTTCTCTTGGATCCAGTAACACAACCAGAAAACCTGCAATTAACTTTCTCAACAAACAAATGTTATATTTTCTACCTCAATAAGTAATACTATAGTATGCTATAGCTAATATTGATCACTTCTCGTGGATGGAGCTGACCAGGCTTCTGAAAATTCCGTCAAGTAACAAAACCAGAAAATTTCAAATCAATTTTCTCAACAACGAATTTTACATGTTCTATATTTTCATAGGTAATACTAGCTAGTTTTCATCACTTCTCTTGAATGGAGCTGACCAGGCTCCTGAAAAATTCCGTCAAGTGACAAAACCAGAAAATTTCAAATCAATTTTCTCAACAACGAATTTTACATGTTCTATATTTTCATAGGTAATACTAGCTAGTTTTCATCACTTCTCTTGAATGGAGCTGACCAGGCTCCTGAAAAATTCCGTCAAGTGACAAAACCAGAAAATTTCTAATCAATTTTCTCAACAACGAATTTTACATGTTCTATATTTTCATAGGTAATACTAGCTAGTTTTCATCACTTCTCTTGGATGGAGCTGACCAGGCTCCTGAAAAATTCCGTCAAGTAACAAAACCAGAAAATTTCAAATCAATTTTCTCAACAACGAATTTTACATGTTCTATACTTTCATAGGTAATACTAGCTGGTTTTCATCACTTCTCTTGGATGGAGCTGACCAGGCTCCTGAAAAATTCCGTCAAGTAACAAAACCAGAAAATTTCAAATCAATTTTCTAAACAACGAATTTTACATGTTCTATACTTTCATAGGTAATACTAGCTGGTTTTCATCACTTCTCTTGGATGGAGCTGACCAGGCTCCTGAAAAATTCCGTCAAGTGACAAAACCAGAAAATTTCAAATCAATTTTCTCAACAACGAATTTTACATGTTCTATATTTTCATAGGTAATACTAGCTGGTTTTCATCACTTCTCTTGAATGGAGCTGACCAGGCTCCTGAAAAATTCCGTCAAGTGACAAAACCAGAAAATTTCTAATCAATTTTCTCAACAACGAATTTTACATGTTCTATATTTTCATAGGTAATACTAGCTGGTTTTCATCACTTCTCTTGGATGGAGCTGACCAGGCTCCTGAAAAATTCCGTCAAGTAACAAAACCAGAAAATTTCAAATCAATTTTCTAAACAACGAATTTTACATGTTCTATACTTTCATAGGTAATACTAGCTGGTTTTCATCACTTCTCTTGGATGGAGCTGACCAGGCTCCTGAAAAATTCCGTCAAGTGACAAAACCAGAAAATTTCAAATCAATTTTCTCAACAACGAATTTTACATGTTCTATATTTTCATAGGTAATACTAGCTAGTTTTCATCACTTCTCTTGGATGGAGCTGACCAGGCTCCTGAAAAATTCCGTCAAGTGACAAAACCAGAAAATTTCAAATCAATTTTCTCAACAACGAATTTTACATGTTCTATATTTTCATAGGTAATACTAGCTAGTTTTCATCACTTCTCTTGGATGGAGCTGACCAGGCTCCTGAAAAATTCCGTCAAGTGACAAAACCAGAAAATTTCAAATCAATTTTCTCAACAACGAATTTTACATGTTCTATATTTTCATAGGTAATACTAGCTGGTTTTCATCACTTCTCTTGGATGGAGCTGACCAGGCTCCTGAAAAATTCCGTCAAGTGACAAAACCAGAAAATTTCAAATCAATTTTCTCAACAACGAATTTTACATGTTCTATATTTTCATAGGTAATACTAGCTAGTTTTCATCACTTCTCTTGGATGGAGCTGACCAGGCTCCTGAAAAATTCCGTCAAGTAACAAAACCAGAAAATTTCAAATCAATTTTCTCAACAACGAATTTTACATGTTCTATACTTTCATAGGTAATACTAGCTGGTTTTCATCACTTCTCTTGGATGGAGCTGACCAGGCTCCTGAAAAATTCCGTCAAGTAACAAAACCAGAAAATTTCAAATCAATTTTCTAAACAACGAATTTTACATGTTCTATACTTTCATAGGTAATACTAGCTGGTTTTCATCACTTCTCTTGGATGGAGCTGACCAGGCTCCTGAAAAATTCCGTCAAGTAACAAAACCAGAAAATTTCAAATCAATTTTCTAAACAACGAATTTTACATGTTCTATACTTTCATAGGTAATACTAGCTGGTTTTCATCACTTCTCTTGGATGGAGCTGACCAGGCTCCTGAAAAATTCCGTCAAGTGACAAAACCAGAAAATTTCAAATCAATTTTCTCAACAACGAATTTTACATGTTCTATATTTTCATAGGTAATACTAGCTGGTTTTCATCACTTCTCTTGAATGGAGCTGACCAGGCTCCTGAAAAATTCCGTCAAGTGACAAAACCAGAAAATTTCTAATCAATTTTCTCAACAACGAATTTTACATGTTCTATATTTTCATAGGTAATACTAGCTGGTTTTCATCACTTCTCTTGGATGGAGCTGACCAGGCTCCTGAAAAATTCCGTCAAGTAACAAAACCAGAAAATTTCAAATCAATTTTCTAAACAACGAATTTTACATGTTCTATACTTTCATAGGTAATACTAGCTGGTTTTCATCACTTCTCTTGGATGGAGCTGACCAGGCTCCTGAAAAATTCCGTCAAGTGACAAAACCAGAAAATTTCAAATCAATTTTCTCAACAACGAATTTTACATGTTCTATATTTTCATAGGTAATACTAGCTAGTTTTCATCACTTCTCTTGGATGGAGCTGACCAGGCTCCTGAAAAATTCCGTCAAGTGACAAAACCAGAAAATTTCAAATCAATTTTCTCAACAACGAATTTTACATGTTCTATATTTTCATAGGTAATACTAGCTAGTTTTCATCACTTCTCTTGGATGGAGCTGACCAGGCTCCTGAAAAATTCCGTCAAGTGACAAAACCAGAAAATTTCAAATCAATTTTCTCAACAACGAATTTTACATGTTCTATAATTTCATAGGTAATACTAGCTGGTTTTCATCACTTCTCTTGGATGGAGCTGACCAGGCTCCTGAAAAATTCCGTCAAGTGACAAAACCAGAAAATTTCTAATCAATTTTTTCAACAACGAATTTTACATGTTCTATATTTTCATAGGTAATACTAGCTAGTTTTCATCACTTCTCTTGGATGGAGCTGACCAGGCTCCTGAAAAATTCCGTCAAGTGACAAAACCAGAAAATTTCAAATCAATTTTCTCAACAACGAATTTTACATGTTCTATATTTTCATAGGTAATACTAGCTGGTTTTCATCACTTCTCTTGGATGGAGCTGACCAGGCTCCTGAAAAATTCCGTCAAGTGGCAAAACCAGAAAATTTCTAATCAATTTTTTCAACAACGAATTTTACATGTTCTATATTTTCATAGGTAATACTAGCTAGTTTTCATCACTTCTCTTGGATGGAGCTGACCAGGCTCCTGAAAATTCCGTCAAGTGACAAAACCAGAAAATTTCAAATCAATTTTCTCAACAACGAATTTTACATGTTCTATATTTTCATAGGTAATACTAGCTGGTTTTCATCACTTCTCTTGGATGGAGCTGACAAGGCTCCTGAAAAATTCCGTCAAGTAACAAAACCAGAAAATTTCAAATCAATTTTCTCAACAACGAATTTTACATGTTCTATACTTTCATAGGTAATAGTAGCTGGTTTTCATCACTTCTCTTGGATGGAGCTGACCAGGCTCCTGAAAAATTCCGTCAAGTGACAAAACCAGAAAATTTCAAATCAATTTTCTCAACAACGAATTTTACATGTTCTATACTTTCATAGGTAATAGTAGCTGGTTTTCATCACTTCTCTTGGATGGAGCTGACCAGGCTCCTGAAAAATTCCGTCAAGTGACAAAACCAGAAAATTTCAAATCAATTTTCTCAACAACGAATTTTACATGTTCTATATTTTCATAGGTAATACTAGCTGGTTTTCATCACTTCTCTTGGATGGAGCTGACCAGGCTCCTGAAAAATTCCGTCAAGTAACAAAACCAGAAAATTTCAAATCAATTTCCTCAACAACGAATTTTACATGTTCTATACTTTCATAGGTAATAGTAGCTGGTTTTCATCACTTCTCTTGGATGGAGCTGACAAGGCTCCTGAAAAATTCCGTCAAGTAACAAAACCAGAAAATTTCAAATCAATTTTCTCAACAACGAATTTTACATGTTCTATACTTTCATAGGTAATACTAGCTGGTTTTCATCACTTCTCTTGGATGGAGCTGACCAGGCTCCTGAAAAATTCCGTCAAGTAACAAAACCAGAAAATTTCTAATCAATTTTCTCAACAACGAATTTTACATGTTCTATATTTTCATAGGTAATACTAGCTGGTTTTCATCACTTCTCTTGGATGGAGCTGACCAGGCTCCTGAAAAATTCCGTCAAGTAACAAAACCAGAAAATTTCTAATCAATTTTCTCAACAACGAATTTTACATGTTCTATATTTTCATAGGTAATACTAGCTGGTTTTCATCACTTCTCTTGGATGGAGCTGACCAGGCTCCTGAAAAATTCCGTCAAGTAATAAAACCAGAAAATTTCAAATCAATTTTCTCAACAACGAATTTTACATGTTCTATAATTTCATAGGTAATACTAGCTGGTTTTCATCACTTCTCTTGGATGGAGCTGACCAGGCCCCTGAAAAACTCCGTCAAGTGACAATACCAGAAAATTTCTAATCAATTTTCTCAACAAGGAATTTTACATGTTCTATAATTTCATAGTTAATACTAGCTGGTTTTCATCAGTTCACTTGGATGAAGCTGACCAGGCTCCTGAAAAATTCCGTCAAGTGACAAAACCAGGAAATTTCAAATCAATTTTCTCAACAACGAATTTTACATGTTCTCTATTTAGAAAGATAATACTAGCAGGTTTTTTTTTGTCACTTCATCGCCATCTAATAACATAACCAGAAAACCTACAATCAACTTCCTCAGCAAACAAAATTTTAAGTTCCAAATGTCAAAATAAATACTGCTTTTCATTTTGGATGAAGCTGACCAGGCTCCTGAAAAAAAAATGAGTTACAAAACCAGAAAACTTTCAATTAATTTACGCAACCCATCAATTCTAAAAGTTTCTCAATAATTATTACAAGCTTCTTTTAATCACTTCCCTTCGTCAACAAATCAAAAAAAGCTTCCAATTAAATTTCTCAACAAACGAATTTATCATGTTCTGTATCTCATCAAGCCATACTATCTGAATTCTATCACTTCTCTTTGATACTTTTGACCAGCCTCTTGAAAATCCATAATGTAACACCCAGAAAATTTCCAATCCACTTTTAAATCAAACAAGTGTAAATTGATCTACGGTAATGGGGTTGTTTCTTTATTTTTCTTGCAGAGGAAAGAATATAAAGAACAATAATAAGCTAAAAAAAATAGATCCTCACACGTTTATTATTATTATTATTTATTTTATTTTTTTTAGAGACTTAACTTTTCTTATTTATTTTCATTCCTAGTTCTCTTTTCAAACTACCCAAATCTACTTATTGGTGGCAGTAGCCCACTCGCTTTGCATTTTAATTATTTCCTTCAAATCGCATATTTTCTGCATCTAGCATATGCAGAAATCACCTCATCTGAATTGTTAACAGCTGCCCACTCACTTTACTGATTCAATTACTTATTTCAATTCTTTTGCTGTCTTATTAAGCATCATGCAGGAATCCACTCATCTGCAGTGCTAGCAGTAGCCCACTCGCTCTGCTCTCTTTTTCTTATCCTCATTTTTTTTTTAAAGAATTATGCAGGAATCCGCTCATCTGCATTACTAGCAGAAACCCACTCGCTCTGCCTTTTTTTGTTTTTTTTTTAATTCTTTCTTTTTATGTTTCATGCAGGAATCCGCTCTTCTACAATGCTAGCAGTAGCCCACTCGCTCTGCTTTCTTTTGTATTTTTCTTTTTCTTTTCAAGTCATGCAGGAATCCGCTCATCTGCAATGCTAGCAGTAGCCCACTCGCTCTGCTGATTTAATTATTTATTTTAACTCTCTTTCTCTCTTTATAAGCATCATGCAGAAATCCGCTCATCTGCAGTGCTGGCAGTAGCCCACTCGCTCTGCTGATTCAATTATGTATTTCAACTCTCATCCTCTCTTTATAAGCATCATGCAAGAATCCGCTCATCTGCATTACTAGCAGAAACCCACTCGCTCTGCTTTCTTTTGTTTTTTTTTAATTCTTTCTTTTTATGTTTCATGCAGGAATCCGCTCATCTGCAATGCTAGCAGTAGCCCACTCGCTCTGCTGATTCAATTATGTATTTCAACTCTCTTTCTCTCTTTATAAGCATCATGCAGGAATCCGCTCATCTGCAGTGCTAGCAGTAGCCCACTCGCTCTGCTTTCTTTTGTATTTTTCTTTTTCTTTTCAAGTTATGCATGAATCCGTTCATATGCAATGCTAGCAGTAGCCCACTCGCTCTGCTAATTTAATTATTTATTTTAACTCTCTTTCTCTCTTTATAAGCATCATGCAGGAATCCGCTCATCTGCAGTGCTGGCAGTAGCCCACTCGCTCTGCTTTCTTGTTTTTTTTTTTAAATACTATTTTTTTTAAGCAGCATGTAAGAAACCGCTGATCTCAACATCATCCTCAGCAGTAGCCCATTCACTCATCATTATGTTTTGATAACTTATTATTATTATTTTTACATTATGCCACATTTGCTCGTCTGCAATGCTAGAAGTATCCCATTTGCTTAAGCTATTAATTTTGCAGTATTTTTCACGATTCTCAAAATTTGCTGAAATATAATTCGTCAATGTTAGTTCTGCTTTTCTACATAATGCAAATAATTGAAAAATGATAGGCAGTTTAAGGTTGGTATTTTTGGTTATAAATTATTTTCACGATTATGAAATATTTCCATAAAACATGTATGCTAAAATCTCACGATTCATGACATTGAATTCAATGACAATCAAAATATAAGAACAAGAAGAACATTTTTTTATCGTGCTTCAGTTGCAGCTGTGGCATGATTATCCTGACTATACGTTAGCTCGAGATTTCAACACCCATGTATCCGATCTACTCCTCTGCTTTTATCACATTCTCCATCCATTCAACATTCACTTCCTACAGATTGCAATTCACAAAAAAACCAATCAAATATTGGTGTTTACACATTTCACACAATGATATTGCCGATTGAAATTAGTCACAACACTACCGACTGTGCCATGTCGTATTCTTTCAAAATAAAAACATTTTTTTTTCATGGCGTCACCAGCGGTTATATATTTTTTTCATTTAATCTTTTTTTTTCACTCCGAGCAAACTGAACGCAAACCGTCCGCGTCAAAATTCGTTATTAGACTGAGGAGCATGCGCAACGACATCGACCAGTCTTACTGCGACGCACACCTCTCTCTTTTTCTCCTTCACTTTGCTTCATTCCATCCTATTCAGTACCCGCGTCGTAGCGTCAATCGACGTATTTCTCATCCGCATCCATTCAGCTCAACCCCTCTGTCTCCGCATTCGTTCTCGCTGTTCGCATACATTCTCGTGTTCATTTCGATGATTTCGATCACTTGCGTTGGAAGCAAAAGCAAAACTTACAATTACACTGAACGAAATGCTCTAGAATTAAAATATTCAAAGTTTTCTTTTAGCTATGAACTTAATGATTTTGTGTCCTTACGATAGAATTGTTATTTTTCTACATTTACTCTATGATACTACAGTGAGGATCAATTAAGAGAAATCGATCATGTTACATTCACCCTAATTTTAGCACACGCTTGAAATATGATGATTACATCAATAAAATGTTTGAAAAATAAATAAAAATATAAAACTTGTTCTTTCTAAACAAACTGTTTTCTTGAAAAAAAATCACAAACAAATAAATTTCTTGGATTACAATACTTCCCATTTGTTAAACAATGAAACTGACTGGCTGCAAATGACAGTTCGTGACAGCAAAAAGTGGGCTGCATCTGAAGTTGCTTTTTTTCCTCTTCGCGAGTCTCTCTCAGGCTATAACATCTTTTACCGTCGTTAGAGCAACCGTAACGGTGCGCGACTAAACTAAATTACATAGCGCAGTATCATTACGCTGATCCGTACCGGGCGCTGCTAACCAGGGTAGCAAAATGACAGCGCTGCTTTCGGAAAGCATCGGGTGAGCAAATTTAGCAGCGCGATAGTTGCGCTGCTATTCGATTTGAATTCAAGCATACGGTGTGGGATATGAAATTCTGGTTGGAGTTTTGGAAATCTGATGCATGATGCGCATGAAGTAGAAATTTCAAAATTTTTGGAATTCGGGTAAACCTTCAAAATTTTGATAAGAATACTATGAATCTGATTCAATTATTGGAAATCCGATAGAAGTTAATGAAATATTCGAAAATCCTCGTAAGAATTTATCAATTTCGGAGAATTATGGGATTTTGGGATTCCGACTGGAATCCTCGGGATTCCGACTGGAATCCTCGGGATTCCGAATGGAATCCTCGGGATTCCGACTGGAATCCTTGGGATTCCGACTGCAATCCTTGGAATTCCAACTAGAATTCCGACTGGAATCCTCGTGATTTCGGCTGGAATCCTCGGGATTCCGACTGGAGTCCTCGGGATTCTGATCAGAATTGGAAAGAGATTTTGATAAGAACACCGACTGGAATCCTCGGGATGCCGACTGGAATCCTTAGAATTCCGACTGGAATCCTTGGGATTTCGGCTGGAATCCTCGGGATTCTGAATGGAATTGAAAAGAGATTTTGATAAGAATACCGACTGGAATCCTCCGAATTCCGACTGGACTCCGGCTGGAATCCTTGGGATATCGTCTGGAATCCTCGGGATTCAGACTAGAGTCCTCGGGATTCTGACTGGTATTCCAGTTCCAAAATTCTTATAATTCCAGTCGGAATCCCAAGGATACCAGTCGGTGTTCTTATCAAAATATCTTTCCCATTCTGATCAGAATCCCGAGGACTCCAGTCTGAATCCCGAGGATTCCAACCGAAATCACGAGGATTCCAAGGAATCCAGTCGGAATTCGGAGGATTCCAGTCGGAATTCGGAGGATTCCAGTCGAAATCCCAAGGATTATCAAAATCTCTTTCCAACTCTGATCAGAATCCCGAGGATTCCAGTCGGAATCCCGAGGATTCCAGTCGGAATCCCGAGGATTCCAGTCGGAATCCCGAGGATTCCAGTCGGAATCCCAAGGATTCCAGTCGGAATCCCAAGAATTCCAGTCGGATTCACCATAATTACGGTCAAATTTGCAATATTTCTTGTAAGATTTACAAGGATTCCGGTAGAATTGGCAAGGGTTCCAATCAAATTAGCATCCAATCGAATTCATAAACAATCTCAAAAATTTCCGATAAAATTCTTATAATTCCGCACCAGAATATAATAGATATTCCAGCAGAGTTACAAAAATTACCAACCTGAATTGATCACCATTATTTTCACAACTCATATGTTGACCCAAAAAGCAACGACCGGTACGGAAACGAGTTACTAAATATGGTAGCCACCGGTGTGAGAATGAGTGACTAAACTAAAATGACAACTCTGGGGGTGATCATTTTAATCACCCAAATAGTCGCCCCCGTTAAAGATGCTCTTATAGAATGTTATATGAACCGTTTTCAATGTAGAACAAAACTGTGTGTTTTCTTTGCCTTCGATATAGACCAATCCAGTTGCCTGCGTAGTAGTGCAATGTTGACAAAATTTTCTTTGTTTGCTGTGAGAACTGTCACAACATTGCTTTTGTTTGCTGTGAGAATCCAAATATAAACAGAATTGCTGCAAAACAACCACTTCCTTGTTGGCCTGCTGTTGACCGAAAGCTCAATAACGTCAAACAAACATCGATACGTTTTCATTCTGAGGAAATCGACTTGTGTAAGATTGATTGTGCGTTGGTGTTCGTGGCAGTTTGCTTGGGGACCTCTATATACTGTGGTGGCAGCAAGGACAACGTCAAGACTTGTGGATGCAGAGATCGTGAGTTCGATTCCAGGCGGGTGGCAGATACTTTAATTGTGTAACGTTGGTAACATTTAATTCAGATACTTATGATATTAAATTCTGGAAGCTGTGAAACAGCTTGGAATAATATTTAATCGATAATACAGCGAAGCTGTATAAAAATTATTCAACAGTTGCGAAATAATTGAGAAAGCGCCTTTCGAAGAATGTTACACAGCTACATGTCGTATAACTGTCGAGTTAGAGCAATGATCGGTATGAATAAGAGCTGCCAACACAGCTTAAAAATAGCTGAGTAGATTCGCCAGATTTGTTGGTAAAAGGATCGCATAGAAGCTTTCCTTCGTATATACAACGCCTTTACTCAGCATGAAGCCGTATAAAGAGGGCTTAGAGAATGTTTACATTTGCACTAAATGTTAGTTGGGAGCCTTGGTGGACTCCTGAACTCCGCAACCTCCGAAACAGATTACGCAAAGTTAGGTAACACTTTGTCAAGAATCGTACAGAAGAAAATAGGCAATCACTTCGTACCGCCGAAGAACAATACTCCGTTCGTCTGCATACTGCTTTCCATGCTTATATTTTGCGTAACGAATCGAATGCAAAGCGGGATCCATCTTCCTTTTGGACTTTTATCAAAAAGCTAAAACGTACACTGAGAATAATCCCACACAAGTTTTTATGTGCTGCACACATAGATTTTTGCAATCAAGCTTAACACATAAATTATATTGATATTGCAGATAAATCCAGGAAATCTGTTACTCCTAATTTTTATGTGCAATGCAACTACAAGAGAAGGGTAGATGCAGTTTAATTCATATGATCTTGCATTTATATTTTATGTGCGTTCACAAATGGTAAACAAATGACGCGTTTTTGAACTGTTTTGTTTTGTTTAGCCTTCTCTAATAATCAAAAAAGAAAAAGAAACAAAAATGTTAAGTTTTCTTTGAAACGTTTAATATATTGTTGACTTTTGACATACATTTTTTAATATTAGTTTGGCTTCAAATCTGAACAAGATTTCTGAAGATTGCTGAACCAACGATCAATGGAATCCGTTTTTGTGGCGTCATTTTCAGCAATCAGGTTTGTAGTTTTCGTTGTCGAGCTGCTGTCTGGCCGAAAATATTGCTTGCATTCGGGTGTGGACCAGTTGTGGTTGTAGTGTTCGTTTTCCGAAACTTCCCGCTGGCCGCTAACCAGAAGAAAGATATTTTTAGAGTTTTGTTTTCAATCATGATAACTGGAACTCACAGCTTTATGAATATCCATGCGTCTACAATCGTTGCCATTTTAAACGATGTGCTGCATCCACTTTCTATTTAGAAGCTGATCAAAGTTCATCAAATAACATTTTAAGTACAAGAAGGTTGGAAACTGAAAACTGATCAATGGATTTCCAAACAGTTTTTTTTCTGTTAGTTGGAACGCGTTGATCCACGTTCGTCCCACGTGTAGAAATATAATTGTACGCATTCAAATCTTAAATGTGTGACAATGGTATTACACTGCAGAGCATGTGAATAATATATGAAGAGGCAGTACATTTTATTGGAAGCTAATAGTATTTAAATGTTGCACATAGATCAAAGTTAGAGACCCTAGAAGACGTTCTATCTGATCTTCGCACATATAATATAATGGAGACATGATCTCAGTGTAATGCCGGCATACCTCACGACGTGTGTTATAGAGATGAAAATGCAGCTACCGTGGAAGAAACCGCGGATCTCTTCGCAAAGTTTTTCAAACACGTATTTTCAAATACCGCTCCCTCTCATTCTCCGGAACCGCGAAAGGCAGAGCAGTTTGATGCATTACGATTTTCCAGTACCGCAGTTAAATGTAACTTTGAAGGAGATAAAAAAAGTCCTCTCATCCGTTGATCTCTCTAAAGGACCTGGCCCCAGGCTATCGACATGATGGAGACACCATCTTCTATGGTGACAGAGGGCTCGATTGGCTTGTCACACTGAACGAAAACTCCCGCCATGAATTGAATGATTATTGCTTCATCCTAGCCCCATACCTATTTTCAGACACAATCAAGATGATTTTCATCTTCGTGGAAATCATCTGTTTATAAATCATACCGAATGAAAATCATCCAGTCTTGGAAGGATTTTTATCCTCGAAATAGATGCGTCTGATTGAATGATTATCATACACACATGTAAACAACCCCAATTCCGTAATATTTCTTAATTCAAAAGAATTCAAATAACAAAAACTAATAACTACGGAACGTTGTTGGTTTATGTACATTAATGTTTATTCACACAAAGGTAACAATCTCCAGCTTTCAGGAACAGATGGCTATCTGTAGCGAACATGATGTGTGATGTGGCTCCTTGCAAATAAATTTGTTTCACAGCTTTGCTCCATCGAACCAAAACACTTGGATGTCAGCTATTGTAGTTGGTAGGTACCTTAAGGAATTTTAAATTAAATGCTACAAATGAGGATGATATTAGATTCAAAGTGTAATTACCTGTAAAATCCAAGCAGAAATGTTTGACGTTCCACGTTGCTGCCGCCATATTTACGTTTGGATTTGTCAGAATGATTTGATATTTATGATCATGCTCTTTTCGTTCGATGTTTCAGACAATATTTGAATGATTTTCGGTATGGGACATAGTAGGTATTAGAATCTGTCATAAGCTGCATGTTATTCATTCATGTTATCATAATTCGATTATCTGCCTTTTGTCATTAGAATATGATCTGAGATTCATAACTGAATTGGATGATTTTTGTTCAATATACTGTGGATGCATCATATTCTTTCAATGTCATTCAAAATGAGGAATATGAAGTTTTGTAAGCGTTTGAATTACAAATCATTCAATCTAGGACCGGAGTTTTCGTTCAGTGCAGATAGATCGGGCCCGGGACATCCTGTCTACTGCGAATCGCTGCAGTTGATATAGGGCATGTCCATTGCCTGCCTGGCCCCGACAACTTACCACCAAATTTTGTTAGGCAGTTTGCTGCATCGCTCGCCTCACCTATCACTATAATTTTCAATCGCTCACTGCTAAATGGTGTCTTTCCGGCTGTATGGAAAATCGCTTCCATCACGCCTATCCACAAGACTGAGAACATCCACAATGTCGAAAATTATCGAGGAATTTCGATTCTGAGCTGTATTCCGAAAGCTTTGGAAAGGATCGTATACGATGTTGTGTACCAAGCAGTTCGGCCAATTATTTCTGAATATCAACACGGCTTTGTGAAGAAACGTTCTACAACCACCAACCTAATGGTTTTTGTCAACTCGCTGGTTACTTCAGTTGAAAAAAGACGCCAAGTTGATGCAGTATATGTTTGATTTCAGCAAAGCTTTTGATAAAGTACCGCACCCGCTAGCAGTGGATAAAATGAAGTGTTTAGGTCTACCTGATTGGACAACGCAATGGCCGAGATCTTATTTAACCGACCGCACCGCTTTTGTCAACATTAACGGCATCAATTCGTCTAGCTTCGAAATGCCATCGGGGGTCCCTCAAGGAAGCCACTTAGGACCCTTGATTTTCATCTTCAGTCATTCATAAATCAGTCCGCGTGTGAAAAATAATCTCGTTAACGAGAAATAAATAGTACAAAATCAAGCAGTGTACCATTGTTACCTTGCTTTCTTTGCACAAATTGCTATTGGCCACCGTATATCTTACTTTAAGAATGGTTATTTGTGCTATAAGTTTCATATACGAAGGTTTTGACTAAAGACGCTGTATCGGGTAGCGTTAAGATATCCGTGAGTTTGATGCGAAAAATACAGTGCTAACTCTGGTGTTAATATATTGCCACAAAATTCGCCATTTGTATATGGTGCACCATCATTGTAACAAAAGAAAACACAAGAAACCTCCAGGCAATTGTTTGACGTACTTTTGTTTTGATGAATGCGATATCGTATGGATGCTTAATTGATATAGATCATTACATAGTTTTGTTGAACAATAACTTGCTGCGGATATTAACTTGTTTTATCTTCTCTTTTCCTTAGCCAGAACTACACTTCGCAAGCCAGACAGTGCCTAGGAAGGTATTACAAAGTGATTCACCAGATTGGTTTTACTTCTAGGAACAACTGTATGCTTCCTTTAGTCTAGTCCTTTAGGCTGAAGCCCGTCAGCCAAGATCATCAGACACTCAATCAAAGGAGAAACTTTAAAGTAGATGGAGTACCGTGTACCTTTTAATTCCGCTCCTAAATGCTTATCTTTGACAGATACGCGTATTTCGACTACCACTTGCAGTCTTCTTCAGTGTCAGTTACTCGTATCCACTGGGCATTTTTTTAAATTATCGGACAGGTTTGGGCCGGAGGTTCTTCGATTTGCATGAAATTTTCACCAGAGGTAGAGCTCGTGGATACATGACCAAAAGTGAAATTCAAAAAAATTATAGTGGCCTATTTTCCCGGAAAACTCTAGATGAATTTTCACGATTTCTCTATATACCTCAAACTTTGAAAATTCATATCTCCTGAACTATGCATCGTAGAACAAAAGTTTTTTAGTGAAATCGAAAGGAAATTTTCTCAGCAATCTATTAAAAATATAAAAAGAAAAAGATTTCTCGGAAAATTTTTCACCATGGAGAAAATTGTCAGAAAAATAGCGAAAAAACTATCGTCTGTATCATGAAAAATTTTCAAAAAAATATTTTTTGTTTCATCAATCCATACTCTAACTTTCGTCCATAGACGCCAAAGTGGTATCTTTTACCGTTTAGGCGACAGAACTGAAAAACCGATGACCACCCGCACGCTTCCCATAGGAAAATGTGTTCTATTGTGGGCCTCATACCCGTGCGCTAACGACGGCAGTAATTTACACGCATTGTTAGTGCAACACAGTAAACCATCCTTTCCTTTCCAGTCAGAAGAAGCTTTTCGTCAATCGGACCACTCCCCATTGGTCAGTTGGGTGTTTTGTGTGCCCTTCATCAGCAATGTTATTTAGTATTAAAGCTAACAGCCTCTATGAAAGCCGCACGGGAAGTTCTTGTTACAATCAATCATTATGGTAACGTTTGAAGGATCAAATCTCAAGATCCACTTTCTTTGAGAACTTTTGAATATATTGTTAATATGTTGTTTCGGCCAGGACGTCTTTCCTACTTTGTGTCTTTTACGATAGAACGGACGGCAAATCAAGCGAACGGCTTCACGTTAACAGATTTATTACCACTGAGAGGCAGCATGCCTACTCGGTGGAGAAGCGAAAGAAACTACATTCTTACAAATTCAATGGGTGCGCCTCAAATAGGCACACGATACGGCCAGACAAAACATACATTGGGTTGGTGCCTACTGTAGAGGCTGCACGCTGACTGGCAGTGGAATATTCCACAGCAGCCATCAATGGAACAATAGATAGCGTCCCTGAGTGTTATACAGTTGATTGATATTATATACATGCAAAAACTATACTATGTTCTTCCAAGGAACAATCAGAATTTATATCAAATATATCACTTTGTATAGAAAACAAAACTGAAAATTTATTCGCGCGCTTTTAGTTAATTATCTAATCATTTGATAAATTGAATAAAATTTGAAAAAAGCAAGAAAATTTCAAATAGCACCTTATGTATGCATAAATATCCTTTTTGCTTGGCAACTATATGATACTGGGGGTCAAGCATGGGAAACACTCACTCAGTTATTGTATTTCCCTCACTCGCTTCCACGCACAGTCGGGAGCGAGAAAGCCGTTTTTTTAACCAAGGCGAACGTTTTAATTTCCAGTGCCCATCCTGCTTCTTCGGCGAGCACTAAGCGAAACAAAAAACGGCATCTGATTAATCGAATGCAATTCCAAAATTCGGACAAAGGACAAACATTTGAAAAGGGCCCAAGAGGTCTTGAGCCTTTTTTCAGAAACATTGCTGTTGAGCCCTTTTAGCCCGCCCACGAAAACTAACCCCACTATCAGAAAGATTGGTGTTAGCTCTTCCTGATAGTGGTATTGGTGAGCGTGATCGAGTTGAATTGGGTTCAACAGCGGCTTGCAAACCAATGTCGGTGTGCCCTTTTGAAATGTTTGTCCAGGAATGATTGTTTCCATTCTGATTCCGTTCGAATGGCATTCGGGTTTGAGTGCTAATGAGCGTTCACTGTCTGGCAGTCCACACCACGGAATGATTCAGTGAGTAGGAATCCTCTCAGTCAGTTCAATGCATTCGGCGAATGGATGCTAAGTGCATTAACTCGTGCCTTGCAGATACAAGTGTATTGGTATTCACTTCTCTTCGCGTTCCTTCCGATTGTCGCTTTTACACAATCGGTTTCGACGCTTTCATGCTACACTCCGCCTAGGACGGTTCAGCTATCACTGAATGTTCGATAGCAGCAGATTTTTTGCTATTTTTCATTGGTGGCGTTCGGGTGAGTGAGTGAATTTTCCCATGCTTGCTGAGGGTCAGTTCCTATTACCTATAATATTAAATGTTAGGACCGTTTTCAATCAAAGACTGTTGGTCTCAATAGTAAAGGTTACGAATAAAGGACATACAAAACACCCAACTGACCAAAGGAGAGTGCTCCGATTGACGAAAAGCTTCTTCTGACTGGAAAGGAAAGGATGGTTTACTGTGTTACACTTACAATGCGTGTAAATTACTGCCGCCGTTAGCGCACGGTTATGAGGCCCACAATAGAACACATTTTCCTATGGGAAGCGTGCGGGTGGTCATCGGTTTTTCAGTTCTGTCGCCTGAACGGTAAAAGATACCACTTTGGCGTCTATGGACGAAAGTTAGAGTATGGATTGATGAAACAAAAAATATTTTTTTGAAAATTTTTCATGATACAGACGATAGTTTTTTCGCTATTTTTCTGACAATTTTCTCCACGGTGAAAAATTTTCCGAGAAATCTTTTTCTTTTTATATTTTTAATAGATTGCTGAGAAAATTTCCTTTCGATTTTACTAAAAAACTTTTGTTCTACGATGCATAGTTCAGGAGATATGAATTTTCAAAGTTTGAGGTATATAGAAAAATCGTGAAAATTCATCTAGAGTTTTCCGGGAAAATAGGCCAATATAATTTTTTTTGAATTTCACTTTTGGTCATGTATTCACGAGCTCTACCTCTGGTGAAAATTTCATGCAAATCAGAGAACCTCCGGCCCAAATTGTCCGATAATAAAAAAAAATCCCCCACTGTATCAGTGGATACGAGTAACTGACACTGAAGAAGACTGCAAGTGGTAGTCGAAATACGCGTATCTGTCAAAGATAAGCATTTAGGAGCGGAATTAAAAGGTACACGGTACTCCATCTACTTTAAAGTTTCTCTATTTGAGATTCTGCTCAGAGAATTCGAACATTCATTAAAGAGGGACTCAATCAAAGGTTTACGTAGACCCTGGGTGGTAAGTCCATCAGTTTTTTGACATATATTTCTGTTAAATTTTAATATATAAATTCGGTTGGATTAGGTAGTGGTGCAAAATTTAGATTAAACTAGAAAGTTTTTAAATAATTGTAACAAGTTAAGTGAAAATTAAGTTCCACAAAATTGTTCATGTATCATTTTTTTTAGTGATTTACAATATCATAATATGGTAATAGAGGATAATCTTGTTGCTACTATTAGATACCACCACAAAGTAGAATCAGGGACAGGGATACATTATTACATAATCAATAAAGATTCAGGTATTACGTTGAGATTAGTCGTAAACTGCAGAAAATTACTATCAAAACTGACAAACGGACATAAAACCAGATTTATAGGTGAAATAGGTGTGTATAAGACAAAGCAAGAATTTTGCTCAATTTGGATTGATAATAGAACTATATGCAAGCCTCTCCTATCAAGATTTGTTTTTAAGATTAATACCGTAATTTCGGGTGAAATTGATCACTTTCCAGTGTTTTCCATGTCTGTTTTCTATAATGTTGCCAATTCCAAACAACTTAATGCAGGGAAACAAGTACGACGGTGAGCTTCATTGGTTTATATGCTAAAATTTTCATACAGTTGTGATTTTAGTACTCAAAATCGTCTCTAAAATAAAAAATCAAGGAATTCCATTTCGGGGTGAAATTGATCACCTGTTAAAACAATTATTGTTAGTTTTGAAAACAACTTTACCTATTTAATTTGAGCCTCCTGAATCCAAATATGCTTGCCAAATTCATAACAATGCAAAATTTATGAAAATAATTAACAATTAATTTTCAGCCATACCGCAGAAAACGCCTAAATGTAGGCAATTCCCGAAGGAATTTGATGATATCTAAACAAAAATTCAATTATTACAACAAAATGAACAAATTGGTACGAACTTTGATGATAAAATTCGTTTTGGGGATATATTTCAAGCACCCTTACAAATTTTCAGGTTGACACCATGTCCAAATCCTTGTTTAAAACTATAAGTTTATTGATGTCTGCCAATACCACCCAGAACACAATTATGGAATTTCCTATTATTTTAATAGAAATAAACATTCCATAACACTAAAAGCTTCACAACATGCAATTTGACAATAGTTAAGACAAACAACGTTCATTTACATAGGTTACATTGGTTTCTGTGCTCTATTAGAGGGAAATAAAATCGTGTGACACAGTGATCAATTTCACCCGAATTTACGGTACCTTTTACTTACAATTCAAAAGCTACTTTTACTTCGAACGTGTTAATATTGCGGGTGGATACCCGGCACAGATGGCAATGGTCATATGTGACGATGACTTATTGGTCATGGCAAGATGGAGCCCATATTTCCCTAAATTTAACAATGCTTTGCAAAATTGCAGCAACCTTTCAATACTTGTGGTAAATTCAAATCAAACGAAATTTTTGGTATTATATTGGTCGTATTGGTGCTCTTTTGAAATGATTCTAATTGGAATATATATTTTGAAGTTTTATTTTGTGGGTGTTATTACCCTAAACAGTTCAAATATATATGGCTGTTATGGTGAGTCCAACATATGTCCTGTGCATAAGGTGAAAGAAGGATTCCATTATATATGTAAGAGGAAGATTTTTGTTTTGAAATTTGGAATATTCCATAAGATTAGATGTTTAAAGAAAGTAAGAAGAAGGTGTCAGCAATACCCTTTTGTTATGGTGAATAAATGTTCAGCTTATAGTACATTTTGTATTGAACAGCTTTCAATAAGATTACATAAAAAAGGATCGGTAGTTTGTATTAGCAATAATTTTGTTTTAGGAAAAGTAATTATTCTTATGAAAGAGATAAATATTTTTTCCGCCTGTTTAGTAGACCACAATGAAATTGTATTGGAAGTAATATATGAAATTTTATGTTTTGAGCGTGTTTTAACCGACAATGGTCGAGTTTTTCAAAGGGAATCAAACAATTGGTGGATCATGGTGGAGTTGGTGGACCACCATTTTAAATATGTTGATCTAAATGGACACACCTCATTCAATTATTCAATTCTTTGTAATTATTCAATGGTGGTTAAACATTATTATGACAAACTTATTGGTTTCCTTAAAGAATTTCTAAATTCAAAAATCATTGCAGCAAAATGCTTGATAACATAACATATGGCCTTTTCTTTTAAGTTCGAATGAGCATACGACTTTTGATAGTCTATCTAAATGGATTGAATTTATGTGGACCAAACAAGTGATAATCATGAATGTGAAACAACAAAAATATATGGAGCAGGCGAAACGGTCACCTGTTTTAGTATTGAGTGGTAAGCCAGTTCAGGCTCATACATTATTTTTTGAAACGCGAGGAACAGTTCAGTTGGTAACAATTATTTTAAAACAAATCCAGAAAATTCCGGAAACATCACAAATTACCATTAATTTGAATGGATTGTGGATTGCAGCTAATTTAATTGAAAAACGTCTTCGTCTTTATTCGCAGATTTCAACAAAGAAACAGAAAACTCTGAGGATGCGTACATGTGTGAAATCAATACCAAATGGTAACATGTGCCCTGGAGAGAAGACCAGCTCGAGAACTATACTGAGAATAATAATTAATCGTGCTCCGAGGAAATACAACCTGCAAAAATTATGTAGCTTAGCAATTGAGGAAACAAGAAAATTGGAACGTTCTACCAAAGTTCGAGAATCTAATATGTTACTATGTGTCACCAAAAGATATCTTTTTAAATTTAAAACATTGTTGTTTCATGAAATCATGATTAGTATTGTTAGACGTTTAGGCTTACGAATACATCAGTTTGTTTTTATATAAATAGTAATGGATTGGCGAATGCCAAGATCGAATTCCTATTAAACGTTCTCCAAAGGGGGAAGAACTGTAGTATATACGGTTTCATAGTATATGAACGATCGACGAAGAACTATCGTCATCGTGCGATGTTCTACACACCTCATTGTATATTGCTCAAGATCTGTGATACAAATAAACGAATAGTCAGTTCATGTTCAGACTCCAATCGAACAGCAAGTGTTTAGCATTACCTACATTTTATCACGGTTGGTCTTTTCATCTCGGGTAGTTAACCTGGTTCATTTTATCCCCTTTTTCGGTATTTAGCTATACTTAACATATATAAATATAAATCCTGAAATCTACTTGAGAATTAATGTATTTTTCACTCAATAAACTTAAGGAAATAATGGAGTAATATATGACAATATTTTCAGGAGAATCTGTAGAAACATTTGAAGGAAAATAAATTAATTCTCTTGTAGGATTCTTAGAACAAAATTCTGCAATATTGCCTATAGAAATTTCTTAATAAATATCAGCAACAATTAGGGTGCCGGTACCAATGGTTGTAATGTACCAGTAGATTGGACTATGGAATAAAACGAACATTTTTCGATAAAAACGACATGTGCTATTTTTGGTGGATAGATCGTCTCTAGTTTAGTCGATTTGCCAAATTTCAGCTTTTTATTTTATCAAAAAGTCATATAAATAATTAAGTTTATGCAAAAAATTTGCTCCCTTGCACCAGTAGTAGACGTCGTGTTCCAGTAGTGGATCAACGGATGGAAGCAGTTTTTAAAATGGATGTATAAAAATGAAGAAAAGCCCTAGAGATGATCTTTATGCTTCATTCGATAGATATCAATTGCTGTTCCGAGGGAAAAATGTTAAACCTATGTAAAAATTTACCGTTTTGTTTAAAATTCCTTTTATTATTCCAGAACGTCTACTACTGGAGCACTAGCGCAACTACTGGAACACGTGTACCAATAGTGGCTCAAGCGATTTTATGTTAAAATATTAGTTTTATCATTCTTTTTATATTTTTCCCATATAGTAGAGGTTGAAATCTTTTTGTTGACACCAAAAGATCTCTGTTAAGGCTTTTCATTATTTTGTTATGATTTTTTATAGCTTAGGTAGTCCACTAATGGCACCGGCACCCTATTGAAGTATTCCTGCATGAACTCTAGAAAAATTTTCTACGAGCTGGTTATGGAAAACCGTGCAACTCATAAACTTTCAAAAAACCAACTTCAGACTTGAAGAGGTTTACTTCAGACTTGAAGAGATAATTTTTGAAGAACTACTTATTAAATTTCTGAATATTTCTAGTTTGCAAAATGCTTAGAGGTGTACCAGAAATACATGAGAGAATTTTTTAAGATTATATTGGAAGACGTTGTGAATTAAACAAAACAAAATGGGAAAGATACATTAAAGGAATACCTAGCGGAATTTTCAAAAGACAAATAATCAGAGGTAAAGGAACTGTTGGAAGAATTATCCGAAGGAAATTATTTGAAGAAATTAAGAACATTGAACTAATTAAAAAGTAACGTTGTCCATAATTATAATTGAAACCTATTAAGACCGCTAAATGTGCTCAGCGAATTGGAATACCGTTTTGATTCATATTACGGACACTTAAGGACTCAGGGAAATATAACCCAGCATATAGCATACAAAATAAATCATTTTGTATGATTCCTTAGCGTTATCGAGCGCCGGAAGCCCTTTACTTTCGAACGGTGGGTGAAGAATACGCTTCTGCAACTTCAATAATTTTAAATAAATCAAAATGTGTGGCCTTTTCATGATTCTTATTCCGGACGCTTCCTCACTTTTGCCTCATATTCCGGACACTTTGAATCGAATTCCGGACAGCTCATGATAATCATTAATGGAACAGTCAAATCATCAATCGAAATCGTTAAACCACCAAAGAGACATCTAAGGTAGTTGGGCATTATAAATTTTCAAAGATATTTGTGGAAAAAGTTTACTAAAACGAGCCTTGAAATTGAGAACTTTTGAACTACAAAAATTGAAACATTTCACGTGAAATGTTTCCCATACAGAGTAGAGTGTCCGGAATTTGAAGCTGTCCGTAATATGAATCAAAACGGTACTTTTACATCCATTCGGATCATAAAAAAGTAAAATTACTAGAAATCCATGAAAAACACGAGATTTGGCGACATAATTACAATAAATTTTGCACAAGATAACGATAATTTCTTTATTGTATTCTTCTTATTCTTTCACATCAATGCAATGATTGTATGGCTGGTGGAAGGCTGGTGGTACCGATGGCATCGCCCTGGAAGATTCATGCATGGTGGATGCGAGTGGAGTTGTATTCCAGTTGATTAATTATGTTTCTTGACATGCAGCATCCAAGATAAGGAATTTTCCATAAACTGAAGGAAATATGGTGCCCATTCATGTGCCCGTTGATTCGCAGCAGCTACCACCTCCCATGCTTTTCAATTCCAGATCACCGAAAATCTTAGGTAGCGCACTCAAACTCCATCGGCTGAAATGAGAAACCTATGCATTAGTCTGTAGAATGTTTAATTAGTATTCAAAAGACTCACCAAGTTGGATGTTAACCGACAATTTTCAACCTGGTTCTAAAAATGGTTGATCTGCATTTGCTCTTCTTTGTTGATATCCATCAGTTCATTTTCCATATGCGCGGTATGTGTGAAACAATGACAAGGTTCATTCAATCTCATTTTACAGTGTACATAACATAATAGACAAACCGACGTAACACTTAAAACAAATCGCGATCAAAATCATAGTTGCGAGAACGATCATTTGGTAAATAGCTGTGCTTGGCCGATAGGCCAACAAGTGGGGTTTTGTATAACTTCAAACACAAACAAGAACGATGCGAGCGCTGTAGGTGGTGGTTTGGCCTACTACTATATATTTGAATCAATCGCTCAAAAGGTGGTCGATGGACATCGGTGAGAGTGTGACGTCTGTTCGTCTGTGCTAAAGGACTGTGCCTATGAGGCAGGACGCACCATCGTGTCTTCAACGTAATTTTATTAAAAAAAAAAAATAAAAACACATGTTTTGGATGATTTCCACTTACAGGATGATACAACTGTGCATTAAAATTTTGATACACACCCCTATTCTTGTTTACGATCCACTGGTCTTTCGATCGAAAACCGTTTTGCATTCCCGTTAACGCCAGCGAAATCAAATGGGCTTGGATTCGATCGAAAGTTGGATCTGCCGTAAACAAGAATAGCAAAAAACTTCAAATGACCTCGTTTTTATGATTTCAGTTTATTTTGGAGTGGATCATTCTGCCCAACCAATGAAGTGCATGTTGGCCCGACCGGGAGCTTAGGGTTCATTAATTTATTTCATAACGCTGAAAATGGCCATTTTGGGTATCCACCCACCCCCTAGTAACGCTTTTTGTATGAATGTTATTCAGTTTTTGTATGGGCCGTAACATCGCTAGGACACCCACCCACCCCCTCCAGCGTTATGAAATTTGTGAATGGGCCCTTAACAGAAAATGTTATAAGAAATAGAAATCAATCACCCTCATTCTTGTTTACGACGTATCCAACTTTCGATCGAATCCTCCTCGTTCGAATGCATAACCCATTCGATTTTGCTGGCGTAAATGAGAATACAAACCTATTTTCGATCGAAAGAGCATTCGAACAATAACAAGAATAGGTGTAAATACTCTCAAAATAACAATCGAAAAGATCGGGATAATTACATACGAATGCAATTCGAATTTATTGTTTTATTCTCATGATGTAGACAATTTGCAACGTTACATCAAACTGCATAATGTTTTCACTGAAAACTTGTTTATTTGAGAGAAATTTAGAAGAGAAACGCACCTTGATTTGCCCAGATAGTGTATATTACCCCAGAAACCCCTAAACAAAGTCGTAAATTTACGTATAACGATTAACGCCTAAAGTTATGCAACGCTTTTATGTCCTAAGTCATTTAGAATTACATACTTGATTTCAATGCTGTTGGATGAGTTGTACTTAATTAGGCCTTAAATTATATCATGTGGGTTTCGTGGCCGAGCGGTTAGTGTCGTCAGGCAGTAAGCGCATCGTGTCATGGAATATGGGCTCGATAACCGCTTCAGCCATTGGAAATTTTTGTCAGGAATGTTTCTCGGCTGTGCCACTAAAGACGGTGTCCTTGTCTTCTTTGAAATGGCATTCCAGAGATTCTTCCCAAGAGTCCTTAAGAAATTATTCCAGAAAATCTTTGAGAAATTCCCCAAAGAAGTCTTTAAATATTTTTCCCAGAAAAGTCTCCAGGAAAATTTCACGGGTTTTTTTTTCAACAGCTATTGAAGACATTTACCAAAATAAATAGCAAAACAATAAAATTAAAAAAAAGAACAATCAAATCTCTAGAATATATTATGCTGGAATTTCTTCAAAATCATCGGAAAAAATCCCTGAAGAAATTCGCGTAAGAATGATCAGAGGAACCACTCGAAAAATTGATGTAGCTGATGTGAAACCTTAAATGAAGTAATGAAGAAGCCATTGAGATTTGACTTGGAAAATTACTTAAGAAATTGTTTTGAAGAACTGCAGGAGCAATACTTGGATGAAATGTTGGAGAAACTTCATGAGCAATCCCACGTCGAATTTATTGAGGAATTCCAGGAATCTTCTTCTTCCTGGCGTAACGTCCTAAATATGACAGAGCCTGCTTCTCAGCTTAGTGTTCCTATGAGCACTTCCAAACAAATCAAGAAAAAAAAGAACGTCCGTTTATCAGAATTGCCAAAATAAAAAAAACGTTTTTATTTTTCTAAAATTTTTGTCCGTTCGTAAGAAAACTGCTCTTTTCATGTTTGAAAATGACCAATATTAAATAGGTAGAACCTTAACGTAGGAATTCTTGTAATTTTCCTAAAAGAATCCTGAAACTAGTTCTCAAAAAAACTCTGTGGATTTTCTTGAAAGAACTTCTGTAGGGTTCTTTCTATAGTAACAAGTGGGGAAAAAGTAGTCAAAAAATACCTGTGAGTCTTTTGGAAAAACAAATATTTGTGGAAATTACAAGAGGTAGAAGCGTTGGAGTTCTCAAGGATTTTTTGAAGCGAATTCTGACGAAATTCCTCTAAGGATCCTTTGAAATGCCACTGAAAGAACTTCTGGAAAACTTGATGGTGGAATCACTTGTGGAATTTCCGCACGGATCTCTAAAAGTATACCGGAAGATATCTCTGTAGAAAAGACTAGAAGATTTTCGGAAGTTGAGAATCAGAATCGGAGAAGAAACTCCTGAAGAACTTGTAAAATAGTCATGTAATAGTCTCTGAAGGTTTCTCTGAAACAAATAGAATTTGAAGTAAAATACACTGCAAGCAGAAAAAATTAGACTTTAGAGATCTTCCGTTAAAAATAGAAACTTGCTATAAAATAGAGACCAAGTCTCTAAAAAGAGACTTAAGACTGGAAAATAAACAACAAAACGCATAATAAGTAGTTAAGCTGTACGATTTCATCAGGAGCGAAACCAGTATGTAGAGGAAGAGGTAAGTAGAAAACCATATTATTTTCTATCATATGTAACCAGCCGCTTTGTGGTCAAAATTTATTTAAGACATGATAATAAATACAATATGAATTTCGATCGAATAAATAATCTATCTACTGCATCCAGCTTGAACAGTTAGCTCGTTCATTTATTCTTATGGTACTTTTGCCGTTGCATGCCTGTTTAGAAGTGTCCAAAAACTGTTGTTTGGCGATGTAGCAATACGCCCACGGTTGATAATGGCGAATCGCACTAATTCGCGGTTGTTCACACCTTTCCAAGTGAACCAACGACGTTGTGGAGTGGAGAGTTTTCTAGCACCCTTGTTTCTTATCATGTGTTTTGCGTTTGTGTACTACGAAATAACCTGTAACTATCGGTTGACTTAGCTTTTGTTTCATACGACTGATCATACGTAAAATAGTAGTGACTTACGTTAGAATGACATCGCTTCGAATACGAGATAACATGTCAACAATGTGAGTTATGTCTCCGGAAAATAATACCACAGCGGATGATATTGCAATACTTTTCCTATCAAAAAACAACAACGATGTAGGTATACAAGAGCGGTGCATATAAAAAGGAGCGGTTTAGGGATCGCGTGCATCGATTAATTCGGAACTACGAAAGTTACGGTTTTACTGGGTTCGTTTTTTTTCATTATCAGATTCTTATAATCACGAAATGTTCAATTTCTCAACAACGATATTGAACAGTTCTGCTGTAGTATGTGGATTTGATACTATTTTTATGTAATTTTACGTCGTGATGCCTAAGCGTTTGTAACGTTGCATATTTGCGTTTACGACTGAGTTTTCTAGCTTGTAATAGTACAACGTGGTTGGTTTGTTGTTGGTAGGTTTACAGTCCAGCCAAGATGATGCGGGGATCCTCGACGGCGGCCTTGATCTTGCGCAGGAAAGTCACAGCCTCACGACCGTCAATCAATCGGTGATCGTAAGTTAGCGCAACGTACATCATCGGTCGCACGACAACCTGTACATAGAGAAGAATACAATATGTTTTAATTGATATTAAAACACCAAACCAAAACTTTTAACTACCTGTCCTTTCACGGCGATGGGCCGTTCGAAGATTCCGTGCATGCCCAGAATGGCACTTTGCGGGGGGTTGATGATGGGTGTGCCAAGTAGTGAGCCGAACACTCCACCGTTCGAGATGGTGAAGGTACCGCCGTCCATGTCTTCCACAGCCAGTGTGCCCTTCTTGGCCTTGTCTGCCAGGCCGGCGATGGCCAGTTCAATGTCCGCAAAGTTCATACCTTCGACATTCCTTAGCACAGGCACGACCAGACCCTTGGGCGACGCCACTGCGACCGAAATATCGACATAGTCGCGATAGATGATTTCCTATAAAATTATTGCACGAAATAAGGTGATGAATCTTTTGAGTAAGTGGTTGGTAAGTAAGTGTTTACTCACGTTTTCTCCGATAACCGCATTCACTACGGGTTGGTCCTGTAATGCGTAGGCAGCTGCTTTGCAGAAGGCAGACATGAAACCCAGCTTCATGCCGTACTTCTTCTGGAAGGCTTCCAAGTGTTGCTTGCGGAAGTCCATGATGAAGCTGAAACGATTGAAAATGAGATTTGGTTCATTAATAATCCAGCAGAGCTGATAGAGTAAGCAAAATGAGAATGGCAACAGGGCAACAGAGACGTTGATGGCCGATTGACAGTGGACCAGATCTTTACTGTACGGCAAATCCTCCAAAAATGTCGTGAATAGCAGTTCCCAACGCATCACCTTTTCATCGATTTCAAGGCGGCATACGACAGTATCGACCGCGTAGAGCTATGGAAAATCATGGACGAGAACAGCTTTCCTGGGAAGCTCACGAGCCTGATACGAGCGACGATGGAAGGTGTGCAAAATTGTATGAAGGTTTCAGGCGAACACTCCAGTTCGTTTGGATCCCACCGAGGTCTACGACAAGGTGATGGACTTTCGTGCCTGTTGTTCAATATTGCGCTAGAAGGTGTTATGCGGAGAGCCGGGCTTAACAGCCGGGGTACGATTTTATCGAGATCCAGTCAATTTGTTTGCTTCGCGGATGATATGGACATTGTCGGCCGAACATTTGAAAAGGTGACAGACCTGTACGCCCGCCTGAAACGCGAGGCAGCAAAAATTGGACTGGTGGTGAATGCGACCAAGACAAAGTTAATGCATGCTAGCTGGTGGGGCCGAGCGCGACAGGGATCACCTAGGTAGCAGTGTTACGATAGATGGGGATACGTTCGAGGTGGTCGACAAGTTCGTCTACCTTGGATCCTTGCTGACGGCTGACAATAAAGTTATCCGTGAAATACGGAGGCGCATCATCAGTGGAAGTCGGGCCTACTATGGCCTCCACAAGAAGCTGTGGTCAAAAAAGATTAACATCCGCACCAAATATACCATGTACAAAACGCTCATTAGGCCGGTAGTCCTTCAAGGGCATGAAAAGTGGAATGCTCGAGGAGGATCTGCTAGTACTTGGAGTCTCCGAACGTCGGGTGCTTAGGACGATTTTTGACGGTTTGTGGCGGCGAAGGATGAACCACGAGCTCGCCCAACTCTACGGCGAACCCACTATCCAGAAGGTGGCCAAAGCTACAAGGATATGATGGGCAGGGCATGTTGCAAGAATGCCGGACAGCAACCCTGCAAAGATGGTGTTCGCTTCGGATCCGCTTGGTACAGGAAGGCGCGGAGCGCAGCGAGCTAGGTGAGCGGATCAAGTGCGTATCGATTTGGCAAGCGTGGGACAGAAAGAGGATGAAGAGATGCGGCCACGAACCGAGTTTTGTGGCGTGAAATTGTTGATCTACTGTTATCTGTTTAGATGTTAACTAAATAAATGAATGTGAAGAATTACAGAAATCTATCTACCGTGAAGGCCCCTAACTCTGCGCAGCTCCTAACTCTGCGCACTTTCACCAAAATCCATTAAAATCTGGTAAAATATTTTAATTTTCGTTCAATATTGCTACAATAGTAATCAAAAAGTACACGAAAAATTTTCTCGACAATTTTACGTTTACTACTTTAATAAAAAATAAAATGGCTTTGAAAAGTTTGAAAAACGTCCAAATTGACTGCCCGTTAACAAAAATGCTAAGGGAGTACCTCATCACTTAAGTCATTTGAATCAAATTAAAAAGAATATATTTCAGATTTTTAGTACGTAGACACAAGTTCATTTATCAAACAATCATAACTGGTAAAGTGCAACTTATTTTCTTTTTATTTTCTTATTCTTCTTAAGTGCGCATAGTAAGGAACCATTTTTCAACTATGTTCCTTACTATGCGCAGCAGTTATAAAATGTTATTTTCAACATACAATCAACCCTGTATAAGTCGATATTGAAGGAAATCATCGACTTATTGGACCATCGAGATATGGAATAGAAATGCTTTGGAAAATTGTTTGAGGGGACTATCTTGGTAAGGGAAGATTAAAAAATGACGTCGATATTTTTTGGGATTTCTACACTCAACAATCTCTCTCCCCTGTCGCACTTTTTACAGTACCTAATGCATGCATTATCACATTTTTGTAGACTCCTCCTTCACCGAATGATGTACGTAATTTTTGAAAGCTCCCTAACCTAAAGTAATTTTGATGTTTTGTTTAGTTTCATGAGTCAAGTAATGGAACATCAACCCAGGAGGTTTAATCGTATTTGCAATATAGAAACGCCAATAAAATACTGTTATTGATTTGCAATAGAAATTGTTCATTAATTACGTCACGCTTATACAGAGCGGCTATACTTCTTGATTGAGTGATAAACAATACATGAAGAATACGAAAAATTCATACAAATAACTTAGATGGATCGATATACCCTCTCAAATAACATTCACATTTAGCAAGCCAGAGGCTCTTACTTATTTTTCTTTTCAAACCCGGACCTGACCCGAATCCGAGACAATAATTTAATACCAAATTCAAACCCGATCCGAACCAAAGAAAATTTCGTCTTTTATATTTTCTAGTGTAAATTCATAAACAGTCAAAGCTAGTCCAAAATTAAAAAAAGGTTTGTACCATTTTTATATTTTGGGTCAGATTTTAGGAAACTAAGTTAATAACATATTTTGCAAATCATATGATGATTCCGATTATTTTGAGAGTTACATTTAATTGCATTCAATAACAGTAACTATCACGGTTTGAATTAT
Source organism: Aedes aegypti (assembly GCF_002204515.2). NCBI lineage: Eukaryota > Metazoa > Arthropoda > Insecta > Diptera > Culicidae > Aedes > Aedes aegypti. The sequence goes on along the minus strand of NC_035107.1, from coordinate 231,592,247 downwards.
GGATGAAATTCACTTCACTTAGTAACATTCTATGTTAAAGACATGCCACGTTCCACTGGGGACGTAAAGCCGTATAAAGCAAGAAAATAAAGAACAATTCGGAGTTCAAATGTTAGTAATGCTTTTAGTAAAATACTTCATCCGTTATAAAGAATTTTTCGAGTGCGCAGAGTTAGGAACCTTAATGCGCAGACTAAGGAGCATTGCAAAAATGAGTGCGCAGAGTTAGGAACATGTACACTCTTGAGAAGATTAAAACATTTGCAATGAAAATCATTACTTAGTGAAGCTTTTATATTTTTTTCTTACACATAAGATCAATAGGTATCTGCTCCCAAAAGTTCAGAGTACTGTGTTTTGTTTTCAATTAATTACAGCTGATTGAAATTTGAAAGGCCTTAAGTGCGCAGAGTATGGGGCCTTCACGGTATATTGTTTAGAGTTACAGATCCCTAAAGTTGAAGAATGTTGAAATAGAGTCAAATGAAGTCCCATATGATGATTTGTATGGAATAAGCGTACGAGGGCAGAGGGGGTGGTTTTAAGATAATTCATAAACAGCCTCCACTAGTATGCAAGATCGAAATTTCGTATCAATATTATATATTATATTATATTATATTATATAATAGGTGCGGCAGACTGTGCAACGTAGCCTTGGATTCTCATATAAGAGCTTTTATTAGCTATAATTACATATTGCGATACTCTTCTCATGCTACTGAGTGACTTCTAATCATCTGCGTGTGCTATCTTATCTTACTAATATTGGCGAAAGCAATTTCAATTAGAAAAGAGCTCTAACAACCAAGCCAAGCCTCCACTCGCGTAAACAACAAGATTAGAAAGAGTGTCTATCGCACGTCTCCCCATTTAATCTCGACATTCCACCCATAAGCCCATAACATGTGACATCAGCTTACGAGTCTACACGACGCGATAGTGATGTGTTGTACGTATACTAATCAAACTAAATCAGCGAACCAAACATCCAAACACCCGTTCAAGTTCAGGGCCATGAATGCCAAACGAGCAGTGCTGGTGGAGCCCCAATCATCAGCCTTGCTCTGTGCATGCTGCCCCATAGCGCCTAAACCTGTATTGATGATTTCACTTTCAACCGAGAAGGCACCACGTGACATCATCATCGACGCTGTTGCAACAATGCTGACGCAAACACGACGCGTGAATGGTTAAGCGTGTGGGCAGCGCTTGCAGCGGTCGGTCCCGTAAGCTTAAGCGGCGTAGAGCTCTGCTGAACAGTTATTATTTCTGGGAAAAAGCAACACCTACAGTACGCGAGTATTACGCATGTCTTTATCTATTTGACGCATGATTTACGACTCAGTGTGAATATTGGTGACGTACCTATTGAGAAAAAGTTGTGATGGTCATGCGCATTGGATCTGACCACTTTTTGAAAAAAGGTCATTGATTTTCAAGTTCACACTGACTGGCATCCTAAAAAAATCTATGGCCCAATTTTTTTTTCTAACTTGGGACAGAGTAGGAATGTTAGTGTGTAGTGATTGTGCTTCTATAGAGAGACCGAGAGTATCTCTCCATCTCCTCAATCACCGCGAGAAAGGTGGTTTAGTGAGGGAGGAAAAAGATCTGGGCGTTACCTTTGGTCGATGATGCGACCAATGGATAAAGAGGAAAAATACTATTTTTACTTAAAACTAGTTGAGCATTTTTGTCTCAATAATCTTAACTCAATGCGCTAAATCAATCCCGGTAGCTTAGAGCAGCTTCACAATACACTCCCTATTTTTTTAATCTTTTGTATCTTGTAAAGAGTACATAAATGCAAAACCCATTTCATGCAACTTTTACCAGAGAATCCCTTTAGGATACCCGACCAGTCCAGATACGGGTGTGGACTTGAAAATCCGAGAACTGGGGACAAGCCTAAGCGCATCATAAAACGCCGTGGTCACGTGTAGTCTGTATCTCTTAAATCGGATAAGTTCAAAATGTTTTTTCTTCGGAAAACTGTTCTACTCCCAAAGCTATCAAGAACATCAAACAAAAATATTACGAGAATCCATTATCAGAAATAAACATGATTGAAAAACAGGACTGAGGATCACTGAACCCAATATGACTCACCTCATATCGATTTCGTTGAACGTGGTCAGCATGGCGTTGGTGTTTTGGGCTTCCTTTAGTCGGGACGCGATCTTCAGCCGCATGCGGGTCATCTTGACGCGCTGCTCGGTTCTGGTGCCGGTGATTTCCTTGGTGTAATCGGCCGGAGGCAGTTTGACCGTGGCGGCGTCGATGGCTTGTGCGTGACGCATGGCAGCAACAGGCATTTTGGTAATGGGACCAGTCGGTTTCGGTGGCGGAGGTGGAGGAGCGGCAGCCGCGGCCGGTGGTGGCGGTGGAGGTGCAGCAGCTGCTGCAGCGGCTACCGGTGGTGGTGGCGGTGGTGGTGGTGCTGCTGCAGCAGGTGCCGCAGCTTCGGCCTTCGGTGCACTAGCTGCCGGAGCTTCTCCGGTGATTTTCAGCTTGAACAACTGCTGGCCGGCCTTAACGGTGTCACCGTCGGCCACGTAGATCTCCTCGATGATACCGTGGGCTGGGGCCGGTACTCCCACCGTGGTCTTGTCGGTTTCGATTTCCATGACCACTTCGTCGGCGGCTACAGCATCACCGACCTTCTTTTCGAACTTGACGTCACCTTCCGATACGGAATCGGCGAACGGGGGCACCTTGACGACCTCCGAGTTCAGCAACCGGGAGGAGGTGAAGATGCTGCGTTCGGTTTGCAGCCATCGGGAGGCAGCGTTAGAGGCGGCTGTCGAGCTGAAAGAAAGGGAATGGGATTAATTTAAATGTTAGATGTGGAATGTTGTATAGCAAAAATATTGCAAAATTAAACAAATGGATGTGATAAGTAATTTATAAGTTTTACGCCATGTCTAAATCATTTAATTCAACATGCTGTCTTACCGCTGAAAAGCGTTTACAAAGTAAAGCATTCAATACCATATATTTGACCATTTTTTCATATCGGTTAAAGTAAGGAAGCTAATTTATGTTTTAGAAATTTTGAAGGTAAAAAAAGGTTTCCATTCTAAACGCATAGAGGAAAGAACTCTTAAAGATCACGATCTTCCGTTCTGATTCGAATTCCGGACAGCTTCAAATTCCGGACACTCAACTTTGTATGGGAAAGGTTTCAATTGAAATGTTTCAAAATTTGCCCTTCAAAAGTTCCCAATTTGAAGATTCGTTTTAATATGATTTTTCCATAGCAATCCATGAAAATTTACAATGCTTAACTAGTTTTGACGTTCTTCTAATGGCTGGTAGTGTTTATTTTACGATTCAACTTTTCCAACTTTGCTTTTTACGAGCTGTCCGGAATTTGAATCATAGCGTCCGGAATAAGGAGCAAAAGTGAGGTGGTGTCCGGAATAAGAATCGTGAAGAGGACACACCTTTCTTTTTATTTAAATTTATTAAAGATGTGAAATTCAAATCTTCAACTAACATTCGAAAGGTAAGTGTCCTGATAGCATGATAACGCTGAGGAATCGTATACATTGATTTAGTTTTTATGCTTTTAGGTGGCTCACACTTCAAAGAGGCCTTAAGTGTCCGTAATATGAATCAAAACGGTACTTTGGGAAAATTTAATTGATGTTTAAAGAGATCAAGAATGAAAAAATACTTGATGATTAGATTGTATTTTGGGCAGCTTTATTCTCTTCGTTATATGTGGTTTTTTAAAAGGTATTGGGCTCAAAATTTGCAATAATAATCAAATGTCTTATTGTTTCAATGTAGGACAATCCAGCTTTATTGCATGCTTGGTGATATTCTCACAACAGCCATTCAGAATGGTTCGACGGATGTAGATAAAAGATCATTATAGGAGGTGAACCAGCGTTCGGCTGAAAGCCTTTTAAATAAAGACAAAAAAAAAAAGATCATTATGATAAAATTATGCGACGGCATGTTAGCAATATCAGAATGACTATTGTATTTGCAATTCTTAATTGCGATAGTTAAGCTAAGCGTCGGTTATTGTATATAACTTTTTAGATGAGCAGAAGTAAAGCACGAAGACGAAGTAATGACCTTCCATCCCATCTTCAAGTACTCCCCACAAGCACAACACTTCATTCTGGCACTTTAGAACGTCCATGTTGTAACTTGTTCACACAAGAACTCTGCCTCGACCGAGTTAACAGAACGCGCCCATACCCCTTTCTGAACCGAAGGACAGGGATTAATTTTCACTCGATGTGTTTTGCAACAAAATTATCAGCATACTTTCTGCATGTAAGACTTGCGCTTTTCTGAATCAATATTACTTTTGGTGACTGAGTTTTATCACTTTGAAATTGCAAGCTGCAAAATCAACATGGCTGTCAAAACGAATGACGGGCTACTTAGCAATAAAAGATTCCTGGTGTGAATGAGTTCTCATAAAATTTTTAGATGGTAGGACTAATCGGTGTGGACTGTGGAAAACTTATGAAAGTGAATATTGAGCGCTTTTTTACGCAAGAAAAGTACTATTTGGCTATCGAGAAATTAAAGTTCTGAAATTTTGCTTCAACCCGCTACTTAAAGCTTTGCATGGAAATCAGCACGTTTCACTTTCGAAGCAAGGAAAGTATTATCAATTTTTAAGTTTCATGGCAAGCAGCCGTGCGCTATATTGTTGCGACCTTAGTCTACTTTAGCGAACGACCGAAACCATCAACGCCAACTTCCTCGCATTTGTGATAGAAGAAGAAAAGTCCTCCCTGATCGTAATATTATGTCTATTCCCACAAACTTCATAGACGAATATTAAATTCTAACTTTATTAGTAACGATGGATGGCACTAGATTCCACACGAAGTTACGAATAACGAATAACCTGTTTTTCGTCCCTATTCACATTAGCAGTACTGCTAGTCAAAGACAAATTAAATCAGTTTTCTTGATTATTAATGAAAATTATCCATCCAGGCTTAGATGGTCTTTTGTGTTATTGGAGCATAATACTTCACTCCTTCTATCATTGGCGAATCAATAAAGCTTTCTGAAAGCGTGCACTTAAAATAAATAGGAATTGGCTTGTTTAGGGGTATCAATTTTCTTACATATTCCGAATCTACGCTAAAAATTGAACTAGAATCCAAAGTTTCACAATTTTCCGTTACCTGGAACTATTTTTAAAACACGTTTGAAATTAGTATGGAAATCACTTTTGAATCACCCCTCTGCAAATTTTACTTCGGGACGAACTGTCATTGTGTAAATTGAAACGTCATTGAGTCAACGGATTGAAATTTTTGTTAATCATTTATAATATCAACATTGAGATATTGGAGTGCAATAAATTCGTGTTATACTTAGAATGATTTGCTCTTTCGATCAAGCTGCAACAAACTGTGAATTTGTCTTCACTAAACAACCCAATTAGAGCAAATAATAGAGGTGAAAATAAGGAATAAAGTATGAATTTTTTTGGAAACACTTTTTGGTTTTGGTATGTTTCCACGTTCGTCAACAACAATAATTTGCTCCACCACGAAGGTTGCTGTGATACAACTATAAAAAAATATAGTGTTGGCAAGGAATGTTACATCACCTTGGTTTGGGTCCCCTCACATTGCTCGATTCTGGGCAATGAGAAAGCGCGGACGCACTCGCCAAGGTGGGCGCTATGGAAGGTGATATTTATGATCGACAAATCCTTGCTCAGTTGGCAGCAAAAATGAGATAAAGGGGATTTGGGCAGGTGGTTACATTCCATTCTCCCGCAGGTGTCAAAGAAGTCGTGGTTTAAAGGGATGAATATGAGTCGCGATTTTATCAAGATAATGTGTCGGCTGATGTCCAACCACTATTCGTTAAGCTCGCATCTCTATCGAACAGGGCTCACAGATAATAATTGATGTGGTTGTGGAGCTGGTTACCAAGACATCAACCATGTTGTCTGGTACTGTCCCGAATACGGAATTGCCAGATCAAATCTATGTACATCTCTCAGGGCCCGAGGAAAAACAGACAAGGAATACATTAGAGATGTGTTCGGTAGACTGAACTTTGACTACATGTTACTTTTTTTCAAGTTTTTGAAGCAAATCGACGTTTTTGTTTGATAATATGCTTTTTTGTTCCGCTTGTCCACCTCGTATACACTTTCCCGTTTTTTTGGATGTCCACTTTGTTTCCCTCGAAACCCGTTTGTTTGTACCGTTATAGGTTATCGTAATGTCCACTCTGCGTTGATCAGCACCAATAACGCTACTACAATATGCTGCTGTTGAAGATCAACGAGTAAAGACAAAATTCCCATCCCTTACAAAATGATTGTACTCCTTAACCTCGACCAAACCGCGAGTTTTACGGTATTTCAAAACTAACCTAGCTAATAAGAAGCATATATGATTTTGTCAAATAAATCAATAGAATCCGGCTCCTTAATGCCTAAGAACGCTTGAGCCTGTTAAATAAATGATAAGATAAAAAAAAGAAATGTCAGAAAGCGATGATTCAAATATGGTCAATCCACAACCCGCAGTGCTTGCATCGTTTTTGTTCGCGTTTGACGTTTACGTCATCTGTTGGCCCATTACAGCCAAACACAGCGATTTTAACATTGGGCGTACATTTGTTCTAAGTGTTACGTCTCTTTGTCTGTGATTTAAGCATTCCTCTATTGCACGATAAGTTTTTTGTATACTTATGTAAAAGTAATCAAAAGAACCTTACAAGAAAGGGATTTCCGTTCGTCTGTAAACAAAATCTATGTTATTTGTCGAAATAATGTTAAATATATCAAAATATTAATAATTGTTTAATCTAGTTTTACCATTCTAGTGTTGCCCAACACAGAAAAACTTTTATGAAAAATGTAAAATAAGGTACCGTGGGGCAAGTGGGTAATGGAATTCGCATAGTTGAGATTCTTCAAATTTTAGAGACTTTTAATTGAAACAAATGAGGTCGTGTATATTTTTTAGCTTGACTCCCACCAAATATAAGCAGCATGCTGAAATTAATTTTAATGAAAAATTAAAGAAAAAAATACACAAAAAGTTTTTGAAAAATGTCTCCTTATTTTTCACTTGCTCCAAAAGTGGGGCAAGTGAAAAGTTTACCGTTTTGAACAATAATTTCAAAAACAAACAGTTATATTCACGATTTCTATTGGCTTTAACATTTGTTAAGGCTTCCCAATGAACAATAACATAAGTAACATGTAAACAAAGAAAATGTTATTCTTTTCACTTGAATTTTCTTCTGTTCAGTTATGTTAGTTGAAATGATTCGACAACATTATAACTGCAACATTTCCAATGCTAGTTCTTACATTATAGGACAATTGCATTTCTGCTCTGTAGAATTTCCACCGCTCGTTATTTGTTTTTGAGAAAGTCGAATATGACGTCGGATAACTTTTCGGGAGAAATCGAACGGAATCCTTCAATAACGTATTTAGAATCTTTTTTATGTGGATAGACCTATACCCCATTTTTATGTTTTGAACTAGCTTACATAGACATTCCACGAGATTTCCGTGTGTTCTCTAATATTGCAACTTTTGAGTCATCGTCTTCCTTTTAATTGGCTGCCCGAAGTAGACATATTAATATTGGAATGTTTGGCAACATCTTTTAGAGAAGTTCTATGATTTCTAATAGCTTTTAACGCTTAAGTATAGTGTTTCTTGAATTATCAGCACGTTATGTTTTTCTATGATAATTGCGAACCATGTTTACTTATGGCTACTTAAGTACGAAAACTCAAATTCAATCTCTAATGATAAACTTTTCACTTGCCCCACCTGATAAGAAAATTGATGGTGTTTAAATTTAGTTATTTTTAGGTCTACGTCGAATTAATTCTAAAACTTTTTTTATTGCAGTTTGAAACTGCCACAGAGGGCAACTAAGAAGTGGTACAGGAAATTGTTTTCCGTTACTTTTTTCCACTGAAAATATTAAAATAAGATTGTACGTCGCCAACTTGTTACGGAGTAACAGTTGACAGGTTAACAATTTCTCGCTCTATTATGCAAAAATGGCTGAAAAATCTCAGAAATCTCTTACCTATCGTAATGTTCTGAATTGCCTCAAAGGTTTACGCTTGAGTTTAAAACGTTAATTCACATATTCAGTAAAATATATCAATTGTTTTCACTTACCCCATTTACCCACTTACCCCGCGGTACCTTACTAATAAGTTTCAAATGTAATCAAATAAACATTTCATTTCAAATACATTACTATACTGCCCATATTCGCATAAATGTCCCATTTTCTATGGGATTTCCTATACACATGGGACCCTTATGCGAATATGGGCAGTATACGTGGCGCAAAAAAATCTCGCGTCAAAAATCTAAAAAAAATGCCAGTAGATCTTCGCAGTTACTTCAAATCATTTTGGTGTCTTCTGCGCGATTATTCCTTGGACAATCAGGAGATTTTCAAGAGAGTCGTCGCAATAAATAATCGCACAATACACAGTATGATCGCTACTCATTTGCTACAGTGTTTCATGAATGGAACTCAAAACCTTTGACAGGTTGCCAACGTTGAAAACGTGATCCCAGTGATGTCGAACCTGATCTTGATGATCACATCATGTAAACAAACGCGGACAACTATGAGGCTGTCCATAAATCACGTGGCCATTTGAGGTGGAAGGAGGTAAGTATGGACAAAGACAACGGTCCATGTAAATTTGAAAACGATTGTACACGCAGCAAACTGGACTATCGAATTTCATACATTTTGCCTTATGAAAGGTGGAACGATTATTGCAATACGATCGCTTTATGTATCGTTTTAGCATCACTCCACATCAAGGCGTCGATAGGCGTGTGGTGTACGCTCGGATCTATCGATCGCAAGGTTCTTGGTTCGATTCCAGGTTGCCGCGAAAATGTTTTTTGTTTTCAAATTCTGGTTTCATAAGGCATATTTATGAATTTCAATCCGATTTCTTGTGGCGAATTTTCATAAGGGATTCCTATGTTTATCGATAGTCCATTTGCCTGAGTGTATGGTCCAAAGACCGCGTCTCTCTTCGGAGGTCGGAAATTATAAAAAAATAATCACGTGTTTTATGGACAGTCCCCATCTGTTCTTGATCGGCTTATCACGTTCGCATCAAATACGCTTCAGCATTAAAAATAGCTGTTTCGATTCTAAAAATAAACCGTAAATAAACGCAAAACACAGGCGACAAAGACAAAACAATAACATCCATTTTCTTACTCACCTTTGGATCGGTGCGCTTTCGGCGGCTGTCGTCCGGACTAATCTCTGCAGGGCAGCGCGCCCCTGGTGATAGGAACGCAAACCATTGTTGGTAACCTGCAACAAAGTTGAAAAGAAAGTAAAAAGAAAATCAGATTGCGATGACTGACAGTCAAACGTCTCGCGACCCTCGCGACGACGAGTTTCCCACCGCGACCCACGGCAAACTTGTTAGGGTAAGGGACCTAATTACTGACCCTTTGATTGTTTTCGAGCCATTGTTAACAATGTTAATTTAAATTGTGAACGAATTCATTGAAACATAATATATTATTGAGTTCTTTCAATACTAAAAGACATACTAAAGGCTTTTATACCTTGAATTCATTATATTTCAGCATACTTCGCTTCCAAACTGCACATTAATGCGAAGTAAGCTTTTTTATATGATAAAAAAATTTGAATAAAAACAAGTCGCTACATAAGTGTTGGGGAGATTTTTCGGGACCTCTTAACAGAGAAGCACGATGGTTTTCAGTGCAGAATTCTTTAAGCTGTAAGGGGCTGTCCATTAATTGCGTAAGACAATTTTAGCGGTTTTTCAACCCCCCCCCCTCCCCCCATGGTAAGATTTTTTGTATGAAAACCAATAATAATTTGTATGGTGCGTAAGAAATCTTCAACCCCCCCTCCCCCCATAAACCCTTACGTAATTAATGGACCACCCCTAAAGTGTTTATTTTTAAGTTTAACTCACAGGCAATAAATTTATGTTTACTTACAACTGGTCGCCTTAATTCCCCAACAAACTTGATTTCGATGCGTAACTAGAGGATCCCTAATGGAGTATTTAATTCAGTTTCCATAGATCAAAATTAATAAATCGGAAGTAACTTACAGCCAAAGCACAATGGGTGTTTCAGAAATCGGATCTGAGGACAATATCTGAGACGTAGTGCTCTTAATAACCTATACTAGAACAAATATAGCTAAGTTTCAGGATTTAACGGTCTATCGTACTGCATATCATACTTATAGCGCAAGGTACCGTAACAAATTCAGGGAATAACTGACACAATCTAAATACTTTTGTTATAACTAGTAAGTTTTAATTAATTAGGAAGAATGAATTCACTTTATACTTGGCATCTACCATGACTTGTGAAATATATGTGGGTTTTGACGTTCGTTGGTCTCCCTGACGTTTCTTACGCATCGGTCCATATCACCCGTTGCGTGCATAGTCTCGTCGAAGGGTATCGCGTATCCATTCAATTCAAATCAGTGCTGCCAACGGTGGCAACAATAAGGACTCCATCGATTTTTCTTCATCGATCTTCTCTTTTACAAATAGCTGCGCCAAAATAACTATTAAAATAATAAATAAACAGATTACGATACAAGATTCGGCAATTCCTTATCGTACAACACTAAAAGGGTTTAAAAAGTGAATCGGTTTTCTGCAATAATGTGAAGAGAGCAACGATGAAGAGAAATCGATTATTGCAAGTTGTTGACTGTTTAACGAGAAACTTGCGACGATCGACGCGCCACCATAACTCACATAACGATGGGTATTAGAACTAAGTTGGAGGTGATGTTTTCGCATTTTGGAGGTTAAAATCACCTCTAAACACTAGCGATTTTGCGGTGGGATGTTGACGTTTGATCACGAATAGTCAATGCGCATCGTACCTTCGTGCTGTGCGTACACAAATTCTTTCTGCTCTTGGATGTTTTTAAAACTACCTAAGGTAATACAACAGTACTTCTCAGTGTGACAAAAACAGTCATTTTTAGCGCATAAAAACAAATATTCCATGAAGCGATTCTTAATCCACCTTAATCCTATTAGCTCTACTTTCAATTATTTTCGAGCCGACTGGAATACATATAAAACATATATCGATAGTAATCTTGATGTTAATTTTTTTTTACAAACAAAACTTGATATTGACAATGCTCTTTGACATATTCCATTGTTGAAGCCAGGGGCATTGCAAAACCAAAATGTGAATTTGAATCCGAGGTTATAGACGATGCTCTTAATCTCTTAATCCGTCTTAAAAACGTGAGCAGAAGTTAATTTCAACGCACTCGCGATCCTACTATGAAAATTATATGGCAGGATTTGCAGAAAGAAATTAAAAAACGTTTTTCACAATTAAAAAAACAAAATTTCTAAATTGGACCCTGACTCTAAGCCCTTTTGAAAATTACCGAAAATTTTGAAAAAATCTCAGAAGCCAATTCCGGCCTTGAAAGAGGACAACAAATTATTACTAACTAAACGAAAACGGTCAAAAGCTTGCTATGTAGTTTGAAAGTGCGCACAATTTTAATTTATAACTTTATAACAATTTAAAATCAAGTTACATACGGAGGACTTCGAAAATATTCTCAATCTAGAGATTCCATTTTTGCCAATGATTGTATTCCATTTTTGCCAATGATTGTATTCCGCTATTGACTGTTTAACGATAAACTTGCGACGATCGACGCGCCATCATATTTCATATAACGGAGGTTATTAGAACTAACTTGGAGTTTATTTGCCAATTTGGAGATAAAAATCACCTCCAAACACTAGCGATTTTGCGGTGGGATGTTGACGTTTGATCACGAATAGACATTCGGCCACTCATCAACTTTTGCGTGTGACAAATTTGATTCGTTCTAACAAATCTGAAGGTTATTCAACTGGTCTTGCTCTTATAGACATTCAACAGTATTTGGCGTAAAGGCTTGATTGTACCATGAAAAAAAAAAAATTTTCCAACATACATACATAATCCAAAGTTATCTGTCAAATCGTACACCTCAGGTTAATAGGGCGATATTCAAAACTGAAAAGGCAATTCGTGATCAAACGTCAACATCCCACCGCAAAATCGCTAGTGTTTAGAGGTGATTTTAACCTCCAAATTGCCAAATAACCTCCAAAACATCACCTCCAAGTTAGTTCTAATAACCTCCGCTATATGGAATATGGTGGCGCGTCGATCGTCGCAAGTTGATCGTTAAACAGTCAATAGATGGCTCTTTTTCAATGGTAGTAAAAACGAAATTCTGAAGCAAAGAAAGCACCACGGAAGATGAACTAAACACAAAAAGTTATGTTTACACTTTACACAAAAAGTTATGTTTACAATTTACGATTTTCGTTATTTTCCATACGTTTTGACAGCTCTCCGACTACCATTCTTCCATGCGCTTGTGTTGAAAGTTTGAGAAATTTGAGAATCCAGCGTAGCGCGATCAGTGAGAGGAATACAAACATCAGTGTCGCCGCTCGGCGGCCGGTAAGAGCAAATGAGGGTCCTGTTTTGTAAATTGAGCAGATTCATGTGACTCGTCTGTATTCATTGTCGATCAAAGCAAACATGCATATTTCAGATGTCACCCTTCGACTCCCATATTAATCCAGTCACATAGAGTGACAACTGTCGAAAAACTCGAGTGACAGAGCTGAGTCGAGCGAATTTTTCGGTCGACAGTGACTCCAGTCGAGTCGATTTGATCGACTCGACTTATAAAATAGACTTCTGAATGTTCGAAAGGTAGTTGTCTGCAATTTTTGCCGCTGGCGCCAACTGTTAGTGGTTATGAACGAAATAAACAGTCGTTACCCTATTGACTGTTTAACGATAAACTTGCGACGATCGACGCGCCACCATATTTCATATAACGGAGGGTATTAGAACCAACTTGGGGGTGATGATTTGGAGGTTATTTGGCAATTTGGAGGTTAAAATCACCTCCAAACACTAGCGATTTAGCGGTGGGATGTTGACGTTTGATGACGAATTATTAGAACTCCAAGTCAGAAAAAAATCCTGTAAGAGCTGGTGTTCCTCAAGACGGCATTTTGGGGCCAATGACACAGGCCTCTCAACCAAAGCAAGAAGCCTGCGTGTCATCTATAGTAGATTGCAAAAAAGTTTGAATATTTTTTCTTCATACTTGCAAAACTGGAAGATATCCCATAATGCTTCCAAAACTCAACTAATAATATTCCCACATAAACCAAAAGCTCATAATTGACGTTTAACGATTTGGAAGTAAACATCACCTCCAAACACTAACGATTTTGCGGTGGGATGTTGACGTTCGATCACGAATTTGAAACCTCCAAGTAGACATGTAGTCACGATCAGAGGGGTTCCAAAAAATTGGATGAAGTTAAGTATCTAGGGTTCAAGCTAGATAAATTAAATCTATATGTTTCTATTATTCCAAAGATGGAAGTATATATAAATGGAAACAGTTTGTTCACAGACAAACAGACGTAACACTTAGAACAAATCTCGATCAAAATCATAGTCACGGGGACATGTACGCCCAATGCTAAAATCAGCGTGTTTGGCCGACGGGCCAACAGATGGCGGTAGTGTGTAAACGTCAAACACGAACACAAACGAAGCAAGCGCTGCGGGTGGCGGATTGGCCACCTAACATATTTTTGAATCGACCGTTAAAAAGGTGGTCGATGGACAATGATGAGAGTGTGACGTCTGTTTGTCTGTGGTTTGTTTATGGTTGTCGAACAATGGATCATTGAATGTAACTCTTTCGGAACTCACCGCATCAAAACAAAGGCGCTACCCTACACGGAGCCGCAAATCAACCCAACTTTGACTTTTTTTGACGCAATTCGGCTCTTCCGTGGGATAACCCAAATTTGGGTTAACTGATATATACCTATCATTAGGTTGTTTTCATTTGACAGCGGCTCCGTGATGGGTTAAAACAACTTAACGTTAGGTAAACTCGCAAGAACCCAAATTTGGCTAATTCCATTGAACTTCGACGCTGGGTCGGTGCATCTCTCTCTGTTTTTGACAACATTGCTGTTGCGAGAGAAGCAAAACAACCCAACCGTGGGTAAAAACTAAATGCAGTTTACCCAAATTTGAGTAAAAAGAACTTATTTTTTGGATATTCTGATTTCTCCGTGTATATGGAATTTAACATTGTGACAGCATTGCTGTTCTGTCAAACGCATAAGTCTACGGTGTCGAAATCTGTGCGTTTAATAGCGGCAGTTTTGGTTATTATAATGATCGATTGATAACACCTATGACGTTGATTATCAAGTATTTTCAATTGAATATAACATAATATATCATAGACGCCATTTACGGATATGAAATTGAATCACTGAAAGCCCTAATGAGAAATCAATGTTAAAAATTAAATCTATCCGTTTTTGGTCGAAATATAGTCCTTTTACCCTACTCCCCTCCGACGATTTATGATTCAACCAAGATTAATCGATTTGCATCGGTATTTTGCTTGCCATATCGATTGCGAAACAATTTCTGACACGTCCCACTGATGCAAACCAACAGATTGAATTGAGCTTTTCTCAAAGAAACTTCTGTCCGGCTTCGGAGCCATTTCGCAAATATTTCCAACCGGGATTACATAATACGCGAAAGACCTTCAAGATAATGGTCTGGGCGAATTTTCTCATTAAGCTAACCATCCCAATCGCTCCCTTTCCAGCCCTTGTGACCACCTACCTGCTGTGAGCCCGCTTCCAGGGAACGAAGGCCACCGCTGATACGAAGTGCGGTTCGCGGAAGATTACGCGACGAGATTGACAGCAATCCAGCCATCGCGCCGAAAGTTCCTTATGGGAAAATTAGCTCGGCAACTCTATGGTCTATCACACTCAACACTCACTGGATCCTCCTGCGATTTTCGACAGCGACTCTGCGTTCGGAGAAGGTGGAAAATAATGGTTAAATAACGCCAGCTAGAATCGTATTCGGATTGCGGAGCACAGATGACCACACCGACGAGGTCAGAGTCTTTTCTTCTGCTACACGCACTCAAACTCACTTTTGCACTTCTTCGCACTCGCTGCTCCCGTCGTCTGGGCTGGCTGGCTGATCTGTCACTCTGCGGTACTCGTGATCAAACGTCAACATCCCACCGCAAAATCGCTAGTGTTTGGAGGTGATTTTAACCTCCAAATTGCGAAATCATCACCTCCAAGTTAGTTGTAATACCCACCGTTATATGAATTATGGTGGCGCGTCGATCGTCGCAAGTTTCTCGTTAAACAGTCAACACTGAAAGCCTGATTTTTTGACTGTGACGTGACTTTTAAACGTCAAGTCAGCGCCATCAAGCGGTCGGAATCAGAACATTGAAGGGGTAGGAATCTTAGCACGTTGAAATAAAACTACTCTGAAGTCCACTCTTCTTGCACTTCAACAGAAAAGTAATCGTCTATTGATTGTTTAACGAAAAACTTGCGACGATTGACGCGCCACCATATTTTATATAACGGAGGTTATTAGAACTAACTTGAAGATGATGATTTCGAGGTTATCTGGCAATTTGGAGGTTAAAATCCCCTCCAAACACTAGCGATTTTGCGGTGGGATGTTGACGTTTGATGACGAATCTCGATGCGTGGGAAATTTCTTGCAAGTAATGCTTAAAAAATGCATTTTTCTTTGATCGCAGTACGCAGTTGAAAAGAAATGTCAATTCAAATGGAGCTCACTGTAGTGAATTTCTTGACTATTTCTGAGGTAGAAATTTTTACTTTTCTTGAGCGGAACAGCATACCTATTGACTGTTTAACCACATACAAACAGACGTCACACTCTCATCATTGCCCATCGATCACCTTTTTAACGGTCGATTCAAAAATATGGTAGGTGGCCAATCCACCACCTAAAGCGCTCGCATCGTTTTTGTTCGTGTTTGACGTTTACACACTACCGCCGTCTGTTGGCCCGTCGGCTAAACACACCGATTTTAGCATTGGGTGTACATGGCTTCGTGACTATGATTTTGATCAAGATTTGTTCTAAGTGTTACATCTGTTTGTCTGTGGTTTAATGATAAACTTGCGACGATCGACGCGCCATATAACGGAGTGTATTAGAACTAACTTGGAGGTGATGATTTGGAGGTTATTTGGCAATTTGGAGGTTAAAATCCCCTCCAAACATGTTAATCTCCAAAATGCGAAATCATCACCTCCAACATAGTTCTAATACCCACCGTTATATGAATTATGGAGGCGCGTCGATCGTCGCAAGCAGTGATGCATTTTGAACTGAACGCGAGCCAAAAGTGAACGGATCCCGAGCCAAATTTGCACGAGAACGCAGTAGTCAATGAACTTGCGAGCAAGAGCATGTCGTTCCTCAAGAACGGCTCGTTCAGTTGGCAATTATGATCGGAGCTCTCGCTTGGGAAACAATTGAGTGAATCGCCGTAAACTTCCATGAAGGGAATAAACATACAGCTCTTGATATTATGCATATCAAAAAAAAAAGCTCTGGCATAATTTTTTGTCGTAAACCAGTCAAGATTTATTGGGTTCAGTTTTTGGCTCGCACGGGTTCACATTTTTGAACTGAACAATGTTCAAGCCTACTTGATCGCTGCGTTCAACAAATTGAACTAGAACGCGAACTGAACGCGTTCAAATGCATCACTGGTCGCAAGTTTCTCGTTAAACAGTCAATATTTCTGCTCTTGATCAAATACCCATTAATGGGTTTTATTACAATCATCTTTCCCTTAAACGAAGTATGCACTTCAACAGAAAAGTAATCGCCTATCTCGATGCTGGCTGCTTGGTCGTTCATAGAAGTTAATATTCAATGTTATCTTCTTTTCCAAGCAGCCTAGATAGCCGTGTAGTGTCGGTAGTGGTTGTCTCAACTGGCTAAGAATAACACTACGGATTGCCTGATCCTGTAGTAAAAATCTACTAATCAGGTAACCCCAATCCCAAGGTGTGATGCGACCCGTGCTGATGGATGAATGGTTGAGGGGGTTTAAAATATGCTCAATCGCTAACGGAGCCTGGAGAGCACCAGGGCGAACTCTCCAGTATGTAGCTCTTACTGCATTAGGGCGGGGCAATGATGCAGCGGACCGTCTTTCCCCAGCGACTCGTGGGACCAAAAAATGAGTGCAAATAATCAAACCAAAATAAAAGGTGTCGACTGCCTCCCTCAGTTCGAAAAAGGTGACGACTGCCTCTCCCAGTCGGACGAAACGGAAACAGAGAATGCTTTTGGTAAGCTTGGACTGACCGAAGATGAGCTTCTCAGTAGTTCGCATGAAAACATGGAAACCGACCTCCCTCTGACACTCCCGAACGACCCAGGACTCCATCCTTCGGTTGAACCAATGGACGACGAAGAGGATGGAATTACAGTCACAATAAACTTGTCAGGATCGCAGCCATCAATCACAGGATCGAACGTCACCTCGGGTCCTATTGATGGGAAGACCGATCAACATCCAACAGATGACGCGAACAAACAAAAACCTACTGGCACCAAAAAGATCACTCGGAGCCAAAGGAAGCAGCTAAAAGCACTCCGACAAAGTGGCTTAAGCCGCCCTGAGGCCCTATCCAGAATCACGGGGGGTGAGGCTATGGTGTCAACTCCTTCGAAACGCACTCGGCAGGACCTTGACAAGTCTACAAATGCTGAAGAAGAACATAAGCAGAAACGGATGAAACAACACCTGAATCCGAGAAAGCGCGTTGGGCAACAGGAAACCAACAGCTCAACAGCCTCGACGATCAACAAACCCCCACCAGAAGATAAAAAACAGACTAGTCTAAGCTACGGTGAAATTACCAGTCGCAGGAGAGTCGGAATAATCCCAAAAGACTTCCCCACGACCCAACTTTCAACGACTCAGCTGGACGTTCTCCAGGAGGCACTGCTGCTTCGGGTTGAACAACAACGGAACGCGACAATGAAGCCCAAGTTCTCTAACCTTATCTACAAGTCTGGCCATATGGTTCTTATTTGTAAGGATCAGGAGACTGCGGAATGGGTAAAGGAGATAACACCTGCATTAAATCCCCTGGAAGGCGTTGAGGTGGTTGCAATGGATGAGGATAAGATTCAACGTCCAGAACTGATTCGAGCCTTCTTCCCTCAAAGCGCACAATACACCGATGATCGTATCAAAGCTCTCATCGAGAGTCAGAACGATCTGATAACCAACAACTGGCGTGTCATGCAACGGCTCACTCCTAACAACAAGCATGTGGTGTGGGTCTTTAATGTAGATGGACCGTCCATGGAAAAACTCATTCAATCCAAGTTCATCCTCAACTTCCGCTTTGGAGAAATACAGTTGAGGAAAGTAAAGAGCACAACCCCAAACTCCAATGACAATCCAACTGGACAGCCGACCCAAGAGAAATCTGAGGAGGCCTCTAGTAGCATCCCACAACCAACTCCCACCATACAGGCTAGCTTGTCTTCCTCTGATGGAAAAGATGCATATTTGACCTCACTTCCTGGCCCAAGCGGTGTCACCTCAATGGCTCCCAATAAGGGCAGTGGAAATTTCAAAAGTGTAAAATTGACCACAGGGGATAAGCCAGCAGGCCTAGGTAAGGGAAAGGACAAAAACCAAAATCTAAGACATCCCCCAAAATCAAAAGTTGATGATCCGCAACATCCAAAGAAGGACGGCAAACGTCCGGAAAATGCGGAACGCCTCAGCAATGATTAAAATCCTCCAAGTGAATCTCCATCATGCTCAGTGCGCAACAGATGTGCTTTGCAGGAGATTCACAAAAGAACACCTTTCCGTGGCACTGATTCAAGAGCCATGGGTCAACAAAACTCGAATACAAGGTATTCAACTAAACTCGTGTAGGTTGGTATATGATGACAGCCAGCTCTCTCCCAGAGCAGCTATTCTAATACGCAATGATACTAAATGTTTTCCAATTACAGAATTCATCAAAAGGGACATCGTAGCGGTCAGGATGGAGGTTTCTACTGCTAGGGGCAGTACTGAGATCATTATGGTTTCGGCGTATTTCCCTGGCGACGCAGAAGACATTCCTCCTCCAGAGATGGCTGCTCTTGTCTCTTACAGTCAAAAACACAACATCCCCTTCGTCATCGGTTGTGACGCCAATGCTCATCACCTTGTATGGGGAAGTACAAACACAAATATCAGAGGTGAGCATCTTTTGCAGTTTCTTTCCTCCAAAAATATTGACATATGCAATGTCGGTGATAAGCCTACATTTGAAAACATCTTACGACAAGAAGTCCTTGATCTGACTTTATGCAGTCAATCCATCTCGGATAAAATAAAAAACTGGCATGTTTCTAATGAAATATCTATGTCAGACCATAAACATATAGTCTTCGAGTGGGAAGGGGGTCTAATGATTCAAAAGTCGTTTAAAGATCCCAAGAAAACTGATTGGGAAACCTACTCAGCTATTCTCCGTTCTGAAGACTATATAATAGAGCCGAATATTCAGACTATTATACAGTTAGAAGCAGCTTCGGATTCTATTAAAAACAAAATTCTAAATGCTTATCAAGAGAGCTGTCCGATCAAAACAGTTAGTTCGAACAGAGATGTTCCATGGTGGAACTTCAACCTTGATAAACTCAGGAAAACTGCTCGGAAGGAATTCAACCGAGCCAAACGCACTTCTGATTGGAGTCTATACCGAAAGGCTCTGACAGAGTATAACAAAGAAATGAGACGAGCAAAACGGAAATCATGGGTTCTCATGTGTGAAAGCATTGAGAAAACTCCCGTAGCTGCTCGACTTCATAAAACTCTTTCGAAGGATCACTCCAATGGTTTGGGAAGTCTTCAAAGGACTGACGGTTCACTCACTGTGGAACCTCGTGAAACACTGAGTGAAATGCTAAGAGTTCACTTTCCTGATTCAATCCCACAAACGAGTCTAAATGCTGAAGGTGCCAGACTTGACGTCTCAGTTCCACACGGGTTCCTATCAGGGGACTCAGGAGCAAAAAGGGACGCAATAAAGGTTGCCAAAGAAGCTTTTACTCGCGATAGGGTTGTTAGGGCAGTGAGATCTTTCGAGCCATTCAAATCTGCTGGCATGGATGGAATCTTCCCAGCGCTTATCCAAAAAGAGGAAGAGACACTGATTCCACACATGGTAGAGATTTTTAAGGCAAGTTTAGTTCTGGGACACATTCCAAATGATTGGCGTCAAGTTCGAGTTGTCTTTATTCCAAAAGCAGGAAAAAAGGACAAAACCAACCCTAAAGCATTCCGACCGATAAGCCTATCCTCGGTAATGCTTAAAATCATGGAGAAGGTATTATGCGAGTATATAGATTCTAAATTTATGAAAACTATGCCTCTTTCTAAATCCCAATTTGCTTATCAAAGCGGAAAATCAACGGTCTCAGCACTGTACACGCTAGTGAACAAGATCGAGAAAACTTTTAATGCAAAAGAAATCGCTCTTATAGCATTTCTTGATATTGAGGGCGCGTTCGATAACGCTTCTTATTCGTCTATAGGTTCGGCAATGTTGAGGAGAAACTTCGACCCATGCATTGCAACCTGGGTACATGCTATGCTAGCAAATCGACAGATCTCATCTGAGCTGAGTGATTCGCGCATTACTGTAATGGCTACAAGGGGATGCCCTCAAGGGGGAGTACTATCTCCCTTATTGTGGTCATTAGTGGTGGACGAACTGCTAGATAGCTTAGAAAGAAGGGGTTTTGAAGTTGTTGGATACGCAGATGACGTAGTCATTATTGTACGAGGCAAATTTGACAGCGTTATTTCATCAAGGATGCAAATTGCTCTCAATCACACACTCTCCTGGTGTCAAAAAGAGAAACTAGGAATAAACCCTTCAAAAACAACAATTGTACCGTTCACAAAAAGACGAAAGGTACAACTCCGCCCTCTTTTCTTGAACCAAATACAATTAGTTTACTCAAATGAGGTCAAGTATCTTGGCATCACACTTGACGCAAAACTAAATTGGAACACCCATCTTCAAACAATCATAAATAAAGGTCACAATTCACTCTGGGTTTGCTCAAAGACCTGTGGTAAAACATGGGGTCTAAAACCCAGTATGATCATGTGGATCTATAAAACAATCGTTCGGCCTAGAATAACCTATGCGTCCCTTGTTTGGTGGCCTAAGACAAAGGAAGCTACGGCTAGAGCTAAGCTGAACAAAATTCAACGTACTGCCTGTATTGCCATAACCGGTGCAGTTCGTAGTACCCCCTCGTTTGCCCTAGATGCTATACTCAATCTACCCCGGCTGGATCAATTCATAAAGCTGGATGCTGAGAAAAGTGCTCTTCGGCTAAAACGATCAACAGTCCTACTGTCAGGGGACTTAACAGGTCACCTCAGTATATTAAACGAATTTTCGATAAATCCTATTGTTGAAAAATGTAGTGACTGGATGGAAAAAGTGGTAAACTATGACTCGCCATTCACGGTGGTCTTTCCTTCTCGTGAGGAATGGGAAGGAGGTGGACCCACCATTTCACCGGGATCTATTAAATTCTACACAGATGGTTCAAAAATGAATAATTTGACAGGGTCTGGAGTATACGGACCGAAAACCAAAATCTCTGTCTCTCTTGGACAGTGGCCTACAGTATTTCAAGCAGAAGTCTATGCAATCAAGGAATGTGCGCAGCTGTGTCTGAAAAGAAATTACAGACATGCCACCATATGTATTTTCTCTGATAGTCAAGCAGCGCTTCAATCTTTGAAGGCTTTCACTTGCAACTCAAAACTTGTGTGGGAATGCATTCTTGCACTGAAATCCCTAGCTGAACGCAATCGAGTTAAACTATATTGGATCCCAGGACATACGGGTCTAGAGGGTAACGAAATTGCCGATCAGCTAGCAAGGAATGGATCAACCAATATGTTCATTGGTCCAGAGCCATTCCTTGGCATTTCAAACTCTGCACTAAACACGGAATTGAACAACTGGTTGTTCGGTCAAATTCAATCAAATTGGAATACAGTTTCCAATGCGAATCAGTCCAAAAGGTTCGTAACAATAAACACGACACAAACACAAAAACTTATAGGTCTCAACAAAAGGGATCTCAGAACATACATCGGTCTAATAACTGGTCACTGCCCAAGCAGATACCACTTATACAAGATCGGTGTCGTCCAAAACACAAATTGCCGTTTCTGTGACGAGACGGACGAAACCTCACAACACCTTCTCTGCTCTTGCAGTGCACACATCCATCGTAGGTTCAAAATATTTGGCAAGCACTACTTACAGCCAGCTGATATTTGGAACGCATCCCCCAGGGAGGTGGTTAGCTTTATTAGGCTGATCACGCCAGATTGGGGGAACTACAACACTGCAACCTAGGACTTCTGCCCATCAATGGCAGATGGTTCAAAGTTCAGTCAAATGCGCAAAGTATTCCGGAGGCACATTTGCTACTGGAAAACATTGTGTACATAGAGTAATAGGGTATATCACAATAGTCCTAAAAAATGGACGCAGTTATCCCACACCCGACAGAAGAAGAAGAAGATCTCGATGCGTGGCAAATTTCTTGCAAGAAATGCTCAAGAAAAGCATTTTTCTTTGATCGCAGTACGCAGTTGAAAAGAAATGTCAATTCAAATGGAGCTCACTGTAGGAAATTTCTTGACCATTTCTTCAGCAGAATTTTTTTTCTTTTCTTGAGCGGAACAGCATACTTAGCTTTACTCGATATTGAAGGGACCATCGAGTTAGGGAGGTATCGAGTTACAGAACACAAAAGTAGTGCAACTGCGTTCCAAGGGACCATCGAGTTAGCCATGAAAATCAATTTTTACTATGGTTCTCTAACTCGATATCGACATAAGGAATATCGAGTAAGGGAGAGTTAACTGTAGTTTACCCTTTTGTGGGTAGAGCCTTGTTTACCCATAAAATGTGTGTGCACTTTCCAGCGATTATGGGTAAACTTTACCCATATTTGGGTGGACAGATCTTAGCGTGATAAATAATTTTGGTGTCCTTCCCCTCCCTTCAGATGTCAAAAGCGGAAAATGGAACAGTTTAGGCCCTTTTGTAAAAAAAAACATTGTTTTGATCTGAAATCCACTTCGAATGATTTTCATCCTGCAAAATTTTAATTTTTCCGCGTTTCCATCGATAATATTTACCGAAAATATCAGAAATTCCAAAAAGTAAGGCAATTTTAACCATTAGCTAGGATGTATTTATTATTCGTTATAAGCGCCGTTTGCTTTTTGATGGCATTTTCATCTAAAATTGCTAAATTGGTAAGTCTTATTCTCAATGAGTTTTTCAGCCATTCAGCATAACTTCCCTTGGAATCATTTTTAGATCCTTCCTCTGGTGCTCCGGGAACCGCCGCAATTGATATCGCTGCGTGCCCAAATCGAGCAGGCTCGCCGTGAGCTGGCCAAAATATCCATGCGGGAACACTACCTCGAATACGTGCACAAGGAACGCGCATTGGTTCAGCTGGAGAAGGAAATGGCAGTGCCGAGGGACAGCTATAATAGTAGGAAGCTAATCTACGATTACGGCATTGGGTACGGCTTGTACGCGGTGCTGGCCTTGGGATTGATTGGAATCTCGATATTTTACCGGTACACACCCGTGGTCGTGTTTGGAAGCAATTTCAACTTTGAACCATTCGGGAAGGTGCTGAATTTTCCGACCGGAGTGCCGAATGCGGTCTCGACCGTTTTCTGGATCGTGGTGAACAACTTTGTGGCTCGGACCATGGTCGGATACGTTAAGTAGGAAGTGTAATCGTAATCGCTTCGTTAGAAAACTAGTTGACTATTTTTTATTGATTTTAAAGACTAATTATAATTTGTTTCAAACTTAACTTGCTCTTCTATCCATTTGGCGACTTTGAACAATCGTTTTTCGGAGAAATTTGGTGCCATCACCTGTAAGCTGATAGGAAGTCGTTGTTCCGAAAGCCTTATCGGTAGCGAGAGCGCCGGAATGCCTCCCATATTGGCCGGCTGGGTGCAGAAATCCTGCACCGCACATTGGTCTCGGTTGTTGCTCTGAATGAACTCCGAATAACGAGGAGCATCGCTGAGAGTTGTGGGGGTTAGCAGAATATCCACTTCCTGGAAGGCTCGATCGAAGTCGTTGGCAATCAAGCGTCGCACCTTCAAAGCCTTTTCGAAGTATTTGTCGTAATTCTTCCGCAAGAGGAAAAAGTTTCCCGATAGGATTCGGTTTTTGACCACTCCGTTGAATCCTTCCGCTCGCGACTTGGCATAAAGCTGCTCGGTGCTGGCATCTTCATCGGACCGGTGACCAAATTCAATCCCGTCGTATCGGGCCATGTTGCTTGCAACTTCGCATTGATTTAGAATCGAGTAGACGAAGATCGATGCCGACGTGTAGGGAAGGGAAACCGGGTGGACAGAGGCCCCTGCGTCTTCCAACATATCAGCTACTTTGGCCCAGGTAGTGAGAACCTCGTCCGAAAGTCCTTCACAGTGATATTCGATGGGGATTCCAACCTTCAGCCCCTTGAGGCAAATTTTTGAAGCGTCCGGCAACGATATTGGTTTGAAGAAGGTTTTAGTCGTGGTGGAATCTCTGTCATCCGGTCCAGCAATTGCGTTGAAAACGGCCAAGCAATCGTCTACAGTTCTGGTAAGAATTCCGGGCACATCCATTGAATTGACTAGCGGAATTAGGCCGTATCTAGATAGAAGTCCATAAGTGGGCTTGAAACCAACGACTCCGCAGTACGAAGCCGGATTCCTAGTTGAGCCTCCGGTGTCCGAACCCAAAGCGCTGGAACAATAATATATTCAATGCTCCCCGTGTTTGGTAAATATATCAAAAGCAAGACTGGTAGCGACGACTTTCTTTGGCATAGATTATTATCGTACTGCAACATGACACTTTGACAACTTTGACAAAGAAAGCTCTCAGTTATTAACTGTGAAGTGTTCATACTGACTAAGCAGACAACCAGGCTCTGCCAAGAAGAAAAAGGATAATGTAGGATTATATTTTCTGAGGAAATTACTGGAAGTTTCTTTTGGATCATGTAAAATTTCGCATCAAAAAAAGAGACCTGCCACCATCTATGGAGAAGTCTGTAATGTTCCCATTTTTATGACCCTCAGTCGCTACCAGCCCTATTCTATATTAATACCCACGCAAAGCATATTCCGGAAGCAACCGCGACTGCCGAGCCTCCGCTACTTCCACCAGCAATCCGGAAATCGCTTTCCCCTTCGACAGCATCCCAGTAATTCTTCGTTGGACCGAAGATGGAATCCACCGTTCCGGAGCCCATTCCGTACTGGTCCATGTTGGTTTTGCCCACCAGAACTGCTCCGTTTCGGGCCAACCGCTCATAAACGGTGGCATTGTAGGTCGGAACGAAATTTTCCAGCATCCGTGCCGCGCAGGTTGTGTGGATTCCCTTTGTGCAGAAATTGTCCTTCACTGCTATCGGGGCGCCATCCAGCAGACTCAAAGGTTTACCGGTTTTGTGACGCGTGGAGGATTTTTCCGCCTGAGCTAGGGCTTTTTCCGGCGATGTGCGGATAAAGGCATTCAGGTGCTGGAGTCGGTTGGCCAGTTGAAGTGTTTGCTCCGTTGCTGAAACTGGGTCCAACGTTCGAGTTCGGAAGCATTCCGAAAGCTGCAAAGTATTTGAATTAATGATTCATCTACCCAATAGGAAAACATTTGTAGCTTACCTCTTTGAGCTTCAGTGGTAGCCGCCTGTTCATGGGCTTTGTTGAGCACTTCGTCTTTGGTCAAAAAACTGTACAAAATCGTTCCGCGGATCACGAAATTTGTAGATCAATGGCCAACACGAGCAAAAATTCGCTCAGCGCTCAGCTTCAATTCTGTTTACATCGCTGTCACATTTGCTGTGGTGCGGGGGAGTTGATTTCATTTCCGAATGTTCCTAATTTCAAGCGTGTGGCCGAATAAGGGCGTAAGTCGCATGATCGATTTCTCTTCATTGATCCTTTCATCTGTGAATAAAGGTGACAAGATGCAAGTTTATTGGCAATTTTACTTCTCAGTACACTGAAACTAATGTTAGAGTAATTTCAACCGCCGCATGGTTTTTAAAATTACTATTTAGAATTATGTTAAAATTTAATGTATATTTTTTACATTTACTGCAATATTGTTCAAATTACTATGCCAGCGATGGATAAATTTTACTACTACTAGAAGTCAAGAGCACTACTGTTCTGCATTGATGATAAATACAAGATCATTAACATTGAATGAGCAATGTTATCATTTTTACCATGTGCATGGTAATTCCAACAACAAAATCGTGGTGATAATGCATCTATCAACATGGCTGTTTTTCTCCGTCAGCTTGTGAAGGATGAACATCAGCGCGGACATATAAAGTACTATTTTTTAGTGTTTTAGACGTAATATCAAGCAATATTTGTCATATTATTGTACCCTGAGAGAGACTCGCGAAGAGAAAAAATATCAACGTCATATGCAGCCCAGATTCAGCTGTCACGAAACGTCAAATGCAGCCCATCGTTTTTATGGCTGAA
This sequence comes from Aedes aegypti, assembly GCF_002204515.2. Lineage (NCBI taxonomy): Eukaryota > Metazoa > Arthropoda > Insecta > Diptera > Culicidae > Aedes > Aedes aegypti. Next base: position 231,565,668 of record NC_035107.1, on the reverse strand, counting down.
AAAGTGAAAAGTATTGTATTCAAATTAAGCTCTTAATAAAAATCTCAGTCAGTGGAGCAGATTTTCCAAAGATGCTGATAAATCTAAACACAAGACTAGTTATTCATAATGCCTGCTACGTTTGCTGGCATCAAATTTCACTCAAAAGGCAATTTATGCTTCGGTGTGGTGCAAACGCAATATTTTTTTTCCTGGGATGTTCATGTGAGAGTTTGAACGGCTTGCGCATGATTGATATAAACACAGAGTGGAATAAGAAAAAACTCAGCAATCACAGAAAAAGAAGACCGTCTCCGCGAGTCTCGTCTCAGATTGTACCCATGTTTCTGTTAATCCAGAGTAGGTAAGAAATGTTAATATTTAATACATAAAGCGTACAGCAATTGACTTAAAACTTGTTCTCATGTTGCAGATCACACCGTGCTATTTCCAGATCCGAAAAAGTGACCTAAAATAGAAACAGAACTATTTTTATTGGTTAGTTTTTTATAAATGAACGATTTGTTACCTTTTCAATTAACACGATATTAACCATGCAATTTTTTTTACAATGTTTGCTTCTAATGGGCTTATACACAATAAATTATTATAGAAATTATTCCTAAATAAATAATTAAAATCTTCGTAATTGAATGTGTATATTAATTAAAAATAAGTTGAAAAAACTATCGAGCATCTTCAAATTTTCTACTCGATAGCTGTCATTCTAAACGCAACGCATGGTAAAAAAAATTGACAATGAATCGTTCTTAAGATTACCGTGTAGCATGGTAATTTTGACTGATGCTTTATTTGAAGCATGGCATGGTAAAAAAACCACACTTTTCGTTTGAGATGAATGTGTAACGTAGTCTGCACAAATCAAGTGGTGCGGCGTATTTAATTTAAACCATCAACATGGTATTTTTTACCACAATGCTGTTCTTAGTGTATGCAAGATTGCAACGCCGCCTAGTATCCGGGAGTGAAAAACCGCTAGAAATGTGCATCTTGTCACCTTTATCCGCAGAAGAGAGGATCGATAAATACCGATATATCGATAATGCGACTTACGCCTTTATTCTAGCACACGCTTGATTTGCATCTGTTTCATGTGCCACACGATAAAAAATGTCTACAGTGCACCCCCACTAATGAGCCTTTGTACGTGTCATAAATAGGTTCCTAAAGCCCTGTCCCAATTTTAGTGCCAAACGCTTAAGTTTAGGCCAAGAACCCATGTTAACTCAATTTTTTAATGTTTTTCGGTAGTTTAAGTACAAAAAACATGTTCTATGTTTATTTCAGATTTTGTCATACCCCTTGGCTTTAACTCAAATTTTGGGTGTATTTTGTTTTCCGTTTCCCTTCCGAAATGTCAGATAGGAACAACCCCAGTGTTAAAACTATAACCCCTGTGGTGTTTTTGTCGACTAAGCGAACGTCAAACATGATCTTAAGTGTCAAGGTTCATGTATGGACCCAATTTTTAAATTAAAGTTTAAACATGATATAGCCGTTATGTGGGCGGGAAAATTTGCTAAAGTAGTTGCAGTAAGGTGCTCTTTCGTGTTATTGAATAAAAACAAGATTTCATTAAAAATTTTAGGACCCAATTTTATTTCACAGATGAATCCTTAGTTCAAGCCATCGCGGGATTTGGTAAAATTATCAAAACAAATAAAATGTGATAATACAGAGCTACTCTGAAAAAAATTGGTCAAGTATTCTTGGAGATATCTGGAAATTACGATATGATGTTTTTTTTAACTTATCATGATCTTGATTTGGCCAGCGTGGTATCAGAGACCTCAACGGCCATTCCCAAAGACGGCTGCACCAAATTGCTTCTTTTTTCCACTACATACTCTCATTAATGTGTTGTTTTGAAGAGTTAATATCCGAGAACGATAAAAGTTCTGTAATTTGAGAAATTTACGGGAGTTATAGCTACGCGTCGGTCCCCCAGGAAATTTTGGAATATCTTCGAATTCGGATGACCAATAACTAACTTCTAGAAATAGAAGAGTTTTCTGAGAAGTTTTGTGAAAAAAATGTGTGAATATAGGGAGTCGATGCCGGTTATGGACCCTTTGCGTATTATGGACCCCCTACAGAAAAACATAAAATTAGCACTCAAAGCAACCTTATTCCTATAAAAATCCACCGGGGGAACTTCGATTGCATTGTTAGTCAGCAGTTTCAGGCAAAATATTTGGTTTGAGGCGCATAAATACAGATATTTGAACAGTTATGTAAATGAAACCACACAAGAGGGTCCATATTACGCATTTCCAGGTGGGTCCATAATAGGCACGTCGGCAGCGAGCCGGATTACATGGGAATCAAATGGAGGGTCCATAATACGCAACGTCAAATTTGTAAACAATCCTATTATGGACCCCGGGAGGGTCCATAATAGGCATTCGGACAACAATTTTCCAAATGTATATTTCTCTGGGGAAATCATATGGTTTTGTATGTTGCATGGGTGTACTGTGAAGTAAAGACATTGAACTTGTTATTAGACTCCACAAAACGTATATCGGCCTGAGATATAATTGCGGAAAGGCGTCGAGAATGAATTTCAGCCACTAAGGGGTCCATTACTAGCATTGACACCCTATTTAGAAACACCATGTTGAAAAATATGAAGCTGTCGGTAGAGTGGTTAAACTTCCGGTCATCCGAACATGTCAAATGGCCAAGTGATTATTATGGTTAAAAAAAGTTGCACATGAGCTCGCAAGACTTAATACATACTCTATCCATATACTTTCACATAAATACATTCGAAATATGGTGAAACCTGCGACACCCGTTATGTTGGATTGTTGAAGTCCTGCTCCTTATTCCTTTCAACCACGAAAGTTGAATGTTATTGTGGAGAAAGAGGATCAATATTAACCATCACTTTTCCCCGTCATTAAATCTGCGATTTTGGTAATGAGAAGAGTCTGGAAAGTGTGTGCAAGTTTCGTTGAGGAAAACAAAAACAAACTGCGTATGATGTGTTACCGTTTGTAACAATAAGCCTGTTAGTTTGTAAGTTTTTGTTTTTTCTATTATTATTATTTATATGTCTCCGTGAAATTTGAATTTTATATCCTATTGCATGCCATAAAAACACCCCTACACCTGATATAAATTTAGTACACTACACTACAATAAAAACTAGCCATAAGTAAATGTATAACAGTTAGAGTTCAGTGGATGAAAAGTAAGAGAAAAAGACTACCCAGCGATAGAGGGATTAGGCATCGGAGAAGGATAGATTCGGTCTATTTCCTATAAGGATCCAATTCGAAGTGGACGTTGAAATTTAGAAGAAAATTAACAAGAAGTTAAAAGAGTTAAGAAAGTGGAAGTAAAGAGAGTTAAGAAAGAGAAGTGAGGAGCGAAGAAGCGAATCAGGTATGCCTGTGACTGCAGAAAAATTGTTAGACCCTAAAAGGTTATATTTGTGAATTTAGGACCAGTGGAGTTTAATTCAGGAAACTCCTTCCGGATTGAGTCCCTTAGAGCCCACTAGGGCAGTTGAATCCAGGTTGGTGTGGGATACCCTATTTGCTGGTATAGGATGCTATTATATATACCCCTCGGTTTATTGACAATTGACGTTCATCCAGTCCGTTAGCATTTATTGCCTCGTGAACTCCATCGACGTATGTATGCCGAACATGAACTCGGCCTCTTTCTCCTGCGAACAGCCGACCCGGCAAGACGTGCGCTGCTATACCATTCGGTAAGTACGGCATCGTTTGGGCAATCCTCTGTGGGATAATTATCGAAATTCCACAATGGCGATCCTGCCAGGTTAGCTACACAATAAGTAGCTAATAAAATAAAGCGAACGCTGGAATTATTAATTATCGAGAGGGTTGCCCAACATGCCGAAATAAAAAGTGAAAAGAGATGTGAAAAAAAGTGTCATTTTTCTACAAATTGCCAGCGTGTTGTACAATTGTTCTGGCCAATGCGACAACAAAGATGCTGTCTTCAGTGCTCTCTCTTTCGTTTTCTGAAATAAATGAAATGAAAGAATGAAGCTACATGATGGGAATTTGATCGGAAGAACTGGAAGAGTGGAAACCAAGCCGTTTGCTCGGTAAAAGGCAGTGTGTGTGCGTGTTGTGAGGAAAGTTTTTCCAGAAAGTGATCAAATTGTGATAGATGGCTGTGTTTGTGATGATCGCACGACAGTATATTTTACGATGCGGAGTGATTGCTCAAATTGAGTTTCGCTTTGATGTGTTTGTTCCACGGGCGGGATGCTCGGTGAATCAACGAAGAATATGAGAATCTGCCACGAGTAGGGACTCTCGATGCAGACTTAGCGCTTCATCCACGAGATGGGACACTCGGTGGGTTTCTCGAAACAAAATCCACAGGGTGGAAATTTTGAATCAATTATTTTCCAAGACGGGACGCTTGGTGGATTATATGAATCTGCCACGAGTCGGGATGCTAGGTGGAGGTTTTTATTTAGATCGAATGGGACGTTCGATAGAATGAAGATCGATATGGGATATCCGAGTCAATCTTCCACGAAGTGGAATACACCGCTTAGGTTTTACGGTGCATCAGTTATGAGGCGTTCAGAGAAACGACATTGAAATCTGCCACAAGTCAGGACGCTTAGTGGAGATTTTAATTTTCATCTGGGAGATGAAATGGTATGCATGTCACCTGATGGAAGGTGAAAAAAAAAACAAAAGGAAGCCTGTTGTTCTGTTGCTATAAATAAAAAGTAGCGGAGGAGATTAATGGAGGTAGAATAAAAACGATTTTGAGCCAATGAAATTTTTACGCATCGTTTATTGGAGAATATAACAATCGTAGAGGAATGTAATAGGGGCCCTAATAGCCGTAGTGGTGAATGCGCAGCTATGAAATGAGGGTCGTGGGTTCGAATCCCTCCAGTGGAGTAGGAAATTTTCTCAACTTCCCAGCGCATTGAGTATCTTCGTACCTGCCACACGATATACGAATGCAAAAATGGTCGACTGGTAAAGAAAGTTTTCAGTAAACAACTATGGAGAAGCTCATAAGAACATCTGGGAAGTAGGCTCTGTCCCAGTTAGGACGTAAAATCAGAAATAAGAAGAGGCATGTGATACAGATTGTGGAGAAATAGTTGTTTCTGCCCTCAGTGGTGTTGCGTATATTTATACACTTATGCCACTTTTACCACTTGCGCGTTTTAATGAGAAATGTAAACAAAAAAAATACGCGTGTTCAAGGCACCGCTTGGCGAGAGCGCAGTACAACACCGCTTGGCAAGAGCGCAGTATCAACACAACAGCAATGTTGTCAAAAAAAAAGATAGATGCTTTAAATCAGCGATGAATTCCCGTGTAATCAAATAAAGCTGAATGGATCATTGAAGGTAGTTTTTGCAAGTGCTCACCTGTACATGAGATTTAACATTGTGACAGCCATGCTGTTATGTCAAACACACAAGGCTACGGTGGCACTATCTATTAGACTGGCCCTTAAACAAAAAAGTTGTAAAACTCAACGGGGCACCCCCTAGATATGAGCCTTAAGGTAAGAGAAACGCTCTCTCAAAATTTCAACTCAATTGATTGCTCCACCAGCTGGCGCATTCGATTTGAAGTTTGTATGGGATATTCGTCTCAAATATATTGAAAATTGATCCTATGTCACTGTTTCGTTCCGTATACTAATTGTTCGCGTTCAAATAAGCCCAGAATGACAAATACACTAGTTGATACCCTAATTAACATAATTGCAGAAGGTTGTATCTGAATTTAATCTCAATTTCATTACTCTTTCAGTTGTTGAAAGTTAGGCTTAGATCGGCACTCCCGTACGGTCACTTATATGCATGCGACATGTGCCTCAGCTCGCCCAGCGTCATAGGTGGCTATGATGCGCTTAGTGGCTACCTCCAAGCTATGTTGAAGAAATACAAGCAGTATTGCATGATATACTTTAGATGGTTAAAACACCAACTTTATTAATTTTGATCATGGTACAATCTTCTACAATATTCTTCGCTATTACATGAAGTAGTGTTTTTGACATTCTGGGTCCAATTGAACGCGATCATCTATTTTCCTGAACCAAACAGTAGATGATGTGCTGTTGCTCATATGTTTGAGCTGAAAATCGCATATTAACTTCAATTCAACTGCGCCAGCTCATGGAACGACCAAATGAGCTGAATTTTTCAGAAAGGCTTCCTCTAACCCCAAGAAATAATCCTGGGGGGTGCCCCGTGGAATCATGCTACTTTATTTTTCTCCCATACTGAGCTGGGCCAGTCTACTATCTATGCTTTCCATAGCGGCCGTTTTTATTATTTTAATGATCCATTAAGGATTTATAGAATTTATATAAATTAAAGTTGTTTTAACCCACTAGGGATACTTTGAAAGCTATCGCTGGATAAAAAAAACAAGGGTTGAGGGCGGCTGTCAAATGGGAGTAAAAATTGAAAAGCCGCCAACCTAAGTCCAGAACCAGTTTTAAAGGCCCAAACGCAATGATAGCGGAACGGCAGCGGAAAGCGGAACCGGTTCACCAGCATGAACTATAACATGTTAGTCGTCTCAGTGTTGGTTCATTTTTATTCGTTAACAGCTCAGTCGAGGTGGTGTGATTCATGCTGGCGAACCGGTTCCGCTTTCCGTTGCCGTTCCGCTATCATTACGTTTGGGCCTTAAGGCTTAACGCGGAAGAGTAAAAATTGTGATTTGCAAAATTACAGGTAATCAATGCGCTTGAAAGATATTATTTGCTAAATCTGAAACAGTTAGTGATATGTATTATCACTGCGTCGGTAAATCGATATTTTCATATAATCGCATTGCGTGTATTTTTCTTGCAGAGCGCAATATCTACACGGAGAAAACGAAAAACCCATATTTGAGTATTTTTTTTTACTTAGTTTTGAGTTATTTTTCTCTCCTTGTTTCATTCGCTCCTTCTAATGTTGTCAGAGAGCAAAACATAAAAAAACCCTAACCTTAGTGCGTTACCTTAAATTTGAGTAAGTGACATAGTACTGAGAGATGAGTTACTTGATATTTTTTTCGCATGGCTGCAAATTAAAACAACTTCATTTTCTTCTTGTACTGAGAAATATATGCCAGTTAGTTCAAATTTAGGTTATATAATGGAAGAGTCGAATAAAGTGAAAAGAAGTTAATTTAGGTTAATATGTAATAAGACGATTCACTGTGATATGTTCAATTGCCAGAAGCAAACAGTAGCAAATCGATGTTAGGAATTTGGTGCTTCCTCCTGTATGTAGTATGTCAGTCCTTTAGTTTTAGCAAAACCATGTGCATTCAGCGGGATTGCTAGTCTATTTGTTTTACCTTGGAATTATAAAAAAAACATATGTAAAAGCAATTCTGGTACTTCAAAAAGACTTCATTGACTATAATTAATAGTCAGTACGGATCCAACCTATCGAAAAAGTTTGTGTAATTCTACATGTTTCATTCTCGGAATCATGAGATTTTTTTTTTAGAGAAGGAGTGGGATGTGGGATACCCTATTTGCTGGTATAGGATGCTATTATATATACCTCTCGGTTTATTGACAATTGACGTTCATCCAGTCCGTTAGCATTTATTGCCTCGTGAACTCCATCGACGTATGTATGCCGAACATGAACTCGGCCTCTTTCTCCTGCGAACAGCCGACCCGGCAAGACGTGCGCTGCTATACCATTCGGTAAGTACGGCATCGTTTGGGCAATCCTCTGTGGGATAATTATCGAAATTCCACAGTTGGTAGCAGAACGAAGCCTGCTCCAAGACCAAGTGACCGAGTACCCAGAATTCCGTGGCAGACGACCCGGTTTCGAAGGACGCTAACCTCCAGGACAGGTCGTTCCCAGGAGTCGAAGCCAACGAGCGTCCACTCCCAGCACCCCGTTCAGCTTTTCCACGCTGTCAGCTCCGCAGTCTACAGTGCCGCCACCCCTCCAGGAATTCCCGAACATACCGGCCGGTTAAGTAAAATTATAATTAATAACCACACTACACTACACACCCACCCACACAGTTATGTACATTTAGGTCAGCCCTGCCCAACCTTTTTGAATCGCGGGCCAAATATCAGAAAATATATTCAACGGTGGGCCAAACTTTTTTAATGCAACAATTTTTTTTGGCAACATCAAATAAATGTGATAAAAATTTCAATTGAAGAAATTGAAAATAGATATATGCCTCAATGATAATCTTGCCGAAGATTCTATGAGAATTGTGCTCATGATGATGTCCTGAACCCTGTGAGAATGTTTTCCAGGATTTAATAAAAAAAAAAAAACAATCTCAGAATTCTATCAAAAATTTTCATAGGATTCTGTCAGAATCTTATCTAGTATTATATGATAATCCTCTTCAGAGTTTTCTAAGAATTAATTGCCGGATGTGAAGGATTCCTTCAGAACTCCACCCAAAACTTTTAAGACTTCAGTTTCAGCCTGTCCTGCTCAGAATTCCGTTAGAAATTAACTTAGGATTATGTGAGAAATATTCACAGGATAATGCCCTGGATTCAGTAATAAACCTGCCTAGGATTATGTGTAATCATACGAAAAATTTTGTTCTATATTCGGTAAGAATCGTGCCCAAGTTTGCCATTAATGTAAAGATGCATCGAAATCAAACCTCGAGCACAAATCTAGAGACCCAGATAATCGAGTGACCAGTTTTCTAGATTTGTGCTCTTGAAAATTCGAGGTTTGGTTTCGATCCAATTTCATCTTAAATTTATGTGAGAATCCTGTAATAAATTTTATAATGTTTTAATCTGCTTAATATTTGTTATAATTGTTCTTCAGTATGAAATTCATGCTCAGGAGTTTGCGACAATCCACCTAATGATTCAAACTTGATATAAATTTAGTTTTGTTCATTTATTGGTAATGAAATTTATTGACTAGATTTCTTGTACTTCTTCCTCAAAAATGATGGCAAGTGTTGAAGCTGTTTTACACATACATCTATATATTTAGAAGGATCAAAAAACTTTGTTGAAGAACCTTCAAAATAAAATAGCTTAAAATTGAAGAATCTATAATTATAATAATTAGCCTTGGAATGTTGAAACATCTACTTGGTTGTGCTACAAAAGGGCCAGATATGAGAAGTAGCTTGAAAGTCTTCGCGGGCCGCACAAAATGAGGTGGCGGGCCGGATGCGGCCCGCGGGCCGTACGTTGGGCAGGCCTGATTTAGGTCGATATAAAAGTTAAATTGTGAACTACTGCAGCTTTCATTACACCCATCCCAATATTCGAGGTCTGATTAGCCTACTAGAGAACTCCAGCCGACCTTGAGACCAGAGAGGTGCTCCAGATCGCGCTAGCCAAGAAAAGAGGTCCTTGACGCAACCAACCTCAAAAGGCAGGCCGTTGCTTAGCCAAGCTTGCCGAGGTCTTTGTCCTGGTAACCCACGTGTTGCCCAACCTAGCAGTAACAGATGAGCGTATGCAAGTGTTCGTGTGTTCAAATTTCACTAAGCTTTGTTGCTTCCTTTTACCAATGCATGCAAACACAAAGCACATGGCATTTCTGTCAAAACATTGAGCCAATATTGTGCTTATTTAATGCCTGTATGAATCAGGCATAGAAGCATTAATGATGCAGTAATAGGGTTTCTTTGCATTGGAAACGCAGTTATGAGACGTGTCTGCATTTGTAGTGCCTTTATGATGTCTGTATGCATGGGACTTGGGACATTCTCACATCGATTACGAGAAGAAATTACGATTTTTTTGTTTTCCAGTTCATGTATAACTACGTTTGAATTTACCACGGTGTGACAACAACATAAAATTTTTGACGTGTTGTCATATTAAGCTATTTCAGGCTATGATGAACGGATTTACCACGCACGCTATGAATCACGAACATATTAAAACCACATGCCAACTTCAATCATTATGACTCGGCCACGTTGGTGAAACATTCCTACGCCAGCTGTGGCAGCCCGTGAAAATTGTCATATCATTGCCAAGATTATCATAATTTTCTAATTAATCATCGGCACTTGTGAAGCAGCAGACTCAAGCTCACTAGAATCCTCCTCCGCTATTTATCTATCCTATATAGAACTAACAACGAGAAAGTGATTATTCAATAGAAGACACGATAAGTCTACATAATCATTTGCACGCGCTCACACCCATTCACACATAGACGCCATTGCTGGTGCAGGCTGGCACTTATGAACAGCAGCTGGGGGCAAGTGAACAGTATAAATTTGCATAAATCGTCGCGCTATCCCGTATTTCCCAACTTATAGATATAAGGAGGTCCAGGAGAGAATAGTTGGAGCCTGTTCCCTTGCACATCGTACTTTCCGCCCGCCAGAAAACGGGTCCATGCTCACCGTAGCGCGATATGCAACTAATTCAATAAGGCATTGGTTGACAGAGATGCCACCAGATGAGAAGTTATATGCATAGCTTTCCAAACCACTGGGAACTGGATTTTGAAGTGGCTCGTCTTGTTTCGTATACACTGAAATAGATTATGGCGATTTAGGGGTGAGCTGGGCAAACGTCAAGGAGCGAACAGCAAAGAGCGATGGTATTTATCAAATAATTTCATCGTTATTAACAGATGACGGCCCCTGATGCCTAAGTAATACTAATTTTACTGTCGTTATACCTAAGAAGGAATATAGCTGAAGCAGCTTGCATTGCAAAGACGAAATTACTAGTTTGATGAAGAGTGCTAGAGTGTGCCTGACGTGGATAATGCAATCAGGATTTTTATGAAAACTAGACTTGCACATGTCCTTGAGACAGATGGCTATATAATAGGTTCGATCAACGTTTAGGCTAAGATGTGGTCTTACGTGTTTCAAAATCCGGAACCAAAACATGCAAAATGTGTCATAATTTCAACATCGAATTTCAGAATCAATATGTAATTGCTGCAAAATGGTGAGTAGACAATCAGGAAGAAGCGACCAACACAGCTCTGGTCCTCACAAGTTCCTACCTCGCGCTTCCACGGGTCAAATGATGATAGAGACCGCCAGCTAAGGGTTGCGTACTTGCAGCCTAGACATCAGCTAGAGTGAGGAGGTACGTTCTGAGCGTCTGTACATTAGGAGGTGCGGCTCAAACAGCGTCAGTTCTGGCATCCAGCGGCTCACTATGAAATGCTGTATCACGTCAGGTACACCTAAGATGGCAGTCCCATTAACGTGATGTAGGTAGCGCGACCCCGGTAAGGTAGCATACCGAATTCATTATTCACTACGAAAAATGGAGAAAGAAGTAGAAACAAACGTTATTTTCGGCAGTAGACCTGGCAACGAAATAAGGAGTATGATTGGAAACTCGGTACCTGGAACGTTAGGACCTTAAATGAACCTGGACGTGTGATACTTTTGGCTTGTGAACTGCGAAAAGTTGGCGTGTGCGTGGCTGCTATTCAGGAAGTGCGTTACAGCATTCAAATACAACATCTACCCCAGCGGTGGCGATAAAGCTGAACACGGAGTCAATTTCATAGTGAGCGGGAAGCAGATGAAGCGCGTTATTAGGTGGAAGCCGATCAACGAGCGGATCTGCGTATTAAACATTCATGGCAAGTTCTTCAACTACAGCCTGACTAACGTCTATGCACTGACTAACGACAAATCCGATGACGTGAACCACGCGTTTGACGAATGTCTCGACATGACCTGTGGAGAATGCCCAAAACATGACGTGAAAATTGTCATCGGCGACGCAAATGTGCTGGTCGGAAGAGTGAACTTTGCTGCCACTAGGGGGATGGCCATCAGTAGCACCTACTTTGCACGCAAGGATATCCCTAAGCACACCTGGCGACACCCAAATGGCGAACTTTGTGACCGAATCGACCATGTTCTGGTAGACGGCCGACATTTATCCGATGTCATAGATGTTAGAACTTTCAGGGGCCCTAATATCGACTCAGATCACTATCTCGTTGTAAGCAAAATTCGAGCGCGATTATCAACCGTTTCGATTTCTAGGAATCGACAATCGTTGCGTTTCAATATTCAACACCTGTCAGCAGATGGTGTAGCAGCTGACTACCATCAAAAGCTCTACGAGCGGATTAGCGAAATTAACGAAAGCATCAACCTCATCGATCTGTAAGAGTCAGCCCACGGAGCGGTGAACACAGTAGTGCGAGAAGTGGTAGGCACTGCTCAACGAAGACCAAGGAACGGTTGGTTCGACGAGGAGTGCCAGAGAATGACGAACTTGGCTAGAAGACGGATGCTGGTGTCTGGTACCCGTCAGGGCAGAGAGCGCTACAAGGAAGCATGGGCAGCCGAAAAACGGATCCATCGCAGAAAGAAAAAGGAGCATGAAGAGGCAGTAATTGCTCACGCGCAAGAAGCTATCGAAAAGAATGACATGCGACGGTTCTACGAATCCGTCAATGGTGTGCGGAGAAAAACAGCGTCGTCTCCCGCCTTGTGCAACGATTGCGAAGGAAACTTGCTGACGGATAAAACAATGTTGGCCGCCTGGTGGAAATAGTACTTCGAGTCATTTTTGAACGGAGATTACGGAAGTGGATCTGGTAGAAGAATCCAAATCGACGACGATGGACAGGCTGTGGAACCTCCAACGCTAGATGAGGTAAATAAAGCTATCAATGGGCTGAAGAACAACAAGGCTGCTAGGAAGGACGAGCTCCCGGCTGAACTTTTCAAACACGGAATGAGCAGCAGCAAGAACTCCTTCGCCGTATCATTTCGAGGATATGGGAGGAAGAACAAATGCCTACTAGATGGTAGGATGGTCTCATTTGCCCTTTGTGCAAGAAAGGGCAACGACTGGAGTGCGCCAATTACTTATCCCTCACTCCTTAATTCGGCGTACAAAATCATGTCTGGAATTGTGTTCAACAGATTGAAACCGTATGAGGCGTCCTTTGTTGGCGAATACTAAGTTGGTTTTTGAGAGGGCCTATAAACGATGGATCAAATATTTACCCTGCGTCGAATCCTAGATAAATTCCGGGAGTAGAACTTGCAGACTCGTCATTTATTTGTAGAATTCGTACGCTGCGATTCAATGCAGGGAAACGAGTTGCGGCAAATTATGTCCGAACATGGCTTTCCGGCGAAGCTGATTGGACTGATCCGTGCAACGCTTGATGGATCGAAATCAAGTGGGCGAATGGTGGACGAGATTTCGTCATCTTTCGTAACCTTAGATGGATTGAAACAGGGTGACGTTCTTTCTAACTTGCTAATTAACATGCTCCTTGGCTTTGCGGACGATATTCACATCATCGGGATTATCCGTCGGGCAGTGGAAGAGGCGTTCGTGCCTTTCAAGAGGGAGACAGCGAGGATCGGGCTACACGAAGTACATGAAAGCTGGTGGTCAACGTGGGTCCGGACGTGTTAGTGGTACCGAAATGATGCTAGGTGGTGAAAAGTTTGAAGTGGTGGAAGAAGATAATGATGTTACCCGCGAGATGAAAAGACGTATTGCAGCTGTGAGCTGGATTTTCTACGGGCTCCGTAACCAGCTGAAGTTCCGTAGCCTGCAAACGGTTGTCCTATATGGCCATGAATCATGAACATGGACTTAAGGGAGCAGGATCCGTTATCAACTTGATAATTTTCAAAAGCAGTTTTTTCATTCAAAAACACAAATATTTTCATGAAAAAGTGTTCACTGTATTTTATTCTCCAACCGAGACACAGTGAACATATTTTCAACGAGTAAATTTCAGTTTTGAACAGAAACATTGCTGTAGAAGTTTCGATGATGACGATGACAGATCGTTGAACGTTAAGGGCACTTAACGCCCTGAACGACTGGAAGCGATTGGCTCAGGTCCAAGCCCAGTGGAGATAAAACAAAAAACGATATTACACACCTCTAAAATATTGATAAATTCGCCCATTTCTGGATAGAGTACTAGGTTTTATAAAAGGTTTTTGTATTTGATGTGGTATGGAAAATATGTGAATTCTACTGAAGAAGTATCGATTAAGCCCGGTGAAAATAGAGTTCTACAATCAGAGCCGTAGCGTCCTCTTATGGCGCCCTTGGCGAACCGTTATATGGGCGCCCCTTAGTCAAAGCCAAATTGCGTTGCATTGAGCGTAATACCTACAATTTTGTAGGTGAAACAAGTTTTGTGAAGTATACCAGACATATTTTATAGGAGATACTTTTTTGAATTTTAGAGTGATAAAACCTTCAAAAAATATCAAGGAGAATTTACTTATTTAAAATAGGTACATTAAATTACGACCAACAAATCCCTTGGGTGGGGTTGGACCTGGTGTAGTGCTTAGGACACACGCCGAGGACCTGATCAAATCCCATCCCCAAGATAGTCACTTGAAGGTTAATATAATAATAATAATTATGTTACAGTGGCGACTTCCTTTAGAAGGGACGTGAAGCCGTTGGTCCCGTGATGAACTAGCCAAGGCCTAAAAATCTCATAATTAAATATAGAAAAAAATCCCTTGTATTAGGAAAAATAAATCTCTGTTTTCCAGGAATATTGAGATGAATAAGATCAAGATTTTTTTAGAGAATTTAGTGACGATTGCACTTCCATCATTGTCATGAAAGGGAGAAAAATGTATCAATCATTTCATCAATTAAGAATCATTTTGCAATTTCATTCTTGTGTAAAATTATCGACAAAGGATGTTGGCAGGCTTTTAAACCTGATTTAAACCCACACTAAAACTGTTTCCAAACCTTGTAATCTCTCCATGCACCGAATGAATTATTAGAATCTCAACCATGCCCGCTCAAACTTATGAAGCGCGGGTTCAGTTACAGAAATAATATTGTAACCTGAAACTTGTTAACGCACAATCATTTCAACTTTTTTCAACATGTATGTATGCAGTTAGCAAACGTGAGTTATAAGCTGTAAATTTAATTTTTGTTTCTGACATGAGAAAATTGGTCAGTATATTTCACAACAACCGAAAATTGATTTTACGAAAATGTTGAAAAAAGTTGAGATACTTATTCAATCTATGGATCATACCGTTGGAAGAAGATTCTCTATTTCCCACGGGTTTCGCGTAAGTGTCTCTGATTACGGGTCCGCCTTTGGCCCTTCATACAGCGATATGTTGAATTCTGATCGGTAATGAATTTTGACCTTACACGGGAAAAAAATCTGTGGTAAAAATAACTATTTTAGCTGACTATGTTTACGGTACACCCCACCGTATTACTGGTACATTTGACAGAAATAAAATACAACAATCTGATTCCGACTATAGACATGGTAAAATCAAGCGCATTTCTGGTCTGCTGAAAATTGTCGGTGCGAGCGCTTAAGTTAACCCCCTAAAATGGTAGTTTTTACCGCACAATTTTTTTGCGTATACTGTTGAGTGGAATCGCAAGCAGAGCAAGACTCAAGCAAGAATAGTGGCTTGCTCTGCTTGCGGTTCCACTCAACAGTAAGGTCAAAATTCATTACCGATCAGAACTCAACATACCACTGTATGAAGGGCCAAAGGCGGACCCGTAATCAGAGACACTTACGCGAAACCCGTGGGAAATAGAGAATTTGTTTCCAACGGTATGATCCAATAGATTGAATAAGTATCTCAACTTTTTCGAACATTTTCGTAAAATTGTTGTGAAATATACTGACCAATTTTCTCATGTCAGAAACAAAAATTAAATTTACAGCTTATAACTCACGTTTGCTAATTACTATTATTAAATTCTTTAGTTGATTCTTTAGATGAGGTTTTACATCTAAGGATATAGATTCGCAGGTTTGAAAATGATACCTTTTGAAAATTATGTACAGAAACTTCCAACTACAGAAGCTTCAAAATATTCTGCCCAAACCCAACTTTGTATTGCGTTGTAGGTCTGCTAAGGATTTTATGTGAGAATTATGTTTCGTATTCTATAACAATCTTGTAGAGGATAATGTGCGTACAAACTATACCAAAGATTTCACAAGAATCCTGCTCAGAATTACGTTTTATTAATTATCCATTCGAATCTTGTTAAGCGTTCGGTTGATTTTTTTGTTTGTTTGAAATTGTGACTAAGGATACAATTCTACTCAATATGTCCTTTCCATTTTTTTCAAGTGCGTCGTGCATTTTGGCGCCCCCTAAAGCCTGGCGCCCTTGGCGAGTGCCAACCTGGCCAACCGCACGCTACGGCACTGTCTACAATATACACGGCATAGTCGTGGTACTGCGTTGCAGCAATCAGAAAAATACATGGTAAGTAATCATATAATCATCACTACAAACCTTGCCACCATTGCATTGTTCAGCAAATACGGCAAAACAAACAAACGTCCCACAGTTAGAGTATAGTAAAATTTCAAAGCGCTCTTCGAAACAAATTGAGGGATTTTCGTAGAAAAGCACTAGCTCGACCATGGCGATTATAGCGATTTGGAAGCCTTCGAGGTGCATTGCTTATCGAAGCTACATAACGACTTGCACTATATTATAAATCCATCCATCTATTCATCGACTTTCATTCGGTATTATAATCAATTAGTGGTATCAGGTTACTGCACAAATATATCACCCTGAAATTGGCCATTGTAAACGGAGACAATTAGAGCACCACTTCCGTCGATATGCCATTCAACAGTTGCTTATACCTATTCTGTAAGATAAACAGGACGGACGGGATCAGCCTTCTGCAGCGCCCTCTCTGCACTTGTGAGCTGTATAAAGAGCTTTTCCTGGATCTACTGCAGGCGGAATGATGCAGGCATCTTGCAAACAATATTCGGTTACGGATAGAGTTACCAAAGACAAACAGACGTAACTCTAGCAAAATTTTCATAGATCTCTTATTTAACGATCATTTTAAATTCGTTGTGTTGCACACTACCAGAGGCGCGCGCATCGTTTTTCTTCGTGTTTGACGTTTCACACCACCTCCATCTACATGATGGTGTGAATTATGCGATGGATTTTAACGTAAAATTGATCTAATTGTTACGTATGTTTGTTAGTGGAGTTACCCTGCACAGAAAATGGCCTGCATGTACACGTGTGTGCACATGAAGAATGCCGGGCAGGCGAACGAACAGAGGCTGTTTGTAGACATTACACAATTTGCACACCATAATACGACGGTAATTGTAGTGATTTACATTCTTGTTTGCTAATTTTCCGATTATTCTGATCCTGTGGTGTTGTGTGCGTTGCCATGGCTGGTCCTGAGACTAGGCATGGATGAGGAATTGCCACTCCTTAGAAATAAGACAATGCTTCCTGATGATGGTCTGGTGGATGGATTTCCCATTAGTGAATAACATGTGTACTGTTGGGTAGTGCCACGTGTGTACAATTTTCTGCAACACCATCATCTTCTCATGCTCCCTGCGTCGAAATAGTTTGAAGAATCACCACATTTTATACCTTCTTGAACATGCACAAGCTTTGGCATTGGAGATCGATTAATTAACGAGAGATTATTTATCCAGTGTACTGATCTACATGTTATATGATTTTCTGCTCATCTCCAGTTTAATTTAACAGGGAACAAAAGCACAAAAGCACTTGCCATTGTGCTCGGCACTTCAATCGATTGCAAGAGTATGAACAAAAAATACTGTTTTACAGTACATGTATCGAAGTATCGAAGCTGATAGATGCTGTGAAAGAGAGGTAGATAATTGAATAAATTAAAATGGAAGATAAACATGGACGTCAACTGCGCTGACTATCGCTTCGTCCACTGAAACAGGGAAAAGGACTTATAGGTTCCTAAAATTTCTAATAAAATCTTGTTTTTATGAAATAATACAGAGTGCGTTCTTGCTACTACTTTGGCAAATTTTCCCGTTTAAATAACGACTGTATCATATTTAATTAATCAACTCATTACACATGGTAAGGATGGATAAATTATGGGCAAAATTATGTAAAAAATTCCATGTGCTCGGCTGGGATTCGAACCCAGGACTCTTGTATACTAGACAAGTGCTTTACCAACTAAGCTACCGAGTCACTTGGTAACCCATCCATCCATCTTGGTGACCCATTTTTTCCATCTTTGCCAAAATCGAGTTAACATGTGTTTATGGAATAAACTTAAGCGTTTGGTATTAAAATTGGGACAAGGCTTTAGGACCCTATTCGATTTAAATCTAAAAATGATGTATAATTTCTTCGAATGTTTTTTTAGGATGTTCAGTTGACGTTTACAGTACTGGGTGCTGACATAGCCATTTTGAAACTCTGTAACTTTGCCGACATTGAATTGATTGTGATGAAATTTTCAGGGAACACAAAAAAAAAGTTACATATATTTGATACATGCACTGAACATTTTGAATTCGGTGACAGTGTCAGATTGAGGTTCAAATTAGTTGGTGTACCTAGGGTATTTCTAAATTAAAATCAAGGGGAATTGCAATAACTCTAATAAAAAAACTATTGTTAATTGATCTAGTTGTCAGAATGTATCACCAGTTTCTATTTGGAGTCGTTTACTTACAAATGCATACAATTTTTAATATTTAAAAAGTCTTCAGGCCAATAATGTGAAAGTGCTCTCAATAGTAAGCTGACAAACTGGTTATGAACTGAGTGGGTCATAATACCAGAAAGAAAAGAATAGATATTAGATGATGTAAATTCACTTATGTGCAAAAAATCATGAAATTCAAGATATCATACGACAACGACAGAAAACGTTCCAACATAGACCAATTGGAGCTCTATTGGGACCTGTCACAGAGTGTTTGAAAAAGGTCAGAACCACTTTATAGTTCATGGCACGATATTAAATTACTTCTGGATGTAAATTTATGAATTTTTACCTTCGAAAGGGTCCCGTGCATGATATTCTAGAAGTGTCTTTTCAGGGTCCCTACTGGTGATTATGTTCCCGAAATTACCTCAATAGTGTCCAAACTGAAAAAAAAGATTACAACTTTTTTTTGTCCGAATAACCTCATCTGTTTAATGTATAGCAGTGCTTCCCAAACTTTTTCAACTTTCGCCCCCTTGAGGCCAATATTAATCTGGAATTGCCCCCCTGATATGTGATTCAAATATTTTAATAAGGACAAAAAATGTCTTTGACGCGCATATCCAAAGAATCATAATACAATAACTATTATGTACATTTCAAAATATTTTCTTAAATATCGGTAGCCTGGACTGTAAATTAAAATATCGATTTAAAAAATATCTTGCGTACATTACAGGCTACTGATTTAGTCTGCAAAAGTTTGGTCCAGTTTCAACTTAACAAATGTAATGTGGCGCCTTGTGACGTAATTGGGGGCGAAGTTCTCCAAAACTGAACCAAAACCTTTTATTTTTACATGAATACGTCATATTTGGGTGAACTGCAATGATTCTGTTCGCAATTTTTCGTTTTTGAAAGATCTCACCCCGTGAATTGTGTTTAATCTGCTATTTCTTAAATTACTGGAATAAGTTTCAGAAATTGTGAGTAATAAATGCCTGACGTTTCTAACGCTTTTCTTTATCCAATCCAAAAACCCTGAAAATTGTATAAAAATCCAGAATGTTTTTCAACTCAATTATCCGTTCAATTTATCAAAAGGGTGTTTTTCTAACACCAAGAAAAACTCGAATTTTTCGGACGTTCTGGAGGTATAGATCCAACGCATTTCTGAAATTTCTTCAAATCTATTTATAAATAGAGTTTTTTTGGCTTTGGCATCGCTGGAACGCGATTTTTGTAGGCTAAATTTTTCAAAATTTGTTTGATTAAAAACATCACAAATGGTACTGTAGATTTTTTTGGAAAAGGCTGAATGCCAGAAATTTTAACTTCCAAATCTTCTAATGATTAACTTTCAAATCTTATTCAAAAAGCTCGATGAATAACTCAAATACCCAGACAACCAGAAATCGCATGAAAGTTCACGTTACAACTCGTTTATTCATACTAATTACATCAAACTCGCTAAACACCGTGGATAAACTCGTCAGATTGATGAGCATCCTCGCATAAAACACTTCTTTTCTGAGTTCATTTGTACATTTTGTTTCGTCCCGTACACACGTACAAAGTAAGTCGGATCAATCCGTAGCAGCTGTCAAATCATCATTTGTTATCATAAATTAAGTCGCATAATATTGCAGGTTAGTTCGGTAGAATATTTATACACTCGCATTGTATGTTATTATTCATCACATAATATATGCATGCATATCGCCTCCACTTTTGTACGTAGAAGGCCGTTTCGCAACATCTTATAAGTGAAATTTTGCACATATAGAGCCTCCAGGTGATTTCGTTATACGTACATTTTGGTTGTCTGGGTATGTTGTGTTTGACAATCATGTAATGTTGTCTAAAATAATTTTAAAATAGCCATGATTAGAGATATAACAATCTAAGGTAAAATAGTCCTAGAAATATTTGAGTTTGGAATTGATTAACCTGCAGATGTGTGTCCTCCAAAGGTTATGAGTAATTATTTTCAAATGCTCCCATGTTAGTTTTTTCGCCCCCTTTCTGGATTTTTCGCCCCCCAAATTCTGTTTTACAAATTTTCGCCCCCTTAAGTCTGAAAATCGCCCCCAGGGGGGCGAATTCGCCCACTTTGGGAATCACTGATGTATAGCATAACGCTACACATGAAGATACCATGCAACCCCGCAAACCATCGGGGTTTTTAATTTAAGCTTCTAGTTACCCTACGCAATCAAAACGCTAGTGGCACTGTTATCACAAAAAAGGATTTTTCTATTGATAATGATAAAAGTGACGCTTATAGGCTTATAGGTACTCAAGCTGCCAGAGCATGGCAAACTAGATGTTGGTCACACGAACAGCCGCGACAGCGTTTCACATCGTTTCATTTCACTTCATTGTGTTCCATAAGCTGAATGACGTTTGAACAAATTTGAACAAGAACAAGAACAAGAACAAGAACAAAAACAAGAACAAGAACAAGAACAAGAACAAGAACAAGAACAAGAACAAGAACAAGAACAAGAACAAGAACAAGAACAAGAACAAGAACAAGAACAAGAACAAGAACAAGAACAAGAACAAGAACAAGAACAAGAACAAGAACAAGAACAAGAACAAGAACAAGAACAAGAACAAGAACAAGAACAAGAACAAGAACAAGAACAAGAACAAGAACAAGAACAAGAACAAGAACAAGAACAAGAACAAGAACAAGAACAAGAACAAGAACAAGAACAAGAACAAGAACAAGAACAAGAACAAGAACAAGAACAAGAACAAGAACAAGAACAAGAACAAGAACAAGAACAAGAACAAGAACAAGAACAAGAACAAGAACAAGAACAAGAACAAGAACAAGAACAAGAACAAGAACAAGAACAAGAACAAGAACAAGAACAAGAACAAGAACAAGAACAAGAACAAGAACAAGAACAAGAACAAGAACAAGAACAAGAACAAGAACAAGAACAAGAACAAGAACAAGAACAAGAACAAGAACAAGAACAAGAACAAGAACAAGAACAAGAACAAGAACAAGAACAAGAACAAGAACAAGAACAAGAACAAGAACAAGAACAAGAACAAGAACAAGAACAAGAACAAGAACAAGAACAAGAACAAGAACAAGAACAAGAACAAGAACAAGAACAAGAACAAGAACAAGAACAAGAACAAGAACAAGAACAAGAACAAGAACAAGAACAAGAACAAGAACAAGAACAAGAACAAGAACAAGAACAAGAACAAGAACAAGAACAAGAACAAGAACAAGAACAAGAACAAGAACAAGAACAAGAACAAGAACAAGAACAAGAACAAGAACAAGAACAAGAACAAGAACAAGAACAAGAACAAGAACAAGAACAAGAACAAGAACAAGAACAAGAACAAGAACAAGAACAAGAACAAGAACAAGAACAAGAACAAGAACAAGAACAAGAACAAGAACAAGAACAAGAACAAGAACAAGAACAAGAACAAGAACAAGAACAAGAACAAGAACAAGAACAAGAACAAGAACAAGAACAAGAACAAGAACAAGAACAAGAACAAGAACAAGAACAAGAACAAGAACAAGAACAAGAACAAGAACAAGAACAAGAACAAGAACAAGAACAAGAACAAGAACAAGAACAAGAACAAGAACAAGAACAAGAACAAGAACAAGAACAAGAACAAGAACAAGAACAAGAACAAGAACAAGAACAAGAACAAGAACAAGAACAAGAACAAGAACAAGAACAAGAACAAGAACAAGAACAAGAACAAGAACAGGAAGAGGGGCAGGGGCAGGGGCAGGGACAAAGACAGGGACAGGGACAGGGACAGGGACAGGGAGAGGGACAGGGACAGCGACAGGGTCAGTAATAAGAAACAATATAGGTTTTAAAACAGTTTAATAGAATAATTTTTGATTTCATTTCACTAATGACAAAAATTCGTGGACTCTTCTGAATTTAAATCAGAAGAGAAGAGAAACTCAAAGGCGAATTTTGAAGTTATAAAATAGAAACATCGGTGAAGACTATATAATTTTGTTATTTTCCAATCAGCATCATTTTTTTTCAAACTTAAATTATTGAGAATTTTGTTAAATATCAAAATTATCAAACACATTAAAAAAGAACAGTTTTCTCCAAAATTTTCCTCAATTCACTTGAAAATTCATCTTATGTTGACCATAGTTATTATATATATTCATATATACTCATCCAATTACAAATAATTTTACATAAGTAGATGAAAAAACCGAATATAGTACTATACCATTTAATTCCACTAGAGTTTGTATCCTTTGTCAGATACGCGTATTTCGACCTCAACTGTAAGGCCGTCTTCAGTGTCGTGTACTAGACTCGACTTGAAATACGCGTATCTGTCAAAGGATACAAACTCTAGTGGAATTAAATGGTACAGTACTAAATTCGGTTTTTTCATCTACCTATAGGTATTCTACTAAACAGCTCGAAGATTTAATATAATTTTACATGTTTTTAAAGGTAATTTGGTTGTCTCTAAAAAGTATCAAAACATCTATATAAATAAAAATGGAATGGTGTTTGTATGTCACGAAATGGCTTACGAACGGGTCAACGGATTGGAAAGATTCTTTCTCAGTTTTGTTCGTCAGGGGTTCCGACGTGTTCGTGTGTATAAAAATCCCTGGATATTCACCGGGAAAGTTGAAAAAAAAAAAACGAGCGCGAACGAAACTGTCATTTTATATGGGACGATCAAAAGCGTTTTTCAACAGCCTACTTGATGGCAAGACGAAGTTTGCCGGGACCACTAGTATTTGATAAAAAAAAATCGTTTTGACTTAGTTATTTACAAAAATTGCAAAAAAAAACATGATTTTTAACCAAAAAATAAAAAAATCAAATTGATGCCATTCAAACGTTAATACTAAAGTTGAAAATGGTTGTTCACATTTGATGTGCATTTAATAAGGTCTTTTAAAAAATTTTGAATTAATTTTATGACAAAAATATGTTTGCACTTTTGCAAAAATATATTCGTTTTTGAACTCGTAGTTAGGGGGAGATCCCCCAGTGTCGGACAGCACCCAATACCGGACAAAGTCGAAACATTGAGAAATCATGGTCCAATCAAGATGGTGTATTAGTAGAAAAGAAAGCTATTATGTAGACTAATGTTTGCGTAGAATAACACATCCTTGAAATATGCATGCCTTTTTAAAAAAGTAGAAAAGTTTGAAAAACTTTAAAAAATTGACGTATTTTCTTGATTTTGAGCCTATTTAGTAACTATTTTGAATATGAAAAAATACTTTGGATCACACAAGCATTATTGAACATAACCTTAATTTGATAGTATGAATGTATTTTGTACCATAATTGAACTAAATATGGACAAATTACAATTTTCGTTAAGCACCTCCTGTCCCTCAGTTTCGGACAGCTTGATTTGTTATATGATATCTTTGTTATTATTGCGTCAGTGTCTCAATATACTTTCATTTTTCATGGGTTCCGTCGATCATGGAATCAAACATGCAATAAAATTAAGAAGAATGATTATTCAGAACAACATCGTAAAATGTGCTATTTTTTCATCATATATGGAAGAGGTTTTTGATAGGCATCTTGCAAACTAAGAAAGACTCAAATTATTCTTGTAAATGTTGCAAATGCATTGAATTGGTAATTATAAACTATTCCTATAGTGTACACATTCAATGATGTTCAAATTTGCAGAAATCGAGGCATTTCCAGATCGTGTCCGGTATTGGGTGCCACCTTTCGAGATCGATCAATTTGGTACTAAAATACATCATCAAAATGCATTGTCAAAATTCATATTTATTTTTTCAAATTTATTTTTGTACACTATAAAAATGATAATATTTATCATAAATGGGTAACACGAGCCCATAAAATTAATAGTTTTCGAATTATGAATTTAGTGGCTTAAGTGTCCGGTACTGGGGGATCTCCCCCTATAACAATATGCATCATAAACTTCAACTAAATAGTAAAAATGTTAGATCCGGCAAAAATTTCTTCTCGTTATAAAATCATGCTTTTTTCCATTAAAAAAACTTGCTTTTCAGTAGTTTTTTTTTCGAATATATATACCAAAACAATTTTAAATGAAATGTGTTGTAGACACATTTCAAAATCAACCAAATTAGCTTCAAATTCATATAAACATGTTTGGAATCGTTTGAGTATCCATTAAGTTATAGTCAAAGATAACTTGGAAAATGTGGAGAAAACTACTCTTAACCAAGGCTAATTTTGATTACAGACAAATTTTATGGCATACTTTTTTTTTTAATTTTAATTTTGAAGAGAGTTTTAAAATTAATTAATAAATAACAAAGTTATGGAGACTTTACTTAAGGTTAAGGAACATCACCGAAGACCGCGAAGATATCCGACAGTTGTAGAAAATGTTATATAATGAAAACTGATTGGCAAGATTTGGAGGTGGTTAACACGTAAAGGCTGGTTTGCTACCGACAAGAAAAGGAATCGTCTACCTCGATGCATGGAAATTTTTTCCCAGAAATGGTCCATAAAATCACAGTTTTTCTGATCGCAGTACGCAGTTGAGGAGAAATGACATTTTAAAGGGGACTCTATGTAGGAAATTACTTGACCCATTCAGTCAAGGAATTTCTTTACTTTTCTTAAGCAAAACAGTATACTTAGCTTAAAGGAATAACCATAGTAACAGCAATTCGAGGAAATTCTAGATACTTAAGGCTTTATAACTTTTTTCACAAGCATGCTTTGCAATCTTCGACAATGCTCTTCGTTGTTAAAGTACCTGTTCTTTAATTAGAATTTTATGGTAATTGGTAATAACTGGTGTTATATCATTGTGAAAGTAATTTTTCCTACAGAAAATCCCATATGAACTTAGAAGGGCTGGCGCTAAGGTATTAAAGTTTTACTAACCGAGCTGAAATTTTGCAATTATGCACCAAAATGGAACCCAAAAAGTGGATTGGAGTGAGAATTTATATAAGCGTGTCCCAGGCTAGTAGGCAAAGGCATGTCTCAAAGGATGAAGGATAAATAAATTTATAACTTTGAATTAATCAAGTTGATGGTAATGAAAGCTCTACCTCTAAGCTTAGAACTAAAGTTTTCATGAGATACTGAAACAGAAACAACACCATCAAAAATTCTGAGACGTAAATCTTCTTTTTGCAATTTCTCATCGTAATAGGCTGTTTTTCATCACGCCAATCTGTCATGATACGGCCTACTTTCCTGCACTGAAGTATGCAGTGCGGGAATAGTCATTACCTAACTGAAACCAGTGCTGTAATGATTCATTACGCAACGCTTTCTCATTACGCAACTGTTTTCAGTTGCGTAATGAATCATAACACAACCATTTCTCAGAAATTGTAAAATAATGGTGGATGCGTTCCGATATAATTTCTGATACCCTCAAGTGGTCTTCTACGAAATTGCAAAAAATGTTGTACGTAACTCGTTGCAGAACTCGATTTTTACAGCACTCGTCGTAATTATCCTACTCGGCAAGCCTCGTAGGATAATTTTACGACTCGTGCTGTAAAAATCATCATTCTGCAACTTGTTCCGTAAACTACTATTGTCAGATGCAACTGAATGAAAGTTTGCAGTTTAAACCAAGTTTCCCGCACCTTCGGGAATCACAACTTTTCCAGAACAAATCCGTACCGGTGCAAAATTTGTAATCAAATTTCAAACAGAGTGAATCATCAAGCACGACGACCGTAGTTTCTTAGCGCTGCCACATTAAAACGCAACTCCCACGTCAGCCAAAACTTCAAGAAACCAACCCGAACTACCGGTGTGATTCGTGCTTCGGTTTCTCTTATAGCTTTCAACCAGATGGGTAAAACCTTAATTCCAAAGCACATCTTTGCTCTCCTTTGGGACGTGACTGTGCTTCAAGGTGCAGGTGCAATAATACCTACTACTTCTCGCAAAATCAACAACCACTTTTACCGGAGATTTCTCGTAGTCGAACTTGTTGGCTGAAGGTGGGTGGGAGGGATGACCCATCCTTTCCGCAATAGTTGGGCAAACACCGTGGCAGTTGTATACGAAGCTTTGGTCCCTCCAAGGCACGTGTTTTTGTTTGCTGTTTGTACAACTCTACCGACGCGAAGAAATATGAACTTGTGGGGAGAGTGTATAATTTTCTTTTAAAGGTTAAATAACATCAGTTCTCGCCACCAACGCTCGTGGGAAATTGCTTGCATTGTCAGATCTCGGATTGCGAAAATCAGCTCAAGCGATAAACTGGATCCGGCACACACACACAACGAAGTGAGGAAAATTTAATATTTCCGTTCTGTTCTGGTTCTGTTGTTATACAGAGAGCGAGTTGCATTCCTGACGGCAGTTGCTCGCACGACTCGCTACAGAGATTGCAGGGTTGGTATTGTCGGCGCGGTGAAAAGTTAGAATCGGTTTCTCGCCGAAGTTGGATTTTTCTCAGAATCTATGCGAGATACCTAACTTAGGAAGTGGTGCACTCGATTCGCATCCGGATGCGCTCTAATGCGCCCTATTTCGGCGAAATGCATTTTCTGTTGATTGACCGAACTTACGATAGCATCTGAGCGCCGAAAAAAGAGGAACTTTAGTATAGTGATAGTATAGTGATAGTATAGTGATAGTATAGTGATAGTGCGCATTCTCTCTGCTCTTGGTAGTTTTTAAAACTACCTAAATCAATGAATCAGTACTACTCAGTGCTACAAAAACAGTACTTTTTAGTGTTACAAAAATAGTAGTTTTCAGTACTGATTTTCTATTATTCATCTCTTTACGATCCTTGTTTGGACCCGTGCCTTCGATTTTTCGTTGGACACGTTAGCGAAAGCTAGCGGTGGTAATCCTTCCTGGACACCGTCTTCTTTCGTTTATTCACTGAACATAGTTGCAACTACAAACAAAAGGAAGTGTGAATCTCTGAATTCGCAACTTACTTCCAAAAGAGTGGGATTTAAAACTGTCACTAAACGTGGCAAGAATGGAAGAAAGGACGTTTCTCAAATCGCAAAGAAAGGAGACTGTCGCGTTTTGCCGGAAACTCTTAAAGATCGCGAACTTCTTCTCCGACATTTTGAAGAGAAGAAGCACAATTGTTTTACTTATGACGACAAAACTGAACGTTTGTTCAAAGTTGTCTTGAAAGGTCTCTCAAGTGACTATAAATCACCTGAAGAGATCAAAAATGGAATAAATGATTTACTTGGATTTTCTCCAGTCCAAGTAAGCATTATGAAAAAGAGAACCCAATCTGGCATTGTTCGGAAAGGGCTTCCTCAAGAATATTATTTAGTTTACTTTAACAAAAAAGAACTAAATAATATTAAAGCTTTAGAAAAAGCTAAACTTATGTTCGATGTCCGTGTGACGTGGGAACATTTCCAGAAACCTGGAGGAAATTACCAGAACCCCACTCAGTGCCGTCGGTGCCAAAAATGGGGTCATGGTACAAAAAAATGTCGCATGGATGCTAAACAGTCTTCAAAAAATCCCTTTCCAAGAGCTGCTGAGATTTAAAATCACCAGAGAAAGATTTGTTTCGCGCACATTTTTGGTTCAATAGGCTCGGTGCTTCCCAATCCCCATAGAAACGTCGAATATTCATATTGGACACGAGGAACATTTTGTACTATGTATTTCATTCGGGGAGGGTGCTGTATTCTAATATTCAATCAATCTCCAGTGCGCTTCAATGATTCAATCCTGAGATTGAATCTTGGCACAAATCGCGCACGCTGAGTTTGAAAAATTCAGGATTCAAAACGATACCGCTTATTGAGCTGAATTCAAAGCATGCTTATTTGAATCTTGGAGTAGAAGGATGATCTTAGAAGACTGATGCTAAATGCATGATTTGTGGATGTTCTTCTCACGCCAAGGATGTCTGTCCAGTGAAGAAAGATACCACTAAGTTCATATGCACCAATTGTGGGGACAATCATAAGTCAAACTTTTAGGCTTGCCCTTCGCGTAGGCGAGTCGACGAGGCTCGTGCCAGGCAGATGAATATCCGTTACAATAACGGCCGTTTCCGGAATTTGCCTGGTAGAGTATCAAACAATGCTCATTTTTCAGTTAACGATCGCTTGATCAAGAATCATACCCATCAGGAAGATAATAATCATGCTCATTCGCAAACTATTTTTAATCCGTTGGGTAGCCGTTCAAATCTATCAGTTTCGAATGTATCTACCCAAGGAAAATCCTTTGCCGATATCGTAGCAGGATATTTGAACTCCTCCCCTTTTCATACTACGAGTACCCATTCTACTTGTTTCAAATTAAACGGAAAAAACTCTGCCGCCACAGGTAAAATCTACTTCGCCTCTTCTTTTACCGAAAATTCTAATGGAAAGTCATAAAATGTACCCAGTTCAAGTGATATGTCTCCCTCTGATTTTATTTTTCTAACTGAACAATTGAATCAAATGGTTGATGCAATGTTCAAAGTCACCACTATGACTGAAGCAGTCGAAGTTGGTGTAAAATTCACTAATCAAATTGTAATTGGAATACGTTTTTCTAATGGATCCAATAAATAATAATTTAAATATTTTAAATGCTCGTTCTTTGAATGGTGAAGAGGACGAGCTGTTAAATTTTCGCACAGCTAATAACGTGCATATGGCAGTTATTACTGAAACGTATTTGAAACCTGGATCCAAACACAAAAGAGATCCTAACTTTTTTGTTTATCGTAATGATCGAATTAATGGGGCATGTGGGGGAGTTGCAATCATCTAGGGGTACCATCTGATCCGTTGAGAAAATCAGGATATTTAATATATTTTCGGAAAATTGTGCAAAACTTACCGGATTTGTTAAAGAATTTAAGCCGAAAAAAGTTGAAAATCAGGACATGTCCTGCTAAATCAGGACGGGTGGTAACCCTACAATCATCATTTCTAGGAGTATAAAACATCAACTGTTTAGCTTTAGGTGTTTTAGTTGAAACACAACTTTGTAAATATACTTTCATAGCTGCCTATTTGCCTTTCCAATGCTCTGGACAGCAAGTTAATTTGCTCCAAACTGACTTACAAAACTTGACTCGCAATAAGTTGCGGAGTTGAAACATTGGAACAAATGTCAAATAAAATCATTAATAATTTCAGGCAAAAGTCGTTGCAATCTTCTATTGCCACGATTAATGTGTGATATGTTTAGGTTAAGTTAGGTTAAGTAAATGGAAAACGTATTTTTTTTCTCTTATAAGCAGGTAAAATCAACTCACCTGTAAAAAATCTGAACTGCTACGGCAAATAAAATGTAATATGTTGTTAATAAAATCCTCAATTCTTTTACCAAATTAGGATGATAGTGTTGTCTAACACAGAACACCTAGATATCTATATACCGTTTTGATTCATATTACGGACACTTAAGGCCTCAGTGAAGTATAACCCAGCAGAGAGCATACAAAATAAATCATTCTGTATGATTCTTTAGCGTTATCAAGCGTTGGAAGCCCTTAACTTTTGAATGGTGGGTAAAGAATTCGCTTCCGCAACTTGAATAATTTTTAATAAATCAAAATGTGTGGCCTTTTAATGATTCTTATTCCGGACGCTTCCTCGCTTTTGCCTCATAATCCGGACACTTTGATTCGAATTTCGGACAGCTCATGAAATGATTATCATGGAGCAGTCAAATCATTAATTGAAATCGTCAAACCACTAAAGAGACATCTAACGTAGTTGGGCATTATAAATTTTCAAAGATATTTATGAAAATTCTTACTAAAACGAGCCTTGAAATCGAGAACTTTTAAAAGGCAAAAATTGAAACATTTCGTGTGAAATGTTTCCCATACAAAGTAGAGTGTCCGGAATTTGAAGCTGTCCGTAATATGAATCAAAACGGTAATAAAATAAATAAAAATAAATAAAAATGGAGTGGTGTTTGTATGTCACGAAATAACTTGAGAACGGATCAACGGGTTGAGGAGAGTTTTTCACTGTTGCACTCGACAAGGGATGCGACGTGTTCGTGCAAGGAAAAAGTTTGAGAAAGTCTCCGGAAAAATCGGGAAAACGGGAGAAGACTCAGGTGTCATTTTGTATGGGGGATTACATGAAGTTTTGCAACAGCCTACTTGATGGCAAGACGAAGTTTGCCGGGACCACTAGTAAGAAATAAATGTAATGTTTGGAATGATACTAATAAAAAAAACAAGTCATTATTTGCTTCAAACTGACTTGCGGAAGTTGACTCTAGCAATAAGTCATTTATTTTGCCAATGTTGACTTTAATGCTATGATAACACAGCGTAACAAAAATGACATTTTTGCGTGTCTCAAGAATCAAATTATGTGTCTCTAGTAGATTTGGGGTTGCTGAATCTGATGCCGTTTTCAGAAATGTTCCAGCACGTCACAATTTTTAGGTACAGGTCGCCAAAGTTGTATAAAACACTGGTTTCATTGATTTTTTCGTAAAGTTTGAACAATGATTTTTCAAAAAAAATTATGATCTTATCTACTAAGCATGCAAAATGGGACTTGAACTTTCATTTGAGATATAATATGATTAAAATTACACGATTAAATTGAGGTTAAATCGATTTTTTCAACATGCTTGCAGTCTCCATACGAAATTCTTCATTTCTCTTATATAGCAAAATTCAATACTTTTCTAAACCAACAAAAATAACTTTTGAGCATCGGAAGTATTATGAACTTTGTTGATAAGTATTGTTATACACATGAAGTTTGAGTTCTGAGGCGAATTAAGCAATAATTTGCCATACAAGCTGGAAAAAATAGTCAAATTTAGCATTTTCAACAGCCAATATCTCAAAAACTAGACGTGCCATGATATTTCTGTAAATGGCAATGGATTCAGCAACCCTTAATCAAGTAAATAGCGGTATTTTGGTGCTTGAGACAAAATCGTGTTCCGCTGTGTAATTGGCTATTTGATGGAATAATTCGCAAACCAATTTCATCGGTTATATTCTATTATGTAAGGCTTATGTTAAAGTAGTGACCAAGTCTCTAAGAAAAGAACTGCTATCAGCCCTGCGATTGTCCGTTCACACCATCACCACAGCGATCATATTCTCAACCAAAAGCTTCCAATCCTGATGCCGTTGCTGAGCTTTCTGCCGGTATTATTTACCACGCTCCGACGCGCTGGTAATTCTATTTACTGTCGTGCAATTTGATAGAGGACACAATTTTCCGTTGAAGCTACGTTCAAGCTGCTGCGTACTTTCTGAATCCAAAGTTCTGTGCACAATACTGACATGCATGAAACGGACTCGGAAATAGATTCTACGTGCTGAAATACCACGGACCGACCCGTCCCTGGTCTAGATCCAGTCAGTGTTGTAAACGAGATAGGAAAGCAAATTACAATTTCACGCCGCCATAAAAACTAATATCCCAGCCATAAATCGAATCATAATTAATACCGGTTTCTCGTTAGAATTAGGTCCATATTTTATATGGGTGGCGCGCTCCAGCGAGCAGAAAGTGTTAATTTGCATAGTAAATTATGGCCAATCGGTTGACGATCGCTGGTTGGTCGGTTTGGGCCCGGCTGGATGGTGTCGACTATTATATGTATTCCCCGGTCACCTATTCGACGGAAAAGTTGCTCGCCATAACACCTCCCACTGGTCGCTTTTCGGATGAATAATGAATCCACGGATGTGCCCACGTTAATGGTGGCCCAGTTGGTGTTGAAACCGTTTGTTGATTAGTGGCGAGTTGTTTAAAGCGATTCTTGCAAATTGATATCAACTGATTGCAATGTTACACCTTGTTTATAGCAATACCACGCTTGGTTGAATTTCATACTGAAAATGTATGATTTTGTGGTAATGCAATAAATGCGTAACCCACTGTTTATACGTAAGGTTCCAATTACGTACAATTATTACGCGCACGTAGGATGCGATGGCCTACCCTTAAGGATAGCACAATACCGTAATCCGGGGTAACATTGATCATTTTTTTTAGTTTATCTTAAATTTTTCATTTCACAATACAAATGTTACAAGTTTCATAGTTTTAAAACAAGTACTGGCACCCACCGCTCCTTGCTATGTACTTTATTTTGTTTTTCGAAAGATTTAAATATGTTTAAATAAATGTTTTAAGTGATTTTTTGATTCAGCTGATATGGGGTAACATTGATCACCCAAGTAAACAACGTTCGCTAATATTGGAAATGTCGTTACTTACTAAAATCAGGGCCCCTGAAGCCGAATATGAAGACCAAACTCTTACAAGTCATTTACTTTTTGAGTTATTTCAAAATTAAAAACACCTTGAACCACGGAATACGCCTAAAAGTGGGCAATTTCCTCAGGAAATTCTACATTCGTAATAGTAATTAGTTAATGTTGCCTAATTGAATAAACTTATGAAAGATTTGACAACGGAATCGTTTTCGGCGATGCCATTTTTAGTAACACCCGCATTTTCCTTGATTACATCGTCTGCAGAACTCATGTGAGACATGAATTTTCGGTAGTGTCAGTGAAAATGATAGAAATCATTGTTTCAAAAAGTTGACAAATTTGCGCATGAACTAAACGCAATTTTGGCAAAAACCTTAATTATCATTAGCTTATGAATATACGAAAGAGAGGCACCATTCATGGTTCGAAAATGTTTCATCAATAAATCTTTATTTGAACGTTTAACAAGATGAGTCATCCCGATCAATGTTACCCCGCTGATCAATGTTACCCCGGATTACGGTACTGGGAAAAATGCCTAAAATTGAAGATTTTCGTACAAATCTATCATATTTGACAACCTGTATTTCTGTGGGTTCTGATCCGGATAACCTAGAATTTTGACGGAAAATTGAAATAGCGTAAATTTTCAATTTATGTTGGATTTTAACATTTTCATACACATTAGGGTGTGATCTATTTTGCAAAAGTTCTCATAACCAACAATTCGCGTGATCTTCTGAACTCAAATCACATAATAAGGGAAACATCAAATTTTGAGCCAAATATTTTAAGATCGATGCTTACTGACTTTAAAATGGCTTGCTCAATTTTCACCACCTAATTAAATTTCAATCTTGTCGCTCCCTTGCGACGCCTACGCACCTATTCGTTTCCATCATTTACTTCTATAGACTCCCTTTACCTTTGAGTCGCATGACCGATATAGCCATAAAACAATAATAATTTTAGCATTAAGGCCCAAACGCAATGATAGCGGAACAGTACAAATAATATTAAATAATTGAGAGAGAGGAGACAGCTGGCTTAGATTGCGAGCTTCCAAAAGTTAAGGGAACCTGTCACTGGAAAACCAACACAGTTATCACAGATAATTTTCCAAATCGTATCCTTCACTCAAACATGTCAGAACATTTGACCAATGCAAGAGTGAAATAATCATGTAAGTCTATCAGCCCGTTCTGGCAACAAAATCTTATACAGATTGACAACTAGGGTAAGTGTCCCAGTTATGGCCATAGTGGTTCCCTATTTCACCATTCATGATAACTTGAATGTATTCACATTTTGAAAAATTTTGTGTGTTTTCGGAGTAAGATAAAGGATGTATCTTGATGTTAAAACATTCAAAAATATTGAAAATGTGAAAGTTTTCAAAATTACACATATGGCCAAATAGGGAACCACTATGGCCATAATTGGTACAATTTCCCTATTGCTGTGTGCGTTTGAAATGCAAATATCAAATGCGGGAACACCAAATGCGGTAAGATATTTCACAAGGAATGCGGTGTCAAAGATAGATTTTTCTTGCTAGGGCAGCGGTGATTTCTAAAATCGTTGCTATGTGCCCTTCGATTGTTTTGTGTTACCGCATTTGTAGGGAGTTTAATAAAGATTTGCATCTCAAATGCAAACAGCAATACTTTGCAATTGGATTAAATGGACAAATGCAAAGCATATGTAATGTTTAGTTTTTCGGTAGTTGTCAAACTTCCACTCGGCTCATTAGCCGTAAACCACGAATCATAATTAATCAAAAACAAGTATTCTACAAATTGCTTAGTTTTGCTGGATCTCTTCCCCTACCTCTTGGAACAGGAT
Source organism: Aedes aegypti (assembly GCF_002204515.2). Taxonomy (NCBI): domain Eukaryota; kingdom Metazoa; phylum Arthropoda; class Insecta; order Diptera; family Culicidae; genus Aedes; species Aedes aegypti. The sequence continues at coordinate 231,531,195 of NC_035107.1, read as the reverse complement.
CTAATCAAATGCTGTTTGCTATAATTTGTGCAATGCTATCGAGTTTGAGAGATAGAAGTTTATTGTCCAAACTATGACAATGTCGACAGTCTTATTAAGAATAAAATAAACTTGATCATACCTCTTGCCGTTGTACACAACATTGAGTTCATTCCCAAGTGCATACCTTATCGAAAAGAGCTGAACATGTATGGGATCGTCCATTAATCATGTAAGTGGTAATGGGGGGAGGCGGGAGATTTGAGGTATCTTAAGAGCCATACAAATTATTTTTTATTTTCATACAAAATTCATACCATAGGAGAAGTATATATGTCTATCAAATTTACATAGAAAATTCTTTTTAGCCATATTATATAAAAAAGGAGAGGTCTCTGCAATTCTTTTAAGTAGGTTGTTGCTATGACGTGGCCAGAGCAACTCTCGATTGTTGAAAGATGGGCCAATCTTATCCAACAGAACATGCTACGTTTGAAAACTCAAATTGAATAATTGCATAAGAAGAAGTCAAACCTTTTTAAATCGTATATGACTTGACATCTACCATGTATCGTAGATGCTCAATATTAACAAAATGACGAAAATTCAACTCTGTGGCTATTAAAAAGCATTTCAATTGCTTCAAAATAAGTATTTAGTTTATATTCGAAACATTTTGAGAATTTAAAAAAATCTATTTTTTGTGTTGATAAAAACGGAATAATTTGTTGACGAAATCGGAACGTAACAAAATCGGAACGTGATAAAAACGGAACATACCTGTAAATGCTAATACATTTTCAGCTTTGTCACTACAAAACCAACTGATTACCGCTACTTCGAAAACTTAAGATGACTAAGCATCAATCATAAATGTTGTGTGAAAGTTTTAATGACGACCTACTGAAGTAATACCTGGAGTCATGCTTGAAGAAACTGCTAGATAAATCGAAAAACTTTGAAATCCTAATGGAGCCCGAGGAGAAATTTATGGAGGACTTGAATGAATATTATAAAAAGCTTATTCTAAGGAGAAACCCCGGAGAAGAAATTTATGAATAATTCTGTCGAGATATTTTTGAAGAAATGCTTTTGAGTAGATTGAGTATATGCTGCTTACAGCGAGTCCAGTAGATTCTGAGAAATTTGTTTATAACAAAAATCTGTCAAAATGTCTTGGAAGATTTCTAGAATAACTACCATTGATTTGCCTTAGAAAAACAAGTCTCGAGAATCTTCAATAGGAATCCTTAGAGTAACCCTTGGAGGATTTCATTAAAATATTCTTGTAGGTCTTCCTGATGAGATTTTTGAATGATTAACTACAAGCAAAATTCTGGAGAATTATTTGAACAAATCTGATAAAGAATTTTGTAAGAAATCCGAAGGAAATGCTGGAGATATTGATGATGGAATTTGTGTAGATAATGCGAGTATGACTAAAACTACGGAATTTGTGTAAAGCATAAATTGCGCGACAGGTATTACTCTACAGCAGAACAAGCATCACCTCCCATAGGCTTACTCCAGCAAAAAAAAAAATACCCTAGCTACACCAATGCGTTGATAGTTATTTTCAACGGAATCTAGAACAATAAGCTGGAGCACATATCATTTTGTATGTTTCGATGTACTTCGTCGCGCTATTATTCGTCATATCAAACTTGAAATCTTCCACTTTGTCCTTTTCTCCAAAATCGCATGAACGAAGACGTGCTGAGCGCAGCGTCTATACGGTTCGAAATAATGTTGTTGGTGAAGAGAATCGTTGTGAATTCCTGGCGTTGTTTAAGTGTTTCCAAGTTGATGAGCATGCAGCGTGCTTCATATGAGGGAAGCGGCAGTATAGTCCAATTCAATTTCCGAAGGGCGTATAAAACGAATTACTTCTGTACTGATTTTAAGCGTTCTTCGTGTACGACATGGTATGGGTTCCATACTAGAAGACAGTATTCCAGAATTAGTCTTACACATGTAATATAAAATGGATTAATAATATATGGATCTTGAAAATTGTTACTGATCCTAGCATGCCAAGCATGCTGTTTGCTTTGTTTATTATGGAATTATAATGTTCTACAAAAGTGAGTTGAGAGTCTAGGATTACGCCCAAATCCCTTACAATTTTACACTTCTGCACTACTTGATTTCCTAAAAATACTTCAATTGGAGGTGTTACATATTTTCAACTAAATGCTTTTGAATTACATTTTTTTTTACATTGAGTTGCAGTAGACTTTTTTGCACCAAGTGAAGAATAAGTTAAGTCATTCAGGAATTCTACTGCTTCGCTAGAATTACTTACTTCCATGAAGAGCTTCATGTCGTCTGCATATATAAGAAGTTCATTTTTCTAAGTATAAAGGAAATGTCGTTTACATACAAAATAAAAAGAAGTGGGCCTAAACGAGAACCTTGGGGTACTCTAGAGGTTACAGAAATGGGTGCTGAGAATTTATTTTGAAAGCGTACTATTTGTTTCCGATGTGATAGATATGACTGGATCCAACTCAAGAAACCCGGCTCCATTCCTTTTTTTTTTTTTTGAAATTTGAAGATTAATAATGGTATGTTGATTCGGTCAAATGCATTACTGAAGTCAGTGTAGAGGGCTTCTACGTGCTTTTTTTAAAGACACTACACGTTAATGCTTTCAGTGGGCTGTTTGCCCTTTGAAGGAAGCACCACACTAGACAACGGACTAGCATGCAACGTCCAGTGGCACAGTCGGAAAACATTCCTCTCGAAAAGTTTTTCGGCCTGAGGCGGGAATCGAACCCACAATCCTTAGCACGATGCGGCTAAATGCCTCGGTGACACTAACCGCACGGCTACGAAGCCCAATTGCTTGCCATTGTCCATTGCGTTGATAATGAAAGATACAAATATTTGTAGATTGGAAGTTGTTGAGCGGCCTTTAAAAAAGCCATGCTGCCCATAAGTAATTTGATTTTTACTTGCTGGAAAATTTTGTCGTTCACGAGAGATTCGAAGAATTTAGGGATACATGAGATAATGGCAATTCCGCGATAGTTTCGTATGTCAGATTTTGTACCTGATTTAGAAACAGACACCGAATACGAGGATTTCTAAGCTTTTGGGAATTTTCCATTATTTAGAGGGTGTCCGGCCATTTGGCCGAACGCCGTTCATTGCATCAAGACTCAAAGCTCATGGTTGTTTCATCTGGGGCTACCAGCTGTATGATAGGGTTCCAGTGTTTTAATGATTTCATTACAAGTTTTTCCTTCTTTTATGCATAGGCTATTCTTTCGAGTTATACTGGTTTCGTTACTATTGGCAATAATTCAGCTTATATTTTAATTGGGAATTTTACTTTCTTTAGAGATCATCGGCAGTTCTTTGTAGTTATACTAATATAAAAATTGATTGCATTGCAGTTACTTAACTTTTCATGAGAGATTTTTCCTTCTTTTGATCATAGGCTGTTCTTTCTGTTTCTCCTCCAATATTAAGATTGCAACGTGTTAACAGAGCTCTGCACCATTGCTTGCCAATAGCAGTAAACCGATTGACTCGGTGAACAATTACGTGGAAAAAGCTCACAGTTTCTCCGTTGTGAAAAGAAGAAGCCAAAATTTGCGGTTACTAGAAATATATTCATAATACGATTTGAGGGATCGAAGTAATCCAGTCCTGCAGCAGGACTAATAAGTCGCGAACCGTTTTAGTTACTGTTAAAAGCTGACTACAAACACAATGCAAAAACTTGTTCTGGCAGCTATTACCGCTAGCAGAAAAGTGAATATTTGCTTACATTTAAGATGTTCTTCTTTCAGCACTGACTGTTTGTTGAACTAGCATCAAAGTGCCAATTATTGTATATCAATGATCATTAACCTTCTTTAAAACTAAGTTAAATAAGTTCTTTGGAATTCAGCTTCGAACCTCACTATAAGAACATGCTAACTATAATTCACTATTATTTACTATTTCGGCCAAACAGCATTCGGCCAAATGGCATTCGGCCAAATGACCCTCTCGGCCAAATGGCGTTCGGCCTGCTTCCTTTGATGCGTCCAGGCTTTTTTAGTGCTGATTGTTGTGATAGTAGGAATTCGAACCCATCACCCTCAATATGATCTTGCTGAACAGCTGCGCGCTCACCGCTATTTGGGCTCCTTTCAATTAGTTTTTCAACAAAGATTTGCCTTTCTTTTTAACGAAGGTTGTACCTTAGGATCACGTTGTTACAGTGATTTTGCACGTAACAGCAGCAAACATTTTATCAGAAATTTTCCCTTCTTTTTTAATTAGACTGTTCTTTCAAATTATCAATGGGAAAGCTAGTCATCATTATCAATATTTTCATATGGAACAGATAATTTTTTTGAATGCTACTTTTATCTTCTTGTGTTGGAACAGTAGTAGTAGCGGAGGCAGTGTGTTTTGACATGTTTCGAGTAAATAAATGACTGATATTTTAACACTTCACTCGTCGCTCTGTTGTATTTTGTACAATACTGGTGAAAAACCTCGCTTTTCGTTCACAACAGCAGCGTGGTGGTTCTGACGGTAGCCAACCACGCGACGACTGGAAGGTTAAATTTTAAATTTAAAGAGGAACCTGGTCCAATTCGGACCCTGTTCTAATTCGGACCATCAAGCATTTCTCAATACTGGCGCTACTGTAAACATCGTGTGTATCATTTTTTTACCCACCTTCCAACTTGGATCTAACACAATAAATTTGACGCCTTTATTTTTGTTATTTCGTTCGATTTTTATATAAGTTTGTTGTTTTGAAGAGCTCTAGTGTACCGTACATTTAGCATTATTCCTAAGCTTCTGTAAACGACAATAATTTTCAAATTTTTCTGTGTTATTTTGTAATGGAATCTCCAAAGCCTAAGCTTTCATCTGGCCATATGGTTTTGGTATGTTTATCCACTGTTTGTGATCAACTAGTTCGAACATCACAAAATGTGTGTTGGTCCAATCCGAACCTTTCGATATGGTTCAATATGGACCTCTTGATTTTCAACGTGTACTCAGTCTATTCTTAGAGCTCCACCCGGCGAAAACCTTGTCGACTTGGTAGAAAATCACAGCAGTTGTAATATTGATCGATGTTACTTTTGTTTCTGTTGCGGTCAAGAAAAAGGCTTCGAAAAAATCTAAGAAATACGGTAGATTACCAAAAACTAGAGGAATCAATAATTCAGCTACTTGAAAAGCATCTTCATCAACACCACAGCCAAGCTGTTTCTAAAATAGCTTGGCAACACGATATAGAAAACGTATATAAGTGCTAAGATCAATACAGTCAACTTTCCCTTAACCGATATGCTGTGTTTTTGGTACCAAGCTCGATAGAATGCGCAATCCCTTAAATGTAGTGTACTTTGACCCCTATATCTAAGTCCATACTTCTCCACCTTGATGCCCTGAGACTCGATGTTTTCTGTTTCAGAGCCCCATACAAGTTGACCTGTTTTACCCGATACTCTCATGCCAAGTTTCAATCTGTTGACATTTTACTAAATTCAAAGTTAAAATTACCTTTTCAAAGGTATTTTATCATAATAATAAAACGCTCAAACGTTTTAAAAATATGTGTTCTTTATCTCGATATTTCCCATACACTATGATCCATTCAAAATCGAGTGAGAGTTGACTGTACCTAGCTTTGAATTAGCTTCACAAGCGGATTGCACAAATGTTTTTTTTTTTATGAAATTCACATTTTACTTGAGCTAGTTCTGACTCGAATTAAAATGAAATTTGTCAAATAAGCTTTGATGCCTAACAAATCGGAGTTGTATTCCATTACTTCCATGGCAAAAATCGATATTATTTGGGGTGGTCCGAATTAGAACATAGGGGGTCCGAATTGGAACAGGGTTGGTCCAATTCGGAACTTCTGGAGAATTTTGTTCAAACATGTCTAGTCATGTCCTGATAGGAGATATCACAAAACTCTCTGAGCGAAAAGTTTGCGCGCTGAATCAGGCTTTCACGAAAACATAAAATTTTTCATCCAGTTCATCGTGCAGAAAAGAGATGGCCAAAAAACTGTTACTAGGTCCGAACTGGACCATGTTCCCTTATTTTTTATTGCTAAAGCTGTATAAGATAATTACCGTTTTGATTCATATTACGGACACTTAAGGCCTCAGTGAAGTATGACCCAGCTTGGACCGTACAAAAAAAACATTCTGTATGATTTTTTAGCGTTATCGAGCGTCGGAAGCCCTTAACTTTCGAATGGTGGGTAAAGAATACGCGTCCGCAACTTGAATAATTTTGAATAAATCAAAACGTGTGGCCTTTTAATCATTCTTATTCCGGACGCTCCCTCACTTTTGCCTCATATTTCGGACGCTTTGATTCGAATTACGGACAGCTCATGATAATCATTAATGGAACAGTCAAATCATCAATTGAAATCGTTCAACCACTTAAGAGGCGTCTGAGGTAGTTGGGCATTATAAATTTGCAATGATATTTATTGAAAAAACCTAATAAAACGAGCCTCGAAAATAAGGACGGCGAAAATTGAAACATTTCGTGTGAAATGTTTCCCATACAAACGAGAGTGTCCGGAATTTGAAGCTGTCCGTAATATGAATCAAAACGGTATTTTGCTTAAAAATTTGATTAGTGTATAGTGTGACTGTAGCCCACATAGTTGAGTATCCCATTAGAAATAAATGTATTCTCCCATTGAAGGAACTATGCTAAAACATATCTCCACTAAAGGAACAGTGTTCCTATTATTAGTGGAAAAAGTTTTACAAAAAAAAAAGTTTCGTGATTTTCATACATTTGAATGACAGATAGACTAATGCGTTAAAATTACATATTTCATGGTTTTATCAGTACATTTTAGCTAAGGTGCACTACTAATGTTACATTTACCCTAGAGGATAGACAAAGCTCTTGAAAAAGTAAGGGGACATTAAATTTTCCAAATTTGATTCGTCACAGTCCTTACATCATATCATGTTCCAATTATTCTCGTTGTTCACAAATCTGTGGTGAAGTATACATGTCTATCTATAATGATATTGTTTCAGAATATTACATCTAGATAGAAGTCAGTTGGGTTCTGCCATATCAACTGTCTACACAAATTCAAATAACTCTCGAAGGAAAGTTTCGTTCAATCACAGAACGCAGCCTAAGGAGTAAATATTGAATTGGGCCTAATGTGCGAATGATGTTTATTACGTGGTAATGTTTATCAGTGCTGTTTTTTTAAATAATCATTATTACTGACTTCTATCTAGATGTAATATTCTAAAACAATATCATTATAGATAGACATGTATACTTCACCACAAAATCGTTGCAAAACAATCCCATTCAGATATGAAGCATAAAAGATTGCTTTTACTGATGCTGCTTCCGATAACAACAATATGAAAAGATGAAAAAAAAAACATTTGTGAAAAGTGAGCGACATGAAACATCAAACAAACCACTTTAATCGCACTTCACAGCGGAGATCGCTCGCAATGGCCTCAACCCCTTGTGCCATTCGTTTCCGCCGTCTGACCGCGGGATGGGATCCGCTCCAGCAGGGACCACAAGAGGCCGAATTCAACGCGCACTCGAAAGTCACCCACCAACCTCGAGTGTGGTGGAATCGCTTTTCAGCGTTTTATGGTCTGACCAAAAAAGTGCTTTATTTCGTTTTGTTCCTAAACCTCTCAGCCATAGCCTTTGCTTAGAAGAGCGAATTGAAAAGAGTTACAGTACCTCATTACTCAGGCCATGGGTATAGCCAGAGGGAGGTAGGAGCTGGCTTTGTTTTTAGTTAGCGTCGGAAGTTGTTATCTTGTCAGAAATTCTTACATAATACCTTCTAGGTTGATCGCCCCCTCTGATGGAAATCCTGTCTATGCCTATGACTCTCGCTTATTCTCGTTCGCTGCGCTGCGGACAGAGAATATTGTGTCCGTCGCCACTTTTCTTTTCATTGCACATCTCTGTGCGCGGGCTTTCAAGTACCTACTTACTTACTGGAGATGCTGTATTGGGGAAGCATTATTTGGACTGAAGAAAGTCCCATCTGAAAGGAGATGGTAAGGAAGGTGTCATGAGAGAGCTGTTCTCCGGAAACAAGTCAACATTAGCCAGATCCACTTTACTGACTGCGGCAGAAGTACCTATTGCCACACACTTTTATGATTCAATTAAGATAAAAAATGTTGTGTTAATGGATGAGTTGAAAAGAAAATTGAATTATGAATGTAGAGAAAGAGGAAAACGGGAAGGGGGTACCCAGTTTTTCTGTTTCATTGGATACTGGAAGCGCACTCATGAAGAGTCAAGATGAAAAAGGGTTTATTGTATAAATATCAGCGCTCAGTAGTCTCCTCGAGTTGTGAACGAGTTGTGCAGATTGCTTTCATCTTTCGCGAATGGGAAAAGTTTTTCCCATCGTTGCCGGTTCAAATGAGCAATGCAAAGATATGAATAAGTTTGCGCTTCGGTTCGATGACATGACACCAGGAAGTCAAGTCGGGTTACGTAATACAGAAACGGTGGTGGATGTGATGTGTTCTACCCATGTTCTTGGGCAAAGTTTTCCGATAACTGCTTGAGATTTAACAGGTATATTGTTGGAAAAGAACGGAACTACTTTTGAAACAGGGAGATAATTTGGATGTATCAAATTTTTAGGATGGTGAAACAATATAGAACTTGTTCTATGGACAAAGTTTTTATTTTTTGTCAATCAGTGAATACATACATTTTGTATATAAGTTTCATTCGGCTGGAATTCAATGGTATTATTGAAAAGTTAGCAAGTACCCTAGATACTTTACTTCATCTGTCCAGTTTATTAGAGAAAATTCTTTAACCGAATGGCATGGGCGTAAATAGCCATCAGACTTGAGGGGGGCCACGGCCCCTTTCTCATGTGAGATAAAAGTCATTAGGGATTTAGATAACTTAACAATGCTTGTTTCGATAATATTTGTGAACCGAGTCGCGTACTTTCATACAGAGGTGGATCAAAACCTAAAAATCGTCCAAAACCGATTGATCAACTTTCTTAGATACCAAATGTCACTTTCATCTTTAAACCTATTTTATCGTTTTATATTGCCAAGATGACGATTTCAACCCAATCTAATGATATCGAATAGAATACAAGAATTAAAAAACAGACTATAATCAGGATTAACCTTTCCATTTAGATTTGAACTAGAACTTTTTCAAAGTTATAAAACAAGATAAAGATTTAAATGTATCAGTTCAATTAAGGTTCAAGATCAATGTGAAAATCAAACTTTTTGAAGCAGACAAGTTAAAAAAACCTAGCCTTTGAAAAAAATAACGCTTGCTAGTTTGAAAATATGGATTATTGTTGCTCAGAATTTCTGTAGCGAACGATTCATTTCTCTAAACCTAACGAAACCAAAATTTGAACATAGGATTGAATAATACCTTTTTAGAGTTAAAAACTTTAAAACCTAAAGCTGCTTGGCTAACATCATATTGAAGAATTCAAAGGTTTTTTTTGTATTCAAATAAAGCTGTTGTCAGCAAATTCGTACGATAACAGTTGTTGGAAGAAAGCAGGATGGAAAACAATAGCAGTTGAAAAGAAAAATTACCCAAAGCCCAAAAAAAGCAGTTTTTTGCAAAACTAAGTGAAAATGTGAAAAGTTTGTAACTTTTTTTGCACGATCAGCCAAATTTCGTTAAATTTCGTGTGAATTTGGGGTAATTTGTGAATTTCTCTGTAAGCTTATATGACTTGAACTTTTGCCCCGCTGATTCAAACTTTTGCCACACTATGGGCCAAAAAATGATTCCAAGCAATTATGTAGCAATCAATACACCTCAAAGCATCCTTATGATGCCTAAAAACGGCCTTACATAAATAATAAAAGAAGATTTTATCCTTATTCATTTCCATGCAATGAAAGTTTGACCAAAAATTTTATTTTTTACGTTAAAAAACAACGAATAGCCATAATTTTTCCAAATCTCACTCTATTCTTGAACACTATGGTTTTTATTAGCTTTGATTTGAATCGAGCTAAAAATCTTAAAAACAAAATCTTGTCTCACTCGCACTTTTGTCCCAGTCTCTCTAGTAATGTTTAATTTTGGGCTTAAAATATAAATGTACGACTGAGATATACATATTGACTAAAAATCGTGAGCTCATGCTTGGAAAACAATAAGTTTTCATACAATAGATTGACATAGATGTTAGTAAAGGTCGTCTAACAAACGGCTGCTTCATTGGACTTGGTAAAATAAGCAAACTGAGCCAAGACAAACTTAAGAATGTATTTTGGTTTTACACGTATAAAATTCTAATGTTAGTTTCACTTAAAGAAAATTGATTGCAGTTAGGCTTTCTAGATTTGTTCATACTTGCAATAAAAACATATAAAAAACAATGCAGTACATCATCGATATCTCCTCATTATTCTAGAAACAAGATATTTTTCTTACAAATAACAGAAATTGTACATGAATGCATATATATTTGAAACGAAAAAAAAATCTCTGATCCGAATTGATGTGGGGACGGACCTAGTGTAGTCTAACCACTAACCGTACACACCGAGGACCTGGGATCGAAGCCCATCCCGGTGATAGTCACTTATGACTAAAAAAGTTATAGTGGTGACTTTATTTGGAAGGGAAGTAAAGCTGTTGGTCTCGAGATGAACTAGCCCAGGGTTAAAAATCTCGTTTACAAAGACAAAAAAACAATTGAAATAATTTCCATATAGGGGAAGACGGGGTAAGAGCGCCCGCCGGGGTAAGACGGACCACCTTCAGTTTGGCATGAAAATGGCAAATTTCTTAAAAGTTCATCAAGCACTTTCCATGAACCCAAGATTTTTCACATTTCGGAGCATTTAGTGTGATATTTACATCAAATTTTTCACAACAAATGTCAAAAACAAAGTTTCTGCTTGTCGATAGTGAATTTGATCTAAATTTAACAGATGCTCACTTAAGGATTTCGGAAGGGATTTTTTTGGAAAAAACATAACAAATTACCCGTCTACGCTTTAACAGAAATGTGAAATATGCTTCGGTGAAGTGAAATATGAATTGTAAATATTAGGCTTTTAAATAAGGCCATAGTTGTGAAAATTGCGCAAGCGGGATAAAACCGACCACTGTTGACGGGGTAAGATCGTCACCCCTGATTTATACCAAATAACTGTGTAAACCATTTTAAAAGTTGTAACTACGTTGTACATTACTGTTCAAGTGAAATGAAATCAATTTTGTGAAAAATACAAGCCAAATCCGCATAGTTTCCAAAATATGAGTGTTTCAAGGTACTAAAAAGTATATATTTAAGTTTTTTGAAATAATTAACCCTAAAAATGATTCAATATCCACGTTTATCAATGTAGAATTCATAAAACATTATACTTTTTAGAATCACAGGGAACTAATATATTTTATTGCAAAATTGTGTACGAAAATCGTGGTGGTCGTTCTTACCCCGTGGGTGGGCGGTTTTACCCCGTTGCTAAAAATAATCGTGATAAGACATCACTTTTTTGAAGCTTCAAGACATAAATATTTTTTAGGAATACAACACATGTGATATTTTTTGATCATGCCTAAGGCTTCAAAATACGATATGCTGCGTCGAAAAAGGATTTATTGATTCTTGATTTTGACATATGAATTAAATTGCTTAGGCGGGCGGTCTTACCCCGTCTTCCCCTAACCTACGTAAGACGCCAAAAAATGTTGAGTAAGAAAAATAATAAAAAAAAGTCATGTTATAAACACTTATAGAAAAATTAAAAGCGTGTCTAAAAACAATCTTCAGTATGAACTAGGTTTTACGCTTGTTCTACAGAAACAAATAGTAACATGGTCTTATTATTTTTTCAATCTGAACACTTCAGAACATTTTTGTTAATTGAAAATTGAAAAAAAAATGTTGCGAAATCTACAACTTTACACGGTTTGATGTTGTTTTTTATACGAATCCGCCACTATCTTACTATACGTAAAGGAATTTCAATGTTAACAGTTTAGCTGTCACTATTGAATGCAACTGCTTCACTGTCGTCAACTTACTAGCAGTTCATATCTGTTCCCGACGTTTACAAATACATCGAATGACTAATACATTTTAATATGAAACATTTAAAGGTTCGCGAAAAATGTGAAGAAACTATAGTTCGCTTGCTGCACCATTGTTTATTTTTGAGATTTTTTTTTGTAAAATTTTACCATAATTCTCATACACAAACATTTCCTAGTAGCAACGATACATTCTAGATAATTGATCACAAAATATCGCAGCTAGTTTTAAAATATGAAGAGACTTTGGTTTTCTAATTAATAATACCACTACAAATAGATCAAGCCAGTTCTGCTAATTCTAAAACATGCTTCAATGAATTTCAAAATCGGGAAACGGCAAAAAGGAAACAGTATGGCACTATGTGACGTTTTAAAATTACATATTGCTATTGCCTGTCAAACAATGATCATCCAGAAATTTATATTCAAAATGCATTTAACGCGTTTAGTTTCATAAGTGCATGTTTTATACTAAAAACTAGTTTTAACTATATTCTCATTTCTTCTCCATTTTATTTCGGGGGGGGGGGGGGGGGGGGGCAAGCCTATGATTCGGGGGGGCCAGGCCCCCCCTGGCCCATCCCTATTTACGCCAATGCCGAATGGTTTTTATTTATAAAGAAAAGCAAGACCAGATGAATAGCCCTCAGATGTATTATAACGAATCACGAACACGTAAAAGTTGATGAGTGGTCGAGGTTTGGCAAAAATGGGATTTTACTGATAACTGATTTTTCTTTAATTTTATTGTTTACTGATTTTTCTCTAGCAAGCTAATTGGATTATTCTTAACTAGAAGGACTAGCAAAATTTTTGTCCGGTTCTCAAATTGATATTTCTCCATTTGTCAAGAATAAATGCCAATAATTTCATTCAGAGATCTACAAGCAAACTGCCACGAATGCCAATGCACGATCAATCTTACATCAGTCGATCTCTTCAAAATGAAAACGTATCGATGTTTGTTTGACGTCATTTGTACTCTCGGTCAACGTCAGTCCAACAAGGAAGGGAATGCTCGGTAGCAATTCTGTTTATGTTTGCTATCTCACAGCAAACAAAAGCAATGTTTTGACAGTTCTCTCAGCAAACAAATAAAATTGTGTCAACATTGTACCGTAGTTGGTACAAGTCAGCAAAATTGGACTGATTAAAATTCATCAAGTATAGTTTACTTAGCAAACTCCAAAAAGCTGTTTTTCTTCTTCTTTCTGGCGTTACGTCCCCACTGGGACAAAGCCTGTTTCTCTGCATAGTGTTCTTATGAGCACTTCCACTGTTATTAACTGAGAGCTTACTTTTGCCCATGACCATTTTTGCATGTGTATATCGTGTGGCAGGTACGAAGATATTCTATGCCCTGGGAAGTCGAGAAAATTTCCAACCCGAAAAGATCCTCGACTTGTGGGATTCGAACCCACGACCCTCAGCTTGGTCTTGATGAATAGCTGCGCGTTTACCGCTACGGCTATCTGGGCCCCTTAAAACAGCTGTATCTCAGCGAAATCAAAATTGATTTGAGCTCAATTGGCTTCATTGGAAAACATAGTCTCAAGCCTTCAATTTGAAGGCAACTGTTTAATTTTAACCATGTTGAGTTGATTAATTTTCAAAATTTGCCCGTTTTATGTGAAGTGTTTCGGGATAATGAGTCACCCACTATTAAGCGGCGAATGATCCATTCTTTCCAACGTACAATAGTTTTTCTTGCCCCATTTTGCCCCTAGGGGTAAAAATCTCACTTTAATTTGTCATTATAAATTACCTTTTTGAACTGCATCCTGTTTCATAACTTATTTGAATAACTAAAATTATCAAAAGGAAGTTGAATTTGTTTATCTTTTTTGCATTACAATCGAAATTGATGTGAACAAGCCTTTTTATTTGATTGGATGGAAAATCTTAATCTGGACAAATTTCACTGGAAATTCGAATTTTCAATTTGACAGTTATTTCAAACCAGTTGACAACAGTATCGAAGAAAGTTAATATGTTATCATTTGCAAGCGATTAGGGACGCATTTGAGGGTTTGTCCGACCCTTGTATGAAGGCGTGCAATAGGTTTTGGACATGAAGCTGAAATGTCCGCTAAGAAGCCTTAGCGAAACCAGTACCAGTTTTATCGGTTGACACCTTTCCCCAAAAAGGCCCTCGTGGAACTTATGCCAGTAGCTCGGGAGTGGTCTTATAAATTCTTACCGAGTTTATTCTTCATTTATTGGCAACCCGAGCAAAAGCGGATAACTGGATGATATCAAAATGATAACAACTTTCATTATCGCTGTTATCAATTTGATATTCTGTTACCGAATGATAACAAAATTAGTTATCATTGCATCCCTGACAGACATTATTGATAACAGGTTGATAACAAAATATGTTATCACACATCTTTCCCATTACATTTTTACCAAGTGTGTGTTGATAAACAAAGATGACTTTTCGTCATACAAAATTTTGTAAAATTATTTGAAGCGTAAGTTTAATCTAAAAAACTCATTTCTCAAATTTTTTCCGTGATTTATGACCATAAAATTAAAAAAAAAATGTTGTAAATTTAATTATCAACTTGAACTCAGTGGTAACATAATTTACTATTACTTTGTTATTCGACAAACAAATTTGAGTTCTCATTTTTGTTATGTTGGCTGTTAATTTAGCCAAGATGATAACAAAATCTGTTATTAAATGATGATAACCAGGTAACAAGATTTATTATCATTTTGCTATTAAACTTTGCTCGGGAAGTTCTCTCGAATTCCCAAAAATTGAGACGTCGCGCAATAAGTTTTCGACAAAAACCGAAAAGGTTCTCAAAGAGGCCCTGGCGGAACCTGTGTCAGGTGCTCTTTCCAAATCTGTCGATATTTAGTTTATTTTTTTCCATTATTAGGATGTTCTTTCGAATTCACGAAGATTGAGATGTTGCACAGTATATTTCGGACATAAAACGGAAATGTCCCAAAAAAAGCCCTTGTTGAATCTGTGCCAGGAGCTGTGAAATGGCCACATCTGTTCGTACTGAGTTTTTTTTCTTGTATTACTGTCATGTTCTCGCGAATTCATAAAGATGTCGCACGGTATGTTTTGGATATGAAACGAAAATAGCGGAATCGTAGTTTACGGCTAACCAGCCGAGTGGAAGTTTAACAACTACCGAAAAGCTAAACATTACATATACTTTGCAATTGGATTAAATGGACAAATTGATGTGAAGTTTGCGAAAAAGTTACACGTCTTCTCAGTGAGAATCGAACTCACGACTCCCTGATCTCTAGTTAGGGCGCGTTACCCCTACGCCATGAATGGACCGTTCATGAGTCCTCTCATGGCGTAGGGGTAACGCGCCCTAACTAGAGATCAGGGAGTCGTGAGTTCAATTCTCACTGAGAAGACGTGTAACTTTTTCGCAAACTTCACATCAATTTGTCCATTTAATCCAATTGCAAAGTATATGTAATGTTTAGCTTTTCGGTAGTTGTTAAACTTTCGAATGTTAAAAGATAAGTTGCATAGTTGTAACCATATTTAGCCTGTTCAGCAATGAAAAGCTGCATTGATAAGTTGAAAGAACAGCTTATTTTTGAAAGAAGGGTGAATCAAAAAAATAAAGATGGTGCATATCTACATGATCAAGCATGAATAAATTTTTGACTCTTCTTCGATGGGTAAACACGTACTTTGAAAGAAGAACCTTCCCTGTGCTTTGTCTTCGATGGTCAAATATTCGTCAGTCAATATTGTAGAAATATACATTTCCAGTAAATGGTTCTTCCTGGTAATGGTTTTCCTTGAATGGTTCATTCCGAATGATGGTCTTCCGGTAAATTGCATTCCGAGTAATGGTTTTCCGGGTAATGTCGGAGAACCTAAAACCTTCGGTGTAGAAACTGCAATAAGTAAAAAATAATCGCATTTCCCAAATATGGCACATTCGTGATCTCAGTACAACCCAGTATCTCCAGCATGGTCCCGAATTTAGAATTGTCCATTTATGTCAAATAACTGGTACCTGTTTGAAGTCAACTGAAGGTGGTTTTAAAGAAAACGAATGGAAATTGGCGAAATGACAGCTATTTCAAAATGCCTTGTCAGAGGTCGTTTATGTAAAGGTAAAAAGACCTTCAGTTTTCAGCGTTGTCGTCATAAGCGAAAAATTTGAGGATCTTTGCTCAACTTTATCCATTTCACCCTTTCAAGGAAACGCACATTCCGCAAGAAACACCCTGCCTTCAAAATATTGTCATGTTTAGTGACAGTTTTTAAACCCAATTTTTTGGAAGGAAATTGTGAATTCAGAGATTCACCCTTTCGTTGTTTTCATGGCTGCAATAATTTTCAAGAAGTGTCCTTTAAAGAGTTCTGTTTTGATAAATGGGTGTCGTAGAGGATTCAAATTTTACTTCCGCCAACGAGTTCACCGCACGGGTCCTAACAAGGATCGATAAGTTGCACTGAATAGTATATTTTGTAGCACTGAGAAGTCCTTTTTGAACCACTGTTCGTTTAATTTATTACTGAAATCATGTTCTCAGTAATTAATAATTATTTTACTGACAGCATCTCGCATGTTTTCCATTGTTCCAGATTCAATTCAATTTCACAAAAGCACTAAACCATTTCATCTCATTGAAAGCAGTTTGGTATGACCCAGAAACATTTCCCACTTGCTAGACAGAGAGAAGTATCATCTTCTCACTTCGTGAATGCCATTTGAAGCAATATAAACTTTATGTCCCATTGTGTGTCCCTTCACTGCCGACTACTTCAGCCTCCGTTATGGACCATATGTATTTAGAAGCGGAAGAGCAGTGAGTGGGAAGTAGCAAATCCTAATTGGACGACGCACTTGAGTAGCAGCCAAGCTTGAGCATTCGAAGAAACATAAACAAAGTAATTGCCCTTTCATCAGGCAAACGAGCGACCAAAGACGACGCCTCACTGTGCTGTCAAGTGTCTCTTTCTCCACTACCCGGGTAGAGGTGTATAGAAAACCTGAAACAAAATAAGAACAAATTTTGCCATCATAACTAATTTAGATATTTTTATGACTTTTACGGCAATAGCAAAATGTGCAATCCTTGGTGCATTCATATCAATGTATGCAATTTATTTGTAATTTTAAATTCCAGTCGAAACTCTTGACATAACTACAAAATATAGAATTTTGCTATCACAACTCATTCTGTTAGTGCTGAGATATTAACAATTATCTAACGAAAGTACAGTTGACCCCATTCTCTCCTATCATAGAATATATTACCATATCTAATCAATGGTTCTTTAATCACTCTCCCTAAAAAGCTGATATTTATGGACAGTAACTTACTATGTCAACGAAATAAATGTTTTTTTTTTTAATTTTTCTAGTCTCAATAACTTGATATTTAATGGTTTATATTGGAGAAACAAAAAAATAGATTGAGGTACCTTGTACTTTTCAATTCCGCCCTAAATGCTTATCTTTGACAGATACACGTATTTCGACTACCACTTGCAGTCTTCTTCAGTGTCAGTTACTCGTATACACTGGTTTATATTGCTATTTTTGTTTTACCATACTTTCACTATTACTATTGCTATATACTATTTTACTATTCTTGAAACGTCCAAGTGAGTATTACTTAGTTCATTTGTCGAACAAAGTCAGTTATTATTTTTACCCTAATTAAAAGAACGAGCCTTCAAATTCAAAATGTTCAAAAAATTTATTTGATTCCATTAGAGAAACGTTATCCAATATGATTTTAAGTAGTATATTTCAGGCGAACTTGAACAAATACAGCCAAAATTGTGGTTTTAAACATTCTATCAATCATTTGAATTGATTGTTGAGTTAAAAAATAACATCAGAGGCAGATATGTTAATAGAAATTGATACATTTTCTATTGGAATTTCCGTTGCATTATTTTATTTAAAAGACAACTTGCTGTTGGGTAGCCATTTCCTTTCTACCCGGGTAGCGACTGGCTGCCACTTCAGTCCAGTTATTCCAGTCACTTGGTTTAGAACTGGAACAAACGCCGCTTCACTGCCTGCAAGCCAGCAAGCAGTCAAGCAGTGCCATTTTTCCGGCGAGGGTCGAGAAAAAGGAAAAGTGCCACTTCATTCCGCGTTGGCACTTGCTTCCGTGCTTGCTAGCTTGGTGGAATGTATCATAACCGCGGGCGGGGACACCAACACGTCAACAAGGATCGCTGCAGGGGGTGACTGTCGCTCCAGTGTGTCCCCGATGCTTTTGAGTCAACCAGCGAGATGCTTCTTTCTCAGGATTGTTTTGTGATGCTGGTTTGCTACACCACAAGGCCAATGTTTTTCATTTTCCGCAATGATGTAATGGATGGTTTTCCATGTGAAAATGTGATACAAGGATACCGTATTATGACTCTATTCATTTTGGAAGTTACATACTGCACGTTGCGTATAATTTAAACTACTATAGAATAGTGGGATTCACAGCTGATGATGATTTGGATTGGATTTGGATTGGATTTGGATTGGATTTTGGATTGGATTTGGATTGGATTTGGATTGGGATTTGGATTGGATTTGGATTGGATTTGGATAGGATTTGGATTGGATTTGGATTGGATTTGGATTGGATTTGGATTGGATTTGGATTGGATTTGGATTGGATTTGGATTGGATTTGGATTTGGATTTGGATTGGATTTGGATTGGATTTGGATTGGATTTGGATTAAATTTGGATTGGATTTTGGATTGGATTTGGATGGATTTGGATTGGATTTGGATTGGATTTGATTGGATTTGGATTGGATTTGGATTGGATTTGGATTGGATTT
Source organism: Aedes aegypti (assembly GCF_002204515.2). Taxonomy (NCBI): domain Eukaryota; kingdom Metazoa; phylum Arthropoda; class Insecta; order Diptera; family Culicidae; genus Aedes; species Aedes aegypti. The sequence goes on along the minus strand of NC_035107.1, from coordinate 231,512,350 downwards.
GGATTGGATTTGGATTGGATTTGGATTGGATTTGGATTGGATTTGGATTGATTTGGATTTTGGATTGGATTTGGATTGGATTTGGATTGGATTTGGATTGGATTTGGATTGGATTTGGATTGGATTTGGATTGGATTTGGATTGGATTTGGATGGATTTGGATTGGATTTGGATTGGATTTGGATTGGATTTTGGATTGGATTTGGATTGGATTTGGATTGGATTTGGAATTGGATTTGGATTGGATTTGGATTGGATTTGGATTGGATTTGGATTGGATTTGGATTGGATTTGGATTGGATTTGGATTGGATTTGGATTGGATTTGGGATTGGATTTGGATTGGATTTGGATTGGATTTGGATTGGATTTGGATTGGATTTGGATTGGATTTGGATTGGATTTGGATTGGATTTGGATTGGATTTGGATTGGATTGGATTGGATTTGGATTGGGATTTGGATTGGATTTGGATTGGATTGGATTGGATTTGGATTGGATTTGGATTGGATTTGGATTGGATTTGGATTGGATTTGGATTGGATTTGGATTGGATTTGGATTGGATTTGGATTGGATTTGGATTGGATTTGGATTGGATTTGGATTGGATTTGGATTGGATTTGGATTGGATTTGGATTGGATTTGGATTGGATTTGGATTGGATTTGGATTGGATTTGGATTGGATTTGGATTGGATTTGGATTGGATTTGGATTGGATTTGGATTGGATTTGGATTGGATTTGGATTGGATTTGGATTGGATTTGGATTGGATTTGGATTGGATTTGGATTGGATTTGGATTGGATTTGGATTGGATTTGGATTGGATTTGGATTGGATTTGGATTGGATTTGGATTGGATTTGGATTGGATTTGGATTGGATTTGGATTGGATTTGGATTGGATTTGGATTGGATTTGGATTGGATTTGGATTGGATTTGGATTGGATTTGGATTGGATTTGGATTGGATTTGGATTGGATTTGGATTGGATTTGGATTGGATTTGGATTGGATTTGGATTGGATTTGGATTGGATTTGGATTGGATTTGGATTGGATTTGGATTGGATTTGGATTGGATTTGGATTGGATTTGGATTGGATTTGGATTGGATTTGGATTGGATTTGGATTGGATTTGGATTGGATTTGGATTGGATTTGGATGGATTTGGATTGGATTTGGATTGGATTGGATTGGATTGGATTTGGATTGGATTTGGATTGGATTTGGATTGGATTTGGATTGGATTTGGATTGGATTTGGATTGGATTTGGATTGGATTTGATTGGATTTGGATTGGATTTGGATTGGATTTGGATTGGATTTGGATTGGATTTGGATTGGATTTGGATTGGATTTGGATTGGATTTGGATTGGATTTGGATTGGATTTGGATTGGATTTGGATTGGATTTGGATTGGATTTGGATTGGATTTGGATTGGATTTGGATTGGATTTGGATTGGATTTGGATTGGATTTGGATTGGATTTGGATTGGATTTGGATTGGATTTGGATTGGATTTGGATTGGATTTGGATTGGATTTGGATTGGATTTGGATTGGATTTGGATTGGATTTGGATTGGATTTGGATTGGATTTGGATTGGATTTGGATTGGATTTGGATTGGATTTGGATTGGATTTGGATTGGATTTGGATTGGATTTGGATTGGATTTGGATTGGATTTGGATTGGATTTGGATTGGATTTGGATTTGGATTGGATTTGGATTGGATTTGATGGATTTGGATTGATTTGGATTGGATTTGGATTGGATTTGGATTGGATTTGGATTGGATTTGGATTGGATTTGGATTGGATTTGGATTGGATTTGGATTGGATTTGGATTGGATTTGGATTGGATTTGGATTGGATTTGGATTGGATGATTGGATTGGATTGGATTGGATTGGATTGGATTTGGATTGGATTGGATTGGATTTGGATTGGATTGGATTGGATTTGATTGGATTTGGATTGGATTTGGATTGGATTTGGATTGGATTTGGATTGGATTTGGATTGGATTTGGATTGGATTTGGATTGGATTTGGATTGGATTTGGATTGGATTTGTGTTTGTGTTTGTGTTTGTGTTTGTGTTTGTGTTTGTGTTTGTGTTTGTGTTGTGTTTGTGTTTGTGTTTGTGTTTGTGTTTTGTGTTGTGTTTGTGTTTGTGTTGTGTTTGTGTTTGTGTTTGTGTTTGTGTTTGTGTTTGTGTTTGTGTTTGTGTTTGTGTTTGTGTTGTGTTTGTGTTTGTGTTTGTGTTTGTGTTGTGTTTGTGTTTGTGTTTGTGTTTGTGTTTGTGTTTGTGTTTGTGTTTGTGTTTGTGTTTGTGTTGTTTGTGTTTGTGTTTGTGTTTGTGTTGTGTTTGTGTTTGTGTTTGTGTTTGTGTTTGTGTTTGTGTTTGTGTTTGTGTTTGTGTTTGTGTTTGTGTTTGTGTTTGTGTTTGTGTTTGTGTTTGTGTTTGTGTTTGTGTTTGTGTTTGTGTTTGTGTTTGTGTTTGTGTTTGTGTTTGTGTTTGTGTTTGTGTTTGTGTTTGTGTTTGTGTTTGTGTTGTGTTTGTGTTTGTGTTTGTGTTTGAATTTTACGAACAATTCTTATATGACAGAAAAGTAATTCAAATTACTCTTTCTTTCGTTGACAACCAGGACTTCACATCTTCCGCATCCACAGCCTCAACTCGTTTGACGGCAATCGTAAAGCGGCGTCGGTGGTGTAGTGGTAAGCGTGGTTGCCTCTCACCCCAGTCGGTCGGGTTATCGATATGTAGGGTCTCAGGTGTGTGTGGAGGCCTCTCTGAGCGTCCGTGTTTAGGCTTAGTACCAGAAATAGGCGGACGTAAAACTACAACCGAGACCAAAAAGGTGTCGGTTGGCCAGCAATAAGAAGAAGAAGAAGACGGCAATCGAAGCACTACAATCTAAACATCAATTTCCTCTCAGTGTCGTTCAAAACATTCGACAATTATTAATATGTTGGGGGCGTAACCTGGTTATAATTTTCCACGAAATGTTTCACCCTCATGAGCTTCCATTCGGAGGAAAATTTCATCTGCTGTTTGGCGTACGGCACTGCAGATTAATAATTCAAAAAATTCCTTCACTCCCGTATGTGATGGTTATCTTACTACAAGCTACAAATCTACAACCCCCCTGACCGGCGGGTTGGTAGACGGCGTGGCAAAAAGCAGTGCTCCAAAATCAAAATAGAATATTAGAATTATTCGTGTTGTGTGCCAGAGCACCACCAAGTCTGTAAATCTCTTCAACAGTCCACCCCTTCAACAGCCCTTCCAGCTTGGAGATAGGAGCAAAATGATACAGCTAATGCTGCTTGCAATAGATGCTTTGGCTGCTGATGTTGCTGCATAGTATTTCACACAGTCACTACCGAAAACCGCATTACATTTATGTTGGCCAGGGTTTCCCAACGTTGACGCTTGTTGCGTTCCAAGTTCGGTTCTCGTATAAATCTCCAATGGACCGAAATTGAAGGACTGCTGAACGTATGCCAGAGGGTGAATCTACAGCCATCGTGATACTCTGTGATATCGTTTATGTGTCAACGTTATCCTCGTTCCAATCCACCGCCGTCAAAGTTCTGCGCTTGATACATGGATGCAAGCACAGCTATGAGCCTTATAAGTCGAGTTTCATTGAATCACTAGCTCGCGCCAGCCCCTGTCTGCAATTGACTCTGATGTATGATGCTGTGCGACACTGCTCGGTTCTGTTCGTGGTTTCGTGTTTCATATTCATAGCTGTAGCCATAGCCATAGCCTATACCTAGAACTATAATATCACCTGAAAGCAAAGGGACTCGACATAAACTTGCTCTCTGGCTCCCCTAATGCGAAGGATTCAGATTTAATTCGTTTTCTGAATTAATCCGGGACAAAATTGTGGAAAGTTCTCGTTTGAGAGTTTCGAATCTACGTCGACGTCGTCGCCGAGCTTACTGAAAGTAGCAAACCCAATTCGTACCGAAGCTGGTAGGAGAAATGAAGCCACTCGTGGCTTTGAACGTTGCTTCAACTATACGAGTCCTGATCAAGTCCAATTGACACAGCAGATTTCCGAAAAGCAAAAGTTAAACGCACGTACCGACCTACCTATCTCGGTCTTCTGCTCTAGTGATGCATATACACCAGTCTAAACTATAAGTTCATGAGCCACAATTTGCGGTTTTGTCCCGTTCCTTTAGCGTCTTCCTGGGTGATGACAGACTAATGGCTCCATAAGGTGGGTTGTAAGGTACATACCAACCACCGACGTCGACGTCGGTTTATAAGTCTTGGCCAATTAACATCTCTATTTATCGGCCCTAACGCTGATGGTTGGGATGTGTTGGGGGTGCTCGTTGCAGAGAAATTGATTTTCGTTCAGAAGGAAGCAGTTTTGGTATCCTAGTGGGGTACAACTTTTAGGACACTATAAATACTGGCATCGAAATAAGGGGTACACCCCATCGATGAAGGGTTGTAAAGGTTAACTAAAGCGATGGATTAAATTGGTAGGTACGATAGTTTTAAGAGGAAACCCGTCATCATTTTCCAATTTTTATAAACAATTTTTTTCTCTCAATATCTAAGCAATACCCATGAAAATCTACCATTGAATTACACTTGCTGTCACTTCATAGATATATCTTAAAATTTGATTAAATAACTGGTTTAATGTTTAATGATTGCTGATGGTTGAATTATGGCTTCTCAGGCCTTAAATACCTAAAATTATGATTTTGTCTACAGAGATTGATATTGTTTCTTTGTTTAAATCATGTGTAAATTTCGCAAGAATGTTAATAACTATATCATGTAAATGGGCTTTTAAATTGTAGCAAAACAGGACTTTTCTACTGAATGTGCACTTTATTCATAAGGCCGAATGGATAATATTGAAAATTGTATCTTAATGAGCAATGAACTCATCGCTTTAGAAATATGTATACGAGCAACAAATCTTAGCAGCTTCTAGCTCAAGCGCTTCGGTTTAAGTGAGGAAGCACAGCATGCCACCAATCGTGGTCGGTATTTCCGAATTTGCTGTACTCACGCAGAAGATTTTGAACTCCATTATGGGAAGCGCGGGGAAATAGGACTTCCGGAAATCCTTGAAGGTTACAAACTACTTGTGAGAAAATTTTAGAAGATTCGTGTGTCAAGGGGAAATTTGCAGAAAATTTCGAAGCTCGATGATTCATCATTAGAACATTCCGGTTACGTGGGGATCAGCTGTAGCTAAATACTATTGAGCAGTACCAGGCACTAGATCCTGGAGGTCAAAACATCTGGACTGAATAGCGCACGAGCTACATTAGGTACCGTAAATTCGGGTGAAATTGATCGATAGATTATCGTGTTACCAATTTCATTTCTTACTAATAGAGAAATAATATCAACGTGACCGGTAGTAAAAACACGTTGTTTGTTTAAGCTATTGACGAATTGTGTGTTGGGCATTTTTTTAAATTATCGGACAGGTTTGGGTCGGAGGTTCTCCGATTTGGATGAAATTTTCACCAGAGGTAGATCTCGTGCATACATGACCAAAAGTGAAATTCAAAAAAATTATAGTGGCCTATTTTCTCGGAAAACTCTCGATGAATTTTCGCGATTTCCCTATATACCTTAAACTTCAAAAATTCATATATCCTGAACTATGCATTGTAGAACAAAAGTCTTTTAGTGAAATCGAAAGGAAATTTCCTCAGCAATCTATTAAAAATATAAAAAGAAAAACATTTCCCAGAAAATTTTTCACCATGGAGAAAATTGTCGGAAAAATAGCGAAAAAACTATCGTCTGTATCATGAAAAATTTTCGAAAAAATATTTTTTGTTTCATCAATCCATACTCTAACTTTCGTCCATAGACGCCAAAGTGGTATCTTTTACCGTTTAGGCGACAGAACTGAAAAACCGATGACCACCCGCACGCTTCCCATAGGAAAATTTGTTCTATTGTGGGCCTCATAACCGTGCGCTAACGGCGGCAGCAATTTACACGCATTGTAAGTGTAACGCAGTAAACCATCCTTCCCTTTCCAGTCAGAAGAAGCTTTTCTTCAATCGGAGCACTCTCCATTGGTCTGTTGGGTGTTTTGTGTGCCCTTTATCAGCAACGTTATTTAGTATTAAAGCTAACAGCTTCTATGGGAGCCGCACGGGAAGTTCTTGTTACAATCAATTGTTATGCTAACGTTTAAAGTTTCAAAAGAAGGTTCAAAACAAGGATTGGAGCATATTGTTAGCCTGGAAGTTTGCGAAGATGCTTAAAATATACCCCAACACAGATTTCATCTTCAAAATTCGTGCTACTTTGCTAAGTTCTTTATAAAACTTGAATTTCTGTTAGATATTTATTCTTTTGAAAATCGTCTACATAATCTCAAGATATAGAAGATTGACTGGGAGTATGGATATGGGTAAGAGTTGGTTGTTTGCAGGATTTGTTTTAATGAGCAATATAGATTTAAGCTGAAATGAAAGCTAAAGCATAAATGACCGATACTTTCCCGTCACCGCACTACACGAAACTGGACACAATTGATCATAATTCTGTCTCTCACTCCTACAGAAGCAATTAACAGAATCGAATTATCAAACACTACTCAAACACTACGCAGCCAATATCTCGAAAACTAATTATTCTCTACACAGATAAAAATATTTAAATTTCAATGTAGCGTAAAGAGAAGAAGATAGTGAAACTAAACCAAAATCATCTATTGTTACTGCATCACGTTTAATTTTCAACTAAAGATGCTTGAAAGTTCCATGATCGTGTAAATTTTAAGTGCTTTCGATTGGATAATAAGCGATTTGTCGTTAACATTTCAGTTTATTTTGATACTCCAAATATGTGCATGAAAATAAACTGAAATTTACAATATATTTTTAGCTGAATAAATGGAAATATATCTTGGCCTTTGAAACTCTTAAGCTAAAATTTTGACACATTTTTGATTTCTTATATTTGTGACACCATTTTTCGAGCTTTATATTGGGAGAGAACTATCCTTTGAACAGACAGGAATTAAACCGTATAAGCTTAGAAACTGATCATCATCTCAAATCTAAAAAAAATGGTTTCATCTTTTTTTAAATTTGGGGAAAAAATATCTCTAGAACGGCTAACGGTCCTCGGGCGTACAAAAGGTTTGAAATTATTGAAAAAAAATGTACCGTAAAACGGGGTAACTTTGATAGTTTTTTCGAAGAAAACTGGAATATTTATGCATGCTGTTTCAAAGAATTTTAATTTATATTTTTAAAACAAGTACTGGCATCCTAGCTATCGATTGCAGTTGATAGAATGTCAAAAGATTTATTAAGATTGGATATATAATTTTTCATAAAATCGAAAGTCGGTTCTCTGTTTTGGGGTAACTTTGATAATGGTGTATAAATCGAACAAAATTGAATGAATCACGTAACATTTGTAGGGCATTGCATACCTCTAGGCGTTTAAAGTTATATGGAAATTTCTGACTTAGATTACAAAAATTGTCCCAGTTTATGAAAATGCTTTTCGCTAAGAGATTTGAGACCATATTCAAGTTCTATGATAACTAGACTGTCAAGAATAAGTGGCGAACTCATCATGCCTTCATCAAATAGTGATCGTAGAACAGATTGTTTGTGAGCGTTTCAAAAATGCTAAAATCTCATAAATTTTTAATATTTGCATAGAAATCCTAAAATGTACTTGATTCCAATGAAAATAGCTTTGTCATGAAGTGTCATACTAATACTCTTTACTTTTGCATTCATTTTGCTTAACTGATTTACAGAAATTTTGTTATTTCGTTTAGTATGTTGTGGGTCTCGCACTATCAAAGTTACCCGCATTATCAAAGTTACCCCGTTTTACGGTATTAAAAAGATACATGAATATTGATTTTGTATTGTTTTCATTTCAACAAGATATTCTTTACAACCTGTTTCTGCTTTATCGTCTGTTCAACCCAATCATTCATATGGAGTCAAACATTCGTTACTACCCGTTATTACTAAACACAGAATAGGATAATTATCGTCAGTTGGTAGCCAAGTTTGATTTAATTCGATTTGCTACTCTCAAGAATCACCATTTCATCTAGCGGTTCAAATCGAGTTATGAATATTTTCACGCAGCCCCATCGCTTCGATATCTCCCGAACGGTTATGGCTTATTGTTTCCAGATTATAAACTTGATGGCTCCGAACAAGGTACGTGATCTGAATCGACTACCTCCTGCATTCTCGTCGAAACAATCCGCCCATAAATAACCCCTCCCTGGTTGTTATCGTTCGGCGAAGATAAATCCAATCTGGTTCAGCGAAACCACTTTTCGAAATGAAATTCCTGTTAAACCACCCATTTTACATCTCTAAGCACTTATTTATTGGCTCCCGTTCCGAGCGGATGCGGATCCTGGACATCAATCGCTGTAAACCAGCTTCTCTCACTCCTGGCGCACGGAAACCATCGCGAGCAGACCGCTGTCGATGGATGTGGTGAAGAATTGCAAAAAGGTGTCACCGACAAATCCCTCTTTCTCGGAGGCCAAATCTAAAATCTGACACCATCTCCTGCCAATCCAGCCATGGCCACACCTGTATTCTGGAACGCGCGGGAACCATTGGCGTAGAAATAGGGGGGATGATAGGTGCCCGGAGAATATTCGATTCACATGAAATAACCTGCAATTTACATTATTCCGAAGCAAAACATGCAACGTTCAATTCAAGAGCTTTTTCTTTGATATTGTCATGACTAAACAGTAGTACAAAACCATACTGTCGTGCTTATTATTTATCGTGTGCTTTTACAAGCTTCATCTAAATTGAGTACGATTCACAAAATCGAGCTATTCTGGACACAAGAGGTGTACGGGGCCTTCCTTAGCCGAGTGGTTAGAGTCCGCGGCTATAATGCAAAGCCATGCTGAAGGTGTCTGGGTTCGATTCCCGGTCGGTCCAGGATCTTTTCGTAATGGAAATTTCCTTGAGTTTCCTGGGCATAGAGTATCATCGTACCTGCCACACGATATACGAAAGCAAAAATGGCAACTTTGGCATAGAAAGCTCTTAGTTAATAACTGTGGAAGTGCTCATAAGAACACTGCCTAGAAGCAGGCTCTGTCCCAGTGAGGACGTTAATGCCAATTTTACACAAGCTAAAAAGCTGCTCCGTTGATGATCTTTTTTTGCGTTCTACTTTGTCGCTAACGCTAACTTACCTGCAACTTTTATTAATATTCAAAGTATAATTTTGTGAAAGCTGTTATGGTTCGTCCACTTGTACACCAAAGCCGCAACAAAACTACTGTATTTCGATAAATTACTTCAGTTAGATATCCACTTTGCACTTTTTCACCGAAATTGCTAAGACGTACATCCTCACTGAAGGATCTCCAATCACATGCTGCAAAACATCTAATATTTACGAAATTTAAAGAAATTCTCTCAACGACCGCATATAATTGAGAACATAAACAAAGTTTTTCATTCGTGCAGACTGAGAAAAAAAATTAGTGAGCATCAATGTGTGCGTGATGTTCGGTATAGAAAACGATTTCTTTGATTGTGATTGTTTTTGCTGTACTGTGAGCCGTCATGCATTTGTTCGGCCAAAAGCATTTTATGGTAAATCCACATGTTTTATCATGTTGTGGGAATGGAGGGGGATGTTCGAAGATCTAAATAATCTGGTTAAACATTTTATTATAACGTTGAAATTGTGTATTTTGACCACTAACTAATTCGCAGTGAATATTTAGTTGTGATACAACTGAGTAAAAACTGAGTGTGACCGATATGAAAATGGATACGACGAATAGATGCAACAGTAAGTAATAATTTTACAGCAATATTTCAAATAAACGATCAGTATTTATCATAATCTTATTATTCAATGCGAAAGCCGTCTTGGGAAAGAATGGGTTACATGCATGGCCTGATTCGCTACTCACCACATAGTTGCGCACCTGCCCTAGTGTCTATGTTCGAAAAATCGTTAGAAGGTAACGTGAAAAATATTTGTATGGCGAATTATTTTTCAAAATTGGGAAATATTTTCAAAAAAATATTTGGTGCTGGTTATGCATAATGATGATGGCTATTACTGCCCATAAAGGCATAACTGTCCCATATGAAAAAAGTAAGCATTGAGAAAATAGCGCTCAAAGTTTGAAGTTTGACTTCTTATACAAATATTTATAATTTTCTAGTACATTTCTACATGCCACATTCATTTATCACAACCGCACAGATAACTCATTTTGCTTCTATTGATCAGCAAAAAATATAAACTTGAACGCAATTCATGTTTCGCGATTGCTATTTGCGTTGGAAGTTCATATAGAGACTGTTATGCCTTTATTTTTCAATATGGGACTGCACCAACTTCATATATTTTCAAAACATTTTCCAACTCAGTGTGTTCATTTTCATGTGCATAGTAAAGTACACATTGAAACATAGATGTTGCGATGAAAAAAGGTGTTGGATCGAAAATCTATATGGGACAGTTATGCTTTTACGGGCAGATTACGCCTACTTAATATTTTTATCAATCAAAGCCTTCATATACGAGAAAATTAAAGTTAGATGTCTTTCCCCATACAAAATAAAATGAGAAAACTTCTACAGATCAACTGTGGACAAGAGCAAAGCAGTTTATTTATTGTTTGGCATCGGTTTGTATCGCTAAAATAAAACAAACAAACAGGCTTATTTAGTGTTCGTTTGAGAACTTCCACAGTTATTATTAGCTGAGAGCTTTCTACGCCAATTGATCATTTTTTTCATGTGTAAATCGTGTGCCAGATTCGAAGATGCTCTATGCTCTGGAAAGTCGAGAAAATTTCCAACCTCCAAGATCCTTGACCGGTGGGATTCGAACTCACGACTCTCAGTTTAGTCTTGCTGAATAGCTGAGCGTTTACCGCTACAGCTATCTGGGCTCTATAGCTTCTGAGCTATTATTTCTGGAAAAGCATAGCTTGGTAGGGTTAAGCTTGAGCTTGAGCTTGATTAGCCGCCCGTGGTTGCTACTCCAGTATCACCAGATAAGATGCACTTACACAATGAACCAACCAGATAACTGCTTAGGACTAACTGACACTCTCAGTGTATTAGTGTTGGTGATCTTCTATTTTTAGGCGACAATGGCGCCTGCCACGTCAGAATGCAGACCAATGAGGGAAGGGGAGGAGTTGATGATGCATTGAACTGGCTCCCGGATATATTCCTGCATCTACGTTAGTTCATACGGGAAGGAGTAGGGCTGGTTTAATTTTATGGCAGAGAGGATTGCTGTTTGGTTAGTAGGCTGCCTATGTATCAGGCGTAGGAAAAGGCGTGCTATAATGATGGAAGAATGGAAGCTTAGGGAAATGATTTTTTGTCCGTCTCACGTTCTAGCAAATGATATGATTTGTGATAGATCAACTGTGATATATTAAGAGTGGAAGACAGCAGCAAGTGAAAGATCTACAAAGTATGAGGAAAGGGACGGGCCTAGGATTGAACTCATGACCTTCTGCTTATGAAACCGAAGCGGTAGCCATTGGACCACCAACCCTGTCTAGTATATATTGATGGGCTTAATGGGAAAAACCCTAGCTACGCCACTGAAGAGCAATTGAACTTTCCAAACCACAAACCATCAACCAGTCAGTGGCAGTGACGACGACAACAATAGAAAACGGATTGCAGACGGTGCCAGGCGATGGATGGATGAATTACCGTCAACGTGTCGAGGCTAATCAATATTCAAGCTTCGATCCCCCCGGAGATCGGGTTTACTACCTTTGTTGAGAAGTGCGGAGAAAATATCTACTGGCCGTGGCCTGGCAAGTCGTATCGTCCTCGTTTGTAACCGCACCTAGGTAGGGTAGAAGAACTGGTGTCGGTCAGCATAGGAGAAAAATATTTTGAAAAATATATGACATGTAGCCAATTACATTATTTGCTTATAAGAGTAGTCAAATTCGGAAGCCGTTGGTAAAACCAAGTGTATAGCTGTTAACATTTCAAGGCAAATTTATCGATTACAAGTAAATTTGGACCAATAGATGAATTAACCTCGACCTATTATGTGTATATTCACATATTATTCACCCTGAGTTTATTTGATTCATCAATAGCTTCAATCAGCACTATGGCTAAAACCTGTGCTTCCACCCTACTACTTGTGGAGGATGTGTGGGCCTTCGCTTTCTCGCTCCGAGTTGACAAACTTTTGGCTGCGACAATGCCAGTCAAGGCGACGAAAGTGTATGTTGGCTAATTCCATATTCAGGAGGCAAAGTTTTCCACGAAGTACGAACGTGTGTATGCCATAACCTACCATTTGCGGAGCATTGGAGCAGTCAGCAGCCTCAGCTATCCTTATAGCATTAAAAAAGTTTTCTACCGAAATGCGAGTTTGAACTACTCCAAGCTGATACGTGCAATTTTTTCGCCCGGAACGCGTACGAGAGGAGATTTGAATGGAATGAAATTTGTCTACTGTGAATTGATCGATCTGTGATAAATGGGTTTTGTTACAATGAACTGCGAACAGAAGCTAATAGCGTACTTTTATATACTTGAAATACATTAAAATTGTCATGAAGAAATCACTGAGAAATTTTCACAAATTGTTTCTCCTCTCGAAAGTTTTAAAAACTATCTCAGTGCTACAAAAACAGTAATATTTTTGTACTATAAATCACTTCGATGTTTCGTTGGATCCGTTAGCGAAAGCTAGCGATGGTAATTCTTCTTGGATATCATATTGGGTAAAAAAAATTTTTGAAGTCACGTCTTCTTTCATTAAATCACTAAACATTGTTGCAACCATGAACAAAAGGAAGGGCGAATTTCTGAATTAACAACTTCCTTCCAAAACATTGGATTTTAAAACTGTCACTAGTGGTGGTAAGCTCCATCGAAGTTAATACGCCGATCGCGTATTATCCTCGATTTACTATAGTAAAATCGAGGATAATACGCGATTGGCGTATTAACTTAGATGGAGCTTACCACCATAAATGTGGCAAAATTGGAACAAGGAACGTTTCTCCGAAAGGGGGGCCCAGATAGCCGTAGCGGTAAACGCGCAGCTATTCAGCAAGACCAAGCTGAGGGTCGTGGGTTCAAATCCCACTGGTCGAGGATCTTTTCGGGTTGGAAATTTTCTCGGCTTCCCAGGGCATAGAGTATCTTCGTACCTGCCACACGATATACACATGCAAAAATGGTCATTGGCATAGTAAGCTCTCAGTTAATAACTGTGGAAGTGCTCATAAGGACACTAAGCTGAGAAGTAGGCTCCGTCCCAGTGGGGACGTAACGCCAGAAAGAAGAAGATTATTGGTTTTTTCAAATCTTTGAATGTTTGAGGGACTTGGTTCAAAAACTCTTCTGTTGAAATTGATAATCCATCAAGAGAAAGTCGGTAAAATACGTTAGAATACGAATTGGCTTGAACCAATTCATACCACTACATTGTGGCCAGATCTATGGAAAATTACAAATCTTTTCCATTCATAGTGCATACACATTTGTGACAAGCATTCCAACATGCATGGCGATGATATGCATTCTTTTTTTCTACTGTGTTCCTGAAAATCATGAAACACATTCAACCATACCGGACTTAAAACTTTAAACTTTAAAACGGACTTTTGTTCAGCCAGAGTGAACTGAGTACCTCTTGATTTGAAATCAAATCTAATTTAATGGAAAATATTTGATGATTTTTTTGAATATTCTATCATGAGTTACTTATTGGACCCTGTTAGTCATTTATGAACGGTGAAATTTTCAAAAGAGTTATTTGAGATTTACTCACAGATGAGTATACTTTAAAGTTAAATATCTCAAAATAATGTTTTTGGCACTTGGTGCGGTTTAGCAGAACCCCGACCATATATGACTTCTTATAATCCTAAATCAATTTCACAGCTTCATACAAAATTTCATTTGTCATGAATAATTTATGACTCAATGAAGCCAGCGAAAAGTTATAAACGTTTAAAATATTTCATGCCAACCTAACGCTCTTGGTTTTGAAATTCCAATTTCACTCGTGTATAGAGAAGAAATGCGTAGTTCTACGTCAAAAACAATCAGATTCTTTATTTCCCATCCCCAAATGAAATGGTTAGGTTTTCCATCCAATCACGTACCTACTGGTCAGATCTCCCTCTACTAATTTTTCTGCCGACGCTCAACGTATCGTCCGCTATAGACGCCTCCACTTCTTCCTGGTATATTCTGCATCGATTTCAAGTGCTGCCATTTTCTTCTGGATGACTTGCTCCTCTTCGAGCCGCTGTAAATGTATTTGCAGCCTGGCTCGCCGATTTGCACTGGTAGAGTCTGAGTCCAAGTTTTCTACGTGGCTGGTGGTTTCATCATCATCACATCGGGTTGATTGTTCTGCGTCAAGCCCTCCTACCGTCTACACTTAGCGCAGGTCCCAAATTAATTTAGATTCTGGCCGTAATGACAAAGAATAATTTATTTAGTTTTAACTAATCACACGCGCTATTGCTTCATTGAGGCTCTTCTGTTCTGTCTCTGCTTGACGTATGACTCGTCGTTCTGTCGATCCGTCATCGATTCGCTCGCTGTTGTTCACCCTGGCGCACATTGGTCCAGATTTTCAAAAAGCTGGCAAAAACCCCATTTCCCAACTTACTTTTTAGTTGAAAAACAAAGCCAAACATTCATCTACTATATCTCGCTTTCAGTATCATAGGGGCGTAACTGCAGTGATCGATTTTCTCTTTAGCTTATTACTTGACCGGGCGACTGTTTTGACTGCTATTTTCGATTCAGTACAAAGAACTCATCGTCCTTTGTCATGCTACATGGTAAAATGTTATCAAAATCGATAGAACTTCGTAAGGTACCCCGGGGCAAGTGAGAATCCGGGGCAAGTGGGGCGTTTCGTCATAGCTCAACTAGGAAAAGTTTTTCATGGGGGTATTCTTCTAGAAAGTTGAAGATACAATGACAAGGAATGTATTTAGTACTGAACATATTGTTATTTTTATTACCATGTGGTTCATGTAACAGTTGTCAGTTCAGCGCCATTTTCAACTTGCATGACAAATTGTGACACGTTTCACGTCTTGCATTGACTCGCAAAAAATAAATGTGTTTTAAATCGAATTTCCATCAGTAAGCTATAATTTTTAGTATTATTACAAGCTGCTAACGATAAACCAGTATTTTGTTGTCATTTCATATGAAATTTTCGATGGTCTATTTTACTCCAAAATATATTTGTACCTGGGGTAAGTGGGACCTATCAAAACAAAAACCAGAATTAAAACTTTTCGTACACGTTTCATACATTTTGCTAGAGAGTAGCACTAAAACATTCAAACAAATGATTTTTATCAAAAAAGATCAACCTCATATTACATAATTGCATAAGAGGGAGAAGAAAAGTGTTAATTTTCTTAATTTTTTAATTAATTTTTTATTTTTGAAATACGACTTCAAAATTGAACAAACAGACAGCTGAAATTTGAAATGCATCATGAGAACGATTACCTTTCTATGTTATCTGAACTTTATTTGTTGTTTCTACCAAATTAAGTAGTGATGGAAAACGATTCCATCCTATAAGGTAGTTTTCTGCCATGCATATAAATAATAACAAAACATATTTATAATTTCGTCAATTATTAATTGTTTATGTGCTATATTTTAATTAACAACTTATAAATGAAATATTTTGAACATGTTTAATTCCTTTTTAGGCTTTTATTGAGGAATTTTCAGTTAATATTAAATGTGAGGTGACATACTATTAAATAAAGAGTTTCTTCCTAAAACGTAACGTATTTTATGGTTGATCCCTTATGTACATCAAATATGTACTTAAAATTAAAAATCAATGACTTATCAATCCTATTATTGTAATGGTTGACTTACTGATGTGGATTGACGCATGAAACTGGATGTGTCCCACTTGCCCCGCTTAGCGAGGTAACTGCGTCCATTGGCTCATTCTAAAACTTTCTTCCAAGGTTTTCACAATTTCGAAATTATTCGATTAGTTTCATGCACACACCAGCAAATATGTTGACAAAACGTGATTGTGTTGTTGGATTTGAAAAATATTGACATTTGAAAATTTTATTGAACAATTTGTTTGAACTATCGTTTTTTTCGTTCCCACTTGCCCCGCGGTACCTTATACTAATCCGAAGAGAAAATCGACGAAGAGAAATCGATCTCTGCAGATACGCCTGTATGATACTAAACGCGAGATATATTAGATAGCTAAGAATACGTACGGGAATTTTAAAATAAAAATGTTTTTCTACATGTTCGGACGTGAGATAGGTACACATGTCCAAAAACCTAAATTTTTGCTTCAAAACTCAACTAATCAATTTTCACCATAACCAGTGCAAATTTGGATTTCAGCATATTTTTTCAGGTCGATAACTCATTCGCATATAGATTTAACATCTTCGAATGCAAATTTATATTCAAGTGTCGTTAACCTCATTAAACTAATACTCATTGTTGTATGTATCGTAAAATCAAGTGTAATTGATCATCGTATCACACGATTTTATTTATTTGTAATGGAGCACAAATATTAATGTAAGCTGCTGTAAATGAACGTTTTTTGTCGTAACTATTGTCGAATTGTGTGTTGTGAAGTTTTTTGCGTTGAAGAATGTTTATTACTATGAAAATAATGTAAAATTTCAAAATCATGCACGGTGCAGTATTGACAAACACCTATAAACTTTTATTTCTAGGCAAGGATTTGAACATAATATAAACCTGAAAGTTGGTGAGGATGCTTGAGATATAACCCCAAACCAGATTTCATCACCAAAACTCGTACCAATTAGCTCAAATGGTTGAAATAATTGAATTTCTGCTAGATATCATTGAATTCCTTAGGAAATTGCATACATTTAGGCGTTTTCCGCGTAATTCTTGAAGTTCAACTATTCGTTAATTATATAAATATTGTATTGTTTAGAATTTGACAAGCATATTCGGATTCAGGGAGCTCAAATTTATCATGTAGAGTTGTTTTGAAAACTAACAATAATGGCATTGACAAGTGATCAATTTCACCCCGAAATGAGATCCCCTGATTTTGTATTTTAGATATATTTGTTAACACTAAAATGACGTTTGTTAGAACATTTCGGTACACGAGTCGATGAGGCTCACCTTGGTACTTGTTTTCCTGCATTCAGTTGTTTGGCATTGTTAACATTATAGAAAACAGACTAGGAAAACCGTGAAAAATGATGAATTTCACCCGAAATTACGGTACCTCAAATATTTAAAGAAGAGCTTCTTTATACCATACAAATCGCTCCTCGCCACTCCCCGCGTAGATATCTTGTTCAAACGCGCATCTAAGACTAAGGAATGGCGGACATTTTCAAAGATTTTGTGTTGTAGTAGCAAGATTTGAGATATATCTTGATGTTTAAACATTAAAAAAAATGTGAAAGTTGTCGAAATTTTCCGTATGGCCAAATAGGGAACCACTATGGCCATAACTGGTACACTTTCCCTAGCAGTTATTACTGAAACCTATATGAAACCTGAACTCAAACTCAAAAAAGATCCTAACTTTTTTGTTTATCGTAATGATCGACTTGATGGGGGACTTGCAATCATCATTCATTTTTTTTCGTCATTTGAAACCAAAGTTTTTGAAACATTGAATGTTTCTGATGGAACACAACTTGGTACATAAAGTTTCATAGCTGCCTATTTGCCTTTTAAATGCACTGGGCAGCAAGTTAATTTGCTTCAAAATGATTTGCGGAAATTGACTCGCAATAAGTCAAGATATTCTGGCATTGATGACTTTATTGTCAAACATAACTAGGAATAACTCGCAAAGTAAATCCTGATTTCAAAGGAAATGTAATGTGGTTAACAAAATGGTAATACAAGCTTAATTTAGTTTCACCACATTAGCATGATACTGTTTTCTAACACAGAACGCCTAGCTTTAAGGAATGAATGAAATGTTTGGAGTGATATTCATAAAGAATTTAAATAAAAAGTGGATTCGAAATAAAATTTTGCCAGTATTCTGGAGCTTCTTCTTTGCATAGAGAACTTAGCTCAGTAGAACAGTATTTAAAATTAATGTTGAGATTAGTATAACATGAAGAAATAAGGGTAATATTTCTATGCTTATTTTGTACTGGCGTTTAAGTAATCATGTTTCACTGTTTATTCTTGTCAATCGGGTTAAGTACAACCCCTTCTCAATTCGTTTGCCCATTTGTGAACGAAGACGACATATACCCACTCATTGCAGCGCTGTCTTCGATACCAACAAAACAAACAGAATACTAATGAACCCTTCGTCATTTGTCGCGTACTAGCCATTTTCCCATTTTTGCAAAGCTTTTATGCTCTGCAGCCACTAGTAGACTGAGGATCCTTTATACGAGCTTCGGCGGAGTGTGCTTGATGAACTGTGAAAGGAGCCCGAAGCAACTCATAATACACTCAAATGCATAAACCTAGCAACATACAGTCGACGAATGTCTCCGAAGCGCCAACCAGAGGAAAATGTGCCAGGACGGATAATGATGAATGATGGAAAGTAGGCAAAGTCATGAATATTTAAGTTCCGTTTTGATAGAGTCAACTTTACTGGAGATGATGAATTGGAAAGACACTAGTGCTGTTGTGTTGCTGAGCTGCTGCAGACATCGGAACGTCCGTTCGTCCTTCCGGCAAGATACCATCGCATCCGAGAGGTGTATGCAAAAATGTTCCGAGTCGGAGAAAGCGACCGACCTCAGAGTGTTGTCCGTCATCGTTGGCGCCCAAGTCGGCCATCAGTCGTCTTGTCAGTCAGGACTTGAGAGAGGGGACACTCACTTAGATAACATTACCCCTACAGTCTGAAGACGTGGTTCCTTTCCGTTATGATACGATGGCATTCTGCGCCACAAGTAGAACTGGATCAACCCCTTAGCATAAATCGAAGACTTCGTACGGAGAAGGATGTTCGAACCACGTATTTTTATGTTGACGAAAAGTTTAGATATTTTTTGCAGATTCAATAGGGTATCGACTGTTTATTTTGATCTCAAACGCTAACAGTTGGCGCCAGCGGCAAAAATTACAGACAACAACCTTTCGAACATTCAGTTTCTCTTACCGGTCGCCGAGCGGCGACACTGATGTTTGTATTCCTCTCACTGTTCGCGCTACGCTGGATTCTCAAATTTCTCAAACTTTCAACACAAGTGCATGGAAGAATGGTAGTCAGAGAGCTGTCAATACGTATGGAAAATAATGAAAATCGTGAATTGCTTGCAGTTAGGAAACTGAATCAAAAAAGTAGTGATTAGAAATCAAGTGTAAAGTGAATACATAACTTTTTGTATTTAGTTCATCTTCCGTGGTGCTTTCTTCGCTTCAGGATTTCGTTTTTACTACCATTGAAAAAGAGCCATCTATTGCCTTTTCAGTTTTGAATATCGCCCTATTGAGTTTACTCATCTTTTGTAGGTTTTGTCCATTTTGACTGAACGCAACCTACCCCAAGACAACTCTGTGTCGTCCACCTGACTGGTTAACCCTTCCAGGAAGGCTTACTTTCTTTGCCTAAGAGCACCTAGCTTTCGATCTTGGCTATTACTGTCGAATATAGAAGCTGGGTCATCCCCATCTTGAAAGGGTTAATTCACGCCTTGACTTGAAATAGTGCAAGATAAGTTGTCACACTTTGATGGCCTCTATACCATTCTCTCTTTATTCTTTTCATTTCGTGCAATCTTGTCAGATGACGGGTGCAGTGAGGATAAATGAGCAATAAATTTAGTGAAACGTACCAACTGACGAGCCCACAGCCCAACCAAAAATATGAACGTCACCTCTGAGAGCCCTCCGGAAACCGAAATATAATTGTAAGAGGGCCATGAAGAGTATCAACAAAAGCTTTAAAAGTATAACCACATTTTCATATACAGGTGCTGTTCTGTCAGGTTGTCCCGTCAGCATGTCACAGCTCGAGACCGTCGGAGAATGTATGGCACATGACATACTTCTGACGGATGTGGATTATGTGAGAGACCAC
This sequence comes from Aedes aegypti, assembly GCF_002204515.2. Taxonomy (NCBI): domain Eukaryota; kingdom Metazoa; phylum Arthropoda; class Insecta; order Diptera; family Culicidae; genus Aedes; species Aedes aegypti. The sequence continues at coordinate 231,492,262 of NC_035107.1, read as the reverse complement.
CATGATGGCTAGTGTGGTGTATTCCTTTTGCTCTGACGCCTCGTCGTCGTCGGTCAGCCGGTTGGTTGCACGTTCTGTGCAGCAAACCGACGAACGAGTGAACTAGCCAGGATTTAGGAACCACAATGACTCTTTAGATCATCAGAATGTTGGTAGGTATGGTTATGTAGCACTTGAGTGATGTGTGCAAGTTGGGTGCCACATCAATGCCATTGTAGATCACTCTGGAAAAGTTTCCATCAAAGTTTTTTTTTTTACTTCAATTAAACCACCAGTTAATATTTAACTTTAACAGAAGTTAGCTTTTGAGTTTTTATAGGGAAATAGTTTGATGAATTTGTTTAGTTGTATTGCACTTCTGTATTTAATGGTTTTGTCGTCAACAAAAACTGGTCGAAATGTTCATTTCACTGAAAAATGCAGAGTAAATGTGAGTAAAACTGAACACCTAGATATTTTCAAATGATTGTCATATATTCAAAAAAATCTAGTTAACTTTCGAAAAGGGTCCATATTTCATTTTTGAAAGTTGCAGTATAAACGGCATTTGTATTTTAAATAAAATCTATTAAGAGTTAAACATATGAGTTTATACGTGATTTAACCACTATATTATCATAGAATTGGAATATTAGCAATAATAAGTGGAAAATCATCTAATCTCTTCTCTTGCTTTCTTCCACAAAGAAGTGTTATACCGTAATTTCGGGTAAAATTGATCACTTTTCACAGTTTTTCTGGTCTAATTTCTATAATGTTAACAATGCCAAAAAACTGAATGCAGAAAAACATGTACCATAAAACGGGGTAACTTTGATAGGTTTTTCGAAGAAAACTTGAAGATTTATGCATGTTATTTCAAATAATCATAATTCATATTTGTAAAACAAGTACTGGCATCCTAGCTATCGATTGCAGTTGATAGATTGCCAAAAGATTTATTTTGAATGGATTTATAAATTTTCATATAATCGAAAGACGGTTTTCTGTCTTGGGGTAACTTTGATAATGGAGTATAAATCGAACAAAAATGAATAAACTACGTAACATTTATAGGGCATTGCATACCTCTAGGCGTTTAACGTTATATGTAAATTTCTGGCTTAGATTACAAAAATGGTCCCAGTTTGTGAAAATACTTTTCGCTAAGATATTTGACACTATAGGGCATTTTTTTAAATTATCGGACAGGTTTGGGCCGGAGGTTCTCCGATTTGTATGAAATTTTCACCAGAGGTAGAGCTCGTGGATATATGACCAAAAGTGAAATTCAAAAAAATCAGAGTGGCCTATTTTCCCGGAAAACTCTAGATGAATTTTCACGATTTTCCTATATACCTCAAACTTTAAAAATTCATATCTCCTGAACTATGCATCGTAGAATAAAAGATTTTTAGTGAAATCGAAAGAAAATTTTCTCAGCAATCCACTAAACATATAAAAAGAAAAACATTTCCCGGAAATTTTTTCACCATGGAGAAAATTGTCGGAAAAATAGCGAAAAAACTATCGTCTGTATCATGAAAAATTTTCAAAAAAATATTTTTTGTTTCATTAATCCATACTCTAACTTTCGTCCATAGACGCCAAAGTGGTATCTTTTACCGTTTAGGCGCCAGAACTGAAAAACCGATGACCACCCGCACGCTTCCCATAGGAAAATGTGTTCTATTGTGGGCATCATAACCGTGCGCTGTAGGCGGCAGTAATTTACACGCATTGTAAGTGTAATGCAATAAATCATCCTTCCCTTTACAGTCAGAAGAAGCTTTTCGTCAATTGGAGCACTCTCCATTGGTCTGTTGGGTGTTTTATGAGTCCTTTATCAGCAATGTTATTTAGTATTAAAGCTAATAACCTCTATGGGAACCGCACGGGAAGTTCTTACAAAAATCAATCATTATGCTAACGTTTGAAGGATCAAATCTCAAGATCCACTTTCTTTGAAAACTTATCAATATTTTTTAAATATGTTGTTTCGGCCAGGACGTTTTTCCTACGTTGTGTCTTTTACGATTCAACGGACGACAAATCAAACGAACGACTTTCACTTTAACTGATTTACTACCACTGAGAGGCAGCATACCTACTCAGTGGGGATACAAGAGAAACTACATTCTTACAAGTTAAAAGGGTGCGTTTTATATAGGCGCACAATACAGACAGACAAAACATACAATAATTATTCATTACGCGCGTTCGCTTCTCAATACAGTTTGGCGCGCTGTTGGGCTGGCGCCATCTGTAGAGGATGCACGCTGACTGGCAGTGGATTATTCCACAGCAGCCATCAATGGAACAATAGATATCGTTCCTGAGTGTTATACAGTTGATTGATATTATATACATGCAAATACTATACTGTATTCTTCTAAGCTACAATTAGAATTTAAATCAGATATGTTTGCTTTGTATAGGAAACAAATCAGAAAATGTATGCTTGTGCTTTTAGTTCATTATCTAATCATTTGATAAATTGACCAAAATTGAAAAAAGCAAGTGAATTATACAATAGAACACATTTTCCTATGGGAAGCGCGCGGGTGGTCATCGGTTTTTCAGTTCTGGCGCCTAAACGGTAAAAGATACCACTTTGGCGTCTATGGACGAAAGTTAGAGTATGGATTAATGAAACAAAAAATATTTATTTGAAAATTTTTCATGATACAGACGATAGTTTTTTCGCTATTTTTCCGACAATTTCTCCATGGTGAAAAATTTTCCGGGAAATGTTTTTCTGTTTATATTTTTAATGGATTGCTGAGAAAATTTCCTTTCGATTTCACAAAAAAACTTTTGTTCTACGATGCATAGTTCAGGAGATATGAATTTTTAAAGTTTGAGGTATATAGGAAAATCGTGAAAATTCATCTAGAGTTTTCCGGGAAAATAGGCCACTATGATTTTTTTGAATTTTACTTTTGATCATATATCCACGAGCTCTACCTCTGGTGAAAATTTCATACAAATCGGAGAAGCTCCGGCCCAAATTTTCCGATAATAAAAAAAATCCCCTATATTCAAGTTCTATGATAACAAGGCTGTCAAAGATAAGTGATCAACTATATAAAACTACATCAAATAGTGATCGTAGAATAGATTGTTTGTAGGGCTTTCGAAAATGCTAAAATCGCATCAATTTTCAATGTTCGTATATAAAGCCTTGTACATATGTTCTCGATTCAAATGAAAATAACTCTTACATAAAGTGTCATACTAATATTCTTTAGTTTTGCATTCGTTTTGCTTAACCGAATAACAGAAATTTTGATACTTCGTTTAGTATGTGGTGGGTAACGTACTATCAAAGTTACCCGCATTATCAAAGTTACCCCGTTTTACGGTACGAAGGCGAGCCTCATTGGCTCAAGCACCGAAATTTCTATCAAATGTAATTTTAGTGCTAAAAAATATATCTAAAATAAAAAAATCGGGGTACCTCATTCCGGGGCGAAATTGATCACTTATCAATGCGATTATTGTTAGTTTTCAGAACTACTCCACATAATAAACCCTGAATCCGAATATGCTTACTAAATTCTCAGCAATACAATATTTTTAGAAACAATGAACAGTTAAATTTCAAGAATTACGCAGAAAACGCCTAAATGTATGCAATTTCCTAAGGAATTTCCTGATATCTAACAGAAATTCAATTATTTCAACCAAATGAGCGAATTGGTACGAGATTTAATTATGAAATCTGGTTTGGGGATATATCTTAAGTATCCTCACAAACTTTCAGGATTATACCATGTTCAAATCAGGCATTGCAATCTCATCTGATCAGCAAGATCATCTTCGGATAATGGAAAGATATTATCTGTAATCCAAGAGCGCTCTGAAATGATATCATCTCTCGATCTTGAGCATCAAGAGATACTCTTGACAGCTGTTTGGTGGATTGGCCCTGTTTGCCTTTTTAACTAATTAGGTTGGTTGGTTTGACTTTATTAACGAGATTTTTAGCCCTAGGCTAGTTCATCTCGGGACCAACGGCTTTACTTCCCTTCCGAAGGAAGTCGTCACTATAACTTTTTACGTCATAAGTGACTATGTCGGGGATGGGATTCGATCCCAGGTCCTCGGCGTTAGAGGCGAGTGTTCTAACCACTACACCAGGTCCGTCCCCTTTTAACTAATTATTCCGATTATGTTTTATTTTTTAAATTACCTTTCTTTACAGAATTGACAACGAGAGGTTGAAGAGCAATATTTGAAGACTTCTTTATAAATAACTGCGAACTTCAAATATACCGTCGTGTTCAGAAATCGAGAGTGACAAACAAAAATTTGTAAAACTGAATAATTGTGGTCAGCCATTGAATTTACAAGCAATGAAATCTGAAATTTCTATGGTTCAGAGTTTGTATAAGTATAAGGAGTATTTTCAAGAATAAAACTCATAATGTTTTGGCATACAGCGATGTGTTATTTACATCATTTGAGCTTAATGGCTATTGAACATAATTTTCGTTTCAGTGAAAGTTGGGATAAACGCAATATAATTGCTGCCGCTATGAAACATGTTCGAAATAATTTATCGATGTCCCATTTGCCACGGTTATTCAATGTACGTGAGCTTATGAGAAACCAACATAAGGATACAACAGAATACCCATAATATCCTTAGACTCAGACCCTTTTCTCCCCGAAACCACTTTACGGTATTTCTTGTGGTAGGGCACAAGCCAACATGGAAATATCTGTATGTACATGATTAATCGGATAAATTCAACATTTCTCTTATTATAAACTAAAACTATTTTTATTAATTCCAACAATTGCATTTCTTTCTATAATAATCATTTTTTATTCCCGACTTCCCAGCAGGATTGACAGAGAAATGCAGCAAATCCTAAAAAGGTTTATAAAAATAAAACGAGATCTTATTTTGAAAAGTATTGGTTACTTACCTTAGTTGTGATTGATGAGTTCCGTTCCTTGTCAAATGTGTAAATTTCCTTAAAGTAAATCGAACGCGTTGATTGCTGAGTTCAAGATGACACATCTGAGCATAAGATATTGACAAAAAATCGATCACAGAGCTCTAAGATGATCTCTCACAATTCGATCCATATCATGCTCAGAAGATCGAAAGATGGGATGAAATGCAACGCCTGGTTCAAATCCTTGTCTAGAACAAGAAGTTTATTTATATTTGTCAATACCACACCGTACATGATATGGAAATTTTACATTTTTTTCATAGAAATAAACATTCTTTAACGTAAAAAAACTTCATAACACATAGTTTGACAATAATTACAACAAACAACGTTCATTCACTTCAGGTTACATTGATATTTGTGCTCCATTAGGAAGAAATAAAATCGAGTGGCATTGAGATCAATTTCACCCGCATTTACGGTATACTTAAAAAATCATTTGTGGTCTACACTGAAAGCTTTAGTCTTTTGAAAAAATGGCCTTTTCATTTAGATGAAATTTTGTTCCCTGATAAGTTATTATGTTTACTACCAACCGTTTATACATTGCTCTTTTAAGGTGAAACAGTTTGGAGTCAACTTCTACCCGAGGAGAAACAAATAACTCCCCAATAACTTATGCATACCATATTTTGGTATCATACCATAATTAGGTATTATTCAGTTGTCAATACCTCATTTTGGTATTATAATGGGATTTGAAAAACAATTAAAAATACTTCATTTTGGTATTCGATAGCTATTGAGGACTGCTGGAGGTATTGAAAAATTTCACTCTTATATGAAAATCCATCAAGTATTATTTAGGTATTAAAATACCTGATCTAGTTATCAGCTTGGTATTTGTAGAATATGCATAAGGTATTATTTGAGGTATTTTACCTCTTATGCAGGGCTCATTCATACCTCATTCAGGTTGTAAGTATTGGAAATTGTCTGGTATGGAATACCTCAATTTGGTATTCAGTAGTTATTTTCTTCTGCTCGGGTAAGATTGCACTAAAACTTTAAAGGCACAAATCTCGCCAAGAAAGCATCCAACAATAGTGCACTTTTTATTTTGGCTTTGTGCACTAGCAGACGGCTTTAGGACATTTGTTCGAACATTATGTTGAATTTATTATTCCTCCAGAATATCATAATTCTAAGAAAAATGCCTTCCAAATGCTTTCGTTGCTTAGTTATTGAAGTTTCATGCTATATAAAATATATTATTTTTAAAAAAATGTCATCGTTTTTTTTAAAACAGCTAGTCTTTATTAAATGACAGCTTTTAGTGTGATTGCTTGAAATAATTTTTAGTTTTAAAAGCATGGTCTTTCGGCTTGAGAATTTTGAATGTGGGAACCAAACATGAAGCGGTTGGGTATCAAACTATTTGGTCACTTGTCATTGTCTCATGGTATTGTGACCTTCTGCGCTATTACATTCCTTGAGGCGTGTCGATGGACTCGGTTGATAAATAATTCAATCAAAATCAGAGATCAGAGATGAGTGGTGACAGAAGTTAACTTCTTCCTTATAAGATCTGTTCTTTGCGATTCATCCGAGTGACAGAATAGGCCTGAATGAGAAAAATGTCAGCAAGAAACGTTAACAACGCAAGAAGATAATCGATGTTGTGGGAGAGCCTGATTAACTAGACCAAGTGAAAATCTTGAATACCGACCAAAATACACTGGTCCAATAAGCGGGTTCTAGCACATTTTATACATACACGGCCGTGCAAAAAAAGTTTCCATACATTTTTTTCCGTCAAAACCTTAATTTTGCATGAAACGTCGTTACTTTTGGTGTTACTTTTTCCGCACGGTTTTTGAAATTTTGAACTGAAAACTTTTTTTGCACGGTACGCATCCCCCGTGCAAAAACAGAATCGGGTGTATTTATTAATTTCTATTGATGGATAAGTGGAAGAATCATTCGATGTCGAAAAATCTGGCAAATCTCTTGAAACGTTTTTCATTTCTTCGCATTCCTCAGTGCGCTTATCATTTTCGCTGTTATGGTAATATGCACTTGGTCCTCTCTGACTGCACACTTTTATCGATTTTTATTGAGCTTAGCTTAGCTTAGACTGACTACACACATCAATGGTTGCTATTCCGTGATTGACCGAAGTCAGTGAAAATGCACAAAGAATCAACTAGAAGTTCGGCTGGGATTGGCCATAATCTTCTTCAGTGTGCATAATTCAGTGCCTCTATTTATACATGGTCAATAACGGCGCCAGCCACGTCCTTGCAGTCAGGTGGGATTGGAGGAAGGAATGTTAGAGTGTAACCTTTGCTATTTGGAGACCGTGTTTGCCTCTGCATCTCCACAAAGGTTACTGGGAGGGATGTTTGTTAATGGGGAGGATCGTTGGGTCACAGGATTCACTTTGATAAGCGATTAGACCATGATAAATAATTATTTGTGAGGTATAAACATGCTTGTATGTAAATATAATATTTTCATTTGATATGAACAACATCTATGTAGAGAAAAATTATCCTGACACTTGAGGTGACAACCCTTTCAAAGTTTGTTGAATAAAGTGAACCTTTCGCAAGTCTACACTTGTAGTGTTGAACCATTCAAAGTTTTTTTTAATTACAAAAATAAAGGTAAAAAAGGAGTTTTGAAAAAAAATAGACATAAATAATTTATGAATCAGAGTTTATGTCGACACTCACAGTGACGAACCTTTCAAAGTTTATTGAAAAATCATATTTACGTCTCACCGTTGTAACGATTAAAGGTGCAGTCATACATATTTCATAGATTAGAAATAGTAGCATGAAACGAGCTCACCAATTGATCCGTCATTCTTGAGCAGCAACAATCCACTTTCAGCTTTACTCGTTTGTTCGGCTATATAAAAGCACTCAGAGAAAATAGGCGCGCGACACTTTTTCACTTTACTCGACCGAAATTGATCACTATACAATAATGTATATTTTAGAATGTAAAATTTGCCTATCTACTAAATTTGGGTCTCCCGAATCTGAAAATGATGTCAAAATTCTTACAACTCGTGTATATCATCATTTTATAGCAAAATTAAACTTTGTAAATCTGCATAATACGCCTAAATGTATGCAATTTTCCTTGAAATAAGCAGGTTATTCAACAATAAACGGTGTTTGACCGGGGATGAAATGGGCCGCGAATCCTGGTCACGGCACCAATGTTTGATTGGAGATGGAGCCCTACGTTGTGTGGTGGAACGGTAGCGGGAACGACGACGATGAAGAACAAACTCGATTTCAAACTAATTGAAACTTTATTGCCACCGAGAGGCAGCGTGCCTACTCGGTGGGGAACGAGAGAAACTGTATACTACATACAAATCGGGTGCACCTTTTATAGGTGCACAGTACGGAAAACAATATCACTTTCGCGCGTTCTGCTTTGTGTAGTTTGGCGCGCTTGGATGTTGCCGCCAAAGCAGAGAAGCATCACGCTGGGCTGATGATAACGCAGATGGATAGGCGGGAAATGAACAATACGAAAGTTGAATGAATCAACTTTCGTATGCACGCCGCTCGGTTGGTGCGAAACAGCAACCGATGATGCCGTCCGTAATGTGAGCGCAAACATCCCGGCGCCTCAAAACGAAATTGAAAATTCGTTTTCTAATATTGCTTCGCTTGCTCGATCGATGACTGCGCCGTAGGTAGGATTGGATTTGGATGTCTATCGTGTCGGTGCAGTCCGTTTGAATGGAGATGATAATTTATTAGATGCTCCGATCTATTGATGCCTCATTCTATTGGGATGTTGTTTTTGGATTGGAGTGGTACTGATGGTGGTCGTTGAGAGATTCTTGCTGCGTGGATTGCAGCTTGGCCTGACTGCGCCGAGTGGAAGGCCAGAATTCCCGTGTGCCAGTGGATGCTGCCGTTGGTCGAATCGGAATGAAGCAGTAGCTTTGGAAGTTTCACAACGCCGGTGAAAAGGGTGACCGTTTGATTCGACCAATGGAATGGATGAAACGTCTGTTGGAATCACGGTTTGGTATTTTGGTAGTTGACCAGTGGGAGATTCCTGCTTGACGGACGACAAGCGTGACCTGACTACGCCGAGTGGAAGGTCGGAATTCCTGAGCGCCAACGGATACTGCCGATGATCGTGTCGGAAATGAAGCGCCTAGCTCCGGAAGATCCACACGCAGGTGAATGGAATTTTGCCGATTGACAAGATCGTTTGGAAGGATGGATGGGCCGTCGGACATGATGCCACATAGTCCGAATGTGAACACGCCGGTTCGGAGGGTTGATGATAGACTGCCTGTTTGGAGCTTGAATAGTGGATGCGCCGATCCGGAAGGGTGATTTGCTTGGGTCGAATTTGTACACGCCGGTCCGGAAGTAAGATGGACTTGTTTGGTGGACACAACGGTCTGGAAGGAGGTTTCACTGCTTCACTGATGGACTCGCCGGTCCGGTAGGAGGATGAACGGTTACGTTGTCTTCGATCGCCGTCGGGATTTCACTCGCACTTTCGCTTCGAGATCGCTGGCGATGCGATCAATCCTTGGTTTGGTCGGTCCGTGGTCGCTCCGTGGCGGCCAATCCTGGTCACGGCACCAATGTTTGACCGGGGATGAAATGGGCCGCGAATCCTGGTCACGGCACCAATGTTTGATTGGAGATGGAGCCCTACGTTGTGTGGTGGAACGGTAGCGGGAACGACGACGATGAAGAACAAACTCGATTTCAAACTAATTGAAACTTTATTGCCACCGAGAGGCAGCGTGCCTACTCGGTGGGGAACGAGAGAAACTGTATACTACATACAAATCGGGTGCACCTTTTATAGGTGCACAGTACGGAAAACAATATCACTTTCGCGCGTTCTGCTTTGTGTAGTTTGGCGCGCTTGGATGTTGCCGCCAAAGCAGAGAAGCATCACGCTGGGCTGATGATAACGCAGATGGATAGGCGGGAAATGAACAATACGAAAGTTGAATGAATCAACTTTCGTATGCACGCCGCTCGGTTGGTGCGAAACAGCAACCGATGATGCCGTCCGTAATGTGAGCGCAAACAAACGGTTTTATAAGCAAAAAACTATTCTTGTAATGCTGTACGATTTAAAAAAATAAGTTCAGCAGTTCACACTGAGGCTTACACAACATTTTTAACACTCAAAGTTTGCATGCAGGCTTAGAACCAGTGGATTGTTTAGTATCGACGTTTCCAACAGTATTGCTAACACCTTCAAAAACTGTGAATATTCCTATGCAAAACTGACCTTAATAAAAATGAAATATTTTAAAACCATCATAAGACATCTATGAAGTAGAAAACATGGAATGTCTGTGATGTGATTCAATTCATCCTAAGTATATTTAACACAACAACAGAGTGTGAACACAAGTTGATGTTCAACAGCATCATCTTCCGGTGGCGATAGCAAACTTTTTCGTTTTGCATGTGTAACGAAAAGATTCGGAGATGGCAAGTCCTCTCGTTTTTGCTCTGACGCCCATCGTAGAATATGCAATAAACTTATCAAAAAGCTTCAGGGTGCTTGTCGTACAAGAGTCTTTTGTCTGTCGTGTCTTGACGCAAGGTTTTAGGTTGATTCCAATAGGGATGCTAAAAATCTACCGACATCAATTTATTTTTGAAGAAGGTGTTTTCTCAAATTAGCTGTTCTGAACAAACTTTCGGCAAAAAATACAAATTTCCATTAGCACATATCGTGCTCCAAAGAATCATCCCTTCTCAAGAGGCAATAACTATAACTTTCCCGTAGAAATTTTCGACAGTTTGGATAACGAAAGCATCATTTACGCTTACTCAACTAGTTTGCTTCCTATCAAGTAAATACAGCTTTCCAAGTTGGAGGGGAAGGTATCCAAGAAAACATACAATCAAAACGAACTAGTTCCGATCCACCCGCAGCACCATCATCGTCATCTGCCATTATGCTGCTGCTTTTGGGATGCACTCGTAACCCCAAAACAGAAGCCAACTGATTCGTATCAGGAATAACAAACTGCTGAGCAGAAGAGTTTCTTGGGTCTTGGGTTCTTTTCTGCTGATAATACCCCGATAGTTGCACCTTACTTACTTGGTATTCCATGCCGCACTATGGGGTCGATATATACTTTGATTGGCCAAAACTTGTAGCGCTTAGAATATTCTAGGGTATTTTTTGTGTTTGGGAAACAATCTTGGGTCAATTAGAACTACATTTTGATGAGTTAGAGCTAGATAGTATGTATTTTATCTAAAGTTCTATCTTTCTATAGAAGCATCTTAGCAAAAATCGTTTCTCTGCAAAGTTGGTGTCCAGCAACATTTAGTACATTTCCGAAACTAAGCTGATAAACATATTGGATTTTTTTTTACATTCAAGACCATTTATTGGATAGGGGTCAAGAAAATAGAATGCATAAGTCAAACAATTGGGTTCTATTAGTGAATAACGACGAGTTATTTTTTAAATTGAGTGGGTTGTAAGTTGTTAGGTCAGGATTTTTTGCATTACATAGAAGCTGATGAAAGAATTTTGAGGTCAAATGGGTTTTTAGTTGTTGGGTCAGGATTTGTTTGGAACAGCGTTTGTTTGAAAGAAGGAAAAACACTGATGAACGAGAAAAACGATCAAATGTAATTTCGGCCTGACGACCCTTTCGGCCTAACGGTATTTGGCCTAATGGTCTTTGGTCTAACGACATTCGGCCTAATGGAATTCATCTTGTGTCGTCCTTGGAGTCGGCGATCTACGGGGTTCTTTGACATTGAATACTGCTAAAATCTATATTTTTATATCACAGAAAATCGGGAAAACTTTTTTGTTTTTCGATAATTATGTACCATTTCTTTAAAAGTTTTCCAAAAAAAAACTCTTCTGTTTTAAGAATCTGTTGTTGGTCTTGATTATTGGAGTAGGTACAATAGAAGTAATCCATAGCATGTAGTTAATGTATGTAGTCCACTTATGCTTGAAGAAGTAAAATAAATATCTGCAACCACTTCTTCTGAAGATATTTCAAAAGTTCTTGGAGACCGACATGTAGCCACAGTTGACGAATGCAAAGTATATGTCATGTTCGGTTATTTACTTTTCAAAACATTTTTTCGTTGAGAGTTTATTGTAAAAAAGAAGTAAATTGCTTCAAGTAATCAGTAAGTACTATGAGGCAGCACAATAATTGCGCATATAGGGTAGTCATATGATGCCTGATAGACTTTAAAGCTATGCATATAAAGTCAATATAATGCTAGGAAAGACGGAACAGCGTTCCATTATAATGCTAAGATATTACTGTACTTCTCTGGATCCATCAATGCCAATATTAGACCATGTGAGAAGTCAGTTGTTTTCGCCCGGTTTTCGGCACAATTTTTCATGCTTTCACGTAGGTACTTCCTACTTCAACGTAGAAACGTTCAGGATGGCTTTGCTTTGTAGCCGCGGGCTCTAATCACTCGGTTGAGGAAGGCTCCTAGCATGATGCTTGTTATACGATGATGAAAACTCCTCCTGTGCATCTCGAACCTGCGAAATCCGTTATATTAGAGTGTTAAAGTTCCACTCCTTTGTTCTTTCGACCATAGAAGATTAATATTGATGGGGAAAAAAGAGACCAATTTGAACCATTACTTTTCCCCGTCATAAAATCTTGATTTACTTGGGTAATGCTGTTTTAATGCCGAATTATTGTGCTTACTAGTTACTTTGGTAGTGCTTATTTTATGCATATATGTGTCAGGCTTCGAACTATTCTTGAAGCAATAATATGATTTTTATGCAGTTGAAGTACTTTTATTAGGTGTATCTGCATTCATAGTGCTATTATATTGCCTATATGTATTTTGGTGGTAATTTTGGGTTATTATTAATGCTTATGGGCACTTGCGTGGTGCAATCGTTTTCGAGAAATGAGAATTTAAATTCTGTAACACTTTAGCATGTACCTATAAAAATGTTGGAAATTTCAAAAGAAATTTTGTATTTTTTTCTTGGGGACAAATTATGGCTAAGTAGCCCGTCATTCGTTTTGGCAACAATGATGACTTTTTAGCTTGCATTTCAAAGTGATAAAACTCAGTCTTGATAGTTTATATTGACTTGAAAAAGTTTCACTGTACGCACTATCATGCATTAAGTATGCTGGTACCTTTTGAGCTGTGTCAGTGCCAAACCAACTGATTTTCTTTGATTCGAAATCGTGAGATGAATTAGCAACAATCATCAAAGACTGTCGTTTGAGTGATTGATTTTTGTATCAGCCTAACTATACTCTTTACAAGTAAAGGAGATATGAGTTAATAATAGATGAACTGAATATCATCTGGATTATTTTTCCCTCTTGCTGAGATTGTTAAAACAAACGAGAGAATGTCTCTGTTCTCTTATAAAACAAAAAAAAAGAAATAGACAACTTTCGGTTTTTCTACACGCAGCGAACTGGACTATTGAAGTTCATACATTTTGCCTTATGTAAGATAGAACAATAATTGCAATACCAACGCTTTATGAATCGTTTTAGCATCACCCCTCATCGAAGCCTCGATAGGCGCGTTGTGTACGCTCGGGCCTAACGATCGCTCGGTTCTTTGTTCGATTCCAGGTAGCCGCGTAAAGATTTTTTGTTTTCATATTCTAATTCCATAAGGCAAATTTATTGATTTCAACCTGATTTCTTTTGGCGAATTTTCTTAATGGGTTTCTATGTACTTGGATAGTTGATATGCCTCAGTGTTGAAAATTGTTTTCTTAACTCGTATTCGCCCAGCAAATGAAAAAAAGGTTCAAATTTCTGTAAATATCGACAACTATTGACGGGTTGCCTTAAACAATCGCCTAGATGTCTATATTTTAGAAGGTCATTTAAATTTTACAGGTTAAACCGGCCTCAAGGTTTCATGGAGGATCCATAAAGAACTAAAAATAAAATACTCAAGGCGAAAGCTGGTCCCATTGTAATGTAGTTATCACATAACGTTCGTATAAGAAAGAATAAAACAAATTGTATTGGAGGCAGGAATACTCCAATTAATGGTAAAAGTTGGGTAGAAAGGAATTTGTGGTCACTTTTTACAAACTGACTCAGTAATCCACCGGAATAACTCCGAACCGGTGGACATTTCCAAACATTCCAATGGTCTTCGATTCTATTCGAGCTTGATAGAAATTCATTCGAAATGGCAGCTTTTAGACCTTTTTTATATGGTGAGCAGTTGCAGGTTAAAAAGTCTTAAGCGGATTAATAATTTTCTTAAATAACAGTGCTACTCTCAGAAGTGCTCCAGTAAGTACCAGTCTTCTGCTACAGACCGTCAAAGTTGTATAAACCTCAATATACTTAATGAAGTTGAAGCAATGGTTTATTTTTAAAATTCACACTTTAATCTATCAATTAAATTCACCGAGAATGCACAATATATCTTAACCTTTTGTATGAATCTCAGTTTGGGTAAAAATTTCCTATTCAATATCGATTTAATCCATGGTTCGGAGGTCCACGGACCACTAAGGGGCCGTAATGACTACGCAGGGGGTCCGCGAAGCATTGTAAATATGTGTCATTTTTCTTGATTGATAAAGAAAAGTAAGTAAGTACATCATTTGCTTTGCAATAGAGCGTTATAAAAAAATGGACTTATGTTGTGTAATTTTTATGTATACAATGACTGATCAATAATTGCAATGTCCTTCTGCCAATGAGCGACCCAACCAGTGGATTACAACAGAGTTGTAATAGATTTTGTTACTTAGTGCATTTTTTCTAACAAAATATGTTATACTTTTGGTTGGTTAGTAGTTAAAATAACGAAAATTATAACACAATTTCTTCAACACTTAACAAAATTGAAACAAAATATGTAATAATTTTAACAAAAATATGACGCAGTATGTTGAATCAAACAAAAATATATCCAATTTTGTTATTTTCCATAACTGATTTGTAACAAAATCTGTTATTTTCTTTGCTCTCAGATTTTTTTTATAATCTATTATGTTATACTTCAGTTTCAAATACAAATTTGAAACAGCTTTTGTTATTATAACTAATATTGTTTCAATTGTGTTATATTTTTGTCCATCAACACTAAGTGCTTCAAACAAAAATGACACAAAATATGTTATTTGTAACATATATTGATATAATTTTGTTGTCTTCCGCTGGTCGTTGAATACAAGTCCAATTTTACCTCACTGACTTTGCATGAGATATTTTTTTCAAGTGTGACTACGAATGTAATATCATTCCTAGAGGTATCCATTATCAATTTCTGGCATATTGTCGGCTCAATCATTGGCATATATTGTTCAGTTTCCTAGTGGTGCTCTTGGAGAATTACTTGTAAGTTGAAGGAACTGAAAATGTTGGAATTTCATAAATGTTTCCACGCAAACCATTGACTGATTCTATTCTCGAATGTATTGGTAGAATCTTTTTTAGATGTTCGACTGATATCTGCCGTATATAGTGATCATAGAAAGGTTTCTGCAAAGATTCTTGATCTGACAAGGTTTTTGAGAAATGTTAGTCGAATTTCAACGAAGTCACGTAACGGCCGTTAGTTGACTTCTTAATAGCCCATTCGGTAGTGTATTAAATTATCAACAGTTGTTAAAGATTTGACGCGCCGTTCTTCTAACAGACCATTCCGTGGAAAGCTTGACAAGTACTGTAAATTCTAATACTCAATCTGTTGGATAATACGATTGGAAGAAGATTCTCTATTTCCCGCGGATTTCGCGTAAGTGCTTCTGCTTACGGGTCCGCAAACCCCCGTTTTTAGCCCTTCGTATGAATTCATATTGGTAATTAATCTTGACCTTACTGTTGAGTGGAGCCGCATGCTGAGCAAGACTCAAGCAAGGATTGGTGGCTACCAACATACATGCATACATTTGGTAGAGTATTGAATTATTCAATGTAGTTTGCAGAGGAATGGAATCCTTGAAAATACCCAAAGAAATCTTCCAAAATAATTGAAAATCTTTTGGTTTTTGAACATATTTTCATAGTACTGTTAGGAATATTTTTAACAGTCCAGTAAGAAGTATTTTTTTAGAAGCATCCCAAATACCATGTTGATCTTGCCAAGATCCTTTTAAGACGTTTTTATCGGACTCTAAGGATGACGTTTAGAGAGCTTTTGCAATATTCGTTCAAACTTAGTGGACTGCAGATGATTTTAACAGAATTATTTCACTATCACGTACACACGTATAAGAAAATAAAGATTTCTCTGCATCTTTCTAAGGTATATAGTTAATCACTTAATCATTCACTTAGTCCCAAATCCCTGACGGAAAGGAAAAGTAACGGAAAGGAAGGGGGCAACATCAGTCTAGGGAAGTGCGAATTTATGAAAATTGCTTGGTGCCAACGCTATTTCTAATGAATTACAGACGTGACTTTTGGTCGTATCTGTAAGGGTATCTGTTGGTTTATGATGAGATCTTTAAACCCTCATTTTCAGAACATCACTGTAGGGGTCCGCGGGATGTTTACAGAACTCGAAAGGGGGTAGCAGCTGCAAAAAGGTTGGGAACCACTGAATCGGATTTTTGAACATGCTTGTATCCTACGTTCGTTTTTATGACTACACACAATACATTTCTAAATTATCTAAAGCATTTCAAACTTCGAAAAGGACAAAACTCGACATTCTTCCAAGAAATTTAAGTTCTCTTCTAATTCTCGCCTTTCGATGTTTTGTTCTTTCGACCTTTTGTCCCTGTGACGTTTTATCCTTTCAATGTTTTGGCATTTGGCGTTTGGAAATTCGACGTTTTGCCCTTTAACTTTTTGTCACTTGACCAAAAATACCATTTGAAAGCTGGAAAACAATATATTTCTGTGTTAGCACCGCTCCTCCACCGACGTAAACAAATGCATAGATTGATCTGTCACATGTAAATGCCTATACTTAACTCAGAAGAGAATCATTCTTTTATGGGCCTTAGGACATTTGGTCGAATGATGTTTGGTCGAATTACATTTGGTCGAAAGTACATTTGGTCGAATGGACATTTGGTCGAATAGCTATAAAACTTTTTCGTCGAAAGATTATTTTGAAATGATTGATCGAATCATCGTTTGGTTCTATTATTTCAAAATATCATAATTCTTTAGAAAAATTCCTCCCAAATATTTTTGTCGCTCGGTTATTGGAATTTTAAACATTGTTGGATTTATTGTTCCTTCAAAATGCCATCGTTCTTTATATATTACTGCTGATCTTTATCCAATAACAACTTCCAGTGTGAGTGCGCTGATAGGCATAGAATAAATTGATCACCTAGAGTTGTCTGCATATAATTCACTTTGATACGTAGAATGAAGAGGCAAATTTGAATGGCTTTAAATAAAGATTTTAACAAAATGCATCTAGAGCTTTGTATGTAGGAAATGTTTTCCTACTCATGATGAATTATTGTAGTGATTGTGACTTGAAGCCAAATGAAATTCCTTGAGAAAATATGTAGCTTTGATGGCGGAATCGTTAATTCCAATTGATAATAATTTGATAATTATTTCAATCGAGATAAATCAAAGACAATTATAATTATATTATATTTTAGTCTTAGTTGACAAAAGCTGACTTGCTTCCATTTCAGATCTGTTTATCGCGATTCATCCAATTCGCAGAATCAGCTGGAATAAAAAAAATGATGTCAAGTAACGTCTACAACGCAAGGGGTCAAACGATTTTGAGGGAGAGTCTGGGTGATCAACAGAATCCCGAAATATCGCTCGTCACTTATTGAAGGCTTGAAGTTTCTTCAAGAAACTCCAGTATACCTATGTGGGTTTATTGCACTTTATCGTGTTGTTCTAGCATATACAACTTCCAGTAACAGCACCTACCATACATGTTTTCAACTTTTAAAAAGACACAATCACTGTGTTTTAAATCAAAATGTCACTCTGTAAAATAATCTGAAAAATTCCTATTCGACGAAATTTTCGACTAAATGTGCATTCGACCAAATGTCATATTCTTTTTAAAGCAATTAAATTCTTTTCGACCAAATGTCCATTCGACGAAATGTCCATTCGACCAAATGTACTTTAGACTAAATGTCATTCGACCAAACGTCATTCGACCAAATGTCATTCGACCAGATGTCATAGATTCCTTCTATGTTTAGTTCCCTTACAATAACTCCGTTCGATGTTTGGCCATTTCAACGTTTTGTCCTTTCGACGTTTTGTCTTTCGACGTTTTGCCTTTCGACGTTTTGTCCCAAAACCAGTAATAAGTTATCCATATCAAATCGAATAATACAGCTCTAGTTGATTATTTGCCGACGGTTTCACACCTCTAGGAGACATCCCCACACACTTAAATTCGGAAATCGGCCTGCGTAAACGGATTCGCCGAGAATCCAACAGCTCATATCTCGATAATTATTTGCCGAATCTCGGTTTTACCGAGATTTCGGTAAATGACTACCGAATCTTGGTAACGTTCTCCGTGATTTCGGCAAAAATTAGGCTTGCCGAAATATCGGTAAAATAAGTACCGAGATTCGGTATTGAAAAATACCAAAATTTCAGCGG
Source organism: Aedes aegypti (assembly GCF_002204515.2). Lineage (NCBI taxonomy): Eukaryota > Metazoa > Arthropoda > Insecta > Diptera > Culicidae > Aedes > Aedes aegypti. The sequence continues at coordinate 231,473,785 of NC_035107.1, read as the reverse complement.
TTGGGTTCTCGGTGAAACAATTTGCTGAGGTCGGTGAAATAATTTAAGTGTGCAGAGGTTTTGGCCAACCAAACCAGGTTTCTGCTCCATAGTGTGCAATACCCAACGCTTGAATGTGGTTCCAGGAGGTGGAGGAAACTTGTTCGTTTCTGGCTCCATGACGATTCGAAGAGCTACAGCTGCTTGGGAGCTTTTTTCCCATCCGTAAACTTTGCGGTTGTTTTCTTTTTAGTAACACTGAAAAAGAGTGCAACGGATATTCCAGGTTGGGGAATTTCGGTAGAACTGAAACGTGTCGGAAGTCGGCTCATTGCAGGCTACCGGGCCAACCAAACGAACAAGCCACCGAGCATTGATTCTTGTTGGAGTGAAACAAGTCTTACTGCTGTTGTTGAGCATTCATAGGGGAGATTAGGCTGGTATACAGTGTGTCTCTATATGGGGCCTTCCTTAGCCGAACGGTTATAGTCCGCGGCTACAAAGCTAAGCTGCTAAGGTGTTTGGGTTCGATTCCCGATCAGTTCTGAATCTTTTCGTAGTGGAAATTTCCTTGACTTCTCTGGGCATAGAGTATCATTGTACCTGCCACACGAAATACGAATGCGGAAATGGCACTTTGGCAAAGAAAGCTCTTAGTTAATACCTGTGGAAGTGTTTATAAGAACACTAAGCTGAGAAGCAGGCTTTGTCTCAGTGCGGACGTAATGCCAAGAAAAAAAGAAAAAGAATGTCTCTATGAAGTAGTTTAAGGATGTATGAGCAGTTTACAGATTCCCACAAAAAAAAAAATGTACTTATAACTTTGGATTGAGTTAGATTTGGTCAGATAAAAATAAAAATTGTAAAGTTGATTTGCATCAAATGGATTGAAATTTACTCTAAGTTGAAAAAAAGGAACTATTAAAATGATAAGATAACTATTTTGAAGCCGTATCCCATCTTCACACGACATATTTTTAGGTTCTATCATGTTTCTCCGAACACCATTCGCCAGAATTCTAAACGCTCAAATAGGTCGTTCGCCCATGAAGATTGTTATTTCAAATAGTTCTTTGATATGTTTTGGAACTCAATTTCCTAAACTCAGAGTGATAAGATTACTAGAATTTCGAACCCCAACCATTGGAATAGTATTAAAAAAAAACAATCTTGTTTGATAAGCCTTTTTGAAACACAAGTAGAATAATAAGTAGAAATAATAAGTAATATAATTACTTCAGATTCTACGTACTTCTATTATATAACGTACTATGAACTCCGCTTTCTATGTCTATCTTTTTCTCAACATGTATTGAGTAGTATTTCAAATCAACTTGACTTGTTTGGCAATGCCTGCAAGAAAACAGCTGATATCCTGCAAGTCAGCTGCTCTTATGGTTGCCTTCGGCCTCTTGGGCTAGTGGTAATCAGAGAGTCTTCGTTTCGGAGCCATTGTGATGGCTATGTATAAGACGTAACGAACCGAAAATGTGTGTGTATGAACATCACAGCAGCTATTCGAAAGGATAATCACATTGATGTCAGGCTGGAAGGGGTAAATTAATGAAACATTTAAGCTGCCAGCAAATTGAGAAGTTATTTCCTGGCATAGCTAACAATATAGAACACCGTAAACTGGGGGTAAAATGATTTATTTTTTTCAAAGATATCCACAAGAATTCAAAGAGATACATGAACATGAGCATGATTGACCGCCCGCAGTTGCTACTTTGCTATTGCAGAACAGCTGTACTTACACAGGAAATCAGCCTACGCTATTCGCTGTAATAATTCCCACTTCTTCCAAATCAGTCTCCGAGGAATTTTTTAAAACGTTCTATTGATTGAGAATGAACAACTACACAAATATGGACTAGCTATTGTCATACCAAAAATCTAAAGGAAATTTGAAATAAAATAAAAAAAATGATTCTTTTTTTTTATCTTTATTAACGAGATTTTTAGCCCTGGGCTAGTTCATCTTGGGACCAACGGCTTTACTTCCCTTCCAAAGGATGTCGTCACTACAACTTTTTTTTTGTCAGTGACTATCTCGGGGATGAGATTCGATCCCAGGCGTGAGATTCGTGTGTTCTAACCACTACACCAGGTCCGCCCCCCTAGAAAAAAAAATGATTCTGAACACTAATGAATAGAATAGAATATCATTGTTGAAATATTGGAGTAATAATCAAATAATACTTTCAATATTTTTTGGCAAAAGTACTTGTTCTATTCTATTAGCACGATAAATGCTTCATACATAACGTGTTTTATCTTGTGAGGAAGTGAAAAAAAAAGTTATGAGAAAACTGTTCATAATTTATAGTATATTTTGTTTTACCAAATTAGTGTTGTCTCGCACAGAACATCTAGATTCTGGAAATGAAGTGTTTGCATTGATATGAATAAAAACATTTAAGAAAGGAAATAATTATTGGTTTTTAAGAAAAGGAGATAAAATCTACCCAGTTTTCGCTAACATCATGTCACTCAATCATCGAAATCTTCATCGCTCCCTGTGCCATCCATAGCAATCAATCACAGTAAATGTGCACAATTTGACGAAACGACAATTCAAACAATCATTCACTCTGCAATTCTTCTCCGGTTGCAACGTTTCTCAATCACAATCACCCCTGTTGACGACAAACATTCGGCTATTTCAACCCATCCATGCTGGCAGCAACAACGACGCATGCTGACGATATATTCACCCATGATGCTTTGCTTTCGGATGCATTTGTCTGACCCACATCAATTCCATCATGCATTCAAATGATAATATTTGCGCCAGCAAGTTTGACAAGATGTAAAATTCAACTGCAGACAGCACCATCATCGGCCGAAGAGCATACCGAACCGTTCCGATGGAGGTGCTATCGTCGTTATCATATCGACGGATGACTCTTCTAGTTCCTGTGCCAATTGTGTACGTACATTGAAATTAGGGTGGCCTAGAATGGCCTAACTGTAAAACATCTTTTTTATCATCATGTAGAGTTGGGAAAAGTTCTGAGATTCACACTACAGTAGGCAAGCGTGGCGAATCACAGTCACCGGAGCCAGTGAAACTCACGCGTATCGATGCTGTAGGCAAAATGCCTTAAAAATAGCAAAACACATGTTGCTAAGGGCAACCCAAAACTACTGTAGAAAAATGTTCTATTTCCCGTTGAATTTCTCGCATTTGCAGCCTTCAATGACACTCCTGATTTAGAAAATTCATGTACCCAACATAGGCTACTTGATGAGATTCACAATTGTGAACTACTGTATTAGGACAGCTACGTGATTTTCGCAAAAACTCAAGCCTACTACTATTACCATTCCCAGCACTGGTTATATGTCCTAAGTCAATTGGACAATATTGCTTCTGGGGGAGCTGTGAATGCTAGAACGGAATTCGTCAATTTTAACGGCGGGCTAACCGAGCTTGACCCAAGTAACCATAAGCAATAAAAATAGACCCCAAATTAACAACAGAAATGCACATTGGCATTATAATACAATGAACTCTCCCTAACTCGATATTGAAGGGATCATCGAGTTAGGGAGGTATCGAGTTATAGAACACAAAATCAGTGCAAATGCGATTAAAGGAACCATCGAGGTAGCCATGAAAACCAAATTTTACTATAGTTCTCTAACTCTATATCGAGATTCGAAATATCGAGTAAGGGAGAGTGAACTGTAGTACTAAAAATGCAGACACGCCTGATAACTTTGTGTGATCTTTAGCCTCCTGCCCAGCATCTTATCCCTACCTTCTCGCGGTACTGGCCAAAGTACGAGCAACCTTAGGAAAGAACGGATAACCGATACCGGTGGAAACTTTGGTCGTATGCTGACAGGGAAGGGGGATTTGTTTTTGAAAACCTCGAGCGTCTATACACTATCAGGACGGGCTCACAACAGCGTTTGTTTTCCATGTCATAGGCGGCTGATCATCGTCCGGGTGCTAGAGAAGGACTCAAGCTATGGCCCTTCAAACATTTGGGAATGGTCTCCGGAAATCTAGAGAGTTGGTGTCAGGCTCTGCGAGCCAACCGTAAAATTGTCAGATTTTTCAACACCCAATGATTCTTCTGCTCATCCATAAATAAAAATTAAAAAAAAAACTTAATTCGATCTATTTGATTTCGATTTTTGACCATTTATCATATTTGGATGGGTGGTCAGAAATTGCAACAACTGATTGATTATTGCAATTTTTTGAGTCAATTTCAGAGTCCGGTAAAAGTTTATGGTAGTTCTATGGTGTATGTATAGAATGTGCTAGAACCCGCTTATTGGACCAGTATATTTTGGTCGGTATTCAAGATTTTCACTTGGTCCACTCTGACTGAACACATATTTGAATATTTCTGGTCTTGAATGCAATGACCCTGCAATACCTTAATTTTCAAGCTATGGTAATGCCACTGATTTCGGTATTGACGATATAGATTATTGAAGAATTTACGATACTGGTGTCGAAGGGTCTTGATAATCTGCTTATCTTAGAGATATGCACTCGGTTTGACTATGCAAGCATTAAATGATTATTATTTTCCTAGAAATTGTTCAGTCAGAGTGAACCAACTCACTGAACGGTGATCTTTAGTTCAGTCAGAGTGGACCAAGTACACATAGTCCATAAAAAATCGTTCTATCAGAGGTTTGGATTATGATTTTTCATCGTTATCACTTCACATCATATTGTTTGAAAGTAACACAAAAATGTGTAAAAATATTGAACCAAAATTTGAACGATTTTCAAAATTACAGAGCTTTAGACTTTAAACCCATTTTTCTCAAAATATGAAAAATGCCACTTGGTCTACTCTGACTTAACGCCGACCATATAGTGATCAATTTCGCCCCAATGTGTTATTTTCAATTTTTGATATTAAAACTAATTTTATGAAATGTTTAATTTCATTTCATAAAAAAATGATTACATAAACTAATAGAGATCAATTCGGTAAAATTTTACTGGGTTTTGGAACTACCGAAAAAGTCAGCAAAATGAAAACTGTCACCACGCGTAATTGAAAAGCAAATTTCACCATGATTTTTTTTATCGATATATGATAAAAAAAGAAAGCTCCCTGCAAAATTTCAGTGAAAAATCTCTGTTTTTCGATTTCTAACATTTCTGATTTCTGATTTCTGACGTCGCGACCCATTGGAAGCCCACATACATAATAGAAACCTCAGCCAGCGCAGTTGCTGGCTAGTGTAGTGTGCTATTTCCATACCATACGGGCTAGGCATTGGATATATATAGAAAACGTTGTGTTTGAATGGGCATCTAATTCTTCCGAAAGAGGTGCACTTTGCGAAAAAGGACCACGTGATTATTGAGCTGAAATCGAATTCAGGTTATCTTCTGCGTTCATGAGTCCTCTCATGGCGTAGGGGTAACGCGCCCTAACTAGAGATCAGGGAGTCGTGAGTTCGATTCTCACTGAGAAGAAGTGTAACTTTTTCGCAAAATTTCACATCAATTTGTACATTTAATCCAATTGCGAAATATATGTAATGTTTAGCTTTCGGTAGTTGTTAAACTTCCACTCGGCTGGTTAGCCGTAAACCACGATTCATAATTAAAAACAAGCATTTTTTTTAGTTTACTGACTTTTTCGGTAGTTCAAAAACCCAGTTATTTTTACCGAACAGATTGAGTGTGTATGAACCTGCAGTGAATTGCTCTGAGTCGAAAATGGAGAGAAGCGGTCATAAACCGAGAGTATTGGCTAAATATTGTTGGCAAAGTTTTATCAAGTTACTCCCTAGTCTTGATGGATTCCTAATGAATAAATCAAATGTTATTTGCAGTTCGATTTTTTTTTCATATAAAAATGGACCACCTTAAGGCTCAAGAATCCATCATTCAATCATCAGCAATCATCGAAAACTAAAAACCAGTTTTTTCGTTCAAATTTAAATAAATCTTCATGAAAATCTATCATTGAATTACAGATAGTAAGTGCAATGCAATGATAGATTTTCATAAACATTGCTTCGATTTTGAGCAAAAAAACTGGTTTAGAAAATTTGAAAAACGATGATGGTTATTTTCCTCTTAACGTGGACCAACAGCACCGCCAATGGGGACCGATGCTGACTGACACGCATGAATAGAGATGGATTTTTGCCCCTTGGCTCCGGGGGAATGCTCATCATCGTCGTTGCATATGTTATGGGCCCTCGTTGGCTGCATAACTCCGAAACGCATCGCATATGTATAAATGTTGGAATGTAACCGCGTTGGGGGGAAGCTAGCAGGGAGAACTGTTTTTCCAGCGGAGGTAGCTCGAGAGTTGTACGACAATTTTCCATGCAAACACAATCATCTCTGAGTGTATGAGCGCTGTTTGATGGGAAGCCCTTCCGGCGAATTGATCAGAGGTATGCTGTTGCCGTTTCCCCTTTGACTTCGAACGTCGGATTTGAGTTCGGCTGATGGACAAGCAAATGGAGTAGAATTCAATTCCCCCGTTAATGAAGTTGATGCATTTTTGATGATGGCGAAACTGGAAAAGTTTTTTCTTGCTTGGCTAGCTTTGAAGGACGAAGAACTGTAACGCGATTTATGCAACAATCCCGAAATGGATCCTGTCGGAATAGGAAACCGTATTAACTTAGATTGCTTTCACTTATACATAAATTCATCATTTTCTACAATTATTATTTTTGATTTAAATGAATCTAACAGATTTGGTACCGCAAAGTTACAACTTTTGGTATAATTACCCTTATGAATTCAGATATTGATTAATAGACGCAATCGGTACTTCGTTAGTCTCTGTGGGTCCACATAATTTATTTTTTATGATTTTTTTTTCGATTCTGGTGAGTGAATTCCAAGGAATGAGTTGAAGATGTAAGGTCTATAAACGAATTCTCCAAAAATAATACCATTGTATACCGCTATAAGCATTGTCCTTATTTCAGGATGCTATATGTCCTCAAAAGTAGGACGCTGGGAGTTAACATGTTAATCCCTCTACCAGCAGCTTCATTTTTATCGCAATAACTGTTTTGTTTGTCTATATTTTTGCACAATTGTTATACAAGTTCTCAAACTCTTCTTGTTTAAGGATCCGTGTCGATATTAATCATTGGTGATCTGGTTTTGAAGATCTCGATGTTCCTTGGGGGACCGACATTCTCGATACTTAATGTCTTTGGAGGCCATTTTGTTTTTGATCAATTTATCTAAAAAATAAAATGTAGAATGTACAATGCCAGATAATATGAATTGTAGGATTCACTTAAGAAATTAAATCAAATTGAATTCTATTCACACAATTTTATTCTCGTTTTTTTATTCCACTAGATGCACATAGTCTACAACACCCTTTTACAAACTGTAGCCCAGTGTTGTTCAGACTCATTTCCCCGAAAATAACATTTTCCGAACTACGAAGCCACGAACTACTACAACCATGCTCTACCCTCCTAAGATAGAAAAGCAGATGGTTAAGCTTGAGTACTGCACACAAAATCGATCAATTTTGATCCCAGAGAGCCACAATTCAAGTTTCGGTGAAATGAGATGAGTGAGTGAGTGAGTGCGAATCATTTCACCGAAACTTGAATTGCGGCCCACCGAGATCGAAACTGTCGGATCCCATGTGCAACACTCAAGCCCAACCACCTCCCCCTCCATCTCAGGAATACAACGCACAGTTATAACTGTTCATGACTTCACAATTCGAGTTTCGGAGAAATGAGTCTGGCCAACACTGCTGTAGCCAATCGTCATTCTACCTGTTTGCTAGAGTATCTTTTGTTCTCCTCTTTTCTCCACGACTATATTTCGTCTCTCTTGCTCTCCTTTCTACTCGCCGTCCGCGTTCAAGGAGGCCCGACTGGTGTCAATGTATTGGATTGTCTTTTGCAGAATCCTACTCTCTACTCAAATCTATACTCAAATTAATTTCTTCATAAATTTATCCAAATTGAACTATTTTATTTGACTATCTTCCTACAAAAAGTTACTCTGAAAAAATCATACAAATCGGTTACGTATTCTCGGAGCTATCTGAAAATCACGATATGATGTTTTTTGAAGTTTTCAAGATCTTTATTTAGCCAACGTGGTACCAGAAGCCATTGGCGTAGCTAGGATTTTTTCTTGAGGGTGCCTAGGGGGACATTGCAAATACTTGTTTTACAGAAGTAATGTCGGCCGCAAAAATCAAAAATTTTCATTAATTTCGTTTCGTTTGTATTTCACGGCAAATCAGTAATATATGTAAATTTCAATTTTCGCTACGGAAAAGATTCATTCTTTTTGTAATCCAGTCAAAAATTCTAGCAAAATGTCCTTCGTGATTTTCCACGATTTTTCAGGTATTCAAGTATTTGCTTTGAAGAGATTCCTCTGAAAATTCTTATGGGAATTTCTTCATGAGTTATTTCCGTACTGTTCAGTGCTTTCTTCAAGAACTCTTTTACCAGTTTTCACTAAGTTCGTTCTGGGATTCTCGCGGAAATTCATTCCCAGACTTTCTTATCTCACTAGAAAATTTAGAAAATCTCTATCGAACTGCTTGAAAATCTTTTGAAGAATTCCGCCAGAGAATGCGTTAGAAATCCTTTTTATCATTTCTCCTGGAAGGTTCTTTACGTACTTTCAACACATAAATTTTAATTGTTAGTTTCCTCCAGTTTTCTTCATTAATAATTTGTTTGGATTTTATCCAAAACATAGTACTAAAAATTCTAGTCAACCAAAAACGTCACCAAGCAAGGATTCATTCCACGAATTCTTTAGAGAGCTCGCCAACAGTTTTCCAACTTTGCTTTTGAAGTTCAACCTAAAATTTCTCTACAGGATTGTTTTTAAAAATCGCAGCAATTTTATTCAGACTTTCTGCAAAAAATAATCAATGATTCTTCCAGGTGCCTGTTGTCCAATATTGCGCTAGAAGGTGTTATGCGGAGAGCCGGGCTTAACAGCCGGGGTACGATTTTTACGAGATCCAGTCAACTTGTTTGCTTCGCTGATGATATTGACATCGTCGGCCGAACATTTGAAAGGTGGCAGACCTGTACACCCGCCTGAAACGCGAGGCAGCAGAAGTTGGACTGGTAGTGAATGCGACCAAGACATGCTAGCTGGTGGGGCCGAGCGCGACAAGGCTTGTCTAGGTAGCAGTGTTACGATAGACGGGGATAAGTTCGAGGTGGTCGACGAGTTCGTCTACCTTGGATCCTTGCTGACGGCTGACAATAACGTTAGCCGTGAAATACGGAGGCGCATCATCAGTGGAAGTCGGGCCTACTATGGCCTCCCAAAAAGCTGCGGTCAAAAAAGATTTACGCCCGCACCAAATGTACCATGTACAAAACGCTCAGGCCGGTAGTTCTCTACGGGCATGAAACGTGGACGATGCTCGAGGAGGACCTGCAACCACTTGGATTCTTCGAACGCCGGGTGCTTAGGACGATCTTCGGCGGTGTGCAGGAAAGTGGTGTGTGGCGGCGGAGGATGAACCACGAGCTCGCCCAACTCTACGGCGAACCCAGTATCCAGAAGGTGGCCAAAGCTGGAAGGATACGATGGACAGGGCATGTTGCAAGAATGCCGGACAGCAACCCTTCAAAGATGGTGTTCGCTTCGGATCCGGTTGGTACAAGAAGGCGTGGAGCACAGCGAGCTAGGTGGGCTCGATCTAGTGCGTATCGATTTGGCAAGCGTGGGGCAGAACCGAGGATGGAGAGATGCGGCTACGAACCGAGTATTGTGGCGTGAAATTGTTGATTCAGTGTTATCTGTCTAGATGTTAACTAAATAAATGAATGAAATGAATGCGAGTGGAAGTTAATTATGGATTGACTATTGAATATTATTCTTTACGACAGGCCTGTCCAACCTTTTTGGCTCTTTTTCGACATAAATGGTTGGTGCACTCGCAATAATAATCCAATATGAACAAAATTAGTCTCAAATGAAAGCTTTGTAGTATATCTGTTTAATCCATACTGACAATTTTAAATTTATATCAAACTCTTTGCTACCGATGCAATCAAGTTCAAAAAATGATCCGGCCCGCGGGCCGGACTGATTTTTCCTTTTGCCAGCATCACTAGCGAAGAGTTTGATATAAATTTAAAACTTTCAGCATGGATTAGACAGATAAACTACAAAGCTTTCATTTGAGACTAATTTTGTTCATATTGGTTTATTATTGCGAGCGCACCACCATTTATGTCGACAAAGAGCCAAAAAGGTTGGGCAGGCCTGCTTTACGATATTCGAATCATTAAATAATACAAGAAAGCTTTGGTAAAGAAATTGCAGGGGGCAGTATAAGTCATCAATTTGAGAATTTTCAAAAGCAGATTTTTCGTTCAAAATCATAGAAGTATTTATGGAAATTTGTTCACTGTATTCTATTTTCTAAACGAAACACAGTGAACAAATTTTCGTTGAATAAATTTCAGTTTTGAACAGAAAAACTGCTATTGAAATTATGATGATGACGATGATTACGATGCCGGATCCTTGAACGATAATAATTGGATGTAAAGGTGTGAAGGATTGAGATGTACAAAAATAATCAGCGATTGAATATAGGAAAAAATGAACGATTTTATATAAAATTGTGTCTTAAATTATATCAGTCAGATAGGGTAAACTTCTCAGGTTTAGAATTGCTGATTGACCTCTAACTTTGTTCGACACTCGAGTTGAGGATTGGATGTACCACCTGAAACTCAAGGCTACTTGATAAAACATCTAGCCCTTCCCGTCTTGTTTTCATTTATTATTTCATAACTAATAATGCTAATAATATCGCTATGTTAGCATCTGAACAAGAATCCAATGAATAACAGTAATTTTTTGTACATTATTGGTGTTGGAGCAAGCCCCTGCTCACTGCTTTTCAGCGTCTCAGCTTAGACTTGTGTCTCGGCAATGAAAGCATGTACCATCGAAAGCAACGACATAAAACACAAATTATCTCCCCAACATTGATGGCATCGAAAGGCAAACAAATAAACGATGTTTTCACGTTTCACTTTCAAAACACAAACATTCACTTGCCCGAAAATAACCACCCGATAAATACCCATACTTTACGAAACATTCGCGTGAGCTATTGAGTAACTTGGGTGCGCTCGCGTATCAATCAATCATCATCATCATCAGTGTCTGTCCACGGTTGGTGCATCGATGCTGCTGCCAGCCAATGCCGGTCAATCCACCTGCAGTCGTCGTCAGTCAGTGGGCTTCTGGTTCAATGGGGCACGACGCTGCCTGAGTTGGGTATTTTGTGGTTTTGATGAGCACATCAACGTCATTCAGTCGGAATGGCAATGATTCGCCGCAGCATACATGTGTGTTTTTGGTGGTTATTTTTCGGAGTTGCCAAATTATGGGTATCCAATCCATACGCCATGGTAAATAATAACGCGTTATCGCATCTTGCTTCACACGTTTGCATTTGACTGTGTATTGTATGTGAGATTGTGTGTTTGAATCGATCGTACGAAAATTGAGAAAGAAGCGTGGAAAACCGGCACGCGATGTTTGGAAATGCGTATCGTCCTAGGATCAGTTGATTTAGATTGTGGCACTGTCGAGCAGTAGGTTAGTCCGTCGTTTCACTGTCAGGTCTCCTATAAGACGCTTCTACCCACATTCCTCTTACCGCAATTTCTCAGCTGTTTCAAATCGGATGCAGCTGACTTTTGTTTGTGAGTGAGGTAAATATATTATGGACCTACCAAATTTCATTCGGATCAATTGGACGATTAAAAATTGTGGTGTAGTAGACCTGACTGTACAATCGAAGTCTAACATAAAGAAGATTTCACAATTTTCAAACCTACGAATTCACAATGGTTCGAATTGACAATTGCAAAAATCCATTCTATGGAAAAGAAATATGAAATATTTGCTTTTCTTACATTAACGAAAACGGCTCACGACTAATCGATTTCGCCGCCTCAAAGAATATGGCCATTCGTAGCATCTACTTCCAGCACAGCCTTCCATACAGATGCACCTGGAGATCACCACAGCAGACAGAATCATAAATCGATCACGTTCTGATTGTTGGACGGTACTTCTCCGACATTATCGATGTCAGGACATATCGTGGCGCTATCATCGACTGTGACCACTATCTGGTTGGTGATGGTTAAACTGCGCCCAAAACTCTCCGTCGTTAACAATGTACGGTACCGACGGCCGCCCCGGTATGACCTAGAGTGACTTAAGCAATTACCGGAAGTTATATCAAAAGCTCAACGCATCCCGCAACGGCTTCGTGCTGCGAGCCGAGTTGTGCAGGGATAAGGGTGGGAGCATCTTGAAGGACGAGCGTGAGGTGATCGAAAGGTCGTAGCAGCTCTCCGACGAACACCTGAATAGCGCTGAGAGCACAGGCAATGAAGGACGGGACAACGGAGGAAATGCCTTTGTCAGTACTGCGGGCGATGGAAATCAACCATCGTGGGAAGTTAACAAGCCGGCTTCGTTAACGGCCGCTCGACAACAGACCAGGTCTTTACTGTACGGCAAATCCTCCAAGGTAGCAGTGAGGTGGCGGACGAGTACGTCTACCTTGGATCCTTGCTGACAGCTGACAATAATGTTAGCCGTGAGGCGCATCGTTAGTGGAAGTTGAGCCTGCTATGGCCTCCACGAGAAGCTGGTTACCTTCGGGTTGTCATAGATCATTGTTTGAGGATGACATATGTCTCTTCGCCAAACGATGAAGCCAGCGTGTCATTTGTAGTAGATTGTAAAAGAGTTTGGATATATTTTTTCATGCTTGCAAATATGTCAAAGTTGACAGATACTGGCACCATTGTTTTCAAGTTTTGTTGAAGAGCGAAAGAGAGAGAGAGCTTCGCCGTGAAATGCCTAATACAGTTGTTGTGGAAGCGATGTAGGTACGATAGGCAAACAGTATCAACACTAAATAAATCGCACTCGCTCTTTCCGCGTGTGTAGGATAATGAGATGGCTGGATATGGGTTATGAAAGCGGTCCGCATGGTCTGTAGGGATTTGAATTCTAAACTTGTAACCAACTCAGTTATTGGGTCACCAAGTGGCTCGGTAGCTTAGTTGGTAAAGCGCTCGTCTAGCATACAAGAGTCCTGGGTTCAAATCCCAGCCGAGGACGTGGATTTTTTTTTTTATAATTTCACCCATAATTTGTCCATCTTTACCACGCATAATGAGTTAATTAATTTAAAAATTATATGCTCACTAGCGCCACCTGGTGGCAAAATCTTGAATCTCTTGGCTAGAATAATGATAGTCCTTGAGCTAATGAACAACTTTGCCGAAGATGCCATCTTTCTAAGTGGTAAGGATCCAGAGATATCCGCAAAACAAAAGTTGCATGCACACTTGTACTACCTGGTGGCACAATTTCACTTAAGCAGTGTTGCCAGCTACGACAAAATTTTGAACCCTTCTTGAAAAACTGGATTACAGTTGAAGAATATTGCTATATTGCTAAGCATTCTATTTTTCTGTTCCGCTCAAGTTTCATGGTTTTGATCTTTTCTTTATTCTTCTTAAACAGTGTTGCCAGCCGACTGTATGGCACGCAACACTTCTTTCGACTTTGGTGAACATTCGGTATCGTTATCCTTAAAATTTTTTGGTATTCGCATATCACACCCCCATAAGATTGGCTCTTTTGATAACAAGTAGTGTAAATAGTGAACAGTGGTGTAGTCTAGTGCAATAAAGTGTACTGTGGACTAGCAGAATCAGTGGTGTTGTTCCTTTCATCCCGAAAATACATCCACCCAGACCCGACCGGAGTTGACCAAGGCTAACGCGCCAACATAGTGGTCCTTCGAACCGGATCCAGCGCCGCCCGCTGTAGGAAAGGAATCGACACATCCGCCTCTCGTCGAGAGAATTCCAGCACGCTTGCGTGGTGACCCAGACCAGAGCGTGTATTCCAAGGAGGATTCTGCTAGTCATCGCCGCCGACACGTCTGCCTAGTGCTCTCACCAAGACGTGTACCGCCCGCCGAGGAAGTGATCATCTACCAACACCGCTACTCACCGCGAGTAGTTCCGGCACGTTTGATTGTGAACCCAAACGTGCATTCCGAGAGGAGAGGATCACTATCGCCGCCCAATCCAACACGGTTCCGTGGTGCGTGTATCACACCGTGTTCCAGCTGTTCACTGAACTCGACCGTTTAGCCGACACGTCTGCTTGGTGCCCTCACCCGCCGTGTACCACCCGCCCGAGGAAGTGCTCAACCACCAACGCCGCTGCTCATCGCGAGAATTTCCGGCACGTTTGCTTGGCTGTGCGCCCAAACGTGTATTTTCGAGAGGAGTTGGTTGTTCACTATTGCCGCCCAATCCGACACGTTTCCGTGGGTTCAAAACCACAACGTGTAGCTGTTCACTATCGCCACCGCCTATCCGACACGTCTGCGCGGTGCCTATATCGGGACGTGTATCGCCGAGAAGAATACTAGATTTGCCGCCCATTCCGACACAGTTCAGTGGTGCCTGTAGCACACCGTGTTCACTATCGTCGCCGCTCATCCGACACGTCTGCGCGGTACCCATACCGGCACGTGTTCAACCGAGGATAGTAGTATCCGTTTCGCCGTCCAATCAAACACGTTCCCGTGGTGCTCTGACCACAACGTGTACTGCAAGAGGAGCCAGCTATTCAATCAAGCCGCCCATTTATCCGGTACCCATTGCGCGGTACCCATACCGGGACGTGTTTCGCTGAGGAGAATAGATCAATTTCGCAACCACCAATAATCCGACACGTCTGCGCGGTACCGATACCGAGACGTGTATCACCAGGAAGAAGACATTCGTTTCGCTACCCAATACGAATCACCGACACGTTTTGTGACACTTTCCCAAAGCGTGTAGCAATAGAAGCACCATTCGACACGTCTGCGTGGTGCTTGAACCAGGTCGTGCATCCTTCACCGTGTTTGTTCGCCACCCGCCAAACGCCGAAGAATCCCTGCTCAGAGTGACTGTTTCGACCCGACACGAATCCCAACGCCATGGAGTTCCGAATTTCATCAGGAGACGCTGTGCAGCAGAATTGCATGCCGAAAATGAGATCCGCTACTGAGCCGAACGATCAGGACGCTGCTATGATCGCCCGAAACAACGATTGGAAGACAACCGTTGATCCGACCATGTTGAACGAGTTTTTGTCGCTATCACGCCTCCAAACTCACGGGAGCCTGAAGCTAGAACGAGTACAAAGTGCACTTGCTGCCGTCACGTATCAGGTGAGCATACCTCGACTCAGGACATACTTAAAGAACGTTGAGGACGCTCACGCCGAGTTCTGCGCCGTACATAGCAAGGTGATAACAATAGTCTCAGACACCGCTCTACAACGCCAGGAGGAAGTATTCGCCGATTTCGAAGACCGATACAATGTTGTACGCACGACAATCGAAGACCTGACAGTCACCCAAGGAAAAAGTCCCGCCAGAGGTCCGAATCCACAACAACAACCGTTCAACGACCCGATCCGTGCTGTCGATGAATATCGCGCCGACTGGACGAAGCTTTACTTCCTAGCGCCCGTAGTACAGGAGAAGCCAAAGAAGATGGATTGTGAAAACCCGCAGGATAACAACGAACTACCGAACCACGCATCCACGAGGAGCCATCCGATGGACTTCAAAACTGTTACTTGAAGTTCTTTATAACACAAAATCCAACAGGAGAAAGAGGCTGAGCCTCTCGTTACAATTCTTTTTATAGTAGTAAACCGGAAATACAATTCATGTCAAGATAATTGTTATCTTCAAGATAGTTCTTATACAAGTTCATCTACCACAGTTTATCTAGATCTTATGACGAGGGATCTATTATAACTATTTAACACCTCCCTGCTTAAATTCGGTTCTATACAATTATAACGAACCTACTACTAATCTCTCCGGCTTCTTCCCTACTCTTCTACTCCTACGAACTTCTATTGTTTTATCAGGAGAACTTCTCGGAGAATCAACACTAACACTTCTCAATAATCTGGGTTCATTGGGTGTTCTCACTGGAACTCTTTTTTCAATTCCAACTTTAGGGTAGATGTAGTCATTTCTTTTGAGAACTCTGGGTTTCAACTGATTTCTACTAGCTAATTTTACCGCTCCATTGATGTCAACATAAAACGTATTAGTACTATTCACTCCCACAATTTCTGCTTCCAGCCAAGATCTGGTGGACCTAACCTCACTTTTATACCACACTAGATCACCTACTTTATATTTTGGTGGGCAACTCCTTCCACCATCTTTCAAAGTTTCCTGATCGTTTACGTCTAAATTAAACCTAACTTTCTTCTTCAACTGTTCGAATTTCATACCCAAATTAGAGTCCAGATCCGTTTTCGGAATAAACGAAAATACCTTACTAGCAGGCGTACAATCGATAGCCTGACTATAACTGTTACGATAACTAAATAAAAATATATCTACAATCGCCAGCAACTTCATGTGATTAAACTTCGGATCGACAAGTAGCTTCTTAATCCCACTCTTAGCAGTCTGGACTGCTCGCTCTGCAAGCCCATTACTTTCTGGCGAGTAAGGCGGGCTTTTCAACAACTCAATTTTCATCGATTTTGCGTACTTCAAGAAGGCATTACTATTAAACGGAGGACCATTGTCACTGACTATGGTATCGCAAACCCCAAAAATTCTAAACACCGAGTTAAGCGCGTCAATCAACGCTTCTGCATCCGTACTTTGCATCATCGTAATATCCATCCATTTAGAGTAGGCATCAATTAAAATCAGAAACGTCTTCCCCGCTAAGTGGAAAAAAATCCAAATGTATTCGACCAAACGGGCGAAGAGCTTTTGGCCATTCAGAGAACTTTTTCTTAACTGATCGTCCCATACTACTACACACCTCACACTGCTGAACGAATTCTTCGATTTCCTTATCCAAACCCTGCCAAAACACATACCTTCGAGCCGACTGTTTCATGCGAATAACACCAAGATGGCATCCATGCAACAACTCTAAAGTACGTTTCCGACAAGACATTGGAACAATTACTCTCTCCGAATACATCACACAGTTCCTGTACAACGACAAACAGCTCTGATTCGAAAAGTAGAATTTCAAATCTGCTGGAACCGCACTCTCGTTCCATCCGTTCTTCACACTCACATAAAGCTCTCTCATTCTCGGATCATCTTGAGTGGCCTGACCGATCATCTCCAGATCAATAATTTCTGCTTCGTCACTCAACCAACGGAGATCTGCAACATCTTCCACTCCTGTCTCACCCTGAATGGGCAACCTACTCAAAGCATCAGCGTTCGTAACTTTCGAACCCGGCCGGTACTCAATTTCGAAATCAAATATTGACAACATGTGGACATACTTCTGCAACCTAGTGACGGTCAATGACGGAATACCCTTCCTAAAATCAAAAATACTTGCCAACGGTTTGTTATCGGTAACAACTGTGAACTTTTTCCCGTAAATGTATTTGAAGAACTTCGTCAATCCAAATACTACCGCAAGCGCCTCACGATGAAGATTCGGATAATTTTTCTCTGACGCAGAGAGAGTACTAGACACATAGAAGACTGGCTTCTCGAATTCCCCTACTCTATGACACAACACTGCTCCGACCCCATTTGAGCTCGCATCACAAATAATAACGATCGGTAACTCAGGATTATACAACTCTAGCAGGTTGTGACTCAGCAAAAGCTTTTTGCACTCAGTGAAAGCTTTTTCACACTGTGCATTCCATTCGAAGCGCACATTTTTCTTTAGCAGCGCGTAGAGTGGACTAAGCTTCATCGACAAGTTTGGAACAAACTTCGAATAATAATTAATCATCCCTAAAAACGATTTCAACTGCATCACATCTCTAGGTCGAGGAGCTTCCGCGATTGCTTTAACCTTTTCCGCCGATGGACTAAGTCCCTTTTCCGACACCTTGTGACCCAAATAACCTATCTCCTGAACTATGAATTCGCTCTTACTCAAGTTGACCTTTACCTTGTGCCTCTGCAGCTGATCAAGTACTTTGTACAGTGTAGCAATCAATCCTTCAATAGTATCGCTACCCATCAAAATGTCATCCAGATAACAATGCACTCCCTCTATATCAGCCAGAATTTCATCCATAATTCTTTGGAAAGTCGACGCTGCACTTGAAATACCGAACGGCAATCTCGTAAACGCATACAGGCCTTTGTGAGTATTTACAACCAAATACTTCTGCGACTCTTCCGTAACCTTAATCTGCATGTATGCACCCTGTAGATCCAGCTTAGCAAAATACTTATAACCACTCAGATTGGCGAACACATCGTTGATGTTAGGCAACGGATAATGTTCATTGCAAATGACCTTGTTCACTGTCACCTTACAATCCATACAGATTCTCACACTACCATCTGGTTTAGGAACCACCACAATGGGCGTAGCCCAATCACTATGCCGCACTGGCCTTAGAATATTCTCACTGATCAACCTATTCAACTCATCTGAGACTTTTTCTCTGAGCGTGTACGGCACCTCATACGGTTTATAGAACAACGGAGACGCATGGTCTCTCACGCGAATACTAGCTTCAAAGCCCTCCACTGGATGCTGCAGATTATCCGTAAAAAGCTCCCGGTACCTTGTTTTCAACACAGCGAGTAACTTAGTCTTTTCTCTCTCACACTTCTGGTCACTCACTGATACATTCATATTCGCACTATCGCCTAATTCGTGAACAAAAAAGCTTCGCCATTCGGGATACAATAGACTTAGCCAATCTCGACCCATCAACGGACGAAATCTATCCCCGTCGATAATAATCAACGATAAAACGTGAGAACGATCTCCTATGCCCCTAACCTCAACTCTAATCGATCCTGCTATCTTTAGAAAGCTTCCAGAAATCACCTTCAACTTTGCCTCACTTCTTCGAAGCCGCAAATCGGAAAAATTCTCTATATAATCATACTTGCTCATAACCGTATACGTTGCTCCTGTGTCGATCTCGAAATAAAACCACTTACCGTTTAGTCATACCTTTCTATACAGGGGAAGATTTGTCACGTGGTGCAGCTCACTCTCGCTTCCGGTCTGCCGCAGGTCGCTCTCATCATCGCTGCTCGCCAGTACGTTCATGTTTCGTTTCCTCCAACAATTCCTAACGATGTGCCCCTTTTTACCGCAGCCAAAGCACGTTATCACCTTCCTACCTTGATTCCTTGAGCTCTTCCTGGAAAAGGACCGTCTCTCCCGGCTTCCTTGCTGACTGTGCTTACCATCATCTTGGCCACGTGTTTTCGAACGGCTTCGTCGCATGTACTGCCCCGCGTTAATCCGATTGGTATACTCCTGTTTGTTCTTCATCTTCACCAAATCCGCCTCGATTTGCTCCAGGTTTTTCGCCTTGGATACTGCTCGTTCAAACGTGTTGTCGTCGTCGCTGTTCAACAACTCGCCTTGGATTTTGGCGTTCCGAAGGCCAGCTATGAACTTATCCCTGAGCGCCTTGTCCAGATACTCTCCAAAAACGCAGTGCTTTGAAAGTGCTTGTAGCTCAACCGCGAAATCCGCCACATTCTCGAATTCTTTCTGATTTCGCTTGAAAAACTCCACCGATTGGGCTATTCGGTTCTTCTTGGGACTGAAGTATGACTTAAGCTTCTCTATTACCGTTTCGTAGGTCACATCCCTGTGTGTGTCGGGATACAACAACTGCTGCAGCTTTTTCAACGCAGGCAATCCGATGAAGTGGACAATCAGCTTCCGTTTGAACGTATCATCCTTGATGTCGTTCAGCTCGAAGAAATTTTCCGCTCTCTCCAGGTAATCGTCGAAGTCCGCACTTGGAACGAAGTTTTCCAGTGTTCCGATAAGCTTCACTCCACTTACTGCTTCCACTTTCTCAGCCTGAGACCCGGATACGGAAGGCACTTCTTCTTTCGGCATCTCCTAGCGATTACTTTACTATGCACACCGTAGATTCAAACGACACTCGCGACCACGTGCTCTTGCACCACTTGCACTTTTCGAAACGATAGACTATTTATCCACACGCGCTCACCGCAAACTTTTTGCTATTTTCTCGTCGCCACTGTTACTTGAAGTTCTTTATAACACAAAATCCAACAGGAGAAAGAGGCTGAGCCTCTCGTTACAATTCTTTTTATAGTAGTAAACCGGAAATACAATTCATGTCAAGATAATTGTTATCTTCAAGATAGTTCTTATACAAGTTCATCTACCACAGTTTATCTAGATCTTATGACGAGGGATCTATTATAACTATTTAACAAAAACAACAGCAGAGGTTTCCTTCCAACCACGACAATGCCAAATCCAACATCCAAGTCAACCGATCAAGAGACAATGTGAAGAGCACGATACTCTAACCGATCCAAACGACCAACGCACTGAACATCCGACAGACAGCGAATCCGGCAAACACACTGCAGTCACCGAGTAACAACAGTCCAGAGCAGCGACAATTCCAGCGTAACGAGTTAGACTTTTGCCAATTTGTCCGACAGGAAAAGGCACCGATTTCGAGCCATCAAGTTTCCGACACATCGCCCTTCACCATAGATCGTCCGACTATTCCAGCAATTGAGCATACCATGAAGAAGATACCGACCGACTCCGAGGAAACCATACCCAGTCGACTGGATGACAACCTCGCCGAACGAAAATTTCGCTCCCCGAATCCCGTCCAATATTCTCCTAGTAAGAGCGATGCGAAAGAGTTCCGACTCATCCGACCCAGATTCCGCCCGCCGAAGAGAACGACCATGAAGCGTCAGGAATATCTCCCCAAACCCAACAACCTACTGTTGAAACTTCGTGTCAACCGGGGGGAGTATGTTCCGTACGGAACGAGCCGTAAACATGTACGACTTAAAGTGTTCCCGAATGTGGCCCCTTCTCGATTCACCCTGACTACGGCACTGAGTGCACGAGTATCAACTGAGAGCGTGAGTACCATGTGAGTGACCAATAGGAACCCAAGTGCCGTGAGTTCCCTATAAGTGATGTATCCCCGACGAGAGTTCCAGTGAGTTCCGTCAGTGAGTGCTGTTCCAGAAGCTTCGAGAATGAGAACCGCCAAAACTTCTAGAAACCGAACGCACTGATATAAATACGCGACCGCTCCACCATGGGAGTTATTGTGCTCTGCAAGATAAATCCACGTAATGCGTTTTTCTGAAAATTTCGATATACCGTCGCAGTGATAATGAAAATCACCAAATGTTTCAGATTGGGCAAATTTGAAACATTTGTGTCCTTGAAGGACGAAAAAATCCAAGCCTACTTGAATTTTGACGTTGCGTTTGAATTGCGCGCATATATTTTGCGTGTTACCGCCGCCGCTGGATTTAATATAAGCGCCGCAATAGTATTGTTTTAATCTTCTGGTGAATGCTTTCGACTGTGATGACTAATTTCTTTCTAAAGTTTTATCGGCTCTATCAGTCGTTTGTTGTGTGTATTGGTATTGGTTTTAATCTTCGCGCGCGTGCAATCGAGTGAGTAAAAGTAAAAGTGACTTAACAGTGCAAGTGAACAGTAAAAAGTAACAGTGAAGTACAGTGAACAGTAGTGTAGTGTAGTGTAAATAAAGTAAAGTGGACTAGCAGAATCAGTGGTGTTGTTCCTTTCATCCCGAAATATACAGTCCACCCGACCCGACCTGAGTTGGCCACGGTTAACGCGTCAACAGAATCCTTCAACCTTCTTTGAAGTTCGCTTGGGAGCAGAATCACCTTCTCCAAAATGGAAAACCATGAAGTTATTTAAACCAACCGAAGTCAATAATTCACCGTTGTTTTACTTTCCACCTTTACTCCAGGGAACGGAGCCCCCCCCCTCATCCGGATAGTACGATAGTACCGATCGCCCACATGTTTTCTTCGCACTATGGAAAGAATTTTGGCACAAAATACACGACATACAAGGGTATTTGCATTTGTGCTGGCCTCAGATAGGTAACCATGTCCGGATAGATGGGAATTTACTGGCTTGGGGTAACTTGTTTCTGCTTGTTTCGGATGTGTGATGCTGAGGCTGCACCTGCTTCTATGTATTATTTAGCCGATAGCTGTGGTGACATAAATCGTTGCGAGCTTGTAGAAAGACTTGTGATTCATAGTTTACTCTCGGCATTCCGGTTTTGGTTTCATTTTATAACTTCGATGTTTTTTTTGAAAAAATATTGTTATTTGAATATGACTCCAAAAATATGATGAAGAAAATACAATAACGAAACACAAAAACAGCAAAAGAAGAAGGAAGTGCCATAAGGACTTTACCAAAGAGAAGCAATGGGAGCACATTCGGAAGCCAATTAAGATAACAAGAAAATTGAAATTTGATAACCTGTTTGAATTGTATTTGTGTTATCTAGTGTTAACTACCACTGAAATTATGTCATACGTCCCTCCTTTGTTGTGATGTGATACAAAAGGACATGTATTAGCCCACACCACTCGCATTCGCTCTCCATTGTTCTGTGTAGTTGAACAACGAAGAAGCATGGCGGCTGTAATAAGCCACCAAGTGTGCAAACGGATCAACTTGTTATACACAGAGTCCACTTCTCGTACTAGATGATGCTTCTGGAGCTGCCGACCAACCGTCAAGCATTAGAACAATTAGCGGTTGGCTTGGCAGCAATCTTTACGAACCGTGTAGCATAGAATGCATGTCATCACTATGGTTCACTTTCCAACCACGAAGGGGTTGCTACTCTCATTGTCTTTTACGCGTTAGGTATACCTACAGACCCGTATATTGGACTGGCTTAGTCTCATATATGGCCGTCTATAATTGAATCAAGGGTCGAATCCAGATTTTGCAAGTTTGCAAAATTAAAGTAATTTACACTGATTTAAATTTTGATTTCACAGAATTCACAACTGCGAGCTTTTTGTCAAGTATCAAATTTAATTACATTAAGCATATAATTTAAGTGGAAAAACATTTAGGTTAAGTGTACATGATACGAGCTTCACAGGCCTATAATTGAAGCTCTTGTATAGATTCTAAATTTATCTAAAAGCCAATACGACTCTGTCCATTTTGTCATCTTGAGCGCTATGAAATTTAAACTTCTATCTTCTCACTAGTTACAGTTCACAGCATCCTCACAACTATCATCAGCTCCACAGGCTATCTTCATCTCTTCATACAAACTTTATGAACCAACGCAAATCTATTTGTAGCAATACCTCAAAGCACCAAACCATTCCCCGCCTTCATTACACGCGCTGTAATGTATGGATCAACAAAGCGATGCGATTGTTTCCACTAGCTGGAGATGCTGCTCACCGGTATTCAACGACCTGTGAGTTGGCTTTCTGATGGTTAGCAGAATAATGGCAAATTTGTGAACAACCATTATTGCACTCTGTGTATTCCAGGGTACACTGGAACTTCAATTTACGAACTAGATCAGAGGTTTGTGAATTGGATCAGTTGGTAAAACGAAGGAAATTTGTTCGTAAAACGAAGTTTTGCCTTTTGGAGTCCAATTGTAGACCATTTTTTTTCTAGTATAGCCCAGATCCTTCAATACTCGTATTAGTTAACAGAGTATTGAATTGTATGATCCTCCAAGCACTCTGTCAATTAAAGGCCCTAGGATCTACAAACGTGCAGTTGTACATTGATGGTTTATAATAACGGCATAGATTGCAAACATCTAAAGTCACACCCCCTTTTTCATTTTGACCACCATAAGCCACAGTGATTTTTTTTGCGGAATCCGTCAATGGAGGCTAAACGAGCTTGAAGTTTGCATAAACAAAATAGACCAAATATACATTACATACAATCTACTGATTACAGTTTCAACCACTGAATTTAATCCATTATTGATTTGAAGATTCTCGTAAAACAAATACTTTGTAAACAAGGTTTCACTGTATCTTCATCATCATCATCATCATCATCATCATCATCTGATGTTTCGCACTCGCCAGGCTGGGGTATGCCAAGAAGGCAAGGCGGCGATGATGGGCAATGTGCAAAACGGAAGAGCATAATTAAACTGTAAGAGATTTACTGGTGCTGGAATGGCCATTTCCTCGACACCCGGACCACTTCGTGACCCATTGTTGGTGGTCGCCGCGCTACGATGCAAGTCTCGTTCCAGCTGGGCAGCAGAAGCCATCAACACATTAGCATCCAGCAGATACTGACTGGCAGCGGCACAGCACAGGAGGATGAATGGTAATTTTATGATTTATCTCGCGTTAGCTGGATATTATTAGCTTTTCCCATCATCGCCATCAAAAGCTGGAGCATTCAGAGCATCATTCAGTGAAGTCAGTTCACTGCTGCCGTTGCTGGCTACTAGTTATCCAGAGCGGTGATGGTTCTCTTGGGTCTGCGGCATTCAAGTGTTATGGTAGCTGTTTTGGCCATTGTTTGGCACAATTGAATTAGCGTTAAGGTTTGTAGGAAATACAGCTTTTGGACCCATAACGGTTGGAGAAGAAAAACCATGGAGGTGAGATTTTTCAGTATTTATTTTTGGTTCTGTGTACAAAGCTGGCAATACAGTTAATATTGTTTAAGCACTTGCATCTTTTGAAAGACTGATTCTGAAAGTTTGTGGAGAAATTTAACTAAATTACTGGAATTTAATACAATAATTTGTATATTATCTGTAAGTTTATAATATTTTTCACGAGTTTAATTTATGCTTCTTTTTCTTCTTCTTGGCATTAATGTCCTCACTGGGACAAAGCCTGCTTCTCAGCTTAGTGTTCTTATAAACGCTTCCACAGTTATTAACTGAGAGCTATCTTTGCCAAAGTTACCATTATCGCATTCGTATATCTTGTGGCAGGTACGATAATACACTATGCCCAGGGAAGTCAAGAAAATTTCCATTACGAAATGATCCTGGACCGATCGGGAATCAAACCCAGATACCTTCAGCATGGCTTTGCTTTGTAACCGCGGACTCTAACCACTCGGCTTAGGAAGTTTATGCTATTTCCAGTAAATTTATCTCTTATCTATCTAATCGATTTGTTTAAGGTACAACTATATTTTACACTTCACGGTGTCAAAAGTCATTTGTGATATATACAGTTAAACGACTTTTCAACATCAAAATAAGTATGAAATATGTTTTGTGAACATTTGTCTATGTAAGAATGCACTTAACAATTCCAAAAACTATGTAATTAGCAGAATCGTATTCTTGCAAAGCAATCCGTAGCAGAGAAACAGAATTAACATAGATGATGATCATCTGAGGGGTTGAAAAAGCTATTAGCAAGCTGAAGAACGTAAGACTGCTAGAAGGACAAGATCCCACTCGAGCTTCTCAAGCATGTTAGTGAACAACTTCAATAATCTCTCCAATGCCTATCTAAGGCTTTCCATGTACTCCCTTGAATTCAGGACTTCAAATCTACACGTATAACCAATGACTTTTCTGACGTTAATCAATGAGGTTTATAACCGAATTGGCTCAAGTTTCAAAATCAACGATTGTTTGTGGATATCCAAAGCAGACTAAAACAAACATATTCTAAGAGGTTTTGAATCCAACGATTCTACAAGGTTATACAAGTTTTCCGTTTAGTCCAGGTCTTCAGATCAACAAACGTAACCATTAAACCCTCTAAGACAAATCAACAAGGTTTAAACTCATGGGAGGTCAAACAATATTTTAAATCAACATTAGAGTGGCTACGTTCGTATTTATCAGACCGATTCGCATACGTGGTGATCAACTCTGCGAGATCTCGATCGTTTGCCATCACATCGGGCGTACCTCAGGATAGCGTTCTTGGACCGTTGCTATTCAACATATATGTAAACGACTTATGTCTTCTACTGTCGTCGTTCGTTCTATCATTTGCTGACGATATGAAGATGTACCGTACAATATTTTCGCAGCTGGACTGTGTTGCACTTCAAGAGGATGTTAATACGCTGCTGATATGGTGCGGTGATAACGGAATGCGTATCAACGGTACCAAGTGCAAGGTTATTTCCTTCAGTAGATGCAGTGAAAAAACCGTTTTTTAATACTCAATCGATTCGGTTCTTCTGCAAAGGGTGACGTCTATTTGCGACTTGGGCGTTATCATCGACGAAAAGCTAAAATTCAACGAACACATAGGGGTTACCGCGGCCAAAGCCTTTTCCGCTCTTGGATTTATTCGTCGTCATGCTGCAGATTTCACAGACATTTATGCACTGAAAATTCTCTACTGCTCACTAGTACGTAGTATACTTGAATACGCTGCTCCCGTATGGTGTCCTTATTATTCTACGCTGATTCTCAAAATTGAACGTGTACAAAGGAGATTCATTAGGTTTGCACTACGCAATCTTCCGTGGAATGATCCCGTCCATCTTCCGCCTTATCCAGACCGATGCCGCTTGATCGGTTTGGAGACTCTATCACAATGACGTGTTTCGATGCAGTGTGTGTTCATTTTCGACATCATTCAGGGCAACATCGACAGCCCTGTGCTCCTTGAACGATTCCCTTTGTACGTGCCACCCCGTCAGCTTCGTTACTCCTCGATGCTAGCAATACCACACCATCGGACAAATTATGGCCATTTTAATGCACTTGACGTTTGCCTACGAGAATTCAACAGATTCAGCGATTTGTTCGATTTCAATGTGCCAAAAAATGTTTTTGTTAATAGGATAAGAGATAGAATTCAAGTAAAGTACATAATATTAAGTTTTCAGTCTGTGTGACGTGTAGTCAAAGACGGTGAATAAAAAAATAAATAAATAAATAAATTAACGGTTCCAGGTTACCATTGAAATCCTTCAAGAAAAGACCTATAGATTAATAAGCGTAACCAGTAGTCTATTTGACGTCGATAAATCATGTTTGAACTCAAACAGGTTCAATAATATATGTCCTATCATGTTTCTAAGTAAAAGATTGTTTGCAAATATCTTAAAACTTCTTTGAGTGAAGACATTTGTACAGGGGATAGGCAAAATGATTGAGATAGGCAAAATTTTGCCCAAATTCAAATGCTTATAACTTTATGAAAAATGGATGAAATTGGATGCATCTGGAAGCAGTCGACGGCAAATTTGGTCCAGTTTTAGGAACTTCCTTGGCCATGCATATTGGCCACTGGACACCGGAGATGTTCCGGATTTTCTGAGGTCATGTCCAAATGTCATTTTTTCTGTCGCTTGTATTTTTGTGCGGTGTAAAGTTAGATAGATGTTTGCAATTTTCCTAGAAACTAGAACTAAAAGGAAGTTGAATGCCACCGGACGCATTAAGATTGGTTGGAAATCTTCAGAAATATGAACATTTCCGTAAAACTGGTTCCGGAAAGCATGGTCAGTCATGTTTGTATTTCCAATCATGTAAATATTATCCGGAGCTATATCCAAGTGGACATCAACCTTAAAAATGATGTTTCCTGCAGCGTATTCAGAACCATTAAATGCACAGACCACTCTATAGAAGGTTCCAGGTGCCCTGGGGGAAGTGGTCAATTAGGAACATATCTGGAACCATATCAATATGGGCATCAAACTTCATGATTTTCAAAGGTTATGCTTTCCGAAGCATTTCCAGCACCACCGGCTGCCATGACCACTTTATAGTAGATTCCAGGTGCCCCGAGGATGTGGCCAATTCAAAACATGTCCGAAAACACATCAATATGGGTAAAAACATCAAGATTTTTTAAGGTGATGCTAATAGAAGTATTTACAGCGCAACTTATTTATATGACCACTGTATAGTAGGTTCCATGGGCTCTGGGGGATGAGGTCATGTTTCGAGTTGGCCACATCTCTAGGAGCCCCTGGAATATACTATAGAGTGATTATTATATCTTGTGCTTCTGAAAATGCTCGCCATTTTCCAAGTCACATGGATCTTACTGTTTATGGTAGAATGTGATTCTAAACAGATGAACGGACATGTTCCGAATTGGCCACATCCCCCGGGGCACCTGGAACCTACTATAAAGTGGTTATGGCAGCCGGTGATGCTGGAAATGCTTCGGAAAGCATAACCTTTGAAAATAATGAAGTTTGATGCCCATATTGATATGGTTCCGGATATGTTCCTAATTGACCACTTCCCCCAGGGCACCTGGAACGTTCTATAGAGTGGTCTGTGCATCTAATGGTTCTGAATACACTGCAGGAAACATCATTTTTAAGGTTGGTGTCCGCTTGGATATAGCTCCGGATAATATTTACATGATTGGAAATACAAACATGACTGACCATGCTTTCCGGAACCAGTTTTACGGAAATGGTCATATTTCTGAAGATTTCCAACCAATCTTAATGCGTCTGGTGGCATTCAACTTCCTATTAGTTCTAGTTTCTAGGAAAATTGCAAACATCTATCTAACTTTACACCACACAAAAATACAAGCGACAGAAAAAATGACATTTGGACATGACCTCAGAAAATCCGGAACATCTCCGGTGTACAATGGCCAATATGCATGGCCAAGGAAGTTCCTAAAACTGGACCAAATTTGCCGTCGACTGCTTCCAGATGCATCCAATTTCATCCATTTTTCATAAAGTTATAAGCATTTGAATTTGGGCAAAATTTTGCCTTTCTCAATCATTTTGCCTATCCCCTGTATACACAGGCGTAAACAATAATCGTTCGGAGGTTTATGAACAAAGTTTATACTCAAACAGACTTATACAAACATATTCTATAAAATTTGGAGTCCAACAGCAATCTAGGATTGTTCAAGATCTTCGTTGAGTACAGGACTTAGGGCCAACAAACGTAACAAGTAATATTTCAGTTCTTTCACGTATTTTATCTCTTTGAGCAGAATCTCAATAAAGAGATTCAAAAAAGTAGATTCGAGTATTGTACCTTTTAATTTCGCCACCCTAATTGCTCATTTCGACAGATACGCGTTTTTCAACTACCATTTATAGTATTCTTTATTATTTATTTATTTGGTTTGACATCAACATGTACAACATTCTTCATTATTTATTTATTTGGTTTTACATCAATTAGCTTGATAAAACCTCGCCAACTCACTCGGTTCATGGCCGCTTCTATCCATCCTCGACTGCGACCCACGCTCTCCAGGTCCTGGTGCATCTGGTCAATCCACCTAGCTCGCTTCGCCCACGCCTTCTTGTTTCGACCGGGTTCGTAACAAACACTATCCTTACAGGGCTATTGTCCGGCATTCTTGCAATATGCCCTGCCTAGCGTATCCTTCCAGCTTTAGCTACCTCCACGATTCTGGGTTCGCCGTAGAGTTGAGCTAGCTCGTGGTTCATCCTTCGCCGACACACGCCGTTCTCCTGCACGCCGTCGAAGATCGTCCTTTGCACTCGGCGTCCAAAAACCCCAGGAGCTTGCTAGTCCTCTTCGAGCATAGTCTTCATCTCATGCCCGTAGAGGACTACCGGTCTTATGAGCGCTTTGTACATCGAACATTTGGTGTGGGGGTGAATTTCTTCTGTCTATCGTGACACTGCTTCCTAGGCGGGTTCCAATAATATCCATGCCATCCGCGAAGCAAACAAATTGTCCGGATCTCGTGAAAACCGTGCCTCGACTGTTAAGTCCGGTTAAGACTGTTAAGACCGTACCGCCTTGAAATCGATGAACAAATGGTACTCACGGCATTTATGGAGGATTTGCCACACGGAAAAGATCTGGTCCGTTGTGGAGCAGCCGTCGATGAAACCTGCTTGATAACTTCCCACGATCTCGTTTATTATACGTGATAGACGACGGAAGAGAATCTGGTATAGCACTTTGTAGGCGGCGTTCAGGATAGTGATTGCACGATAATTACGGGATCAATAACTCATTTTATGTTTGTATTCGTGCTTTCAACACTATATATTATCTGTTTGAATTTGATCTAAGTAAAAATGTATTTGTTAGTAGGATTAAGAATATAGCCTAGAATAGCGTCAGTCTGTACGGCTAAGGCCGAAGACGAAGAATCAATAAATAAATAAATAAATAATTTTCACCCTTCAGTTTGTCACCCTTTCTGTAGATAGGGCATATAATGCATTGCTTCTACTCCTCCGGTAGCTGTTCCGTTTCCCAGATTCTGACTATCAGCCGATGCAGACAAGCGGGCAACCTGTCCGGGCCCATCTTGATAAGTTCGGCTCGGACACCATCCTTGCCAGTGGCCTTGTTTTTCTTGAGCTGTTGAATGGCATCCTTAACTTCCCCCATCGTGGGAGCTGGTTGATTTCCACTGTCCGCTATGCTGACGTAGCCATCGCCTTCGCTGTCCTGATCTTCTGTGCCTGTGTTCTCTGTGCCATTCAGGTGTTCATCGTAGTGCTGCTTCCACCTTTCGATCACCTCGCGTCTGTCTGTCAAGATACTCTCAGCCTTATCCCGGCACATTTCAGCTCGCGGCACGAAGCCTTTGCGGGATGTTTTGAGCTTCTGATACAACTTTCGCGTTTCTTGAGAACGGTACAGCAACTCCATCTCTCGGCATTACACCTCTTCCAGGCGGCGCTTTTTGTCCCGGAATAGGCGGGTTTGCTGTTTCCGCATCAGTCTGTATCGTTTCACGTTTTGCCGCGTACCATGCTGCAGCATTGCAGCCCGCGCTGCATTCTTCTCCTCCAAAACCTCCTGGCATTCATCATCGATCCAATCGTTTCTTGAGCTCCGTTCCACATATCCGACAATGGCATCTTTGACTGTCCTCCAGCAGTTCTCAAGAGGAGTCCCATCGAGCTCGCCCTCATCCAGCAACGCTGCATCAAGATGTTGCAAGTACGCATTGACGATATCCGGTTGTTTCAGTCGCACTAGATTGTACTGAGGCGGGCGTCGGTACCGTACATCGGTGATGACGGATAGTTTTGGGCGCAGTTCCACCACCACCAGGTAGTGGTCGGAGTCAATGTTAGCGCCACGATAGGTTCTGACGTCGGTTATGTCGGAGTGTCCATCGATCAAAACGTGGTCGATTTGCAATTCTGCCTGCTGAGGTGATCTCCAGGTGCACCGATACGCATTGGCGTAGGAACAGGGGGGGGCAGGGGGGCCTGGCCCCCTCCAGAATCATCCAGCCCCCCCCCCCCCCCCCCCCAGAATTTTGATGATAAAAATAAAAATTTAAATAAAACATGACATGACATGAAGCAAAATTTTCTGATTCAATGTTCATGACTCTTGTTATAGACAAAAATCTCTTCAGTAGTTAAGTTATTTTATGTTGAACAACTATAGTGAGGTAACCTCGCTTGTCTTACACAGCATCAGCGTAGTGGTTCTGTCGATAGTCGATAGTCGAAAGCTTAACCGTCGATCGTATGGTAATTTGTTAGTTTCTTGTTTCCGCATAAAGCAGCATATTCACTGCATTCTCATTTATCATGTTTTTGGGGGATACCCTGCTCGAGGTGTCCGGTGATGAATTCACTAAAGTAATACAATTATAATGTATATGTTACAACTTCAACTCATTCTTCTTCTTCTTTCTGGCGTTACGTCTCAACTAGGACAAAGCCTGCTTCTCAGCTTAGTGTTCTTATGAGCACTTTCACAGTTATTATCTGAGAGCTTTCTATGCCAATTGACCATTTTTGCATGTGTATATCGTGTAGCAGGTACGAAGATACTCTATGCCCTGGGATGTCGAGAAAATTTCCAACCCGAAAAGATCCTCGACCGGTGGGATTCGAATCTACGACCCTCAGCTTGGTCTTGCTGAATAGCTGCGCGTTTACCGCTACGGCTATCTGGGCCCCCTATTCAGCTCATATAAAGTCCGAAAAAAATAGACAAAATTACCAAAGAAATTGCTCAGACAGTACATAGCGGGAATTTTATCGAAAAATATGGCTTGACTTTCAAACAATTTCAGCATGGCAACGTTTTCTTCAAATGAATGACAGAATTTCAACCTAGTGTGAAATAATGTAACAAAAACGACCATAGTGTTTTCGCATCAATAAATTTATTGCTCAAGCTATGTTTTTCCAAGAAAACTTATTAGTTAATTTATTTTTGATTTCCAACAGATTTGTAATAAAATTTTTCAAAAAACTTTTCGATATTCTTTATAAAATTTTAGTAGAATTAAATTCTTTGATAAATATTGAAGGGTGGATTTTGAACTTTTGAACTTGTTTATACTTTCAAAGCAAATTCCCACTGATGGACATCCATTTCTTCTACGTCTACTATTTATTAGCAAATTGATTCCGGAATATGTTCCCGGATTTACCTAAAAAATGTTACTTATGGGGATTAGGGGCATAATGGACACATTGAGCAAATACTTAGGTTAGGATCATAAAATGGCAATATTTTTCAGTTATTCTCGGCTGGTTTCCACGTTTCTAATCAGTACAACGTGCTGCTTATATTCCTGGTGAGACAAATAATACCGAATTTAAAAAAAAAACGAGATAGAAAACTAGGTCGAAAATAAGGCTGGTAAAAGGTATCAAGGCAAAATGAACACTGTCGTAGAATTTAGTTAAAACATTATTAATAATGGGTGTCTAACGTTCTAATAGGTAAAAGGAAATCCCACCCCCTATTAAATAAGCAATAAAAGCAAGTTAGTTTGCTCAAAAAATAGATTCTTACACCGCTTTGCTTATAAAACAATTTGGAGCTGAGAAAAAAATTAAAGTCAAAGTTCAGAAGATTATTGAAACAAACCATATATTTTACCATCAGACTGTTCATATGCAATACAGATATCATACAGTGTATGAAATTTTAATGAAATATGCATATGTATGTTAATTATGCCCCTAATCCTCCTAATCTTTCAAAAGTTCAGTTTTCCCTCGCAAATCCTCAAAAAACAAAAATCGATTCTGTTAAATCTTATTTATTTCGCTGAGAGTTCCACAAGAATCCCTTTAAATAGTATTACCAAACATATTTTTTCATATTCTTCCGCTATGAACATCAAAAGCCCATAAGAAATAGTTCTCAAATACATAAAAAATGCGTCAAAAATTCTTCTATGTTGTCTATTTCTAGAAATTTTGCTTCAAATCCCTGGATTATTCAAGAATTGGAAAGAACATTGTTTTTGGAATGTCTCTTGCCTTCGAATCTTCAAAGGAAATTTGTTGAACAATCCCAGGAAAACTTTTGCTTCCAAAATAAATATAGCGGTAAGAGAATCTGTAGGGAAACAAATTGCAAAATAACAGGGCAGGGAGAAAGGATTTATTAAGATAATAATAAAGAAATTTGTATTGATCTTCCTTAAAACACTTCTTCAGAAATAACTTTACTTATTATTGGCAGAATCCATATTCTTGGTTCGAATTTTTGTGCGATACGAGGGTGGAATATTATAGGCTTTTTGGCAGAATTTCAGAAACTCAGAAGACAAGGACGAATAGATTTCAAGGAAATTTGTTTTATTTGTAAATTCATTTGACATTAACTATCCTGTAGTTTACCTCTAAAGAAAAGGTTATAAATAATCACTTAACTATCATTGTACCGTTGGCCATCTATTGCTTTATAAGCTTCAACATTTTGTCGTTTCTCGTTCCTACGCATGATACTTTGAGGAACTTCGTACAAATATCTTTCCATACTCAAAAATGCAACATTTCAAAGAATCTATAAAAAGGTAGATTGTAAAATTTTTGAGAAAAAAAAAAATGCAGAATTCTTATACGTATAGTTTTTGGTTTCGGAAAACCCATCAGAAATTCCTCAACGAATTTTCGAAGTAATGCAAAAGTTTTCCTTAAGAAGTTCATTAAAATCGTACACTACGAATTTCACCACGTTATGTTCTTAAAAAATATCGGCAATATTTCTGCTTTAAACTTCAACTTTAATCGATAATAGACCCTTCAGAAAAGTTTGTTCATTATGTTCATTATAGTACCATGAAACTGTCGAGTTCGTAAAAAATAATATCAAAGATTTTGGTTACAAATACTTTCAGTAAAAATTCCATCCATTTTAACACCAATCATTTTCTATTATAAAAGACGAAGGAAAAAGAGCATGAATTTTTGAAGTAAATCCTACATGGACCACTTACGCTTTTCCCTGAGGTACATTGTCAACAAGTTTCATTCTACGATATAATTCTTGAATTTCAATTTCTTGAACAGGAATTTAGTATTTTTTTCCTAAATTATATTTAAGCGCCAATTGAACCAAAAAAGTTCTTTCTATTTTTTTGTATATTTTTTATGGAGTGGTTTTCGGTCTAAAAAATTAAGAGTGGATACGTTTTAAAACGTTATTTATGGAAGAATTCTGAGATTATCTTTCGGAAAAATTGGAGTTATTTCCAGAGCCCGAAGAAATGCTTGAGAAACTGCAACTCTGATAAAAAATTTGTTTGTTAAATTTCCAATCGTTGAAAAAAATTCAAAAAAAAAATTCTCTGGAAAATACTTAGATGAGTCTCTGGTATTTTTTCGGAAATCTTAGGGAAGCAATCATGTAATTCTCTAGGAAATCCCTGAACAAATTGCTTGGGAAATCTTTGAATATTTTCGCGGAAGAGTGAAAGAACAGTTGAACTTATTCCGTTAGGAACTACATAGGAATGTTAGAGTTTTTTTTAACATTTCTAAGTTGGGCATTTTTGAATAAATAAACAAAATTTGTTTTGAGAGAATTAAGAAGAATTCGTGAATCGTTTTTGGTGAGATTCCTAAAATTTTTGTACTATGATTTGGAGAAATCCTCAATAATTCCTGAAAATTCGAAACAAATTATTAATGAACTTCTGGAGGATAATTTAAATTTACAATTAGAATTTAAAGGTAATAAGTACGTAGAGGACCTTCCAGTAGAAATCATTAAAATAATTTCTAATGCAATCTATGGCGGAATTCTTCAAGAAATTGTTTAAGCAATTGGATTCTTACACGGGTAGAAATCAGAATCCAAAATCATGATTATGCACCTGGATATCATGATTCCTGTGTGTTTTCATTTTATGAAAATACACCATGATTTGGGCTCACGATATCATGAGTCAGATTGTCGTAATGCGACACAAGTTGCAGCTAAGTGCTCGAAATCATGCATCGAATGCTCGAAAATCATGATTCGCGCATCCATTTCGGATCTATTTAGGGTTCATTCATTTATTTCATAACGCCAAAAATGGCCAGTTTTGACACCCAGTCACCCCCTCGTAACGCATTTTGTATGAATATTCTACAAATTTTGTATGAGCCGTAACATCACGAGGACACCTACCCACCCCCTTTAGCGTTATGAAATTTGTGAATGAGCCCTTATATTTCTGTCAGTCAACCCGATAAAATGAAAACAAAAAAAAAAACAAAATATTGAAAAGCAAGATTCGAACCAAGAACCTTCTGATTGAGAGTCACGTACTTTACTACACTACCAATCTATCGTGATGAATGATGTGTGATCAATGCGAATGACGTGAAGCAAAGTGCACCGCTTTGTGTTGTCGCTCTGGATGTTGCGTTTATGAAGAATCATGATTATGGCTTCTGAAACCATTA
This sequence comes from Aedes aegypti, assembly GCF_002204515.2. Lineage (NCBI taxonomy): Eukaryota > Metazoa > Arthropoda > Insecta > Diptera > Culicidae > Aedes > Aedes aegypti. The sequence continues at coordinate 231,438,334 of NC_035107.1, read as the reverse complement.
TTTGTCGTCCTGATATCATGGCCTAATCAATTTATGAATTTCATGACTTGTAAATCATGGTGTGGGAATCAGATTTTTCTCCGTGTAGAGAAATTTTCTGATGAGATCAAGGAATGACTTTCCGTGGGAATCCCAGGACGAACTCAAACTACGAAACTAATTCATGAAGAAATCCCCGATGAAATTCTTAGAGGAATTTCTTCAAAGCACATGTTTGAAGACCTGAAAAGTTCGTGAAAGAATCACAAATAACAGTTGTGAGTTTTTTTTTTTAAGAATTCTTGAAGGATTTTTGACTGGATCAAATTACAAATTACAAATATTACTGATGTGACACGAAATGAAACAAAATAACATGTAAATAAAATCAATAGGGGAAGGGGTGGCAAAATGAACACCTTAAGGATATCATCTTGTTTCTGATAGAAAAATGAGGATAATATATAATTTTATCGCACAAGATCAAAAACAGGGATATTGGCTAAAGCAGGAACACGAATTCAGACCGAAATAGCTAAATTTTCGCATATTTTTATCGCTAGCAAAAAACAATTGAAATGTTCATTTTACCTGCACTATGTGGGTAAAATGAACAGCTGTTGGTGGTAAAATGAACATCATACAAAAATCGTGAGCAAAACTAATATTTTTAACAATTTTCGCTGCATTCCCGAAAATATATCTATAAATGATTGTAACCCATTCAAGAAGAAATGTAAAAGTTTCAGATTTGACATCATATCACAACGATATTCCCATCACTGAAAAACCTCAAGACCTTCGAGCCAAAAGTTACGTCAGCTCCAATTTTCAAACGTGGTTTTCTAAAATCTTAGTTTTCGTTGATATTTTCACTTCAATTGACCTCCGTATCAATCCGAACACTCGGATATATGCTCTAAATCGTCCGTGCGTGATAAAAATTCATTGAAATTTGTTTTTTCTTGGTAAAAGGCACGGTGTTCATTTTACCACCCCTGTTCATTTTACCACCACTTCCCCTACAAATCAGTTAAAATTATGAAATTTGTTAAAATCGTGATTATTGCTATCGACATTACTTATGTAAAACAAGTATTTGCTAAGCCCCCCCTAGGCCCCCTCCAGAAAAATATCCTAGCTACGCCAATGCCGATACGGTAGGCTTAGTTGGGGCTGACTAGCTTGATGGGCTGGTGGCTGTTGATTTTGATTCGTGCGCTGGAGTACACGCCCTCGTTCATGCAGGAAATCGAAGAGTTCTTCAAGATCGGGTAGCTCTCGACTACCCAATCTTGTCTCCCATAGCTCCTGTGTTTCCTTGTCCTGTTTTCACTATTAAGAGTTCCGTCAATCCTGCTACCGATATCCATGGCTATTCACGTGTTGTGTTTCACGCAAATCTCAATTAGTTTGGATAGTGACATACCACGATTATCTTTAGTGATTTTCGGGGAGTCCAAGATTGCGTCGATATGAGTGTCCATAATCGGACGCTTCTCCTTATAAGCATCTTCTAGGATCTTCCACGTCGAAGCATAATCTCCGTTATAAACTACTTCTTGGTCGATCTTGTCTTTAGCCTCACCGTTAAGTGAGTTTCGGAGATGAAGGGTTTTCATGGCATCGGTTTCGCTTGTGTACCTAGCCATGATACTCTGAAACAAGCTTTTAAAGCTGTACCAGTTTTCAAGCGTTCCGTTAAAGGTAGGAAACGAAGCCTGCAGATGAAAAGCTGGTACCTGTACATACACTGGAGCCTCAGAGAATGTTTGGGGCGCAAGGATGTTCCGAAACACTTACAATTTCAATTGGTGTTGGGCGGGGCTTGCTCGATTCGCGTTTGTAGTATCACGTACACTTCGTTGTGCATTTTCCCGAATTTTGCGAGCTCCTCGTGCTGTTATTTCCGAATACACTTTCTCGAAAAGAAAAAGTCGAAAGTCAGCTATTCGGCGTATCGTCTCAACGTGTAGCTGGAGTAGATGGATGCTGATGTCCTCTCACAATGTTTTTGGCATTTGTTGCAGCTTATCGGTAAGCAGAGCCTGTCGATCCCCTTTTACTTCCAAGCTCCGCATTATAATGCGTCTCGTCATTAATTCCTGCTGTGAAATAGTAGGAATACGATCCCTTTCATTCTCTCCGCTATTCTCAGGGTGGCCATCGACACGGGAAAAACGGGAAAAGACGGGAATTTGAATCCATCGGGAAAAAAGACGGGAAAAACCGGGAAATTGAGATGGTCACCGGGGAAATTATTCTGAACAAACATTATCAAGCTCTACCCGAGCAAAGTCGGATAACTGGATGATATTAAAATAATAACAACTTTTATTATCGCTGTTATTATTTTGAGATTATGTTATCAATGGTTACTGAATGATAACAAAATTTGTTATCTTTGTATCCGTGATAAAATCTTTTGACAACAGTTTGATAACAAAATATGTTATCACACATCTTTTCCATAACATTTTTAAAACATATATTATTAAACAAAGTTGACTTTTCATCATACAAAATTTTGTAAAATTATTTGAAGTGTAAGTTCAACCCAAAACACTCACCTCTCAAAATTTTTCCTTGATATATGAACATAAAATTCAAAAATATATGATGATGCAAATTTAGTTATCAACTTGAACTCAGTGATAACATAATTTTTTATTACTTTGTTATTCGACAAACAAATTTGAGTTCTAATTTTTGTTATGTTGGCTGTTTATTCATCCAAAGTGATAACAAAATCAGTTATCAAATGATGATAACCAAGAAACAAGATTTGTTATCATTTTGCTGTTCAACTTTGCTCGGGTAACTCTACAAACCACCAAAAATGGGTTGCAGTAAAAAGTTGTTCTGGTTGACGATATTGCCATTAAGCATCTGTAATTTTGGACAAATAACTTTCAAACATAAATTGTCTACAAAGCAAACTTCTTGGAAAAATTTCACTTTTCTCATTATTTAGCAATGTTTCGGAATATTCCATGATGTTTTTCTCTTACTATTAGGGCTTGAAGTTTTTTCTAAGTTATCTGAATCGAAATTTTGAATTAGAGTTTCAAAACTTTACGCAGAAGGTTTAAACACTCAAACATATTGGACTAAAAATTTTCTTTAGTTACTGAATGATAAATCAAAAGATTCTAATATTCTTGAAACAAACCATTATTTATAAGCTTAATGTGTAATTAGTTAATTAAATTACTAAGAATTGAATAAGCGAGGTGAGATACCTACATGTTTCAACATGTAACAAAGCCACCATCCTTATCTCAAATTGATTTGCTTTAGCGAATTCTTACCTTCACTTATTTTCTTTTGCGAACTAGGCATATTGTTGATAAATATGAGGTTGATAGTTTTTGAAACCAATTCCTATCAAAGTGAAACAAAAGTGCAATGAATAGAAACCGTGTTATTAGCACAATTGAGGGGATTAGTAACAATAGGCTGTTAGTGACGAAACACTATTTTTGAGAAAATCGACATCGAAAATGTTTTTTAGGCAATTTTTCATTCCATACAAATTGTATGGGAGCCAAAAAGACAAGCCAAGCTTCTACGAATTATATTAGGGTAAGTGTTCCCTTAGTTGTGGGTGTTCCTATAGTTGCGGTAGTGCCGTTTTCACTGATTTCATTAAATTAGCCACAGAACCGACACTGCCAATCGACGTATTGGCTTGTTGATACACGAAATAGTTGAAAAGAGCGTTCAAATTGCTTTAAAACTGATGAAATATTACTAAAATTGCTTAAACTCTTATTGCTTGTACCAATAGTTGCGGTAAAGTGTTCCTATAGTGGAGGATCCCATAAGAAAACCACGGATAGTGCAACTATAGGAACACAAATTAAAAATATACCGCAACTAAAGGAACAGTAAACCAATGGACCAATGCACGCGTTCACTAATTTGACGTTTGAGCGGTGCCGAATTCACTAGTTTCCATGGTTACCTAAATAACACGGCACCGCTAAAACGTCAAATAATGAATCCGTGCATCGGTCCATAGTGGAGGTATTATTTTTCACTGACATGCCGTGGATTACTGCGATGAAATATTTTTTCTCATTAAGCCAATGGTCGTTACATCCCGCTACAACACTACCATGTACATTAATTGCGCTTCTTGAATTTAGGCGGTTAAATGAAGTTCAATTGTGCTTAGTAGTGCCTCCACTATTGGTACATCTACCCTATGTTGTTTCTATTGGACGGAAAAAGGACGTAAAAATATCGTTGGAAAGCTTGGAAAACAGTAAAATTTATCAGTGTACTGAACTTATATACCGATCAAAATATCACCCATTTGGGCCCCAATTGAAAACCAGGAAAATTTTGAAAAATATACCAGGAAAACCGGGAAAGAGCGGGAATTTCATAATGGATATTTGGTGGCCACCCTGTATTCTGCAACCCAGCGAGTGCATCGAGTATGTTTCTTCGCTTAACTTTGCTCGATGGTCCACTGGGTGTGTCGCTTTCACTCATGACCGATCTTCAGCTTCTTCTTGGCTGCACAAACATACGCGTCTCGTGTACTTTTAAAATCAAGGTTTTTCGCACTGTTTGTACAACACGACGGTATCGAACCCACAAGCACAATGTCAAACCGTTTGACATTTGCTTTTCGCCAACATGGCTACCAATTAGTCTCCCCTGCTACGAGCACTGTTGTCGAAGCCTTTTCGCCCAGATGGCTACCATTGTGTCTCGTGCCATGGGCCACCACTGTGTTTGTGAATCTTAGAAGAAAACAATATGCACCCTGTCTCGAAAAACACCCAGAATCTGGGTGAAAATATTTACAATTGGGTAGTATTTCCAAATGCATTTTGATGAGTCTGGAAAGAGTGTGCAAGTTGATTGACGGAAAACACAAAAAAAAAACTGTGTATGACGAGCGTATGCAAGTGGTCGTGTGTCACTAAGCTCTATAGCTTTGCGCCAAGATAGTGATCGTCCAATTTCCGCGGGCACTCACTCTTGGTGGTGAAGTAGCACCTACGCGTAATTTGACCTTTAGCACCCGGTACTAAACAATCACTCGTGAACGCCGGAAACCATTCAAAATTCCTCCTATGGTCCAGGAGAACGGACCAAAAAATAGCTTAGGTTCAGGTTTCGGCAGGAAAATCGTATGCTTGCGCACACTGTCGAAAAACCTTGAAAATAACAAGGTTAGGTTTATTTCTAAATTTTGGCTAATACAATGTTGTCAGGGTTGTCAGGTTAAATTCAAAAATTTATCTTTGTATCGCAACACATAAAATCAAAAGGAATTAAAACATCAACCAAATTACTCAATTTTTACTGTTCAGGTGTATACTTCCGGAAGCTCTCTCCGAGCAATAAGCTAGTATGTACTTTGAAAAATGGAAGCCTCCATGATTTGGGCAGCATTTATTTATCACGATACGCTTAAATTTGAAATGCTTGTTATTGAAATGAAACTTCAAGATACATGCAAGAATCGGAATTCTGTTTAAGATACAGAATGTATATGCATAATACTTGAATGCATAATATCCTTTTTTAAATTACTTATAAATTCTTAAAATTGTTAAAGCATATGTGACGAATCAGCCATCCGTTTTTTTTTCAATTGACAGAATAGAAAGACTGACATGTACAGCTACCCATGGAACCCAAATACATAAATCATATGCAAATCATCACCTCTTAAACCGATGTCGAAACGAGCGTTTTATCCAGTTAGAATGGTATCAGTTTACCTCCTGACCTCGTAGCCTTCCCAGCATTTGTATTAAGGGTATGCGATATGGATTTTTTCCATGTCGATACGAAACGAAACGATACGCGGAATATCTTGCGCTGATAATGACGAAACGAAACGAAATTTAAAAATGTTTCGTGTAACTCGATACGAAATCAAATATCTCACGGAATTTTTCGAAACGAAACGAAATTTTTGAATTTGTTTCGCGGAATACACGTTTAAGTTGTTTTTTTTCTTGTCAAAAGCTGAAAATTTGACAATAGGCATAAAAAAACGTCTTTTCAAATCCTTTACCATATGAAAACCTTAGCGTTGCTCAGCGAAATCCTTACATGTTTTGGTTAGACCCTGTTCTGTTTGTTTGAAATCTTCTTAATAACTTTATAAGGTTTCATTTCAACATATCTGACACTCACACAAGGCTATGAGTTGGTTTAATTTAAATGTTACAACTAAGAAGTGGGTCGAAAAGCAGGTACAAACATTTAAAACAATCTCAAAAATATTGAGAGGAGTCCAAAATTATTTTGATTTTTAAAAATGCCTTACAATTTTGTTAATCATGTGGATGTGATGTTATGCTAATATATACCATTAAACACGGAAGAATGATATTCATTTTTTTGCTGTACTTTATGCTTTGTGGCTTGAATGAATGTGATTGGGGACACAAGTCGATAAGTGATCATGAAAACACTAAACTGAGAAGCAGACTCTGGCCCAGATGGAACATAACGCCAGGAAGAAGAAGAAAAATAAGTAGAACAGAGGAATCACTGGAATATTTGCTTTAGTATTTGCTGGAGTATTGAATTAAATTAAATTAAAAAAAAAATCCATCAACACATACCTAAAAAATCAATCAAGATAAATTAAAGAGCTGCAAAAGTAATAAACTTCAAGAGATATTGCGACAGCAACTTAACCAGGGTTGCCTGTTGGGGTTAATTTAGAAGTTCCTAATAAATTTTCTGGAAAAGCCTTGCATAAAGTGTGAATTAATCCTTGGAGGGATCAAATCTGGATGAATGCAAACTTTTAGAGTAAACCTTGTAGAAAATACTGAAGGTATTTCTATTATTTTATAGAGCAAATACTGGAGTAATGATCCTATTCCAAAATCTGTGAAGGAATTTCTGGACGATTTCTGGAAGAATTAAGGATTGTTGATATTATCTCATTTTCAGATTCTTTGTTTAAAACTGACAACAAAATCACAATTTCACTAAATTTTAAGCAAATATTTGAAAATTTCGAAAAAAAAAAGTTTTGAACTTGGACTACATAGCATAGAGGAACCGGAAATAAGATTGGCAAGTTTACCCATGTTCATTCAGACAATCCGTCTTTCAATGAGCAAAATTTAATGTTTGGTTTATTTTTTTTCTCGAGATTTAGATGTGCGAAAATCGAAAAAAAATTTTTTTTTGCGCTTGAAATAACCTAGGTACCCCACCAAACTTGAATCTAAATCCGAAACCAGTGTTGATGGTGCATGCAATGCATGAATCAAATTTATAACTGATTTGTGATTTTTACTAAAACAAATCGTAGTGGGCTTCGTAGCCGTGCGGTTAGCGGCGTCAGTCGTTTAGGCGTATTGTGCTACGGAGTGTGGGTTCGATTCCCGCCCCAGTCGGAGAAAACTTTTCGTCAAACGAAAAATTCTTCATTGGTCCACTGGTCGTTCCGTGTGTCCGTTGTCTAATGTTAGTTATGTTCAGTCTGTGCAGCCTCTGGCTGAAGACGGTGTAAATTGTCTTTTCATCAAAATCGATCGAACGATGGCGAAACTAGAGAATTTTGAAACTTGATGTCGGTATTGAAAAGGTTAAGACCTTTGCCTTGCGGCCAAATTCCAATGGGACTCTGCACTGTTTTGATTTTATATGGGATTTTGACTTTTACTGGCCTTATTGTTTACAAATTTCATGAAAGAGTGAAAGGGAGAGAAACATTTTTGTGCAGAGCCCCATACCTGTAATAATATATTATCAATATTCGCATTTTTTTTAATTGGGTCGTGAGGAATTATGTCACGTTATAAGAGGAGAGAGGAGTTGGTGGTGTGGTACAGCGTGAATAAACCTAGATTCATTTTTTGATATAAAATAATGTATGCATCTTCCTTGTTTAAGGTGGACATAAATCGAAGGCATACCTCAGAATTTCAAGACCACAAATCTAACGAACCCGACAGCGGTTCAAGCTGAACACTTGATCGATTGGCCATCGAGTAACCAATCGATAGAGTTTTCAGCTTGAATAGAGTCTGGTTCTTTAGATGTGTGCTCTTGAAGATTTGAGGTGTGGCTTTGGATCACCCAAATCAACGCGATTTTTATGGCGACAGCGACAAACAATCGCTGTGATTTCGCTGCTACATGTAGAGTTTTATGACACAAAAACGAAATTGCGGAGAGCCTTTACTCATTGATGCGTGCTATTAGTTTTATCTTCCATTCTCCTACTACTCTTATGCCGAGTTGAAAGTGACGTCATAGCGGGAAAGCAAGAGAGAGAACTAATGCGCGCATCAATAATCTGCACCACCTGAGCAAATTCAGAACATCAGGGACTCACGCTCCGCAGCTTTTTTCGACATTTGTGTACAAACAATTTTTGCGATATAATGACGGATTTGCTCCCCGGAGGAAACCGTGGTTTTGCTCTCTTCATTCTTATGGAAGATAACATTGCGGTAGTTCATCAAACGCAGTTGTTCCTTTCCTGGGCTATTCGCCGCGAGGAATTTAGGGCATATGGGCGTTTTTTAAAACTTTACAACGGCAGTGCAGTTTATCATATCCTGCGGACCAGTCAATACTACAGTCAGTTATGGATAGCACACAGATATGGATCAAAGTTGGATTAAACGGAGAATATCTCATCAAATAGAGTAGCAATTACGCAGAACCCATTATACCTACGTGAACCATAAGTCTATACAGCATCGCAATCAACAATAACATGCTTAAACACATTTGTTCCATTCGTAGGAAATAAAATGTCATACATATGCCTAGAAGCGTTGATTCATATTTGTGGGACCCATACCACAGATATGAAGACGATAAGACGATTCCTAAAGAAACGCCAAAACGTATGCTTTCACTAGCACACCATTCGTTTGCTTCGCAGATAATTTGCTGTTATAGTGTTCTGATCCATGATGTGAGTCGATTTGATCCATAGTGGTTTCTGCGCTCGTGTACATACACGGTACATGTCACCAACATTACTTAAAATTTGCTGGTGGAAAATATAAACAAAGATCAGCTGTTCCCAGCAAAATCAAATGGCAGTATTTTCAACCAGCATATTTGCGCATGTGTTCGTGACACCACTCGGCGAGAGCTCAATGATACGGACCCATTTTTGACTGTAGCTGCTGGGAGTAGAAGCTAACACTTTGCTCGTTTTTGTTCGAAATTAAACTCGAATTTCGCGAAATTCCGTTTTATTCCGTTTGTTTTCAATTTTCCGTGGAAATATTTTAACAATTTGGCGAAACGAAACGAAATAGCAAAATACAAATTTCGCCTGTGCGAGTTCCGTGGAATTCCGCGGAATTTCGTTTCGAAGCGTATTTGACGGAATCATTCGGTATTTCGCATACCCTTAATTTGTATTACCTATCCCATGAAGATGGTAGCAATCTCGTTTCACGTGGAAATTCAAATTTTCTGCATTTAATTTCCAAACGACATGAAATGCCCGTTCGTTAGCAATCGCCTATAGCACTGAATACATGTACATATGTGAAATGGGGTTGTAACTATTCATACAGAAATAGTGCAATTTAAATTAATCCTAGAAGGGTGATACATGTAAGTGACGCACAAAGTAGTAGTAGAAGTGACTAAAAAATACTATTCCCGATGACAGATGACCTTAGCGATACAGATCCATTCCACATCTTCAAAGTCAAATTGGATGTGACGGTGTTTTTTTCAGAAGTCTCTCGTACGACCTCGAACGTCATCAGCCGGGTGTGTCAGCCTGGTGATGGTGAAAGATTATCCCGTTCTGTCGTCAAATCAGGTGGAAATGTCACACTGCGCGAGCTGTGATTGACATGAAAAAGTGATATCATCCCCAGGCAGCCACAATTAAAGGTGATTAATGGAATTGTATTGTTCAGTGCTATTTGGCCAATTGGAAGCTCAACCCTTCTAGGAAAGGATCAATCGTTGTGCTTTTCGTTATTGAGAAATGAAGATGAATGGCGTCACTGACGTCAATTTGAATATTGATTGAAAAGATTCGTTGGTGTCGGAAAATACTAGTCAGTCTGGCCTAGTTAACGGGGAACTCTCAGAAACTTGTTTTCACTGAGCAAAATTGATTCAAATTGTTCAAGGAGAAAGCTCTGTATTCTTTGTTCATTATATTTTATTACAGTAAATCTTTAAAGCACATTCGCTTATTTTTGTTGGTTGTTATTTTTCACTTATTTCCTTTTTATCAATTTTTATATTTAGGGATATATTGCTGTTTGCGTTTGACGTGCAAATCCAGTCTAACTGAGCTTCAAATGCGGTAACACAAAGTAACCAAAGGATACTTAGCAACCATGATCCATATCACCGCCAACCTAGCAAAGAAAATCAATCTTTGACTTCGCCTTCCTTGTTGAAAATCTTACCGCGTTTGGTGTTCCTGCATTTGATATTTGGATTTCAAACGCACACAGCAATATATGCAAGAGAGTGACTAATAATCTTTACAAGTTGACACATAATAGTGTGGGTACACAGCAAACAAATCTCAAATTTACATGGGGCACTTAATTTTTTATGATAATCATGTAAAAGGAGTTGCAACTGAACATTCCACGATAATTAATGTGAACTGTCTCATTGCATTCGAAAATGCTTGCAATCTTGAGTGAAACTGAAACATTTCATGATCTCACATCCAACTTTCGCCAATATTGCATGCTTTCTTGCATCATGAAAGTGAAATTGCAAAAAAGAATACTCGGTTTACATTATTCTACGCTGAATATTCTGTCAAAAATAATGCACATGGATGGATCGACGGCTTTTCATGTCATGTGCATTATTTATAATTGAATTTTCAGCGTGAAAATCATGTAAACCGAACCGTTTTGCATGCAACATTCTTCGAGATAAGACGTTTCGCGTTCAATATTAAGGATTTTGGTAACAATGTTGCATATAATCAGTCTTGGGAACTGTGACCACAATTCACCACAGTTCATCGATTCTGCCATTCCACCAAAACACAAAGCAGCAGCAGCATCAATACCATCAGGCGTTGCGCTGCCAACGGTTCACACACTGCTTGATTGTTTTTGTCTCTCCACTATGACCATTTTCGGGCAGCCATTCCAAGCTGAATGATTGAAAAAAGTGTTAAATCATTCAATCGCTAATATTTCACTTGTGTTTTCAACTAATTGAAATCTATTAGCTCTAACAGAAAGACTACAATCATTCCGTTACGATACATATAAACAAGTTCAATTTCATACTGCCTTTATCGAGCAAAAATGCAAAACCCCGAAAACCGCAAAAATCGTGTCACCACTGTGCTCGAGTTATTTCGCATTCGGGGTTGAAAAACGTTAGGAAGAAGAAGATTACATTTTTTGAAGAGCCGTGACATTTTTTGTTTTGAACCGTCATGGTTTGCTTTGGATTTTGATGGTCGTGTAGAAAGATGTAAATGTAGAGGCGGTAAATGTTTGCTCCAGTACTTTTCTCATCCCTGCATATAATTGATGTGTTTATAGGTTTTAATACATGAGAAATGGCTTTGCATGATTGAGGCTGAAATTACGTTACGTGTAAATCTAAGATATTTTTGGTGTGTAGTTTAGTCAATTAAGGTAGATTTTTTAGTACTCCATAGCAAAGGAACTTGCGGATTTTCAAAATTTTCTGTGTACTATATTCCTTGTTGTCTATTATCTTGAACAACTATTCTTAAACATTTACGGTGTCAATATTTTTTTTAAATCTCCCAAGTACGCACGTAGATCTCAATTCTGTATTTTAGCGAGTTTTTGCATGATCAAGATTACACGTTGAGCTCTATTATTCATCAAGTTGTGGGCTTCGTGGCCGTGCGGTTAGTGTTACCAAGCACTTAGCCGCAATACGTCAAGGAGTGTGGGTTCGTTTCCCGCTTCAGTCCGGAAAACTTTTCGACAGGAACGTGGTTCGACTGGGCCATTGGGCGTTGCATGCTAGTCCGTTTCCTAGTGTGGTGCTTCTTTCAAAGGACTAAATCGTCCATTGGAAGCATTAACGTGTCGTTGTTTTTAGGATTAACTTTATGAGTATTCTGATTATATACTACTTTAAAAACATATCAAACAATCAATAATGTTTATGTTTTTGGAAGTTCAATAAAAGCACCATTTATCCAAAGGATTTTGGATCATATAGAAATATTACTAAGTTAAATGAATTTAGCAACATTTTTTTCTAATCTTTTTGAGCATGTAGTTTATCTTTGATTCTGATATTCAAAGAAACTTGATTTTGATCCAGCAAATCTACCTATTATTTGGAGGTCATTCAATGTGTGGTTTTCTGCGTTCCCTTTGATCCTGATAATCTTTTAAACTGTGGAATAGAATTCTTACGCTTCCCTATACTTTTGAAAGTAAACTTTCCATACGCGCTGATTATAGTGCCATGGGGAAAATACACATAAAAGTACGTTATCTTTGCTCTCTGCTCCAGTCAGCTCCAACCGATATTATGAGGTTTCAATATAAACCGCGGTTTGTCAATACCGTGGCATTGGCGAATTTTCGGCTGCCAAGCCCGCGACCGCGCCATTGCCGGTAGTGGTCGCGGTTGTTTTCGTTGCTTGGTTTCGAGCCCTGTTTGTATCCAGCAGTATCAGAAGCCACATCCCCAACAGAATGACGAAAAAGGATATGTACTATCGGTACAGCAGCAATTGCAGCAGTAGCCGCATCGCACCGGATGTGAACGAACGTGTGCCAAATTGCCAATTTTTGTCGGTCGTACAAATAGCGAACGAGAGTTGTACTTTGTTACCTGTGCAGAGTACAAAATTGTTCCGAAAGAAGCAGCACCATCATCCGGTTCTGGTCTCGCACTCGGTTGGTGAGATTCTGTTTGTGGTCTTTCTCGGATTCTATCACATTTGCTAAAATGTCATTTGCCAGAATTCCATACGTCCGATTTGTTTTCTTTCGGAAAGACCATTCGCCCGAAAAACCGTTTATCCAAATGATTCTACGACTAAATCTTCTAAATCAAACTTTCTGAACGCATGGGTTAGATACCTTGATTTACTGGATATCTACACCATGATTTCATCTGAGCCATAGGTTCCCAAACTTCTCAGAAGCACAACGCACCTGGCCGTTCGGCTTATTTGTCGCGAACCAACCAAGGAAAACAAACTAAGATAATTTTTGATATTTTGGAATACAGCACCCTAGTAACTGAATATTTCGATTATTATTGAAGTTAAAAGGAACTCAGATTTACTTTGATAAAAACACTAATCTGACAAATTTCCACAATATTATTTTTTTTAAATATGTTGTTACAGAAATTTTGGGCTTTTCCCATATAAAATTCGTGACAAGTTCATTTGGAAATTAAATCTGTCGGATACTATTCGTAAGTGAAAAATTTCTCTGACAGAATATTCTCCTACTTATCAATCTTGACTCATTTCGAAAAAAAAAAATCCGAGGTACATGAATGTTCACATGTCGAGACATCGTGTAACTGATTCAAAACCAGGGTACTTTTGTGCTCCACCTTAACCGACCAGATTTGAATAACTTGCAAAATTGCTTGAAAAAGCAATGGTACACTCAGAAACACAGGTACCGTCAAACGGGGCTTCTTTTACCATTATTTCCACATTCTTTAACTTTGAGGATTTGTAACTCTTAGAATTATGGATAGATGTTGATAATTTTTGCCTATATTTAAGTTGTATATGTACGTAACAAATGTGCAAAATATGAGGCAAATCCATCGAGAAATAACAAAAATGCTTGAATAGCGAAAAAAGTGTGTCCTTCACTACAAAAAAGGGGCTACTTTGGACATTTTCACAATTTGCTAATGAAATGATTTTTCCTTATAATTTTCAAAGTGATTCAATAGATTGTCGTCCACTGTGATGTTATTGAACATTTTTCATTGATAAACTTAATGTAGAAAATTGCAAAGCTGGATAACAAGTTGACATAAACGAACGACGTAACTACTAGGTACTGCGATGATAAAGAGTTATGTACAAAAACTCTTTTTTTTTTCTTACTGTTATATGAACGATATGTTGAAGGATCACATTAATACCGATAACTAATTTAATACCAGTAATTAATTTTCATTAAAAACGCAATCTATAAAGTAAAGTTTAGCAAGATCGTAAAGAAGTAGGTTTGCTTTTGTAATATGCTTTTAGCTTCTTAGTAGTTTGGAGCTGGTTTAATTTAAGCATTTAAAGGATGCAAATGTTCTGTACTACAAATTCATGTAAAATATGACGAAAAATAGTTTTTTAGAGATTATGTTGTGAATTTGGCATTGGTACGTATTGAAATATGTGTGTTTTATATCTTTTCACTTTTATAAACATTTATTTTATTTTGTTATGTTGTGAAATACACAAACCAAAACATTATAATATAATGAAAGTCGCAAAAATAAGACCTTTGATCAATTATTTCAATTAAACAACAATTTTAAGCTAAACAAATCACAAGATTTTCATGAAACATGACGATTCGATAGTTTTGTGTTGCTCCCAATAAGTTTTCAAGATATGGGAAAAATTCAAACAATGTTTGTATAGCCAATGTTTTATACCTTGTGAATATTTATTCGGGCTTTTTTGAAATGTTTTCTTGTATATCCTGTTATTGTTGATGTTGTTCAAAGAAAAAAATCATGCTTAGTGTTAGAGCATATATTGGTTAGTAAAAGTGCTGAAGACACAAAATTGCTCAGATTAATATTTACGCTGCTAATAAATACAAAACGTGAGTGTCCAAAGTAGCCCCTGGAATCAAAAGTAGCCCCGTCCGACGGTAGTCACAGAATGACTAAATTTTAGTAATTTATTACTATTTTCTATCTGCCTTTCTTTCATCCTGCAGAGAATTTTATTCCTATTTGTCAATTCACCTGGGTTGACGCATCGCTAAGCTTCAACCCAGTTGAAATGACAGTTAGTATGAAAATTCACAGCAAAATGAAAGAGAGGCAGATAGAAAATAGTCATTAATGCATAAACTTTAGTAATTATGTGATTATTTTTATTTCTGAGTGTAAGAAACAATTTCGGTACTTTCAAGATGTATTTAGGCATAGCGTTTTTCCTTGGGCAAATTTTCTGAAACTATGCATTATAATTGTAATACTTATAAGAAGAAATTCAATGTAGCTGTAGCTTTCAAAAACAGCCCCTTTCTAAGTAAATCAAAAGTATATATAATGTGATCCGAATCTCTGCAATAGAAACTTAAATATTCCATGAGCAGACAGCATATCAGAAGGAAGCCCGGATTTGAAGTTTAAAAGCTTTACTCATTATACTTCATGACAGTTACATAAGCGTGTATAGCGTAAGATTATCAAAATAAACTAATTGTATTTTTGTGATTATTTTTGTTTGTGATCACAATTAAATTATTCACAATTATGAAAAAAGTGTTTGAATTATTGTCAAAATAAAAATGGTTGATGACAGTGAAGATTTTGAATTTATAATAAATCATTTAGAGCCGTGATGTTGATAAACAACAAACAGATAATGAAGAAAAATAAATGATAACTTTAACTTTATATCTTCAGTCGCATAAATACTTAATTGGAAAATACAAAACCAATACTGCACTGTGGGATGGGCACTTTTACTGAAAACATGTTTTTTTTTACCAAATCTTTTTCTTGTCCTTAATTATTTTTTTAAGGGTGCCATTTTAAAACAAAAATGAACAAGTGAAAGTCGCAATCATCTCTGAATTCATTGAAGCTCATAGAGCGAGTCAGTTTTGGCTTATCAGTTTACTCTAAATTATAAAGAATTCCATATAAAACTTGTCTTAGTTGTGGTATACACAGACAAAAAAAAGATTTTCAAAATATGAAGCGGATTTAAAAAAAATGGCCTTTTTTATTTGGTTAACTTTGGTCTAAATACAGGTGATTGTATTTACATCGCAAGATGGGCACTTTTATAGAAAAAATGTTTTCCTAACAAAACAATTTTTCTTGTCTTAAATGATTTTAAGCGTGTCATATTCTATCAAAACTAAACAAGTGAAAGTCACAATCATCTCAGAATTCAAAAAGCTTAATAAGCGAGTCAATTTTAGCATAGCTTCGACTGATTACGCATATCAATGGTTGCTGTTCCGTGATTGACAGAAGTCAGTGAAGAACCAACTAGAAGTTCGGAAGGGATTAAGCATAAGAATAAACATAAGTATTGATGACCGTACAACTCGTAGTTGCTACTTCGTGATTGACCGAAATAATCAAAATTGTACAGAAAACCAACAGATGCAGCTTGGGAGTAGCATATCATCTTCAATGTACAATTTCGAGAACTCCCAACTTAGTAATGTGAATAACGGCGCCGGCCACGTCCTTACGGTCATCGAGGAAGAGGAGGAATGGAGTTTTGTTAGTGGGAGAGTTTAAAAGCTACGTGTGATGCGATGCATGTAGCCTCAATTCAAATAGTTATCTATCAGTGCATCTACATTTGTAATGTCGAACAATTCAAAGGTTATTTAAATTAATTGCTATAAAACTATTAAATGAAATCTATTATTTCATGGCTGCTTGGGCACGCCAGGAGTTAATCATCAATATTAACCTCCTTTTCCCGAGCAGCCTAGATAGCCGCGTAGTGTCGGTAGCGGTTGTTTCAACTGGCTAAGAATTAACACTACGGACTGCCTGTTCCGGTGGTAAAAGTCCACCGCACAGGTGACCCCTAATTTATGGTGTGATGCGTACCGTGCCTAGGAATGAATGGTTAGGGGGGTCTAAATAAAACCTAACCGCTAACGGAGCCTGTGGGGTACCAGGGCGCCCTCCACAGTATTGAGTCCTTCCTGTGCTACCCGGAGCAATGGTGCAGGTGACCTTGTGTTTCTCCGAGATAATCGACTGCCCTTCTTCAGTCTCTACCCTGAGGCTTAATAAGGGTGGGATTATGAATATGTTGACATTTAATTTAAATTATCACCTATATGGATTCGCATTATGCGCTTTATACAATATATTCTGTGCTCTTACGCCTTTGGCGACTTTAAATAGATACCGATCTGGTTCTCGTTGGTCTTTTTCGTGCTGAGATTGCAAAAAGCTTAATCCTACCTAGTTTGGGTAGTGGCTACGGTTAGGTTAGCTCAGATCAATCTTCAGCATAAAAGAACAGCAACGATCAATCTTTGCAGACTCATGCAAAATGGTGCAGCCCAAGTGGTGCTAGTTCAAGAACCCTACATTCGCAGAGGGAACTTCTATCTAGGTAACCTTGTGGACCCAGTTTTTGCTACTTTCAGCAAACTTGAAATGGCAAACTCGCGCTCCATGCCCCGCGCATGCGTGCTAGTTAATAAAGCAATCGTTGCTACACTCATTTCTGAGTTAACTACCAGAGATGTATGTGCTGTCACAATCGATGTTTCTGTTGGTGACCTCAACAGGAAATACGTCTATTGTTCGGTATATTTACCACATGATGAACCATCCCCAACGGATGACTTCAAACGAGTTGTCGTACACTGCGTGACAAAAGGCCTTCCGCTGATTGTGGGCAGTGATGCCAATGCTCATCACATCATCTGGGGCAGCTCAGATATCAATTTGAGAGGCTCCAGTCTGATGGAATACTTAAGTAGTACAGACCTTGGATTACTTAACATAGGCAATCGCCCAACCTTCATGGTTTCTAATAGAGAAGAAGTGTTAGACATAACGCTCTGCTCGAATAGAATCAGTCACGAGTTGACGAATTGGCATGTATCAGATGAGGAATCATTATCTGATCATCGCTACATCTTCTTTGAACATTCAAATGTAACTGCGCAGACTTTGCGTTTTAGGAATCCCCGATCAACAAACTGGGAACTCTATATTGAATTGGTTGCGACCAAATTTCATGGATATTCTCCGTCCATTGAAAATCCAAGTGATCTGGATGATGCCGTTGATACTACAACATCCTACATTATGGAAGCTTTTGAAGAAGCATGTCCTCTGCGGTCTGTAAAGACTACAAGAGGGACCCCATGGTGGAATTCTGATCTGACTAGACTCAGGAAACAATGTAGAAGGAGTTGGAACAGACGCCGTTAAGCTGGATCAGAGTAGTTCAAGTCGGCTCGCAAGGCTTACAAGAAGGCTCTTCGTTCTGCTGATCGATCTGGCTGGAAAAACCTTTGTACAAATGTTTCCAGTTTGAGTGAAGTCAGTTGGCTGAACAAAATCCTTGCAAAATCTAAGGATTTCGAAGTGAACGAAATTCGCTTACCAAATGGTGACTTTACTTCTTCCGATGAAGAAGTTTTAGAATGTTTATTCAATACACACTTCCCCGGATGTGTGGACATAGCATCTACGGATGAACCAAATGTCTTTTCATGTAGTTACGAGTCTCTGGCCTCGGCTCGCAGTATCGTAACTAATGAATCGATTCAATGGGCACTTAATAGTTTTGCTCCTTTCAAATCTCCAGGAGCGGATGGGATTTATCCTGTTCTGCTCCAAAAGGGGTTTGAGTTTATCAAACATGTTTTGAAAAAGCTACTTGTAAGCAGTTTTGCTACCGGGTATATTCCCAGATCCTGGCGTGATATTACTGTAAAGTTTATCCCGAAAGGAGGACGTGCGTCGTATGAAGAAGCGAAGAGTTTTAGGCCAATCAGTCTGACCTCTTTTCTTCTGAAATGTCTGGAACGCATTATCGATCATCACATCCGTGATGTTTATTTGGCAAACATGCCTCTTCATGTGAATCAACATGCTTACCAATCTGGAAAGTCCACTGTGACTCTTTTACACAAAGTTGTATAAGATATCGAGAAAGCATTCGCTCAGAAGCAATCCTGCTTGGGTGTTTTCTTGGATATTGAGGGTGCCTTTGATAACGTGTCTTTCGATGCCATATTGGAAGCAGCACGAAACCATGGGCTACCTACAATGATTACCAATTGGATTCATCAAATGCTCAAAAACCGACATCTCTTCTCGACATTGCGTCAAGCAGCAATCCGAAAATTGAGTGTTTGCGGATGCCCCCAAGGGGGAGTCTTGTCACCACTTTTGTGGAATCTCGTTAGCAGATACGCTGTTGAGGCAACTCAATAATAGCGGATTTCCAACATATGGATTTGCCGACGACTATCTAGCTCTGATAGTTGGTATGAGCATAAGCACCTTATTCGACCTGTTGCAAAGTGCTCTTCAGGTAGTCGAGAGTTGGTGTCGCCAATATGGCCTTTCGGTTAACCCGAATAAAACATCTATTATTCTGTTTACGGAAAGACGAAACCGCGATGGAATTCGACCTTTATGTCTTTTTGGCACTGAGATTAATGTGACTGAGCAAGTAAAGTATGTCGGAGTCATTCTAGATTCCAAACTTTTATGGACAACTCACATTGATTTCAGAGTCAAAAAAGCTTGCATGGCCTTCGGTCAATGCCGGCGAACCTTTGGTAAAACTTGGGGCCTCAAACCCAAATATATCAATATTGGCATATGGATGTCTTGTGTGGTGGCAAAAGGGCGAAGTGAGAACAATCCAATCAAAATTGGCCATCTCCAAAGGATGTGCTTGATGGCGATGTCTGGTGCGTTCTCTACAACTCCCACAGTAGCGCTCGAGGCCCTTTTCGACGTTGCGCCACTACACATATATTTTAAACAAGAAGCACTTTCTTGCTCTTACCGTTTATGGGTACTGGATCTACTGGAGAAAAATCCAGTAGATCTACAAACACTTCGTTGTTTCCACTTTTGGTGAATTGGGACAAAATTGTCCTTGCTCCAAGTGATCTCACAATTGCTTGTCACTTTCCTTACAGGACATTTATTACACAATTCCCTTCACGGGAAGAGTGGACGTCTGGCTATTTGGAAAGAAGTATATCAAACAATATAGTATGTTACACTGATGGCTCGCTTCTTGAAGGTAGAGCTGGTGAGCAATTCTCGCTGAAACCAGGCCGCCATCGGCACCCATCGTTAGAATTCCAATTTTATTTCACTGATTGCTAGTTTTCGATAAAACTTAAGGGTGATCCTTCCGTTTTTCTCAAATTGGTGGACCCCTTGTACGCCAGCTAGCTAAACAGTTTGCGAAAAAGCCCATTTTTTGATAAATCTTGGGTATTTCTTCACGTAATTTGTCTCATATTTCCCTTGGAACACATAGCAAACTTAGTGGCATCGTATAGAGAAAATATATAGCTTTCATTTGAAGTTAAAAAAAAATTAGTTAAGCTGAGGGGTTGGTTCTGTTCCATAAGGGACGTAACGTCAGGAAAAAGAAGAACTAGAAGAAAAGTAAGTGTAATGGTAGCATTAATATTCAACATGTTGAGTGCTAACAAGGTGAAAACTCATTCTTCTACTTAAAACCAAAGCGGCGTCAAAATCCAAGATGGCCGCCATTTTTTTCACTCAAAATAATACTCCTATTCTTTATCTCACTCGAATAATACACCAACTATTGAAAACTTGTATATTTGTTGCAAATATGATGTTTGCATTGATTGCACTCGCCATATACGTCAAAATCGTATAACATGATTTAGAAAAGCGTTCATTTCATAGGGTAAATACCATTGCTCACCTAGTTTCTGTAGCCTATCTTACGCAATTTTTCCTCAGCTTTCTGATGGTGATCTCAGAATTAAAAACTAGCGGTGCGCTAATGGTGAAAAAACGTTTTTTCTAACAAAATTCAAGATGGCGGCCAATTTTTTTTAACTTCAAATGAAAGCTATATCTTTTCTCTATACGATGCCACTAAGTTTGCTATGTGTTCCAAGGGAAATATGAGACATATCACGTGAAGAAATACCCAAGATTTATCAAAAAATGGGCTTTTTCGCAAACTGTTTAGCTAGCTGGCGTACGAGGGGTCCACCAATTTGAGAAAACCGAAAGGACCACCCTTAAGTTTTATCGAAAACTATCAATCAGTGACATAAAATTGGAATTCTAACGATGGGTGCCGATGGCGGCCTGGTTTCAGCGAGAATCGCTCTGGTGCAGGAGTATATTCTCGTGAGCTAAGGCTGAATCAGTTTTACTCACTTGGTAGAAACTGCACCGTTTTTCAGGCGGAAATATTTGCCCTTATGTGTGGAGTGCAATCAGCACTTCAACAACGCGTAATGGGTAAAGTCATATACTTCTGTTCAGACAGTCAAGCTGCTATAAAAGCTCTCGCTTCGGCCAACTCAAAGTCGAAGCTTGTTAACGCATGTCGAACTCAAATTGAGGAACTGAATTCAGTCATCTCTGTAAACCTTGTATGGGTACCTGGCCATTCTTCCATCGTTGGAAATGAATTGGCTGATAAGCTAGCTCGCGATGGAGCATCGCATGACTTCATTGGCCCTGCGCCGGCTATTCCAATTTCGAAGTGCTGGGAGAAGCTTCAGATAAATTCTTGGGCGGCAACTCAGCACAAGCAATATTGGAATAGTTTGGAGTCATGTCGTCAAACAAAATTGTACATTACTGAGCCATCTCCAAGGGTGGCGAAGTATTCAACAATTCTGTCAAAGCAGAATTGCAGTCTCTTGGTCAGAGCGTTGACAGGCCACTGCCGACTCAACTATCACATGGCAAATATTCAGCGTGCTGACTCATTTGTGTGTGATAGTTGTGACTCCGATTATGGAACTTCGTATCACCTGATATGTAACTGTCCAGTTTTTGCGCAAATGCGATTCCAATTACTTGGTAAACACTTATTAAGTGAAACTGAATACAGAAGCCTGAATCTTGAAGACATTCTGTTATTCTTAATCCGCTGTGCTCTTATTTAACCAAGGGTTTCCTAACCGGCGGACAGCGGACCCCTAGGTCCGTGACGATTTCTCAGGGGGTCCGCGA
This sequence comes from Aedes aegypti, assembly GCF_002204515.2. Lineage (NCBI taxonomy): Eukaryota > Metazoa > Arthropoda > Insecta > Diptera > Culicidae > Aedes > Aedes aegypti. Next base: position 231,416,479 of record NC_035107.1, on the reverse strand, counting down.
AGACATTTCGAAAGAGAATAGATTTGTCTTCATTGTTGAATAATTGTGAGCTTTTGTTTTTCACGACAAAATTATTACTAGGTTGTAGATTTTTGATATATCAAATACAGTTAAACTTCCATTAGCCGATGTACAAGGGACCATCGACTCATGAAACATAAATCCTTTGAAAAGTGTTTTCAAGGGACCATCACGGTTTTCCTGTTTAGTTTAACAAATATATTAAAAAATGCTTCCAATGCCATTTGCCACTAACAGCTCAAAAAAGAATTTAAGATCTTTTCTGGAAGTATTCATAGGTTATTTGTGGCATATTTGCGGTTTAAACCTTAGTAGATTTTTCTACCTTCATGACTAGATTTTGAAAAGTTCCTCGGGACCCTGTCGATTGTTTACAGGATTAAATAATACAATAAAATTCTATCCTGTTTTCACTCAAATCATCACAACGAGGCTCATTTTTTGCAACAAATTGTCTCGTAATCGTAATTTGGCGCATTCAGTCGAGTTTCAGGCAAAATCACCGAGTGAACCCTCCAATATGAAAATGAATCATAGAGGTGCCCAAGTGGTTATTTGACCTACTAGCACTGCATGATTTTTGGTTGGATACTCTCATGATTTTTTATGGAAATGTTTTCAAGTCTAAATAGAGTTATCCAAATTATCCAACTTAAGGCGAGGTGTTTGTAGATCCGCTAAAGGGATCATTTTCCCGGACGAAGAATTACCAAAATTTAGAAAAAAAGATTGTAAAAATCATTTTTTTTTACAAACAACAACTAACGTTGAAAATTGTATTATTATAGCCAAATAGAAGGTTTAAGACTACGTTTTCAAATGATGCCTAACCTTACCTTGATGACTACAGTGTTGCGCCATTGCCGGACATATTGTAGAGCTCCATCTTTGTCGGTCTTGGGCGAAACTTCTCCAGTTGTCCCGAACATTTAGGGTCGCCAGCGTCTAACTGGTTCCATGTTATTTTCGCAATTCTTCCTTCCGACATTCGCACTAAGTGACCAGCCCACTGAAGTCTGCCGTATTTTACACGCTTGATAATATTCGCATCTTTTTACACTTAATACAACTCGTGATTCATGCGTCTGCGCCACACACCATTTTAGAGTTTCCCACCGATTATTGTGCGCAGCACTTTACGCTCGAAAACACCGAGAGCTTTCCGGTCTGACTCTTTCAACGTCCACGCTTCGTGCCCGTAGAGAGCCACCGGAAGAATCAATGTTTTATACAGGGCGAATTTTGTTTCCGTTTGCAAGCTGCGGCACCTAAGCTAGTTACGCAGTCCATAAAAGGCCTTAAAAGTTCACTGTCACAAGTGCTCCAAGGTAAACAAATTAATCAACAACTTTAAACACATTCCCATCAAACACTACCTCAGGTCCTACACTACCAATCCTGACTCTATCTCTACCTGCTATCATGTACTTCGTTTTGGTAGAATTAATGGTCAGGCCTATCCTCGCTGTCAAAAAAAAAGCCAAGGAGCATGTGCTACCGTGTGATAATAGTGCCATTTCTCTGCACGCCAGATCTCCTAATAGCACCCTCGAGTGCAATGTTGAACAGTTAATTCGAAAGTGCGTCTCCCTGCTTCATCCCGTTTAACGTCACGAACGAGATTGACACCTCGTCTGCAATACAAACACTCGATTTCGAACCATCTAACGTAGCACGTATCAGCCTAAATAATTTCGCCGGAAAACCATGTTCAAACATTATCCGCCACAGCTCATTTCTTTTCACTGAGTCGTACGCCGCCTTGAAATCAATAAACAGATGGTGAGTCTGCAAGTTATGCTCCCGGAATTTATCTAGGATCATTGGGCCTCAAGAAGACCAGCTTGGTATTTGCCGACGAAGGACTCCTCCAGCGGTCTCAATCTGTTAAACGGAATGCGCGACAGAATTTTGTACGCTGAATTCAGCAGGGTAATTCCTCTGTAATTGGAACACCCCAGTCTGTGCCTTTTCTTGTAGATTGGGCGTATGAAGCCATCCAACTAGCCGAAATTCAAATGAAGCCAATTGAGCTCAGAACAATAGTGATTTTGGTGAGATACAGCTGTTTGAAGTTTGATTTGTGAACTTTAGTTGATGAATTTGAAGCAGTCTAATTTTGCTGACTTTGCCACACCTACCATGCTACTAAGATTCAAAAACAAATCAATCTCAAATTTTGAGAAATTATCACTCAATGGTATAAAAGTCTATAAAAAATATTACCACATGATTTTTAGAACATGATTTTTTGAAGTTTTGTCCGTCCTTGTGCCACTGTGCGCCCTATTGTTACATTTGGTTGATTAACTTCCAGGCATTTGTTCCCTTAGAACGTTTAGGAATCGGGCGAATGGTTTTCGGGAAAATATCCCATAATCATTTTTCGTATGCAAATGATCATCCACTGACTGCCGTGCTTAATTTCGATTCTGAAAACACACTTTACAGTCCAATCGATTGTGGGATTTAACCGTGCCGCAAAAACCAATGATTCATTGACAATGTTCTAATTGGACCAACTTGTGCTGCGCTACCGCAACAGTGATCATGTATGATTTTCGATCCGTTTGAACGATTCACCTAAATTCAATCAAACCAGTCATTATTTAGTTGTTAATTTTCGATAGAAGTGCTTAAGCTGCAGTTTTCAGAACAAAGTTAACATACCGAAAATATCAAATTCCTGCCTTGGCAAAAGTCGAAACATGCAAGTTGCAATACGATGTGTCTCTTGTGACGACGCACTTTACGCAGTATCGAAACCAAACTAAGGACAGTCGATGCTACAATTATATGGCTGACGGGGCGAAACTGATGTTTTTGCTAGGGACATGAGCTTGCAAATGAACTTCTCTGTGAAATGTAGAAAGCTGATCCGTTGTATATGAAGGTGTGTTAGAAACCAGTATTGATTGTGTCGTTACGATTGGAGCCGGATTTAATTGGTGGCAGTTGCAATAGGATTACTTGTCAATATTTACCAATGCTTGATTGGCAAGAATCAAGAAATCAATAAGTCATGGTTTTTCTTAATACAGCTGTTGTTTTTTAAGTGATAGTGAGATATAAGTGAGTAACACGATAATATTATAATGATTATCTATAAAAAATGACTCCTCACAGATTCCCTCGCCTAACAAAGGTACTGGAAGAATAAATCACCACTCTTAATGATGAAGTCCAAGATTGTAGGTGCGTCTCTGAGACTTCTAAAACAAATGTAATTAAAAAGTTGTGTCGCATTTTTTTCGCTCGCATTTTATCACATTAATTTTCATTTACGAGCGCGTAAAAGTACCTCATTAGAAAGAAGTCTGAAACAGTGCTATTTAAATCTCGAGCCCTTTAAAAGTTACAACACGCATTGATTATTCTTGCGTGTTTTTTAGTTCAAATGCATCATTACTTAATGACCTTTGCTGTATAATGATTATCACAGCATAATGCAGTATGATTTTGTTCTGAAACCGAGTTAAAATTGACTTTTGACACCATCGCTGCAAAAAATGTCTTAAGAATTTTAAATTACGTGAATATGCGAATAATTCTAGATGGTTTGCAATCTCATGTTCATTCTCAAACTTTAATTTCAATGATTTCATGCCACGATCCTCTACTCCCATAAAATAATTGAACCCATTTGTTGCTCTCAGAGCCCACAAAAAATATGCAGCATGGTAAGTTTCACACCACCCCCTTCCGGATTCCGTGACGTTTCCAAGTGTCCCGTCAACGGCAGACACTGTTTTAATTTTCACCAAGCACAAATTGTCTTATGCGTACGTCGTCTGCATTTTTAACTTCAGCGTTGTGATTATCGCACGTTTCCTTCGATAAACTCCAACCTCAGCATGTTGTTCATCTGTGCGAAAAAATAATGGAAATTGAATAGGATTAAAAAGACACTGAAACTTTTCGGTGGTGAAACAAGTTTACGGATTTTTGTGGTGTGGGAATCCTGAACGATCGAATAAGTGTGTAAACGAAATGAATTCTTGAGGAGGTGCAGGACAAGAGGAGGTGAGTTTCTATATTCTATAATAAGAATCCGATACTTTATGAAGCCTTTAAAGTAACAATTTATTTTCAAGCTTTTTTATGTTTCATTAAAAATCAACAACTAGTTTAAGGAATCTATTTTTGTCCGTTAGTTGTAGATAACTGCAAGGAATACTACATTAAATCTTTAAATTATATTCCTTATACCTACTGAGATATATCAGATTATGATATCACCCAATGTCACCTCCAACGACGGTACATAAGTAATGACCCAGACAACCAGAAGTCGCATAAAAGTTCACGTTATAACTTGTTTGTTCATACAAATTACATCAAACCCGCAAAACACGGTGGATAAAATCGTCAGATTGATGAGTTACCTCTCTAAAAAGCCTTTTTTCTGAGTTCATTCGTACATTTTGTTTCGTCCCGTACACTCGTACAAAGTAAGTCATATCAATCCGCAGCAGCTATCAAATCAGCATTTGTTATCATAAGTTAAGTCGCATAAAATCGCTGGTTAGTTCGGTAGAAAATTCATACACTCGCATTGTATGCTATTATTCATCACATTATACCGTTTTGACTCATATTCCGAACACTTAAGGCCAGCGGTGACTTCAAATGCATCTGATTGGCATAAATTAGTTGATATTTGTGTAAATTTTAATTTCTTCGCAAAGCCCAACTGTTAGCTGGTGGGTGTACCGATAATAATGTTGATTTAATTAGTTTTAGTATTGTTTTTACGTAAAAGTATGGAACAACATTTTGATTCAAATGCCGAACACTGTGTTGATTCTGTCTCATATTCCGAACACCTTAATTCAAATCCCGAACAGCACGAATAAAGCATGATCAAATGAATAATTTCGCAAATAAATTTAACTGAGCTTATTCTACTGGTCTCAAACTAGAGAATCATCACTACTCCCGCGGTATAAATTATATTAGAGACGTTAAAATTAGATTGCAATTGACTGCCATTTCCTTTTTATTTGGTGACATATTTCAGCGAAACATTTCAACCAAATCGCCATACAAAAAGCGAGTGTTCGGAATATGAGTCTGTTCGGAATTTGAGACAAAACGGTATATGCACGTATATCGCCTCAACTTTCGTACGTAGAAGGCCTTTTCGCGTCATCTTATAAGAGAAATATTGCACATGCATCCAGGCAATTTCGTTCTACGTACATTTTGATTGCTGGGAACTCTTATGAGTATGAGTATGAGTATGAACATGATCATAGATGACCTACAATATGTAGTTAAAATTATCAAAATTGCACAATGGACTATCAGACGGAGCATGGGAGTAACTTACCATCTTCAGTGTACAATTCTGATAATTCTAAACATTACAGAGTCAATAACGGCGCCGGTCCCATCTTAACGGTCATCGGGGAAGGGAAGGAATGTTAATGTGACATCAATTATTGCTGAAGACTGCATATTCATGGTTGTCACCGAAAGAAGTTTTTGTTTGGATTTTGGATTCATATTGGTAAGTGGTGCGATTCTATCCACCGTGTTTTGCAGGTTTGATGTAACCTCAATTGAAAAAGCTATCTGTTATATGTCAACATGAAGACTTAATATAGAATATGTCGACACCTCTGGTGACGAACCATTCAAAGATGTTGTATATACAAAAAAGAAAGACTTCCAACAGGAATCGTTTGGAAGAAATAAATGTTTGTGATGTATAAGATACCAAGTATACCTCTGAATCTCCATGATTATCACAGGAAGATGCTTTTTTTATTAGGCAGGATTCACAAGCTAGTATAGTTTTTATAACCCTTTATCAGTCTAAAGAAAACATCAACACTCTTAGCATCGAACCATCCAAGTTTTTTTTTATTTATAATTACAAGATCAACAGTACAGGCATGTTTATGTAAATTTGTTGTGTAAAACATGAATAAGAATATGTCGACAATTGTAGTGACAAACTATTCAATGTTTAAACCGTTCTCTCATTAAGATCTGTGTTAACATATATTACTGATTTGAAATAACCAATTGATAATCCATATTTGCTAGGGCAGTTGCCAATCACTTTTAATTTTGTCCCTAGTGGAGTTCCTGAGCAAAATCTAGAAATATTTCAGCAAAATCTTATCGATAAAACTCTGAAATTTGGTTAACTTTACTGAACTTTTTTTGGATTTTTGACTTCCTGAGAAATATTTGCATAGATTTAAGGTTACAGTGTTTTCCGTAGAAGAACCTTATTCAGCATCTCTGGAACACCTACAAAAAGAAAGCTTAAACTCTCCCCTAAAATTTGGTGCAAAAAAAGAATATAAACCGTCGATGGGCGTTTTACCATATAAAGTTTGGATAAAACTCCCAAAATATAATGGTTAATATGCTGAAACTTGTTCTAGAATCCACTCAAAACCGAAAATTTGTTCTAAATTCCCCAATAAAATAATTTAATTCAAGCATCAAAAAGTTTAAAAGTTTTAAGCTTCAAATTGGTGAGAGGTTTGAACTTCTTAAATTACGTTTTGTTTCATTGAAACCGTGCAGATATAATACTGGAGAAATTATTTCAAGAAATTCTGGAGATATTTTGAAAATAATTCAGGTATAAGTTTTTAAATAACTCTCTGGAAAGTCTATGAAAATAAATTTTGGGGCTTCGTAACCAGGCAATTAAGTGCGTCGCGTCGTGGGTTGCAATAATAGAATCTTTCCACCAAGAATATGTCTCGGTTGTGCCATTGCACAGTGGGACGGATAGGGGTTTTAGGGGGAAAGATGGAACTCACGCCTTCAATTGCGATTTTACGTAAAAATGATGTTCTACAAAGTTGTTTCTAATATAAAAACAATTTTTTTGGTCGGAACGAAAATTAGGGTGGCCCTATGTAAAAAAAGATAACCATTAAAACTTTTTTATTTTAAGGAATATTGACATAGCTTGTTCTACAAAGTTGAAGATCGGAGAATTTTAAGCTGATTTGATAAAAAAGTTTTTTCCTAGCTCAAAAATTGACCGTTTTAGAGCATTTTTTGCTATTGATGTAGGGTGGCCCTTCAAAAATTGGTTTTCGTGTTATATTTTTTTTTGTTTTTAGATATCTCATCAAAGTAGTCATTTCTTCATCTTTAGACGATTGAGACGCATATTTTAAGGCCTATACAATTTTGTCGGTGAATACTTATACACATTTTTCATGAAAAACAAACGTTTTTTTACATGTACATGTAGTTGGGGCAAAATAAGATTATTATTTTTGCATGACAATTATTATCTTTCGGCTTTAAATTGGAATAAAAAACTAACTTATTTCATATTCTTATATACGTACTTTCGAAAAGAGTCAAAGAAGCTCAGCAATATAAATAAGGAGAAAAGTTTTTTGAAAATATCTTCTAAATTTACCTCTCGGTTGAATTTCCTGACATGGCTCATCCCGAACTTCCGAATACTTCTGTTCTGGGATAAGCCGGGCTCGTTGGGAAACATTCTGATTGGAAGTAACGAATGCTCAATTACTAGTAATTTGTCCACCGTAGGAGATATATCGTATCTGGAACGGTATATTACTAGAGTACGATTTCTGATTATGACGCTGACTTTCAAGGTTAGATTAAGAAGAATAACTATATGCATTATTTGATCATGTTTTGATGTTTTGATTAATTAAGGCTACAATTTAGAGATAGCCATGCCTGAAAATTGAACATTATAGTAAATTTGGGAGTTCCTTCAAAAATCTGTTAGTAACGGTTATTAATATATGAACCAGTCATATCATTAACAAACAGATCCGCCGAAGTATAATACGATTATTCACATTTTTAAGCTGACAAATACTTTCGTCATGTCAACACAATTCATTTTGTTTTCCAAACTATACAAACATATAAATATGTTTTTTTTGGTTATCAAAAAGTCTTTAACTTTTCATCAGAAAAAAATTGTATCAATATTCTTTTTTTTTGGCATCGCGTCCTTACTGGAACAGATCATACTTCTCAGGTTTTTGTTGTTAGGAGCACTTCCACAGTTATTAACTGAGAGCTTTCTTTGCCATATTTTTCGTTTTGCATTCGTATATCGTAGTATATATTAGTATCGATGATACTTTATGTCCAAGGAAGTAAATTAAATTTTCATTATGAAAAGACTCTTGTATCTATTTGTTTCCATTAGCTATATCTTTTATGTTTGCGTTTCAATTAGTCTTGATAGTAATGGGAAGACAATTTTACTAAGAAACTTGAAATAATAAAAATTAAACACAAAAAAAAAAAACAATTTTTGATGGGCCACCCTACATCAAAAGCGAAAAATGCTCTAAAACGGTATATTTTTGAGCTAGAAAAAATTTTTTTTATCAAATCAGCTTGAAATTTTTCGATCTTCAACTTTGTAGAACAAACTGTATCTATATTCCGTAAATTAAAAAAGTTTTGATGGTTATCTTTTTTAACATAGGGCCACCCTAATTTTCGTTCCGACCAAAAAAATTGTTTTTATATTAGAAACAACTTTGTAGAACATCATTTTTACGTAAAATCACAATTGAAGGCGTGAGTTCCGTCTTTCCTCCTAAAACCTCATTCCGTCCCACTGTGCATTGGTGCATATTTATGCGTTATCTAGTGTTAAGTTACAGTTTGTGCAGCTAAATGGGTGAAAACGGTGTTCGTGTCTTTTTTAGATATCGTTATAAATAGTAATGAGAATATATACTGAGGAATTCCCGACATGCTGAAACTATCAATACTATAACTTGATGTGCTATTTAGTTATGATCATTTTTTGTAAAAACGGTTGTTATGAATAAGTTACAAGACTAAAAGTTTGCACTACAGCGTATCAAAGTTGTTACAAACTCAATTAGGGTAAAAACTGTACATTTTTACTCAGTTTTTGGGTAAATGTAAGTCTTTTTTCAGAAAATGACAGAAATTGTAAATTAAAGATCCGGATCCGGCTCGTACAAGAAGACGTGGATCGCAGCGAACTAAGTGGGCGGATCAAAGTGCGTATCGGTTTGGCGAGCATGGGGCAGAACCGAGGATGAAGAGAGCATGAGCATGAGCATGACCATAGATGACCGTACAATTCGTAGTTGCTACTCCGTGATAGACCAGAACAGTCGAAACTGAACAGGGAATTAATGAATGGGGATGGGGATTAGCTTACCATTCTTCAATGTGCACAAATCGAAAGCTCAAATTTTGAAAGTCAATGACGGCGCCGGCCACACCCTTACCGTCATCGAGGAAGGGAAGGAATGTTAATTAGACAACCGTTGTTTTTAGAGACCGAGTATACCTCTGCATCTCTACAGTTGTCATGGAAAAGATATTGCGTTAGTGAGATCAGGTAAAGATCTGGGAGTCGCCAATGATTGGTGATGCGATCCAGAATGGAATCACGCCTAATCGGAATCGCGAAATAATTCGATTATCGCATTGTACCCTGAACAAGTGTTCGTCACTCGCCCACGCAAGAGCAAGCGCCAAGGTCGAAGGATCAAATACAACTAACCAATCACGTATTTTTCACTTATAAGATTATAAGACGAAGCCAAACTTTGAATTTTCAAGTGCACAAGACGAGAGAATCTGACAACAGTTCACGTTGAAAACCAATCAATTTGCTTGCTTGCTGGTGGTGACCAATGGGATAGATTTTCCACGTGGTTTGGTTCTGAAGTTCTGTGGTCTTGAAAATTTGAGGTGTGGCTTCATTCTATATTCACCTTAATCATTCCTTACTAGATTTTTCGGCTTTAGGACATTTGGTCGTCCATTCGGACGGCTTTAGGACATTTCGTCGAATGACATTTGGTCGAATGACGTTTGGTCGAATGACATTTGGTCGAAAGTACATTTGGTCGAAAGGACATTTGGTCGAATAGACATTTGGTCGATTTGCTTTGGAACATTTATTTTGGTCGAATAACGTTTAGTTGAACGAAAATTTGGTTGAAAGCTTATTTTTAAATGGTTTATTGAAAGATCATTTGATCATTATGCCAAAAATCTAGGATTTCGATGATTATTCAACTGAACTTAAACTTTTTAGAAGTAGTTTTTTGCACATTGACTGAAATATTTAGCTCTAGTGAATTAATTGTTCTTTGAAAATATCATCATTCTTCGACTGCTCAACAAGCTTTTATTTTATTACCCAACGATGTGAACATAATGTTTTCATTATTTATTATTCTTTTGAAATGCCAACTTTCTGAATAATGAACAACTGATGTTAATTTGATGAAAATTTCAGAGAGAGTGTTCGGGATCTTTCTTTGAATTACGGGGTTTGCAGCTTGGGTAAGATTTTTGAAAGCGGAAATTAAGATTAAAACGCCAGTAAAAAAAAATGCTTTAAGGAAAACCTTTATGACGAAGTGAATGATAGGTGTTGGTAACTCTACTTATGGCCAAGTGGCTTATTGTGACATCCAGCTTAATAACTTTCCTCAAGCAAATATATGGCTGTGCTGGCAGTGTTGATGATCTCGGGTAAAAAACAGAGTTTGCTGTAGAAGCTATGTATTATTAAAAAAAGGGCTGATTCTATGCATCGGGTGAGTAATACGAGTTGACTGAGGAGACAAAAGTCGGCTTGCTTCCATTTAGGATCAGCTTATCTCGAATCGCAGAACATGCCTGAACAAAAAAGCAACAGGATTCATTAAAAACCCAAGAGCTTAATCAATATGTTGCGAGGGCGTCCATCAAATTGGATAACAAAATGTTACTTATCGCATAGAGATTGTTGGTAAAATAGCTGATACTTTTTCGGTTATTCAATCACTCTTGGTTTCGCGCCAGAATGTTACTCTAGAAATATTCTATGCTTTCTGTTGCAACTAAACCTTTTCGACCAAACGTCCATTCGACGAAATGTCCGTTCGACCAAATGTACTTTCGACCAAACGTCATTCGACTAAATGTCATTCGACCAAATGTCTTTCGACCAAATGTCATAGATTCCTTTTTTCCATACTTTTTAGATTCGACCACTATCCTTTTCATGAAACGTCGATTCTACCGAATATAATATGCTTTCTATTGCAACTAAACCTTTTCGACCAAATGTCCATTCGACGAAATGTTCGTTCGACCAAATGTACTTTCGACCAAACGTCATAGATTCGATGTCGGCAACGACGCAAGGGCTCAATCGATTTTATGAGTGAGTCTGGTTGATCAACTGGAATCCTGCAATATCTTTTATTACATATAGAAACCTTGAAGTTTGTTCAAGAAATAACAGTACACCAATGCAGATTTATTGCATATTATAATGTTATTCAAGCACTTATAACCTCCAATATTAGTACATGCCATACTTTGCAATTACACAATGCCAGTGAATTAACGTCAATATGTCCCTCTGTAACATTAAAAAAATTAAATAATCTGAAAAATCCATATTCGACTAAATTTTAGACTAAATGTCCTTCCGATCAAATGTCATATATTTCTTAATGCAATCAAATTATTTTCAACCAAATGTCCATTCGACAAAATGTCCATTCAACCAAATGTAATTTCGACCAAACGTCATTCGACTCAACGTCATTCGACCAAACGTTATTCGACCAAACTGATTTTGTGTTCTGCAACTCAATACCTCCTTAAGGGTAAGTAGCCAGTCATTCGTTTTGGCAGCCATGTTGATTTTGCAGCTCGCAATTTCAAAGTGATAAAACTACTTGTGCTTACATGCAAATAGTATGCTGATACTTTTTCAGCTATGTCTGTGCAAAATCAAATAGTTTTCTTGAATTTGCAATCGTAAGACGAATTAGTCACAATCATCGATGACCAGAACTAATTTCAATGACGGCCTACTTCGCCTTAACTCGATGGTCCCTTCAATATCGAGTTATGGAGAGTTTACTGTAATTGTAAAATGTGATTCACAACTTCCGTCTCAAATATGCGTAATATCAATCCTAGACCATTCCAATTTCCTCAGAATTGTGACTCGTCCAGATGGGTTGTTTACGTAACCATTGAAGTTCTCCTTTGGAATGCAAATCATCTCTTTGTCAGTCAATTATTCACAAAGACCTTTTTCTATTCCCGATTCTTTCTCAATCATTTCGAATTCAACAATTACTCAACCCAACCATAACGCCATAAAATCATTCAAAATTCGTCACTTTTTTCTCTTTCTCCCAGGCTCGAAGCGTTATTCCCATGCCTTCGGGCCAGAGACCCTGCCTAGGAGACAGATCATAAAAATTTGAATATTATTACCATGTAACCTCTCCCGACGCTTGTAGAATCGTTTGTTTGTTACATGGTAAAACTGCCTCCCGGTTTCGGAGCCAGAGCCATTGCTACTGACTACACCGTCCGGCTTGCTTTTCGAAGGAAGACGGCATGGCGCGGTTCTCTGCATAAATTATCATTAACCATTTTGTCTCCACATATTGTCACTCCTTCCCGCTACGTCGCAGGGCTGGTCCAGGCCAAGGCTTGCACCACTGGACACAGTGTACTATTTTGGAATTAAAAACGGATGAAAAACAGCCGTGAAAGAACGGGTTATTTGTATATTGGTGCCAGCTGTTCAAAGTTTGTATGGGATTTACTTTGGCGAAAAAGACTTTCAAAGAAAAATCGCCAGATGTCGTCCATTGACCTATACATAAATTCTGAATACAGGCCTCGATAGGTAGGTATTTTTAAGATGAAGATATTTATCGAAGGCCTTCGAAGGCTGCTTCACAACCGATGCTTGTGAAAAAATGTTATTAACCTCTTTACAGGCAGCTTTATTTTTTTACCGCAGGAAAAAAATTCAAACCGCGATAACTTTTTTGTTTCTTGGTATTTTTGCACTATTTTTTCACAAGTTCTCAAAAAACTAGTTTGAGGATCCGTGTCGATATTGATCATTCGTCATCTGGATCCAGAGATACTCCGAAATTCCTTGGGGGACCGACGCTTAATCATAACCCACGTATATATCTTAGGCTACAGATTTTTTAACGTATTCAGATGTTCACTCTTTGGAACAATACATTAATGAGAGTATGTTGTGAAAATATTAAGCAATTTGGAGCAGCCGTCTTTGAGTGAGCATTTATGTTGCTGGTACCAAGCTGACCAAATAAAGATCTTGTAAACTTCAAAAAACCTCATATCGTAATTTTCAGATATCTCTAAGAATTCTTAACCAATTTGATTGATTTTTTCAGAGTAGCTCCTTATTACATAGCATTGTATAGCCCACATTTTACTTTTTCAATAAGTTGACGTAAAACAAAATGGCCGCATAAGACATTTTGTATGGAAAATGTCGGTACACCAAGGAACATTGGAATATCTTTAAAACCAGATCACCAATCATCAATATCGACACTGATCCTTAAACTAGAAGAGTTTTTTGAGAACTTGTGAAAAAATGGTGCAAAAATACCGAGAAACAAAAAAGTTATCGTGATTTGAATTTTTTTCTTGCGGTAAAAAAAGAAGCTGCCGGTAGAGGGGTTAAGCATTGACTATTCGGAAACTTTGCCCAAATTTGTTATTATTGTTATTGGTTGCGATCTCTGGCAGTTTTTCTTTACAAAAGTAAATATATCCCGTACAAACTTTGAACGGTTGGATTGTAGAATCACTGATCGAGCTGAATTTTTGCACATTTGTTATGTGATTAAAATGTAATCCAAAAAAATGACATGAGCGAGAATCTGAATATTGTCCCACACTAGTGCGCACCATTCAATTCCTTGTATTTTTTACTTAAGGAAGCATGTTTGCGTTCGTTTTTTCTCCCAAATCAGTACACTGCACACTGGCTGCAATGGTAAAAGGGGAAGATAAACGTTTTTCACCGGGACCGGACTAGACAAATTCTGATGGTCTCTCGTAAACCCATAGAGAAGAGCCCTGTTTTTTGGAGGCAAACCACTTGGCGAGCTCTTTAGCAGCATGGAGTGCACAGCTGTTGGGCTCCTCAGCGAAGAGTTATGGAAAACCAAGTCGAAGTCACTCTCAGCTATCGGCTGCCGTAATCGTATATTTTATGATAATAAGTTTCAGTTATTTTTCCCTGACCTCTTCTTCACCATTTCTCCATCTCTAACCTCGACGGAAAGAAGCAGCGACGGGCGCAGTTCACCGATTAGAGCGCGCTGGTTTCAGTTTTAGTTATTGCTGTTGCTGCCGACGCATAAATTTCAATATCAAAAACATTAAATTACACTTCCCTCGCTTCCTTTCTCCAGCTCCATCCGGCGGCGTTGGAGATTTGAATATTGTCAAAACACGGACTTTGAAGTGAGTGGACGGGAAGTCGACAAACTATGGAGAAATTCATAAACAGCAGAGGTGATAATTTTGGAGTTATAGTTTTCCCCGTGGCTTTTACTGGAATTTTAAGCCCCAGAAAAGGTGACAACATATTGTTAGGCCTGGATGTTTACGATCATCAAAACGAAGGGAAATCAAATTGGTTGATCGCACATTTACGATCTGGGTGACACACTGTCGCTGTGGGTTGCAATGTTGATGACATGGCCATTTTTTGTTAATACCAGGGCCAGGTGTTTTGTTACCTTTCGCTTTCGAATTCGATTTAGATTTAGTTTCGAGTTATGTCTCCTTATAGGATTAATATTAAAATATTTCCGCTTTTTAGTCATTTATTTACAGCTTAGAAGTATTTGGCAACATTTCATAAGTTACTAAGCCGTTTTAAAGACAGGCAAGCTAAATAGAACACTGTTGGGTTGTGTGGGTCATCTGGACGAAATTATTTCAAAGTTGAAAGGTTTATTAGGTTTAGGGAGAGCGCCAAAATTAATTTAAAATATAGGCAACATTTCTAAAGGGACTTCTTGGACAAACTATAGCTGGATTTTTTTTTCGCGAAATGTGAGGCCGAATTTATAAAAGATCTTTTAAAGGAATCTTACAGAGAAAATCCCAACAAATTTTATTATTGTTTTTTTTTTTAATTTCAGCATTTGATTTCTTCTTTGATTTCACTTCAATTATTGTGTTAAATTTACACATGGATAAACTTATAGCTTAAACTCTAAACTAAGTTTTTCCACAAAAAAGTTTGATATTCTCAAAAAATGTATTATAATGAAATTTTAATATGTTCAAACTTTGCCAACATTTTGTTATTTCTCTTTCCTTCACATGACGCTTTCTTGAGCAATAAGAAAAAAAATCCAGGAGTTTTGAAAAATTGCAGATTTTTATCATATGATTTCTAACATAGCATTTTACATTTTTGCGTGTCTCAAGAATCAAATTATGTATGTGTCTCTAGTAGATTTGGGGTTACTTTATCTGAAGCCAGCACGTCACAATTTTAAGCTACAGGTTGCCAAAGTTGTACAAAACACTGTTTTCTTTGATGTTTACATGAAATTAAAGGTGTGATTTATCAAAATTTTTTGTGTTCTAATCCACCAAGCATGCATGACTTTATCTTTAATTTCAGATATAATTTGGTTGAAAATGCACGATTAAATTTAGATTATATCAATTTTTATATATGCTTGCAGTCTCCATACAAAATTATTAGTTTCTCTTATATGGCAAAATTCAGTACTTTTCGAAACCATAAAATAATAACTTTTGAACATCGAAACTATTAGGAATTTCGTTGATAATAATTGTTATAACTTGAAGTTTGAATTCTGTGGCAAATTATGAGAATAAATTGTCATACAAGCTGGCCAACTTGCATGCTAGTTGGCTGAAATAGCCAAATTTTGCATTTTCAACAGATAATATCTCAAACTCTTTTGAACATGGAAATGGATTCAGCATCCCTAAATTTAGTAAATAGTGGTATTTTGGTGCTAGAGACAAAAATGTGTTCCAGAGTGAAATTTCTGAAATTCCACAACCAATTTTCAAAGTAATGCAGAAATTTCCTCTAAGAGTTAAGGCTAAGTATACCGTCATTTGTTTTGGCAGCCATGTTGATTTATCAGCTCACAGTTAAAGCTTAGCCGTCATAGCTTATATTGACACAAAAGTGTTGCACTCCCTGTACAGTCCAAAAGGCACCACTTTGAACTGGAAGTGACCTCTGGATGGAACTGTGAACGCTGCCAATGGACAAGGCATCCTTGAGGTCTATAGACGAAATGTACTTGCTGCCCTCATTCATCATGATAGAGTTGAGGTGACGAGCATCCAAGCAGACGCGATACTGTCCTGTCTTCTTCTTGAAGGCAACCAACGGGTTGTTCCATGGAGAGAACCATGCCTCCTCGATGACATCGAGGCCAATCATCCGGTCGATCTCCTTGTTCACCTCCTGCAGAACGTACGGCGACATGGGATAATGTCGTTGCTTGCTAGGTGGTGCGTTCCCCACATCGATGCGATGCTCGAAACTATGTGCGGCCTAGCTTTCCTTCTACCGCTTTTGGGAATTTCTGAATCACTTGCTCCAGCCGCTCCATCTGTTCGGACGTCAGTTACTTCATCTCGTAATCTTAGACTTCTTCCTGTTTCGCTTCTATTGTGCAGCACACAGCCTTCACTTCAAACTTGTCCCAGAAATTCATTCCTAGGATTATGCAGTCCGGGATCGAAGGTACTAGCAGTACTGGAAGAACTTCGTTTCGATTGTTGTAGACTATGGGAAGGTAGACGAAATTCGTGATTTTGTGCTTCGTACCGTCCGCCGATTTTATCCCGCCACAGGCGGATTCTTTCTGTAATCCACATTTCTCTGCTATTCCAACTCTTGATCCTGAACAGAGAACATTTCGCTCCGCAACGCGGTCACCTCTTTCCCTAGTACAGAAATTACGGCGTTCGGTCGATTGTCGCTTCCGAGATTGATGATTAACGAGTTAAGGTTTCGAAATTCTGAAATATCGGAAGGGCTTCCGATACTATGCGAAGAGCTGCTCACCTCTGTTGCTGGTTCTACGATGGGTAGTTTACCGCACCTGTGTGGCACGTGAAGCAGCTGCGTAACCAGTAGCCTTTTCGTCCACACCGGTAGCAGAAGAGGATCGCTTGCGGCTTCCGACAATCCATAAACCTATGGCCTGCCTCGTCGCAATTCCAGCAAACCAGTCGTTGCTGGTTTTTCTGCTTCCTGCTGTTCATCTGATTTGCGTTCTACCAGTCTTACTGGCTTCTGCTGAAGGGAATTGCTTCGCCGGTTGTAGTTTTGTGACTCTTCCAGCGAACTTGGTCTCCATTGTCGTGCTTGCCAGTTTTGCACCCTTTGTGGCTGCTTTTGCTGCTGGTCTGGTTGCCATGGCTGATAAGGAACGCCTCGATTTGATTGAAACTGTCCCGAAACCAAGGCTGCCTACCGTTCCTTGGAGTGAAACTTTGTCGCGTAGTTCTCCGCTCTAGGTTCATCTTCAAAGCGTTGACTTTCTCTGCCAATGCGTCGAAGGTGTGCTGCCAATAGCCTCCGTCCTGATCTTCAACCGCCTCGTAATCATGTACGCTAACCTGAACTTCCACCACATGGACTCTGCTGAATTCTGCGCTGTCTGTTCAGGAGCATTTTCGTCTCGTCGTATCCAGTACACATCTCGACGATTTCTTCCAATGAGCGTGGCCTTGCTGCTGTTCCAATGGCCGCATAGTTCTCGTTCATGTTCACCAGGATGAACTTCTCATCGGCTGGAATCGGTGGATCCACAAAGTGAAAAAAACGCAGAAATGTCGCGATAGTATTTCGCCAACGATTCCTTTCTTCATTGGAATCTGAAGCTTGTTTCCAAACGCAGAATTTGTGAGTAGCCGCTAGGCAAGAACTCTCTTCGAATCTCCCTCTTGAAATTGTCCCAGGTACGCAGTAGTTGCTGAGAAGTTGCTCGTGCGTGTCAATCAATGGCATCCTCTTGCAGCAGGAGCTTAGAAGTGTGGCATCACTCATGCCTTCCGACCTCGCAAACGTCTCCACACGATCCAGGCACACGTTGAGTGACATGGTGTCCTTCTCGCCTCAGAACTTGAATGGCCAATTATGCATGGCTTTCTGCATCCTTCTTTCGTCTGCTCAATCCGGTGCTGGTCGTTCTCGCCGGATCAGCCGCTCCAGCTCTTCTCGCATCCTGTAGCATTCTTCTCTATCCTGTATCTGCCTAATTCTCGCTTCCAGCGCTTCTTGCAATGGGGCTTCTCTTGCCGATTAATTCCATCCCGCATACTCCCGGGCCATGTAGGGAGCGGTGGCGAACTGCTTTGCCGTCTTGAATCCGCAAACCACAATGGTTAGCCTAGCACAGAATGTCACGCGGTCTTGCATTGATGGAGTTCTCCTCATCAATCCTCGAATCCGCTGAAGAAAGTTGACCCAATCCTCGGATGCTCTGAGCAACTGCTCAAACGCAACAGCAAAAGTGGTTCCACAAATGGAAAACAAATACGCTGTAACGATGTGATGACGCTTCTTGTCGGATGTGCTTTATTCGGCTTCATTTTCTCTCACTCACTCAGGAGCCTTTTGATGTTTCTTCTCCCACGAGCTATTGGTCGGTCTCTCTCGGCGTCGGTCTTCACCAGGACGGCTTGCTACAGTTGTGTAACAACCCGCCATTGGTTGCTGCGATTCAATCACTTCCTTTGTGGCGTCTCGTGTCCACCGTATGCCAATGGAGCGGAACGGGATTAAGGATCCCCTCGTCGCGATTTCGTTGTTGTGTCGCTGCAAGCACTCTTCTATGTAACCAACTTGACTGACACGATGCGAATCGCTGCGTAATCGCGTCGCTGTGGCTTAGACATGCTCATCAAACAGTGCATGCAGCGAAATATCAGCAAAATCGCGGCGATTGTCTGTCGCTGTCGCCGTAAAAAGTCGCTTAGATCTGGGGGAGCCTTCATGCCTAGCTCGGTTTAGCACGTGTTTGGCGTCTTTTTGAATCTCATTGATTTTGCTCGATTGGGACCACGTTTGACGGTTCAATTGGAACCTTTGGTTTCAGAATTCGCGCTTCTCTATTATAAACAAATTCTCTGGTCTTGAACGGCTAGATGTTGTAGTGTGCAAGAGGATGCTTTGAGGTGTATTAGTTCTAACATAAATGCTTGGAATTAGATTTTGGTCCATATTGGAGCAAAAGTCCGAATCAGAAGAGCAAAGCAAAGCAAAATCGAAATGTCACCAATTTTTTTCATTTCCTCTTAGTTTTGCGAAAAACTAATATTTTTGAGTATGTTAAAATTAACTCTGTTTTTGTCAATTTTTTGGTGCAAATTTAGTGTGTATTTTTCGGAAAACTTAAGTTTACGGCTGGTATAAAGTATGCTTGTCATAAAAGTATCGATATTTTGTGTTTTAGTCGTCGAACTTTTGCCCTACATTAGATTCGAACTCTTGCCCCACCGGTGGGAAAAAGTTCGTTTAAGACAATCAATTTATAACTGTTATAAAAAAAAATGGGTAAATTTTTTGACACAAGTTTGTTCAGCAACATTATAGCCAATATGTCAAAAGGTTCACTGTATGATTTTTGTTTTGTTTCAACTGCTATTGTTTTCCTGGAATTTTTGATTATACCACTAAGGTCGAACTTTCGCCCCAGTTTACTGTTACTTTATAGTTTACTCTCTGTTGAAAAATTTATTTTAAATATTATCAGGAAAATCACTAGTGCTGTTTAAATTAAAAAATCTCTGGGGATAATACATAGATGGATTTCCGCTAGGAATGTTTGAATTTTAATAAGTTCATAGCTATGCATAGTTCTGTAGAATTATTTAAATATGATTTTTGAGAGAGAATTACGAAGGAATGTGGGGAGTAATATCAAAATAATTCTCAGAAAAACCTTAAGAGACACTTTTGGAATTTTATGTGAAACAAGAGCAGATAGATCTGTGGAAAACTTCTCTGAGAAATGGCTACGAACATTTTCTCAATTGAATTTTGTTTAATTTCCATGAAAATCTTGTGAAAGATTAGGAGGAATCTTTAAAGTAGCCTGGAAGAATCATGCCAGATATTTGTGTGCATGAAGTCCTGAATATTTGTTGCTGTGAATTTTGCAATCAATATTTCAAATATTTCTGAAAGATTTTATGGAAGATTTGTTGAAGGAATTTAAAGAAAAACTTTAGGAAGAATTTCATGAGCATGAGCATGAGCATTGAGGACCGTACAATTCGTAGTTGCTAATCTGTGATTGACCAGAATAATCGAAATTGTACAGGGAATTAACAGGTGTAGCTTGGGAGTAGCATACCATCTTAAATGTACATTTTCAAGGACTCTGAAATTAGTAATGTCAATAACGGTGCTGGCCATGTCCTTACGGTCATCGGGGAAGGGAAGGAATGTTAGTGTGACATCCTTTGTTACTAAAGACCGAGTATACCTCTGCATCTTCATGATTGTTACGAGAAGGAGTTTTGTTAGTGGGAGGGCTTAAAAGCTATATGATCAAAATTCACCTTGGTAAGTGATGCGATTCATGTAACCTCTGTTTAAAAAGCTATCTAACAATGCGTCGACATTTTAAACATTGAACTATTCAAAGGTTTGATTTTTTATAAAACATGAATAAGCGCATATGTCAACACTTAAAGTGACGAACCACCCATAGTTTTTTCATCGAATACATAATAAATACAAATCATGATACAAATGTGTTATTTGAAGCATGAAACGAGCTCACCAGTTGGTAATCCTCGATCTTCGATTGAACATTCACAATCTCAGCGCCATGACGCGCGAGTAAAGCCAACCGATAAAACCATTCCGAGCGCGCGAAAAACGAATCAGACAGCTTGGGCCTTCCCCATGCACTACCCAAGCGAATGAAGCCAACAGAGAAATTTTAGGAAGAATTTCAAAGACAAAGTTGGAAAAACTGTTGATGCACTTGATGTTGAATAGGAATAGGAATAGGAATAGGAACATTCTATTTCAAAAACGGAAATTGAGATGAAATGTCCAACATATTGAATTTTTTCGTTCACAACTTGTTTACAAATTAATCAGCATTCCTTTAAACACCACTTGTCTCTTGTAAAGCCAAACAGAAGGCAGCGCTGTCGAAATTCAACCCATCATCGCTTTGGCTCTCGTTTTCCCATTTAGCTCCATCACCATCAAGAGTGACACTCAACTCGAACCATTTCGGAAGCACACTTGGGTACCAGAGTGCTCGAAAAATAACACAGAAGAAAATCAATTTAAGTACACTAAAAAGGTTCTCCATTAAAATTAAATTGATTTTGGGAGCGTTTTTCCAACTTAATTAAACGCCAACCTCGTCTCCTAGTTTCGACCCACCCACCGATTGTTGAACCCCGCTTCTTGGCTGCAGGCAACTATAGTAGACGAGCTCGGGTGCTGCAGGGCGGGTACATTCGTGGAGAAGACCGATGCTGCCCCGTCACATTCCATCAGACGGAGCGAGGTCTTCTTCAATCAACGTTCCACTATGTACTGTGCTTGTAATTATAGGATTCGGATAGACAATCAAGTACGCACTCTCTGCATAGACACATATACCTCTCCTAACGGTGGATTGGCACAGGCGGCCAGCTTCATCATCGTTGATTGATTGCGAACCCTTTCGTGGGCAGCGTTGTCATCATCGATAATGCCGACAACAACGCACACTGCAATCAATCAGCAAGGTGTTTTCCATTGAACCACAACCAATGTGCCAACTTTGAAAATTTGATTTCACCACAAGCATCTCTCGATTCTCAACGTTTCGAGAATGATTAAGACATACGCAAGGTGCCCCATTGACCGTTAATATCAGAAAAAAAAAATCTCGACCAAATCTTGCGAAATACTGACAACTAAAACGTTATTGGTTTGATTGACATAAGGGATAAACGATTGGGGCCCAGATAGCCGTAGCGGTAAACGCCCAGATATTCAGCAAGATCAATTGAGGGTTATGGACTCAAATAAAATAAAAAATCAAATCCCATCGGTTGAGGATCTTTTCGGGTTGGAAATTTTCTTCATTTTTCTGGGCATAGAGTATGTTCATACCTGCCAGATACAGATATTTTTTTTTATAATTTCTGATATTAACAATCTTGGGAGAACCGTGGGCCAGCCTGTCAGTGGGTCAACTTGCTGTGCATCTTCGATTGGACAAGTGGTTTGCATCGAAAGGCTCTTTGGCGGGGGATTTCCCAAGCATAGATCTTCTGTGGTGAAGGGTATCTCGTCGAGAACTGAACACAAAGTGCACTTTGGGATGGAGAGAGAGATGGTACATTAGCTGCTGCTGTATTCGATCGACGATTAACAAGTGCTAGTGACTAGTGGATAGATTGACCATTGAGAGTGGAATGGAAGGCCCACTAAGAAATGGTTAAGTAATAATACCATTTATTCAATCGAGCTTAATGATGCTGCTAAATTGGCATTGGGTCATGGATTGGATTGGATCACCCACGCAGCAGCTGGGACTACTTCAGATGAAAAGTGAGTTCATTGGGATTGAACAGCAGTGGAATTGGTTTCGAGAGATTATGACTATGTAGTCTTGGAAATGAACGTCAGAAGGTTGAGTTGAACAATTTTATTATAATTTTAAAGTTTTCATCTATTTTTCTTGCGTTACTTTCGTACTGGGTCAGCGGCCGTTAATGTTTTGTAATACTTAAGAAATTATCAGTTGTGTCAAATTACTATTTTATATGTCGTGTATCAAACAAGAAGGTACCAGGTTTGCTCAACGAGGGGCCCGCAGTTTAATATCATTCATGACTGTTCTTCTTCTTTCTAGTGTTACGTCCCAAATAGCACCACGGTGCCCCGACTGACCGTTATTATGCAAAAAAAAAATGTCCATCAAATCTGAGTACAGGGCTCGATTTCTTATATTATTCTGCACCTCTGGGCCAACTTTTAAAAAAATCCCTAGGAGGAATCTCGAGAAATCTTGATTTTAAGTTTATGACTCAAAATTCCAATATAACCAATAGTAAAATTACGTAAAAATACTGAAAAAACTTACAAAAATGCAAAAAAAAGTTGGCTAAACTGTTCTCAACAAGTATACAATTTTTACCGTTGTTACAATTAGAAATATATACAACTGATTTAACTTACCGGAGTGGCTTAAGTATGTTTTTCCATGGCTTAAACCAATAATAGAATGGAATCTAAGACAAAAAATTCAATATGATATTGATGTTATGTTCGGTAAACGTGAATATTATTTATTTACAGCTTATTTTTCGACTCTTCCACTAAGTGAGCAGCCCACTAAAGTGTACCGTATTTATTTTGCTTAATAAAATTTGTTTCTCTGTATATTTGGTACTACTCTTGATGCTTACGTCTAGTTTTCTACCTTGTATTGCCTTCAGCATTCTACGTAAACATATCCTGTTCTACATTCACAGCCACAACAGGATTTCAACTACACCAAACTCAACTTCAGAGTCAACTTCAAAGAAATCCTCAAAATGCAACCATTCCATGAAAATCCGATCTAGTGGGTCACCGAATTCTGTGAAAATTAGCTATGTTGTTCCTAATCCGAAATAAGGATATACGTGTTTTTGGATTTTTTTATTAGGGTGACCATTTCCGAAATAGGGTGAGGCAGCGTACATTTATTACGTAACGCTAGACTTGGAAATTTTCGGCACCCTCTTCCCTCCAAAACGCTTTTTGTATGAAAAATTTCAAAATTTTGTATGAGCCGTAACGCTTGAGCCTAGTCCCCCCCCTCCCCGTTGAGCGTTAGGTAAATTATAGATGCCGCCTGACCAAAAAAATTATGATTTTTTCAAATTTTTATTTATTTTTAAATTATTACTTTTAAACCGCTGGAAATGTTTTTAAGATGTTTATTTTGGATATAAAAAATCAGTCATTTTTCATCGGTACAAAATACAAAACTCTTCTGGGCTACGTAGCCGTGCGGTTAGTGTCACCAGGCATTTAGCCACATCGTGCTAAGGTGTATGGGTTCGATTCCCACTGCAGGCCGGAAAACTTTTCGTGAGGAATGTTCTCCGACTGTACCACTGGGCGTTGCATGCTAGTCTATTGTCTAGTGTGGTGCTTCCTTGAAAGGGCAAAATGCCCACTGGAATCATTAACGTGTAGGTGTCTTTTAAAAAAAACTCTGAAAAAAAATTATATGGAAAAATATAAAAATTCTAGTTTTTTAGGAAATTTTCATATGAGTTGAAATTTTTTATTCCATAAAAAAGGTTGGAAACCGGTTGAGCTGTTCAAAAGTTTGAATTAAAAAAAGAAATCGAATGCGCTGGGACCTACAGTGTGAGCCGATAAAAAATGACTGATTTTTTATTTTCCAAAAAATATATCTCAAAAAACTGAAAAACATATATCGCTGAAAATTTGACAGTAAACGTAAAATTTTCTGACCTTTCAAGAAAAAATGAAAACAGCAGTAGGCCTTTTTGTACCAAGGCGTTCAAAACACAAAAAAACGGATATTTTTGATACATTTTTTTAATGTTAAAAAACATTTTTTGTGAAATTTTACACATTTTTTTTGAAAAGATAAAATTCTTAGCTTTTATTTTGTCTAAGAAAATTAAAAATCGGACAAGTGGTTCAGAAGTTATAATTTAAAATAGGGGAACTTACGTATTGTCGGCAGCCTAAGAGGGTAATTTTACGCAACAATTAGCAGCAGACACCTTAACTACACTTGAGCACTCTTCATTTGTTAATTATTATACACAAAACACTATTTTATTCTCTTAATCTTCTATTTTTCCTCACCAAAGTCACGAGGCACTTGTTCTATTATCGGCAATGCAATTACTATTGTCGGCAACAAAAATGTTTACTTCGGCAATCCAAAACTGCGCAAAAACTAGTTTATGTATTGGTAACATTTCGTATTTGTTGACAAATCCTGAAATTAAACGTCACTCATTATGTTCTACTCGTTGAAAGGGCCAATGCAGACAGACTACACTGAGAACAGAATTGCAGTTATAAATAGAATAGCAGAGAGCCAAATTGAATACACAACGCCACTTAATTTATGCAGACTAAGGCACCGTCCACAAATTACGTAACGCTCTAGGGGTAGGGGGAGTAGGCTCAAAGATTGCGGCTTAAACACAAAATTTATTTTTTTTTCATGCAAAGACCGTTGCGGAGGGGGGAATGGTCAAAAATTGTACATTTCAACGTTATGGCAATCTCACTATGGCAGCATTTCGGCTATAAAAGTTGCCGTGTCATGGTCTTGCAGCAAGTGCGAATCCAGCCTAGAAGTTGCAGCGTGACGTCATGGTTAATTGATTCATAATGTTGTGCTCTGCAAGAAAAATCCACGGAACACGATTATCGGATTACTTGAATTTCAGAGTTGCGTTTGAATGGGTTACATGCATGCCCCTATTCGCTACTCACACTACTGTTTATTAGGGTGACGGCTTATCTTTCAAAACCTTTCAAAACCAAAAAATCTTATACTCTTATGAATTAGAATCATATTAGAAGAGAAACCTCAAAGTTTGAGCCAAAAATATTAAGATTTAAAGGGGCAAGCGTCTTGAAGGTAAATTTTCAAATTATAGAAAATGGCCTTCAGTGAAGTCACCATAACTTCGGTAATTTCTAACCAATTTTCAAACTTTCAGCACCATTAGCTTAAAAACTAAATTTATGAAAACTTTGTATAACATCAAATTTGTGTAAAATCAAAACTAGTTTCAATAAAAAGTAGATTACTCCAAATGTTTCCTCATTTTACTAAAATAATATCTTTGTTTGACCATAACTTCATGAATACTTAACCGATTACCAATCTTTTTCCATGGTTTTGAAGCTTACTTAATTAACTACATACTTTTCATTCGACACATTTCACTAAAAAATTACTTGCCAAGTTATTCAACAAAAACTGCACAAAACCATGATTTCTTATCGAAAAACGCCAGTTTTTTTTTGTCAGTTAAACAATATTTTTAAAGCTGAAACTGGTTTTCCCCATTTTATAAACCTTTGAAACTTGTCTTTGACTTGTCAACAGTTTTTAAATAATTTTGAAACATTAATATTTTTGCTCATGTTAAAATAATATATATATGCACTATTTAACTCATAATTAAAACAAAATGCTTTATAAACACAAGTTCACCAGAAAAATGTAATTTTTGGCGAAAAAAACATAAATAATCCAAAGAAATTCCATTTTTTCTTTAAAAAATCATGTTTTTGAGTAGTTTTTGTTACACAACTAAGCCAAAACCTATTTTTAGAAACATATGTTGTATGAACATGTACAGACGAAGCTCGTTATAACGACCACTTTAAAAGCGACAAAAGCTCTCTATAGTGACATTTTTCGGTCCCTTGAAAAAGATTTTAATGTTATCACTATTAATAACGACATTTCTCTGTTACGACGCTCCCTTGCCATGTCATTATAACAAGCTTCGACTGTGCAAATACTTGAAATAGGTTGAGTATTTATGAACTTATGGTCAAACAAATATGAATTTTCTAGTAAAGTGAAGAAAAATTTCGAGAAAACTGCTTTAACAAAGATTTGTTTCGATTTAAGACAAATTTGATGTTATACAAAGTTTTCATAAATTTAATTTTGAAAATAATGATGCTAAAATTTTTGAAATTGGTGAGAAATAACCGAAGTTATGGTGACTTCACTGAAGGCCATTTTTTAAAACTTGAAAATTCACCTTCAAGACGCATGCGCCACCCCAAAATTGTTAATAGGATAAGACATAGAATTTAAGTAAAGTACATAATATTAAAATTTCAGTCTGTGTGGCCTGTAGTCAAATACGGTGAATAAATAAATATTTAAATCTTGATATTTTTGGCTTAAACTTTGCGGTTTCCTTTCTAATATGATTTGAATTCATAAGAGCACACGAATTTTCGGTTTTGAGAACATTTGGCCGCACCCTAGTGTCTATGCGCAAAAAATCGCCTAAGGTAACGCAAAATTGAAAATTCTACAGGCTATTTTTACATTTTTTTACGTTCATATTATTCTCAGTGTATGAGAAAATCAGAATAGGCCCTTTGCAAATCAATGCACTTATGACTTGACACAAAAAAATCATCTTCTGATTGCCTGTAGAACAACAGGAGTGTTGCCAAAATAGTTTACCTATTGAAAGACGTATATTTTATATGTTTCTCAGTATATTGAAGTGTATGCGCTACAATCTTCAGATAAGGAAAGTATTGAAAGGCTCAATTATTACCAATGCATGCTTTGTTGCCTAATTCCAATGCATTAATAGGGTAACGACTGTTTATTTCGTTCATAACCGCTAACAGTTGGCGCCAGCGGCAAAAAGTACAGGCAACAACCTTTCGAACATTCAGTTTCTTTCACCGGCCGCCGAGCGGCGACACTGATGTTTGTATTCCTCTCACTGATCGAGCTACTCTGGATTCTCAAATTTCTCAAACTTTCAACACAAGCGCATGGAAGAATGGTAGTCGGAGAACTGTCAAAACGTATGGAAAATAATGAAAATCGTAAATTGCTTGCAATAGGGCGATATTCAAAACTGAAAAGGCAATAGATGGCTCTTCTTCAATGGTAGTAAAAACGAAATCCTGAAGCAAAGAAAGCACCCCGGAAGATGAACTAAACACACAAAGTTATGTATTCACTTTACACTTGATTTCTAATCACTATTTTTTTGATCCACTTTCCTATTTGCAAGCAATTTACGATTTTCATTATTTTTCATACGTTTTGACAGTTCTCCGACTACCATTCTTCCATGCGCTTGTGTTGAAAGTTTGAGAAATTTGAGAATCCAGCGTAGCGCGATCAGTGGGTGACATACAAACAACAGTGTCGTCGCTCGGCGGCCGGTAAAAGAAACTGAATGTTCGAAAGGTTGTTGTCTGTAATTTTTGCTGCTGGCGCCAACTGTTAGCGTTTAAGAACAAAATAAACAGTGATTACCCTATTAGGAAACTGACTCAAAAAAGTAGTGATTAGAAATCAAGTGTAAAGTGAATACATAACCTTTTGTGTTTAGTTCATCTTCCGTGGTGCTTTCTTTGCTTCAGGATTTCGTTTTTACTACCACTGAAAAAGAGCCATCTATTGGCTTTTCAGTTTTGAATATCGCCCTATTAGTTGTGTTCGATTTTTTCAATGAATTTAAATTGTGAATAAAAAAAACGCAATAGGGCGATATTCAAAACTGAAAAGGCAATAGATGGCTCTTTCTCAATGGTAGTAAAAACGAAATCCTGAAGCAAAGAAAGCACCTCGGAAGATGAACTAAACTCAAAAAGTTATGTTTTAACTTTACACTTGATTTCTAATCACTACTTTTTTGATTCAGTTTCCTAATTGCGAGCAATTTACGATTTTCATTATTTTCCATACGTTTTGACAGCTCTCCGACTACCATTCTTCCATGCGCTTGTGTTGGAAGTTTGAGAAATTTGAGAATCCAGCGTAGCGCGTGATCAGTGAGAGGAATACAAACATCAGTGTCGCCGCTCGGCGGCCGGTAAGAGAAACTGAATGTTCGAAAGGTTGTTGTCTGCAATTTTTGCCGCTGGCGCCATCTGTTAGTGGTTATGAACGAAATAAACAGTCGTTACCCTATTGAATATGGTTTTCTGGCAACCTATTCCCGTAATAAAAAGTGATTGCCGAGGAAAGCAAAGTGCATTTATTTTAATTTGTGATTTAAAGCATGAAAATTCAGTATTTTTGAGTGTTTTATAGACAAATCAAAAGTTTAATAGTGCATGAGTGATCGGTGCTTAGATTGTGTGACAAATAGGGCGATATTCAAAACTGAAAAGGCAATAGATGGCTCTTTTTCAGTGGTAGTAAAAACGAACTCCTGAAGCAAAGAAAGCTCTACGGAAGATCAACTAAACACAAAAAGTTATGTATTCACTTTACACTTGATTTCTAATCACTACTTTTTTGATCCAGTTTACAAATTGCAAGTAATTTACGTTTTTCATTATTTTCCATACGTTTTGACAGTTCTCCGACTACCATTCATCCATGCGCTTGTGTTGAAAGTTTGAGAAATTTGAGAATCCAGCGTGGCGTGATCAGTGGGAGGAATACAAACAACAGTGTCGTCGCTCGGCGGCCGGTGAAAGAAACTGAATGTTCGAAAGGTTGTTGCCTGTACTTTTTGCCGCTGGCGCCAACTGTTAGCGATTAAGAACGAAATAAACAGTCGTTACCCTATTGGTATTGGAGCGGAGAATTGGACCTTTCAAAGTGGTGAGTTTTTCTTAAGATGTTCTTTTATTGTTTTATTCGGCAGCTCACGAATGACGATAATTTCGTAAGCATATATTTCATTCAATGATAAAACCATGTTATATCTTATTTTTGTGAAAGATGAGGTTAACATGGAAGATTATAGATAAAGGAATATATTGAGTACATTGAAGGTAACTCTTGTTCCGTAGAAAAATCTTAACAGGGACGATAAGTTAGTGCTGCCGAAAATACCCTCAGAGTGCTGAAGCCATCATTTACCCTAAATAAAATTTTGCAAGGACGCGATTTTTCTGGTTACTCTATTTTGGAAATGAACACGTGTATCCTTAATTCGGATAAGGAACGAAATAGCAAATTTTCACGGAATTTGGTGACTCACTAGATCGGTTTTTCTTGGAATGGCTGAATGTATACATGGGATTAATTATTCCTGTAAATGTTCTTATTACTCAGTTATTTTAGGATTAAAAGATGGAAAGTTGTTCTAAGGTAATCGAGTCTTTTTAGTGCTCAAAGTTGGAAACATAATGATCTGTTGAACATTTTGTTCTTTCAAAATATCATCATCCGTTGAAAATAATCCTCCTGAATATTTTCGTCGCTTAGTTATGGAAATATTGAACATGGTTGAATTTATTATTCTTCCAAAATGTTATCGTTTTTTTCATTAGTATCATATCAAAAATCACATTCAATAGGGTAACGACTGTTTATTTCGTTCTTAATCGCTAACAGTTGGCGCCAGCGGCAAAAAGAACAGGCAACAACCTTTCGAACATTCAGTTTCTTTCACCGGCCGCCGAGCGACGACACTGTTGTTTGTATTCCTCCCACTGATCACGCCACGCTGGATTCTCAAATTTCTCAAATTTTCAACACAAGCGCATGGATGAATGGTAGTTGGAGAACTGTCAAAACGTATGGAAAATAATGAAAAACGTAAATTACTTGCAATTTGTAAACTGGATCAAAAAAGTAGTGATTAGAAATCAAGTGTAAAGTGAATACATAACTTTTTGTGTTTAGTTCATCTTCCGTAGAGCTTTCTTTGCTTCAGGATTTCGTTTTTACTACCACTGAAAAAAAACCATCTATTGCCTTTTCAGTTTTGAATATCGCCCTATTCTCATATCTAGGTGCTCTGTGTTATAAGACAACACTATCATTCTTATTTGGTAAAACAAATTTCAGATTTTTTGGAAATATTGCGTTCTTTATGCATAACTGTCGATCTTTATCCAATTACAAGGTGTCAAGTATTACAGTGTACGAGCGTGGGTAAAAATTTGGAATGTGGGGTCCAGACCTGATACGGTTAAACATAGAACAACTAGGTCGCCTTGAATTATCTACACATTATGCACTTCTATACGTAGAATAGAGATTCCAATTTTGGCGGCTTTTAGTTCATCGACAGTTCCGCTTGTAGAAATTATTGTTGTAATGTGACTTCCAAATTTCATTCCTTGCAAAAACATTTAGCTTAGATGGTGGAGTCGATTACTTAATAAGATCATAATATTTTCAATACAAATTAATCCAACAAGAGAATCAGCTTGAATGCGAAATATGACCTCATGTAACGGCAACAACGCAAGGGTCAATCGATTTTGTGGATAAGCCTGAGTGATCAACCGGAATCCAGAAAGATTACCCGCGGCATATTGAAGGCTTGAAGTTTGTTTAAGAAATAACAGTACACCAAGACAGATTTCTTACACATTTTAATATTGTTCAAGCATATGTACATAACCTCCAGTACCTGCGATACATGCTGTCTCCTTTTTGAATGACACAATTACTATGTATTAACGGCATTTTAATCCCTCTGTAAAACAATCTGAGAAATCTCTATTAGACTTAATTTTTAACCAAATGTCAGATACTTCTTAAACCAATTAAATTCTTTTCGACCAAATGTCCATTCGATGAAATGTTTATTCGAGTAAATGTACTTTCGACTAAATGTAATTCGACCAATTTTTCGAGGAAATGTCATTCGACCAAATGTCTTAGATTCTATTTACCCTTTGAAATAAACGATTTTCTAAATCATGTTCAACGATCTCGACGTTGAGTGAGGTGGGGCAAAAGTTAGTGGTATAATGAAAGTTTCCAGGAAAACAATAGCAAATGAAACAAAACAAATACTATTGACTGTTTAGCGATAAACTTGCGACGATCGACGCGCCACCATATTTCATATAACGGACGTTATTAGAACTAACTTGGAGGTGATGATTTGGAGGTTATTTGGCAATTTGGAGGTTAAAATCCCCTCCAAACACTAGCGATTTTGCGGTGGGATGTTGACGTTTGATGACGAATACAGCGAACTTTTAACCCTCTAATACCCAAATTTTTATTTTCGATCTAAATATCATTTTTAGTTATCTAAAATCGTTCTAAACACGTTTTGGGCAATGATTTATTTTTATTCGCAAATCTATGAATTTTGGTTTTTGATTTTTATAATTTTTATTTTTGAACATCCCTATCCTTTTTCATTTTTTCCTGAAGCCTCTTCTAGTTACTGATTTTTGGCAATAATAAAAATTCAAATTTTTACGGTACTTTAAAAAATAATAAATTTTTAATATTTTTCTGGAAATATTTTTAATTTCCGTGTAATCAATGGAAAAACAGGTTTGAAAATATTTAAATGCCGCACAGCTCTTCTTATTTTATAGGTTGATAGCAGAAAAATATAAAAGGTACGTTTTTTTTATTACACGTTAAATAAACCTCAGGCATTTGTAGGTTATATAAGAATACAATTTTTCAAACAATTTTCAAAAATACAAAAAAGTTTCAAAAGTCATAAAAAAAACATTCTCATATGCGTGTTATGAGTCAAGGTTTAAGCCGAAAATAAAATCATTTTGATTTTTTTTGACAAAAAATACACACTAAATTTTATGGTTAATTGTAATATACCCAAAAATAGCAGTTTTTAGCAAAACTAAGCGGAAATGTGAAATTTTTGCGACATTTTTCGCACGATCAGGCAAATTTTGCTCAATCTGAAGATAATATATGGATTTCAGGCAATTTGAAAATGTTTCCATGAGTTTATACATGGGTCGAACTTTTGCCCCGCAGATTTGAACTTTTGCCCGCTATGGGCCAAAAATTGTCTCCAAGCATTTATACAAAAACTAATACACGTCAAAGCATCCTTATGATAGGCCTAGAAACGCCCTTACATAAAATATTGAAAAAGATTTTATCTTCATATGGTTTCATGCATACAAATTTTGACCAAATATCACAATATTCACGTCGAAATACTACAAATAGCCATAACTTTTCAAATTCCTTATCGATTTTTATGATATTTGGTGTGAAAGTCTTTTACTTGAATAGTATTCGAACCACCATGACATTTCTAAGTTTTGTTATGAATTGAGCTAGACATCTTAAAAAAAAAACTCTTGCCCCACTCGAACTTTTGCCCCACTTTACTCTATATGGCGAGTGCAATCAAAGCAAACTGTGGGTAAAATGAAAAGGGGGGGGGGGTAAAATGAACAGTTTTGTTATTTTTATTATGCTTTATTAGAGACACTTTACCACATATCTGAGTGGCATTCGTGTCTGGAACAGGTTTGTGTTTTACAGTAATTATGCTATAAATCTATGCAAAACATTGCACCATCATTAACCCTCAGACTAAGGAAATATTTTGACAACTCTAGCGCAATCTAGAACTTTCAAAATATATAAAAGTAAACAAAAACAAAGTACGCCTCTCCGTTTTCTCATATGATGTAAATTTTCACTCCTGGAATTTAAGGTTTTTATGACTAAAACCATCAAAAATCTATTTTACTGCGTAGCACATCATATCTTTAAAGTATTTATGATAAGTAGACGGAAATTGAAAGTATTTTTTTCTTCTAATTTCTTAGAACAAATTATTTGAAGATGTTGATTCTTTGAGGGTAAAATGAACCACTCGAGATGGGGGTAATATGAACACCATCGTAGGGTGAATACTACCGGATTCTATTTCAGATGCCGAGAGTTTTCCGGAGAAAATACAAAGATACACATAGACAGCCATCCAAACGGTCGCGGCCAAACGTTCCATCGATTCCGGATTGTCTGTGAGATATGCATTGAACTGTACCAGATGCCGCGCAGCATGCCGCAACCCATTCAATTTGAATGGTGTTCATTTTACCCCCAAGTATATGTGCATATTACCCCCATGGTATGTTCATTTTACCCACATGTTTGGGGTATTGACTCTGTGGAAAGCCATTTTCAAAACTATAATAATGTTGATAAAATTCTACTTCCATCACAATATTTCAACTTGATACATTGCATATACATCCTTCTTCAATTCTGAGCAATTGAAGAAGAATCTGACAGCTTCATAAGCAAGAAAACATGAAAATTGCTTAGGGTGTTCATTTTACCCCCAGTTTCCCTACGCTTTTTCCGTTTATTCTAAATCTTATTTTTTTTTGGCATTATGTCATTACTGAAAAAAAGCCTACATCTCAGCTTAACTATTCATAGAAGCAGGTTATTAAAAAGGAATTTCTTTAAATAATGCTTATATAGCATGAAAAACAAAAGCGGGGAATACTGAATGCCAAAGGTTTAAAGGTTCCGAATCAAAATGTTAATTAATCCAGTTAAAATGCTTTTTCTCTCTCTGAAGCTTCAGAACAGACACAATAATTTAAAACCTAACTTAAAAGCGTAAAGTTTATTATAAAAATTTGGGAAGGAGAATTTAACGAAGGATGCGTTAATAATTTGATTTTCTAGAAAGTTTACCAAAACAACGATTGCAAGATTTGTTTACTCAATTCTTGATGAGTGCAGTCATTTAGTAGTGGGAACGATGCCATCGATGATGAGTTGTAGTACGTTTACTGTTCGTTTATGTATTGATGAAAACAAATACTCTAAGTGTGAGATTTTCAGTTGTTTATTTTTAGGTTTCGTTATGTGTATCATTCCAAACATTGTACAACACTATCATACTAATTTGGTAAAACAAATTTAAGATTTTATTAACATTTTGTTAACAACATATTACATTCCATTTGCCGTAGCAGTTCAGATTTTTTACAGGCGAGTTGATTTCACCTGCTTATAAGAGGGAAAAAAACACGTTTTCAATTTACTTAACCCAACTTAACCTGAATATATAGGGGGAGATCCCCCAGTGCCGGACAGCACCCAATACCGGACAAAGCCGAAACAGTGAGAAATCATGGTCCAATAAAGATGGTGTATTAGAAGAAAAGAAAGCTATTATGTAAACTAATGATTGCGTAGAATAACACATCCTTGAAATATGCATGCCTTTTTAAAAAAGTAGAAAAGTTTGAAAATCTTTAAAAAATTGACGTATCCACTTAATGTTGAGCCAATTTAGTAAATATTTTGAATATGAAAAAATACTTTGGATCCCGCAAGCATGATCGAACATAATCCTAATTTGATAGTATGAATGTATTTTGTACCTTAATTGAACTAAATATGGACAAATTACAATTTTGGTTATGCACATCCTGTCCCTCAGATTCGGACAGCTTGATTTGTTTTATGATATCTTTGTAATTATTGCATCAGTGTCTCAGAATACTTTCATTTTTCATGGGTTCTGTCGATCATGGTATCAAATATGCAATAAAATTAAGAATAATGAACATTCAGAACAACATCGTAAAATGTGTTATTTTTCATCATATATGAAAGAGGTTTTTGATAGGCATCTTGCAAACTAAGAAAAACTCAAATTATTCTTGTAAATGTAGCAAATGCATTGAATTGGTATTTAAAAACTATTCCTATAGTGTACACATTCGATGATGTTCAAATTTACAGAATTCGAGGCATTTCCAGATCTTGTCCGGTATTGGGTGCCACCTTTCGAGATCGATCAATTTGGTACTAAAACTCATCATCAAAATGCAATATCAAAATTCATATTTATATTTTCAAATTTATTTTTGTACACTATAAAAATGATAATATTTATCATAAATGGGTAACACGAACCCATAAAATCAATATTTTTCGAATTATGAATTTAGTGGCTTAAGTGTCCGGTACTGGGGGATCTCCCCCTAACGCATTAATCGTGGCAATAGAAGATTGTTACGATTTTTGCCTGAAATTATTAATTATTTTATTTGACATTTGTTCCAATGTTTCAATATTGGATATTCTAGGTAACTCATTTGTACTATACCAGGAAGGAAGCTTCAGAATCATTTTCAAAATTTTATTTTGAATTCTCTGCAGAGCTTTTTTCCTGGTATTACAACAGCTAGTCCATATTGGTACAGCATGTTCTTAAGACAAAGTTTTGATTTTCTATTAATAAGGGGATAGAGACATTTGACATATTTATTACATTTGGCTTGAATGCCCTCAATGTGATTTTTGAAATTTACATTTTTATCTAGCACGAGCCCTAGATACTCAACTACATCTGACCAATTTTTTGGAACCCCTCTCATCGTAACAACATGTCTACTTGAAGGTTTTAAATAAAGAGCTTTTGGTTTATGTGGGAATATTATTAGTTGAGTTTTTGAAGCATCAGGAGAAATCTTCCATTTTTGCAAGAATGAAGAAAAAATATCCAAACTTTTTTGCAATCGACTACAGATGACACGCAGGCTTCATCCTTTGCAAAGCTTTGGCGGAGAGGCCTGTGTCATCTGCAAACAAGGATTGTTGACATCCCTGAGGTAACTCAGGTAAATCAGATGTGAAAATATTGAATAAAATTGGTCCCGAAATGCTGCCTCGGGGAACACCCGCTCTTACAGGAAGTCTCTCCAGATCTGAAATAATGGTTCTAATAATTAACCTGAAGTGTACGATTTGACAGATAACTTTGAATTATTCTAACAATGTATGTTGGAAAATTAAAGTTTTTTTATTTTACGATCAAACCTTCATGCCAAACACTGTCGAATGCTTTTTCTATGTCTAGAAGAGCAAGACCAGCCTTCAGATTTGTTGGAACGGATCAAATTTGTTTCACGTAAAAGTTGATGAGTGATCGAATGTCCTAGTCGGAATCCTAACTGTTCATTGCAATGCTACACGGGTCGCCAAATTTGTGTATGGGATAAGTGGAAGTAAACCATATTGTTAATATAGTATTTTTGGGAAAATCCAAGTAAATTATTTATTCCATTTCTGATCTCCTCAGGTGACTTATAGTCACTTGAGAGACCTTTCAAGACGAATTTGAACCAACGTTCAGTTTTGTCGTCATAAGTGAAAAAATGGGCTTCTTTTCTTCATGGTGTTTGAGAAGAAGTTCGTGATCTTTAAGAGTTTTGAAGGAAACTGATGTAGGAAAATCAAGTTCAAGATCTCCTATCTAAATTCCTCAAATTCGGAACAACTGACCACGATTTGCTACCTCACTTGAATCAAATAGCTTGGAATAGGTACTGGGTCGATTTGGTGTTCGGAAAATTTGCCTAAAGCATCAAACTGATTGCTAATTTCGATGCAATTATCAACATTATGCATTTTACCCTTGGAAGAAAGCGCGCATTCCGGAGAAACGTCTTTTAGCCCATTCTTGCCACGTTTAGTGACAGTTTTGAACCTCACTTATTTGGAAGGATGTTGTGAATTCAGAGATTCACCCTTCCTTTTGTTTGTAGTTGCAACCATGTTTAGTGAATAAACGAAAGAATACGTGACCTTCTAGAGGTTTTTTTTCCCCTAGACGGTGTCTAAGAAGGATCACTACCACTAGCTTTTGCTTACGGGTCCAACGAAGTATCGTAAAGGGATCGATAGTAGGAAAATAATACTGAAAAGTACTGTTACGTAGCACTGAAAAGTACCGTATTTTAGCACTGAGAAGTACTGTTTTATTGCTTTAGGTAGTTAAAAAAAAACTTCTAAAGAGCAGAGCGATTTTGTGTACGCACAGCACGAAGGTACGATGCGCACTCTTTTGATAGTAATATTTTGATCAAGCATGAGACCAAGCAACATCACTTCATCTGTCAAATTCATTGAAATCATGGAAGCTGCTCAAAGGCTTGGTTTAGGTGGAAATATTGCAGTTTTTTTGAGCAAAGCCTGTAGTTTACGAAAAAAATTGCAGAACGACACCAAGAATCGTACATTCAACAGGGATCGTACATTTATTCAAAGAAGCTTTCCGAGTTGGATAATTAAGACGAGTTCTACTTCGATTCGCATACAGCATTTCTGAAATTTAGTAGATGATCACTTGAGGAAATAAAGTCAGGATGCATTTTCCAATATCTCGTAATCACTGAAATTTGTTGTGTAATAAATCGAGTTTCACTTGTGCTTATCGTTGCAAAACTCGATTTTTTCAACACTCTTCGTATTCGTGCATGCACGACTCGTACGGAAAAAACCTTTATATTGCAACTTGTAGCATGAATAACGACTATTGACTACTTGAACACCGATAAAAGTGTGTAGCGTTGAGAAATGCATCACTTTATTGCTCCACTAAACCGTGACAAATGATCAATCAAACCGTAGTTGGTAAGTCAGTGCGGTAAAGTGACAAAGCGGTAAACGACAACTCCACGCCGTGAGAATAGGGAGCAAAAAAAACTGGAACAAGATCAAAGCCAGAAAACGGTTCGATGCTTTCACAGTAAATAATTAGTTGCCGCAAAACAACGGGAATCGAACCGTCACCGTGACTGCCCCCTCCACTCCATTGGGTCCCTTTAAATTGAACCAACCGTTCGATAAATTGCAGCCACTTCGTCGAAATGTAATTAAAAAATGATGAATGGATTGGTTTGCCCAGGCCATTGGGGTTCATTCGCGGAGCACTTCTCAGAATGAGAGGGAAAGGTTGATTTTTCCCCACTCTATCTATTTGATGATGAAAAGGCATATTTTTTCCTGCTGGTTTACCATCTCGTTATGACAACATAGAGAGCAGTGATAAACAATTTGCCGCCTCTGAGCGCCGCCACGTTTGTGAACGATAACAATTCCGCCCTCGGAGCAACATGTGGTGTTCTGTTCTGTGTTGGTCGGATTGCTGAGTGCAGCACAATTTGGAATAAATTTCATCTGACACTTATTTGGAGGCCACCAGAGGGTGCCAAGCTAGAAACGTTTTCTGTTCATTAATTCGTAAAAAATGTTAATGTTCCCAAAAGTCGCAGTTAGGAGATTTCATGCTTTATGGTTTGGGTTGGCGAATTTAAAAACAATTTATTACTAATTCTCGAGTTATTGCAGTCAAAACATTGAGAACCCTTCAGAGTTCGGCGTAGGTAGAGTACTGCGGGTTGGTCCTTTCGTGTGACTTTCAATCTTTCCCGGTCGATGGCTGTCGAGACCATAAAACTATGCACGGATCCTTTTTTGTATCCCGTTGCTGTTGTTGTCGTTCTCACAGCTTCTGGCCTTGCACGTTTACTGTGGGAAGGTTAGGCAAACGCTGTGAAATAAATTTTATGGACCTCCTAGGCCCCGGCTTGCCAGATTGTGTGCCAAAATGGGATGTCGCCATATGGTTGGGTAAATTGTAGCCACCAGAGAGAGCGAGTGTTGGCCATTTGACAGTACCAGCAGTTAGTGCCGGTCAATGGCAATGGCAAAGTGGTACAAAGTATTTCTCTGTTCTCGTTCGGTGTCGTAAACTGTCAATGAAAACGGGAAGTTCGTACGTGATCGGTCATATCAATGCTGATTTCGGTTTGCTTAAAAAGTTCCTGCTGGTGGTTCGAATGTAGCAAAATTATGGTATGTCAAGGATCATTTGAAATACGTACATTTCAACATTTATGGCGTGCATATCTAACTGGAAATTTTATGCCTTGCATTTTTAATCAGCTAACTTTTGCTGAGCTCTCATCCGGAGGCATCACTCTTGCGCTAATAATAGCGAGATAATTTGCTCCAGGAAGCAATGCCATTTTTCATAATGCACTCGGTTGCATTTTAGAAATAGCATGCCCGCTCCCTTTTCCATTTCATTCAAATTCTGCAACAGTTTGCAGCAGTGATTCACGCTAACAGAGGCCAACTGCTTCGTGTGTTCCCCAACGCGATTCCCCATTCAAGTGAGGCAATGCGAATCCAGACAAGCGTACACACTTCTTGGCGGGCTGTTGCACAGTGGGCCAAAAAACGAGAAATTATTTGTCTTGATTTTCACTATTTTATGCTTTTATGGATCAATTATTGAAACATAAATTTTATTTACGTTATTGTTGGATATTTGCTGTAAGACCATACATAATTGAACGGATTTTCCAGTTGTTAACAATATGCCATAAAAACCTTTTAGGATAATTCTTCTGAGATGGCCATCTTCATGGCAGATAGATAAAAATGCTATGAAGAAAAAATGTGTATTATGTTTTTTTTATTATGTCCATATAATTACAAGATTATTGAGCTATGATAGATCTTGAAAAAGTTTCGAAGTCCACCATACAATCAGTACACCGCTGACGCTATGACGGATCCCTGTAGTAACTTGTCCGTATGAACATGAAACTATTGAGAACCAGAGCTACCGGTCCAAAGCCCGGATAAAGTGTGGATGGTTGTGATGGTTGTTATCCATGGCCATCATGTAAAGAAAATGGATACAGTGGGGGACCGAAATCCGTTTAGTCTCGAAATCGTAGACGTACGAATCTCGGCCCCCCACAATGAACCCCAACGCCAAGGTGTGATGCGACCCGTGCCGATGGAAGAATGGTTGAGGGGGTTTCATAAATGCTCAATCACACACGGAGCACGAAGAGCACCAGGGCGAACTCTTCAGTATGCAGCTCTTGCTGCATTATGGCAGGGTAATGATGCAGTTGATCTTCATTTCCCTAGAGACTCGTGGGACCAACAATATGAATACCAGTGTTAGCAAACCAATCAAAGGTGACGACTGCCTCACACAGTCGGAAAAGATGGAAGTGGAGAACTCACTAAGCCAGCTTGGGCTTACAGAAGACCAGCTACTGTGCAGTTCACAAGAGGAGATGGAATCTACTCCGTCCCAGAAACCCAACGCACCGGGCAAGTCCTGCGCGGGACATTCAGAAGATCCTGGTATCCCCTCGTCGATTGAATCGGTGAACACGGACGACGACAAGGATGATGGAATCAAGGTCGTTATCAACACCCTTAAACCTTTACCATCTAAAAAAGGACCCAAAATGGACGATCCTATGGATGGTGAGGAAGCTGAAGGCAATGAAACTCCCAGAAAAAAACCTAACGCGCTTACAAAGGAAGCAGCTCAAAGCTCTCCGGGAAAGCGGACTAAGTCGAAACAAGGCTTTATCCAAAATCCTGGCAAAAGAGGGTACTGTACTTGCTTCTTCTAAGCGAACGAGAAACGACCTTGATAAATCTGCTACGGTTGAAGAGGATTCAAAGCCGAAGAAGATGAAACACCAGTTAGATCCCCGAGAGCGCACTGAAAAATCCTCAAGCTCAGTGCCACAAAAAGGTGGATCCAAACGACAAGCCACTGGTCAGAGCTACAGCGATATGACCAAGCGTGTGAAGGTCGGGATAATACCCAAAGACTTTCCAACCGCCCAGCTCACGACGGCTCAACTAGACGTTCTACAGGATGCTCTGTTGCTTAAAGTGGAACAACAGCGTGATGAGCCACTGAAACCCAAATTATGTAACCTTGTCTACAAATCTGGCTACATGGTTCTAATTTGCAAGGATCAAGAGACAGCTGAGTGGGTGAAAGAAATAACACCTTCAATAAATACCTAGGAAGGTGCTGAGTTAGTTGCACTGAACGAGGAAGACATTCCCCGCCAAGAGCTTCTTCGAGCATTCTTTCCTCAAAGCTCAACCTTCGCGGACGAACGCATTAAGGCTTTCATAGAGAGCCAGAACGGGTTGAAAACAACGAATTGGCGTATCGTGAGAAGGTCCATCCTCAATGACATCCATGTCAAATGGATCTTTACGGTAGATGGATCGTCAATGGACATGCTGTCGAAATCCAAGTTCATCCTCAACTACCGATTTGGAGAAATCTAGTTGAGGAAAATTAAGAGGACACCCTCCGTTTCCAACCACAAGCCGAATAAGGAGCTAGGCCAAGAAAATTCTGAGGAAGCCCCTGATTCAAACAGTGGTAAAAGGAACGCAATTTCTCGCCCAAAGACCACCATGAAGGCTAGCGTGTCCGCTCCTAAAGGAAAAGTTCCGAGCTCAGCTTCAATTCCCTGCTCAAGTGGTACCAACCTGATGGTATCTAAAACTAGCCGAATAAGGAGCTAGGCCAAGAAAATTCTGAGGAAGCCCCTGATTCAAACAGTGGTAAAAGGAACGCAATTTCTCGCCCAAAGACCACCATGAAGGCTAGCGTGTCCGCTCCTAAAGGAAAAGTTCCGAGCTCAGCTTCAATTCCCTGCTCAAGTGGTACCAACCTGATGGTATCTAAAACTAGCAGTTGAAAAGAAATGAGTGAAGTCTTGACCACAGGGGCGAAACTCGCAGGCCTGAATGTGATGGGTGGGAAAAACAAAGTTCTGAAACCTAAGCCGAAACAAAACCGTGATGATCCACAACATCCAAAGAAGGGCGATGCTCCCCTGGATAAAAGCGAAACTCTTAAATATGGCGCTTAAGGCAGTTCAAGTGAATCTCCACCACGCACAGAGTGCAACAGATGTGCTCTGTCGGAGATTCACAAAAGAAAAATTGACGGTGGCGCTTATTCAGGAGCCGTGGGTCAATAAAACCAGGATACTAGGTATTCAACTAAACTCATGTAAGTTGGTATATGATGATAGCCAGCTATCTCCAAGAGCGGCTATCTTAATACGCAATAACACTAAATGTTTTCCTATTACAGAATTCATTAAAAAGGACATCGTGGCAGTCAGGATGGAGGTGCCCACCGCTAGGGGAAAATCTGAGATCCTCATGGTTTCAGCGTATTTTCCTGGCGATGCGGAGGATATTCCTCCACCAGAGATAGCTGCGATTGTCCATTACAGCCGTATCCACAACATCCCGTTCGTCATTGGTGTCGACGCGAACGCGCATCACACCGTATGGGGAAGTATAGATATCAACACCAGAGGTGAGTATCTTTTACAGTTTCTTTCCTCCAAAAACATCAATATATGCAATGTTGGCGACAAGCCTACATTTTTAAACTCCATTCGACAGGAAGTGTTGGATTTGACTTTATGTAGTTCATCTATTTCTGACAAAATAAAAAATTGGCATGTTTCTGATGAAACATCAATGTCAGACCACAAACACATAATATTCGACTGGAAAGGGGGTCTAACGATAGAAAGAACGTTTAAAGATCCTAAGAAAACTGATTGGGAAACCTATTCAGCAATTCTCCAATCTGAATCATACATAATTGAAAATAATATTAAATCCATATTGCAGTTGGAATCGGCGTCCGCCTAGAACAACTAGTTCGAGTAGAGATGTTCCATGGTGGAACAAAACTCTAGATAAGCTCAGAAAAACAGCGCGTAGAGAATTTAACCGCGCTAAGCGTACTTCCGATTGGAGCCTATATAAAAAAGCTCTAACAGACTATAATAAGGAGCTAAGGCGTTCAAAACGGAAATCATGGATTAGTATGTGCGAGAACATAGAGATGACCCCCGTGGTAGCCAGGCTTCAAAAAACACTCTCAAAAGAACACTCCAATGGTCTGGGTAGTACCCGTAGAGTCGACGGTTCATTCACTGTAGAGCCAAGCGATACAGTGAGTGAAATGTTAAGAACTCACTTCCCTGACTCAATTCCTCAATCAAGAATAAGTGACGAAGGTACTGAGATTGCTGTTTCAGTTCCACAAGACAAAAAAGAGACGCAATTAAGGTTGCCAAAGAAGCTTCTACTTGTGCCAGAGTTGAAAGGGCTGTGAGATCTGAGCCATTTAAATCTGCTGGCATGGATGACATCTTCCCAGCGTTATTCCAAAAAGCGGAGAAAACGCTAATCCCACACATGGTAGAGATTTTTAGGGTGAGCTTGATTTTATGGCATATTCCAGATGATTGGCGTCAAGTTCGAGTTGTCTTCATTCCTAAAACAGGTAAAAAAGACAAAACAAATCCCAAAGCATTTAGGCCGATCAGTTTGTCATCCGTGATGCTTAAAATCATGGAAAAGGTATTGTGCGAATACATAAATTCTAACTTTATGAAAGCAATGCCTCTTTCACAACACCAATTTGCGTATCAGAGTTGCAAATCCACGATCTCAGCACTACATTCGTTAGTCAATAAGATCGAAAAAACTCTACAAGCTAAAGAAATCGCTCTTGTAGCATTTCTTGACATTGAGGGTGCATTCGATAATGCTTCTTATTCGTCTATAGGATCGGCAATGTTGAGGAGGAATTTCGACCCATGCATTGCTACCTGGGTACATGCTATGCTAGCCAATCGACAGATCTCCTCTGGGCTAAGTGGTTCGTGCGTCACTGTAAAGGCTACAAGGGGGTGCCCACAAGGTGGGGTACTTTCACCGTTGCTTTGGTCACTGGTGGTGGACGAGCTTCTAGATAGCTTAGAAAGGAGAGGCTTTGAAGTGGTAGGATATGCAGATGGCGTGGTCATTATTGTACGAGGCAAATTTGAAGACGTTATATTCGAAAGGATGCAGCTAGCTCTTGATCATACCTTTTCCTGGTGTCAACGATAGCAACTAGGAATAAATCCTTCCAAAACCATCATCGTACCTTTCACAAAACGTAGGAAGGTACAATCGAGAACCCTTCTCCTAAACGAAACACAACTGACTTGCTCAAAGGAAGCCAAATATCTTGATGTCATACTTGACTCCAAGCTAAATTGCAATTCACATCTTCAAACAGTGGTGCAAAAAGGCCTCAATTCACTCTGGGTATGCTCCAGAGCACTTGGTAAGAAATAGGGCCTGAAACCAAGTACGATTATGTGGATATATAAAACCATTGTTCGTCCTAGAACAACTTATGCTTCTCTTATCTGGTGACCTAAAACAAAAGAGGCTACGGCAAGGGCAAAGTTAAACAAAATCCAACGTATTGCCTGTATAGCAATTACTGGTGCAGCACGCAGAACACCCACCTGTGCCTTAGACGCGATGCTTAATCTGCCCCGGCTGGATTAATTCATAAAGCTGGACGCTGAAAAAAGTGCGTTGAGGCTGAAACGAACAAAAACTCTACTATCAGGTGATCTTACGGGTCACCTCAGTATATTAAATGAATTTTCTATAAATCCAATTGTAGAAAAGTGTAGTGACAGGATGGAAATGGTAGTCAACTATGACATACCCTATAAGGTGGCAGGTTCTGAAGTCTACGGACCCCGAACAAAAACCTCAATTCACTTAGGACAGTGGTCTACAGTATTTCAGGCAGAAATATATGCTATCTTAGAATGTGCGTTACTATGCCTGAAGAGGAAAT
Organism: Aedes aegypti; assembly: GCF_002204515.2. Taxonomy (NCBI): domain Eukaryota; kingdom Metazoa; phylum Arthropoda; class Insecta; order Diptera; family Culicidae; genus Aedes; species Aedes aegypti. The sequence goes on along the minus strand of NC_035107.1, from coordinate 231,371,851 downwards.
CAGGATCTCAGTTTATACACTGGTCTAGTAACAGGACACTGCCCCAGCAGATACCATGTACAAAAGATCGGTGTTGTTCAAAACTCCAACTGTCGCTTCTGTGACGATGAGCGAGAAATATCAGAACACCTCATCTGCTATTGCAGTGCACAAATCCATCGTAGGTTCAGGATATTTGATAAGCCCTTCTTAGAGCCTGCCGATATAAGGATCGCAACCCCCAGTAATGTTATAGGCTTTATTAAGCTAATTACACCAGACTGAGGAAATTCTCACACTGCAGCTTAGGATCATTATTTCTCAATAATAAGGTGTTCATGAGCTCAGAAGTACATAGATCATTTAGTGACATACATGTCACTGGATGATGTATGTACTATACATACAGTATAAGGGGATATCACAATAGTTCAAGTTAATTGGACGCAGTGATTCAACACCCGACAAAGGAAAAAAAATACAATCAGGCTTTCGCCAAAGATCTTGCTAGAAATCAATCATTCGAAAGTTTTATCTACAGTCTGCAAGGTATCTTACGAGGAAACATAAAAAAATCTGTTATGGAGCTCAGACGGATGGCCAATGATATGTCCAGTTGATTAAAAATAATTCATCCAGGAATTACAACTTTTTATTAATTTATTCAGGTATTTTCTTCAGATATCTTCAGTAATTCTTGGAAATTATCCTTTGGAGCAGAATTTGGATTAATTTTGATATTTTGTCTCAAATAATTTGTTCATACATAACTCTAAAACCCGAGAAAAAAAACGCTATTTTGGAAGCAAATACTACAGTCTGTAAACTTTTTCTCCTTAAAAACTCAAGGTACAATGAGACATTAAGCATATAAGTAACATTACGTAATAATATATTTGTATCTAATGCAGTTAATCGTTCGCCGTTTCCAGACATATCCTTAGCCTGTCCAAAATACATAATTTACCCTATTCCGCACATACATTTTATCGCACATTGCGATTTTATTTACTCAATTTAAGGATAAACTCAACCCATCAGTGATATCCATAGTCTATCACCATCAATGCACTGGTGATGGAGTAGATAGCATGATGTTGATGTGATATGGAATGATCTGAATTGTATCGCAGTCGGCCTGTACAAATTAGTAAATTTTAAGCATTGATAGTGACAGCGAGCAACTCTGGATATTACCCTTCGGGATTTTATCCACGACAGCTTTGAGTTGACTGTAAAAGTTCTATTTATCCTGCAGTTCGACAGCATCGATTGGCGCATTACATTGGACTATGGTAAGGTTTCGAACTCGTGTTCTAAATATGGCGACCTTCGCTCAGTCCTAGGATCTCGAGCTTCATGCGACGCGCCTCGTTGACGAGTTGTGCCAGTTTCCCCTGCTGGTATAGGGTTAGTACGTTCCATGTACCAATTCGTGCCCGTTGTTTGTCCGGAAATTGCTTCACAGTTCCTTCTGAAACTCCCACGGAGCTTCACCGGTTCCTCACGAGTTCCTAGAGAAACTACTCATGAGTTCCTCCAGAAATTTCTCTGGTGTTCTTTCAGCAAATCTTCAAAATCCTGATTTCAGCATTTTTTTCCGAAGTTCCTCCAGGGCTCTACCTTGAATTCCTTTGGATTTCCTCCATAGTTCCTTTTGAAAATTTTCCTTAGTTCTTCCAGGAATTTCTCTAGCATTCCTCCAGGATTTTTTTTCGGATTTCCCCCATTCCTTCGCAGTTCTTCCAGCAATCCTTCCTGAGTTTCTTCAGCAATTTCTCCAGAGTTCCTTCAGGAATTCCTTAACCCAAGATCGGTCGCATGCGTGTACTGAGTGCACGCACCATAAAAAACGCTCGCTTTTTATATACAGCTCGAGCGAGGTAGTGCTAGCGATGGCTGAATGCGCGACCGCTCTTGAGTTAAGAATTCCACCAGGGATTCATTCAGAGTTCCTACAGAAATTCTTTTAGAGTTGCTGCGGGTATTTCTCCAGGATTTTTTTTTCAGAGTTCCTCCAGTAATGCCACCATATGTCCTCCGGGAAATCCTCCAGAGCTTTACTGGGAATTCTTAAAGAATTCTTGTTTATCCAGAAATTTCTTAAAGTTCCCCCAGGAATTCATTTAGAGGTCCTCCAAGATTTTTTTCAGAGATTCTCATGGAATTTTTACGGAGTTTTTCTGGGAATCGGGAACTTCACCGAACTTCAAATCCCTTCGGATTTCCACTGTAGTTCCTTCAGAAATTTTAGTGTCTACAGAGTTCCTTCAGTAATTTCTCGGAAATCCTCCAGAGTTCTACTCTGGATTCTTATGGAGTTATTCTGAGAATTCCCCAAGATTTCCTACGGGAAATCCTACGTTCCTCCGAGAAATCTCTTAGAATTCCTTTGGGAATTTCTCAAAATACCTCCGAATCTCCTTCAGAGCCCTTCTGGAATTCCTTCGGAGTTCCACCAAGAATTCCTTTTTTCCCAAAATTCTAGCAGTTCCTCTAAATTTTATCCAGCAATTCTTGTGAAATTCCTCCAGAGTTCCTCCGGGAACTCTTTCCAAATTTCTCCATATTTCCCTTTGAATGTCTCCGGAACTCCTTTAGAAATCACCTTAGAGTTCTTACAGAAATACCTCCGGAGTTCTTCTAAGAATCGCTCCGGAGTTCCTCTAGGATCTTTTCTCAGATATCCTGCAGAAATTCTTTCAGAGTTCCTAGGACAAGTCTTTCGGAGCTTTACTGGTAATTCATTGATAAATGTGTGCCCTTCACTGCCATATACCAGATTTGCTGGTATGTCTGAAACATGCTTTTGGGAACTTGTAATCACACTCCAGAGTTCCTCTGGGAAATCCTTCTGAGTTGATCTGGGAATTCCTCCGCAATTTCTTAAGGAATTCCATCGCAATTCCTCTACGAATTCCTTTGTAACTCCTGAAATATTAATGAAAAATATGTCTCTAGGTATCCCTGGTGGTATATTGTAGGTTAACTACAATTTTTGAAGGTTAACACCAGCCATCCCACAGGTATATCCTGGAAGACACTAGAGAAAATAATTAGAGAAATAACAGTTATAATCTCTGAATAAAACTCTAACAATCATCCGGGAGGAATTACTAGAGCAAATTGTGGAAGAATTTCTCACAGAATTAATGGAACTCAAAGAAGTTTTTGGAGAAATCTTTGTACAAATTCTTGGAGAAATACCAGTGCGAATTATCGGAGAAAATCCTGACACAACCCTAAGAGAAGTCATTAGATTAATTTCCTTACCAATATGTGGAGGAATTTTTTACTGAAACTGTGGAGTAATTCCTGCAAGACATTTAATTCTTAATACGTTAAGAGGAATATTTACAAAGTCATTTTTTATCGCATAAAATCTTTTGAATAATTTGCATTCTTGTGATGTAATGGAATCCTTATTCAAAATTTCTGGAGTGATGTCAATGACAATAATTCAGAAAGTGCTTTGGATAGTATTGTGCATCCCGATAAAATTCAGAAGAGAACTTCGCTCAATTTCTTCTTTTTTATCAACGAACTTAAGGTAACACACGATAGACTTATCTTGGCATCCATGAACAATCTATGTTCAAACTATCGTTGAAAAGAAAATATTTCTGTTTTATATTATATCGGTCATTTGGTGATCTATCGGATCATATGCTTGCTAACAACAGGCATGTTGATAGACTTTCAGTTCATCTCTGTCCGGTAGAACCGATATCACATCCCCAAAACTACAAAATTGTTCATCATTTATGAATAGCAAACAGTTGCACCTTAAGCACCGTCAACACATTTTCAATCGGAGGGATTTTGGCGCGCTCGAACTGACAAATCCTCCGTTGTGGTGAAACTCTTCCGTCGACGTGATGTTGGACTGTTTTCAAAAACAGTCGAGATTAAAGCCGAGCCGGCAGAGCAATGACAGTTAGTTCGTTCAAAACTTCGTTTCGGAAGTCCAACCGGCGATTGATGCTGCGAAGTCAATAATAGGGCGATATTCAAAACTGAAAAGGCAATAGATGGCTCTTTTTCAGTGGTAGTAAAATCCAAATCCCGAAGCAAAGAAAACACTACGGAAGATGAACTAGACACATAAAGTGATTAATTCACATTACGTTTGATTTCTAATCACTAAGGGTATGCGAAATACCGAATGATTCCGTCAAATACGCTTCGAAACGAAATTCCGCGGAATTCCACGGAACTCGCACTGGCGAAATTTGTATTTTGCTATTTCGTTTCGTTTCGCCAAATTGTTAAAATATTTCCACGGAAAATTGAAAACAAACGGAATAAAACGGAATTTCGCGAAATTCAAGTTTAATTTCGAACAAAAAAAGCAAAGCGTTCGCTTCTACTCCTAGCAGCTACAGTCAAAAATGGGTCCGTATTATGGATCAAATCGACTCATATCATGGATCAGAACACTATAACAGCAAATTATCTGCGAGCCAAACGAATGGTGTGCTAGTGAAAGCATACGTTTTGGCGTTTCTTTAGGAATCGTCTTATCTTATGTCGAATTCGTTTTTGAACCTAGGTTGGAACTGGCGCAACCCGTTCTGAATCACAGTTTCCACCCCAACCCGATTCAGGTTCGACGGAACTACAATTTATTTGACATTGGTTTGTTTATGTGTTGATCACCGACCCAGTTCCTAAAAACGAAAACGACATTAGATTCATAACTGTGGTATGGGTTTCAATGCCCCACAAATATGAATCAACGCTTCTAGGCATATGTATGACATTTTATTTCCTACAAATGGAACAAATGTGTTAAGCATGTTATTGTTAAATGCGATGCTGTATAGATTTACGGTTCGCGTAGGTAAAATGGGTTCTGCGTAATTGCTACTCAATTTGATGAGATATTCGCCGTATAAACCAACTTTGATCCATATCTGTGTGCTATCCATAACTGTGGAATGACTGTAGTATTGACTGGTCCGCAGGATATGATAAACTGCACTGTCGTTGTACAGTTTCCAAAAACGCCCATTTGCCCAAAATTCCTCGCGGCGAATAGCCCAGGAAAGGAACAACTGCGTTTGATGAACTACCGCAATCTTCCATAAGAATGAAGAGAGCAAAACCACGGTTTCCTCCGGGGAACATCGCGTGTCCTTTTGAGCAAATCCGTTATTATATCGCAAAAATTGTTTGTACACAAATTTCCAAAAAAGCGGCTGAGCGTGAGTCCCTGATGTTCTGGATTTGCTCAGGTGATGCAGATTATTAATGCGCGCATTAGTTCTCTCTCTTGCTTTCCCGATATGACGTCACTTTTAACTCTGCATAAGAACAGCGGGAGAATAGAAGAGAAAACTAATAGCACGCATCAATGAGTTAAGGCTCTCCACGATTTCGTTTTTTTTTTTTATTATTTCTTTATTAGTATCATTCCAAACATTACATTCATTATTTCTTATATCTAGGTGTTCTGTGTTATTAGACAACACTATCATCCTAATTTGGTAAAACAAATCTAAGATTTTATTAACATTTTGTTAACAACATATTACATTTCATTTGCCATAGCAGTTCAGATTTTTTACAGGTGAGTTGATTTCACCTGCTTATAAGAGAAAAAAAAAAAAGTTTTTAATATACTTAACCTAACTTAACCTAAACATATAACGCATTAATCGTGGCAATAGAAGATTGTAACGATTTTTGCCTGAAATTATTGATTATTTTATTTGACATTTGTTCCAATGTTTCAACATTGGATATCCTATGTAACTCATTGGTACTATACCAGGGAGGAAGCCTCAGAATCATTTTCAAAATTTTATTTTGAATTCTCTGCAGAGCTTTCTTCCTGGTATTACAACAGCTAGTCCATATTGGTACAGCATACAACATGGCTGGCCTGAAAATTTGTTTGAATATCAAAAGCTTGTTCTTAAGACAAAGTTTTGATTTTCTATTAATAAGGGGATAGAGACATTTTACATATTTATTACATTTGGCTTGAATGCCCTCAATGTGATTTTTGAAAGTTAAATTCTTATCTAGCATGAGTCCTAGATACTTAACTTCATCTGACCAATTTATTGGAACCCCTCTCATCGTGACAACATGTCTACTTGAAGGTTTCAAATAAAGAGCTTTTGGTTTATGTGGGAATATTATTAGTTGAGTTTTGGAAGCATTAGGAGAAATCTTCCATTTTTGCAAGTATGAAGAAAAAATATCCAAACTTTTTTGCAATCGACTACAGATGACACGCAGGCTTCGTCCTTTGGCGGAGAGGCCTGTGTCATCCGCAAACAAAGATTTTTGACATCCCTGAGGTAACTCAGGTAAGTCAGATGTGAAAATATTGTATAATATTGGTCCCAAAATGCTGCCTTGGGGAACACCAGCTCTTACAGGAAGTCTTTCAGATCTGGAGTTCTGATAATTAACCTGAAGTGTACGATTTGACAGATAACTTTGAATTATTCTAACAATGTATGTTGGAAAATTAAAATTTTTCAATTTTACAATCAAACCTTCATGCCAAACACTGTCGAATGCTTTTTCTATGTCTAGAAGAGCAAGACCAGTAGAGTAGCCTTCAGATTTGTTGGAACGAATCAAATTTGTTACACGTAAAAGTTGATGAGTGGTCGAATGTCCATGGCGGAATCCGAACTGTTCATTGGCAAAAATTGAATTTTCGTTGATGTGGGCCATCATTCTGTTCAAAATAACCTTTTCAAAAAGTTTACTGATGGAGGAAAGCAAACTGATTGGACGATAGCTAGAAGCTTCAGCAGGATTTTTGTCTGGTTTTAAAATTGGAACAACCTTAGCATTTTTCCATTTGTCAGGAAAATATGCTAATTGAAAACATTTGTTAAATATATCAACTAAAAATGATAAGCTACTTTCTGGAAGTTTCTTGATGAGGATGTAGAAAATTCCATCATCGCCAGGAGCTTTCATATTTTTGAATTTTTTAATAATAGTTCTCACTTCTTCCAAATCAGTCTCCCAGGCATTTTCGAAAACGTTCTCTTGATTGAGAATATTTTCGAACTCCTGAGTAACTTCATTTTCAATTGGACTAGTAAGTCCTAAATTAAAATTGTGCGCACTTTCAAACTGCATAGCAAGTTTTTGAGCTTTTTCGCAATTAGTTAGTAATAATTTGTTTTCCTCTTTCAATGCCGGTATAGGCTTCTGAGGTTTTTTCAAGATTTTAGATAATTTCCAAAAGGGCTTAGAGCCGGGGTCCAATTGAGAAATTTTATTTTCAAAATTTTTGTTTCTTAAATCTGCAAAACGTTTCTTGATTTCTTTCTGCAAATCCTGCCATATAATTTTCATAGCAGGATCACGAGTGCGTTGAAATTGCCTTCTCCTCACGTTTTTAAGACGGATCAAGAGTTTAAGATCATCGTCTATAATCACGGATTCAAATTTTACTTCACATTTTGGAATTGCAATGTTCCTGGCTTCAACAATGGAATTTATTAAAGTTTCAAGAGCATTGTCAATATCAATTTTAGTTTCTAAAGAAATGTTAACATCAAGATTAGAGTCAACATACGTTTCATATATATTCCAGTCGGCTCGTAAATAATTGAAAGTGGAGCTGATAGGATTGAGAATCGCTTCATGCGATATTTGAAATGTAACAGGGACATGATCAGAATCAAAATCAGCATGAGTAATCAGTTGGCTACAAAGATGACTAGAGTCGGTTAAGACCAAGTCAATCGTAGATGGATTTCTAGAAGAGGAAAAACATGTAGGGCTATCAGGGTATTGGATTGAGAAATATCCTGAAGAGCACTCATCAAATAAAATTCTGCCGTTGGAATTACTTTGAGAATTATTCCATGACCGATGTTTGGCATTAAAGTCACCAATGACAAAAAATTTTGGCTTATTGCGAGTCAATTTTCGCAAGTCAGTTTGAAGCCAATTAACTTGCTGTCCAGAGCATTGAAAAGGCAAATAGGCAGCTATGAAAGTATATTTACCAAACTGTGTTTCAACAGAAACACCTAAAGTTTCAAAAACTTTAGTTTCAAATGACGAAAACAGTTGATGTTTTATACGCCTATGAATGATGATTGCAACTCCCCCACATGCCCCATCAAGTCGATCATTACGATAAACAAAAAAGTTAGGATCTTTTTTAAGTTTGGATCCAGGTTTTAAATAAGTTTCGGTAATAACTGCTATATGCACGTTATTAGCTGTAAGAAAATTAAACAGCTCGTCCTCTTTACCATTCAGAGAACGAGCATTCCAATTTAAAATATTTAAATTATTATTTGGATCCATTAGAAAAACGTAATCCAATAACAATTTGATTTGTAAATTTTACACCTACTTGGACTGCTTCAGTCATAGTGGTGGCTTTGAACATTGCATCAATCATTAGATTCAATTGTTCAGTTAGAAAATTAAAATCAGAGGCAGACATATCATCTGATGATTTCCCATTGGAATTTTCGGTAGACGAAGAAGCGGGGTAGGAGTTACCTGTGGCGGTAGGGTTTTTTCCATTTGATTTGAAACAAGTAGAATGGGTACTCATGGAACGAACAGGGGAAGAGTTCAAATTACCTGCTACGATATCGGCAAAGGATTTACCGTGGGTAGATACATTCGAAATTGAAAGATTCGAACGGCTACCCGACGGATTAAAATTTGTTTGTGAATGAGCATGATTATGATCTTCCTGGTGGGTATGATTCCTAATCAAGCGATCGTTAACTGAAAAATGAGCATTGTTCGATACTCTACCAGGCAAATTCCGGAAACGACCGTTATCGTAACGGATATTATCCTTCATCTGCTTGGCACGAGCCTCAACGACTCTTTTGCGTGAAATGCATTCCCAAAAGTTAGCTTTGTGAGGGCCCTTGCAATTGGCGCATTGGAACTTTCTGGTATCTTCTTTCACAGGACAGTCGTCCTTAGCGTGAGAAGAACCTCCGCAAATCATGCATTTAGCATCCATGCGACAATTTTTTGTACCATGACCCCACTTTTGGCACCGACGGCACTGAGTGGGGTTCTGGTAATTTCCTCCAGGTTTCTGGAAATGTTCCCACGTCACACGGACATCGAACATAAGTTTAGCTTTTTCTAAAGCTTTAATATTATTTAGTTCTTTTTTGTTAAAGTGAACTAAATAATATTCTTGAGAAAGCCCTTTCCGAACAATGCCAGATTGGGTTCTCTTTTTCATAATGATTACTTGGACTGGGGAAAATCCAAGTAAATCATTTATTCCATTTTTGATCTCTTCAGGTGACTTATAGTCACTTGAGAGACCTTTCAAGACGACTTTGAACAAACGTTCAGTTTTGTCGTCATAAGTAAAAAATTTGTGCTTCTTCTCTTCAAGATATCTGAGAAGAAGTTCGCGATCTTTAAGAGTTTCCGGCAAAACGCGACAGTCTCCTTTCTTTGCGATTTGGAAGGAAACCTTGATTCCCCTAATGGAGTTCAAGATCTCCTGCCTAAATCCCCCAAATTCGGAACAACTGACCACGATAGGCGGAACTCTTTGCTTCCTCACTTGAATCAAAGAGCCTGGGCTAGAGGCTGCTTCGATTTGGTGTTCGGAAAATTTGTCTAGAGCATCGAACTGATTGCTCATTTCAATACAATTATTCATTTCACCCTTGGAAGAAACTTCGCATTCCGGGGAAGCGTCCTTTCTTCCATTCTTGCCACGTGTAGTGACAGTTTTAAAACCCACTTTTTTGGAAGGAAGTAGTGAATTCAGAGATTCACCCTTCCTTTTGTTAGTTGTTGATACCATGTTTAGTTAATAAACGAGAAAGACGTGACCTTCGAGAGGTTTTTTCCCTAGACGGTGTCCAAGAAGGATTACCACCGTTAGCTTTCGCCAACGAGTCCAACGAAAAATCGAAGGCACGGGTCCAAACAAGGATCGTAAAGGGATCAATAGTAGAAAAAATAGTACTGAAAAGTACTGTTTAAGTAGCACTGAAAAGTACCGTTTTTAATTTTAGCACTGAAAAGTACTGTTTGTGTAGCACTGAAAAGTACTGTTTTATTGCTTTAGGTAGTTTTTAAGAAAACTTCCAAGAGCAGAGAGAATTCGTGTACGCACAGCACGAAGGTACGATGCGCACTGCCACGATTTCGTTGTTAAGTCATAAAACTCTACATGTAGTAGCGAAATCTCAGCGATTGTTTGTCGCTGTCGCCGTAAAAATCGCGTTGATTTGGGTGATCCAAAGCCATACCTCAAATCTTCAAGAGCACAAATCTAAAGAACCAGACGTCCATTCAAGCTGAAAAATCTATCGATTGGTTACTCGATGACCAATCAATCAAGTGTTCAGCATGAATCGCTGTCGGGTTAGTTAGATTTGTGCTCTTGAAATTCTGAGGTATGCCTTCGGTTTATATTCACCTTAAACAGGGAAGATGCATACATTATTTTTTTCGTGGGCCCAGATAACCGTAGCGGTAAATGCGCAGCTAATCAGCATGACCATGCTGAGGGTCGTGGGTTCGAATCCCGCTGGTCGAGGATCTTTTCGTTAAGGAAATTTTCTCGATTCCCAGGGCATTGAGTATCTTCGTACCTGCCGCACCATATACACATGCAAAAATGGTCAATCGGCAAAGAAAGCTCTCAGTTAATAACTGTGGAAGTGCTCATAAGAACACTAAGCTGAGAAGCAGGCTTCATCCCAGTTGGGACGTAACGCCAGAAAGAAGAAGAAGCATACATTATTTTATATCGAAAAATGAATCTAGGTTTATTCACGCTGTACCACACCACCAACTCCTCTCTCCTCTTATAACGTGAAATAATTTCCTCACGACCCCCAATTAAAAAAAAAATGCGAATGTTGATAATATATCATTACAAGTATTAGAAGCCAAATGCCGCAAGGCAAAGGTCTTAACCTTTTCAATACCTATATCAAGTTTCAAAATTCTCTAGTTTCGCCATCTATCGATCGATTTTGAAGATTTATTTTAGGAAAAATCACAAAACAGTTTTAAATTTGATTCATGCATTGCATGCACCATCAAAATTGATTCCGGATATAGATTCAAGTTTGGTGGGGTACCTAGGGTATTTCACAATGGAAAAGCGCAAAAAAAAAAATAAGCCAAACATTAAATTTAGCTCATTGAAAGACGGATTGTCTGAACGAACATGGGTGAACTTGTCAATCTTATTTGCGGGTTCCTCTATGCTATGTAGTCCAGGTTCAAAACTTTTTTTTCGAAGTTTTCAAATATATTTTAAAATACTCTCGAGGCTCAAAATTCAGTGAAAATGTGATTTTGTAGTCAGTTTTAAACAAAGAACCTGAAAGTGAGATAATATAAACAATCCAAATCCAGAAATTCCTTCACAGATTTTGGAATAGGATCATTTCTCCAGTTTTGCTTTACAAATAATAGAATAATAGAAATACCTTCAGTATTTTCTACAAGGTTTACTCTAAAAGTTTGCTTTCATCCAGATTTGATCCCTCCAAGAATTAATTCACAGTTTACGCTAGGCTTTTCCAGAAAATTTATTAGGAACTTCTAAATTACCCCAACAGGCAATTCTGGTAAAGTTGCTGTCGCAATATCTCTTGGAGATTATTACTTTTGCAGTTCTTTTAAATTTATCTTTATTGATTTCTTAGGTAAGTGTTGACGGATTTTTTTAAAATTTAATTCAATTCAATACTCCAGCAAATACTAAAGCAAATATTCCAGTGATTCCTCTGTTCTACTTATTTTTCTTATTCTTTCTTGCGTTGTGTTCCAACTGGGAAAGAGTCTGCTTCTCAGTTTAGTGTTTTCATAATCACTTATCGAAAAGTGTCCCCAATCAAATTCATTCAAGCCACAAAGCATAAAGTACAGCAAAAAAAAAATGAATATCATTATTCCACGTTTTATATATTACCATATCCACATGATTAAAAAAATTGTAAGGCGTTTCTAAAAATCAAATTAATTTTGGACTCCTCTCAATATTTTTGAAATTGTTTTGAATGTTTGTAACTGCTTTTCGACCCAGTTTAGTTTCAAAAAATTGGTGATTTATCGACCTAAAAATTGACCTTGAAAATCCCGCAAAATTGCAACGAAAACAGCGAAAAATTTGTTGGTAGAAGCATTTTTATCAATTTTCTATGATCTAGGGTGAAAAAAAGCATTCTAGAACACATGGCGCGTTTTGCCCCCTATGGGCATATTACCCCCAGTTCCCCTACATATAAATTAAACCCACTCAGTCTCAGTCTCAGATATGTTGAAATGAAACCTTATAAAGTTATTAAGAAGATTTCAAACAAACAGCAAAGAGTTTTACCAAAACATGTAAGGATTCCGCTAAGCAACGCTAAGGTTTCCATTTAGTAGAGAATTTAAAAAGACGTATTTATGCCTATTGTCAAATTTTCAGCTTTTGACAAGAAAAAAAACTTAAACGTGTATTCCGCGAAACAAATTCAAAAATTTCGTTTCGTTTCGAAAAATTCCGTGAGATATTCGATTTCGTATCGAGTTACACGGAACATTTTTAAATTTCGTTTCGTTTCGTCATTATCAGCGCAAGATATTCCGCGTATCGTTTCGTTTCGTATCGGCATGGGAAAAATCCATATCGCATACCCTTACTAATCACTACTTTTTCGATCCAGTTTCCTAATTGCAAGTAAATTACGTGTTAATTATTTTCCATACGTTTTGACAGTTCTCAACTACCATTCTTCCATGCGCTTGTGTTGGAAGTTTAAGAGTCCAGCGCGATCAGTGAGTGGAATACAAACATCAGTGTCGCCGCTCGGCGGCCAGTGAGAGAAACTGAATGTTCGAAAGGTAGTTGACTTTACTTTTTTGCCGCTGGCGCCAACTGTTAGCGTTTAAGAACGAAATAAACAGTCGTTACTCTATTGGTAACTGCTGATAGTTTTCCATCGAATATCGTACAAAATGATTTATGTCCGCTTCGTAGCTCAAATGCAACCACTGTGGCGTTGCACGCATGCATAAAGTTGACTGATGAGGTTCTCCCAAGCATTCATCCATTTCAAATTTATGCAATGCAATCTCGGGAGCAGAAGCGAGGGAGTTTGGCAGCACGCGACTCAACAGGAGTTATAAATACCAAACGCGTACATCCGGTTACATAGCTAATTCATAATCGCTGCCGCTGGATGAGAAATGAAAGAATATAATTTTGACTCGGAGTTCAGAACCAGGTTCAAGTGGCTCGGGTTTCAGATTAAGTGTAGGGACTTTCTGGAAAAGAGACTCTCATTAATGTCCAATTTATTGGTGTAACATAAAAATTTGCGAAGTTTCCTCATATATCATTAAATATATCAAGGTAATTAACAAAAACTAATATGCTCCAAATTAACAAATGTTTTGTTGAAGAAATATACATGTTTCTTTTACTGAAGCTTGAGAACATATTTAAGTTTGACTATCACAGTCTATAATATAGTTACACACAAATAATTGGACATCAATAGAATTAAACTTAACATATATTTAATGGTAGTTGGTCATTTGGCATAAAGCCGTTTGGCATAAAGTCGTTTGGCATAATGGTCATTTGGAATAAAGTCGTTTGGAATAATGGTCGATCGGCATAATAGTCGTTTGGCATAATGAGTCTGAAATCATGTATTTTTAAAGATGACATTCGTCTATACGTTTCTATTGAATCTTTCTGATGACATCAGGCTTGTTTTGGAGTCAATTGATACAAAATGACACCTTATTCAACAATCATATGTTCTTGAATAAACTGATGCATATAAGGAAAGTTATTGCCAATGGTATTTTATTATTTATCCCGAAATTACCGTTCTTCCAAATATCAATTCTTCTTCAGAGTTTCGCTATTGGAATTTTTTTTGCACTAAAAATTTTGCTATATTTAGCACACATTTATCCTTCTTTTAAACATTCTATGTTTTTTTTCTTCTAAATATGATGTAACCATAATTATAGGTAGAAAAACTGTGGATTGAAAATTTTAATAAATTTCACCTTCTTTTATACATAGGCTGATCTTTGGAGCTATATTTTTGAGATATTTTTTTATTTCCAACTGACAAAAGGGTGGCAATCGATAACATTGATCTGCTCAAGATATCAGCGAAAAAAGATGTTGATTACTGCAGTTACTTCTATGTATGGGTTGTGCTACTTTTCCCCGAATGTCATTTCACCGAACGCTTGTTCCCCGAATGCAAGTTCCATGTATACCCCGTTTCTCCGAATAGCCCACTTCCCCGAGAAGTTTTTGGCGCGCATAATTGTCGTAACTTTTTAAATTTCAGGGTGGTGAACGAATTGGCCATCTAGTATGCACCCTTCTTTATTTAAATGGCGGTTCTTTCGAGTTTTACCGTCCTCAGCATTTTTTTCAACATGTGTATAGCCGAGAATGACAAAATACCTCCATCTTTCGATTGCTTATCGTTCTTTCTCGTTTACCATCCAGCCACTGAAGACTATTATAGCACCTATTTAAACTGCACCACTTTTCGGGGAAACGGTTCATTCGGGGAAATGGCTTTCAGGGAAAAGGGTCATTCGGTGAACCGACATTCAAAGAAACGACATTTGGGGAAAAGTAGCACAATCACTTCCTTAATTCTGAATGCAATTTGTTTATTCGTTTTATTATGCCGCAATAATGTTTGGCGTCTAATCTTCTAAGGCTCAATAATAAATTTTGCCATCTTTTAAAAATAGACTGTTCTTTATATTTATAATGTTTTAAATTTTATTATTTAGTAAAGCTAAATGTTGACCATTTCACTATTTTGCTGTTTTATCAATTTTGGGAGACGTGCTATTATTTCAATCACAAATTTTGATAAAAGACGGTGTTTTCGATGTTTACTTCCAAAATTAAAATTTATATCAAACCGTTCAAAAGTTTTGCCACAATTATTTTTTTTTTAAATGTGTTGTTCCTTTGAGTTACGCTGTGAGAAGATTTTTTTTTTCTGCGTTAGGGCCTTAACCATTTTAAACGAAAAAGAATCTGCTCTCGTATATAGGCAATTTTTGCTGCAATAATAGATCTTTGGATAAGAGCCTTCAATATTTGCAAATATTTTTTCACTTCTTTTCCAAGTAATTCTGATCAAGTTTTATATCCAAACTGGGACAGAGCTTGATCTGCAGGCGAAATATTCTTTGAGCGTTTCCTTTATTAATAACTGCGAACTTTCTATGCCAATTTACTATTTTCAAATATGTATATCGCAACAAGCTCATTATACTCTATCTTCTGGGATGTGTCACGAGTTTTATTTAGTTATGCTCTCTAATGCCTGCTTGTTCAGAACCTACCAAAATGTTTTGGTATGAGCTCGGTGGTGTTGATCTTGGTAAAAGCTTCGAAAATGCCGATATTCATTCTAAGTCAATCATTATGCCAAACGTCCATAATGCCAAACGTCCATTATGCCAAACGACCATTATGCCAAACGTCCATTATGCCAAACGACCTTATGCCAAACAACCTTATGCGAAACGACTTTATGCCAAACGGCGTACAATCATATTTAATATTTACATTCACTCCTTTGGTCGAGTTTTAAAAGATTGACTGGTGAGCTCGTTTTATTTATTTATTTTTTTATTTTCTTTTTGTTTTATTCATACATAAATGCTCGTATGAAAGTATAAACTTTAATAAAGACGCCTTTACGTTATTATTCTGCCGTCAACTTGTGATGTTTGTAAGAATTGCTCATCTAAAAATAAGTATCGTCATTATCTCAGAAATCATTCAGTTACTTCTGAATTGTGAAGCATTGTTCTCCATTAAGTTCATCCCAGAATTACGAACACGCCAACATTAGGAACAAGTTTAGAAATTGAATTTACTGGAAAAAAGGCGAGGCAAATCCTCATGCAAACTCTTATTTTCCTTCACAGGAATGCCACCAAAGTTTGAGAGTATCCTTCCTTGCGATAACCACGCCAAACAATTCCGAGAAACCAGTAGAAAACGAACTTTTTCTCCAAAACGGTGTGGTTGCGCTGCTATTCGCACACAAAACAGACGATACCGAAGCTTCAGCCCAAAGTTCACCTCTCCGAATTAACCAAATATAACTTATCCGTACCGCGCGATTCTGGCGGTGGAAATGTTGGCGGGGGCGTTTCCGACACCTTCAACCGTTTCCATGAACGGCAAATTCAAGCGAATCTTAGCGGTCTGGGAAAGAAAATGAGGAGCTTTCGAAACTGCTGCATCATTGGCATGCAAAGTATCAAAAACTGAATAAAAAGTAAATGTTTGCCTGTGGCCATGAATCGGTGGGATTCATTTGGAGGGCTATTTTGCGGGTAATGGATGGGGGTATTAAAACGAAGAAGGGAGGAAAAAGTTTTTCTCGATTTTCCTTTCCGTGTCGAACGGCGGAAGGCATTACGATGCTTATCAGTGATGTGAGTAGAAAGGTAAGACCCATAATTATTTCCATAATTGAATATTTTAATAAAAACAAATCCAATCCAAATCCAATCCAAATCCAATCCAAATCCAATCCAAATCCAATCCAAATCCAATCCAAATCCAATCCAAATCCAATCCAAATCCAATCCAAATCCAATCCAAATCCAATCCAAATCCAATCCAAATCCAATCCAAATCCAATCAAAATCCAATCCAAATCCAATCCAAATCCAATCCAAATCCAATCCAAATCCAATCCAAATCCAATCCAAATCCAATCCAAATCCAATCCAAATCCAATCCAAATCCAATTCAAATCCAATCCAAATCCAATCCAAATCCAATCCAAATCCAATCCAAATCCAATCCAAATCCAATCCAAATCCAATCCAAATCCAATCCAAATCCAATCCAAATCCAATCCAAATCCAATCCAAATCCAATCCAAATCCAATCCAAATCCAATCCAAATCCAAATCCAATCCAAATCCAATCCAAATCCAATCCAAATCCAATCCACAATCACCCACAACTCATACGCCCCTGATAAGTACTGCAGCCCAGGAAAGTCCGATACCGGAAATATTTTCAAGGAGTTCGAGAGTTTCCTCGATGTATGCCTCCGCCGGCGAAAGCCGAACAGAACAAAAAGTTGAAAAAGTTGTGTATTTGTTTTCCGCCGAAGAGCACTCATTTTGCACACAATTTGTTACAATGATCTAACCACCCCAGTTTCTCTTCCCGTGTTCTCATTCTTCCTTCGCATAACCTCGTTATTCTACTTCTTCAGGAGTCGTTCCGATGGATGGAGCCTAAGGACGAGGAGCATTAAGTTTATCCGGTTCACATAAGGTGGAAACGGGATTTAATTTGCAAACTTGGCAGCCGATGATGAATGCCGTAATGGAGTTTAGATTGCGGAGGTGTTCGCGTGAATTCTATTTAGATGGATAAGCTTCGGGATGGTGGAACTTGTCCTAATGAAGGGATGCTCGTTGAACCGCATTAAATTCGATGGCAGGTAGACGGATGACTCAAAAGTTTATCGAGGCCTTTAATTTCTGAGAATTCGCTTATTCACCTATTTTAAACTGAAAAGATGTACATAAAACTGGTCTCGAACTCTTAGAGCTTTTAAATTTTACTCATTATTATCCCCTAAATTTAGAACAACTGACCACGATAGGCACAGAAGATAAATATTAATTCATTGTTTTGTTCCGCAAAAAAAATAGTTTCTCTTAGCAGTGCTACTATAGGAAAAAAAGTGCAAGGGAGATTAAATTTGAGCGAAACAATATATTTTTATTATTATTATTTTACAAAATCGAGCTGTTTTTCAATGATACTTAGGTAAATAGCTCCTGATCTTCATGTAAAAAAAAAACGTTTTGCAACTATTTATTTCAAAACGGCCTTAACAGCCAGTAGTGCGATTATGGGGGCTGTTTCCCAAGGGAACAAGCCCGGGAATCGAGACCCTCCATTCATGATCAAATCATTTCTTCAAAAACATGAGGAAAACTTCACCACTACCCGTAAAATCACGAATTTCACGATGAAACCGATCTTGGTTGAAAGTTAGTTCATTATCTGCTATTTGATCACATCGCATTCATCTACCCGAGGGAACTCAACAAGTGTGAACCAAATCAGAGGCAAGCTTGTCTGAATTGATTTCATGGCTTTTAGACTTCCAGTGGTCAGGTAGAACCATATCGTCGTCGTCAGAATTGGAATCATGTCTGTCTGGATAGACATGAGCACAGCAGAATTAAACAAAAGACAACAGAAAAAAAATCAAACCGCCATTCAACTGGAAAACATTGAATCATTTTTCATCGTCGGTTTTGCTCTTGCCCAGGAACAGTGTACACTGGGATGGGAATCTCTCGAGGCCATCGACGTTGACGCCATCCACCGCTTTTTCGTCTGTCGTCTGACTATAGATATTGTCGCCGTCAATGGGCCATTGGGCCTAATGAATGACGACCGAAGAACAGATGAAACAAAACAAAAGAAGCGATCTACGACCAACCGACCAAACCAACGATCCGAATGGTCATTGATGGACGAATGGGATGGGAAATATGAAAGGCAGGCGGCAGGCTGCGAGAAAGACTAAATAAAATCAATTTTATATCAACCGATTAAAATCGAATTATCACAATTATGGTGCCCTACACTATGTTTCTTTTCTCACTTGGATCGGGCTGATGACTACGAGATGAGGACGGAGGATGGGGATGAACATGGGAGTAAATGGACCATATTCTTGGTCGAAATTCATTTTTAGGGTTTTGTATGTGAGATCAGTACTGTTCATTTTATTAAGTGTGCGTGATCTATCTTTTAAATTGATTAATGAAATTGCAATTGGTTTTCTGTACATAATTCGACTAATAATACTAATAATAATACGATGTCTTTAATTGGATGCTTCCGACTGATATAAGTTGCACCGGCGATTTTCTTAGCGGCTTTCAGTCTCAACGTCAATCAGAACTAAAATATTTCTTCTACGCCCAACTTTGATTGTATTTTCAAAAGAGATTAAAGGGACAGCTAAGGGCCTGCAAAAAGTCTTCAAGTCTGTAAAATTCTCTCTGCTGAACATTTTAAAGTTTACAAAATTGAACCAGGATCTTGGTCTTGCAGAGGTGTCCGCAGAACGCTGATTTTTTTTACAAAGATATATTTATTTAAATTTTGACTTCAAAAATGTCTCCTTTTTCTGAAAATCTTTGAAAATTATGTTATTCCAAATATTTGAATATGGATTGCTTTTTGAATGGTTGAGAAGCCCACACGCAAAAAGATGTACAGTATTGGACAATACATCTGCAGCTTTTTTGATCTTCTATAAAAAATGTTCTACTTTTGTGGGATAAATATCAGTTGTTTATAGCCCGATATGAATAAAATTTACACGCCCCGCGGACATTACTTAGAGTCAACATAAGTATTTAAAAATTGAATAAAAAAAGATCAAAAAACTATATCCATTCGATTGAAATGAATTTCGCGAAAAATTTTCAAACGATTTATCTCAACATATAAGAGACCTACACAAGTATCTTCAGCATAATTTTTAAACTCATCTAAATGTACAACTTTGCTGAAGATACTATCAATCTATTTGGTAATGTTTTTGGTTTGTGTAAATTTTAAAATTGGTTATTGCTTTCAATATGTTTAAATTCAAGATTTGTTAAAATATGATATGAATCGATCCATAAAAAATAGATTAAAACTTCTAGAGTAGTCCATTTCGTATTATTATTCGAAAAAGATGCAAATGCATTGTCTAATACGGTAAGAGATATGTTGTTCGTTTTTGAGTTAAGTATATTAATAAAGCTCTTTTTCTAGCTTTTAAAAAGTTTTTCAAGGTGAGTTTTTTCGTTATGAATTCTTTTATATTAGCTAACATAATTCATTAAAAACATGGCATTGTTTTTCTGTCACTTATATCTTTGTTTCTAAACCCCTCTGTTTTGATCCTAAAGTTCCCAGAAATGTATTATCCGTTTTCATAGAAATAGTGATTTTTTGCAATCCCATTGAAAGCTGCTAAAATTAATCCTTATAAATCTTGCGGCCCACGACTTATTTTGAAAGCGTTAAGATGGCCCGTGTAATCGGTTAGGCTGAGGACCACTATTCTAAAGATATAAGAGGATGATGAATTGTCCACCGGCTGGCTGGATGGCCTTATACGCTCAATCTACAAGAAAGAGCACAGACTGGAATTACCCTGCTGAATTTGGCATACAAAATTCTGTCGCGCCTCCTGTTTAACAGACTGAGACCGCTCGAGGAGTCCTTCGTCGGCGAATACCAAGCTGGTTTTCGTGAGGGCCGTTCGACAACGGACCAGATATTTAGCTTGCGAATGATCCTACATAAATTCCAGGAGTATAACTTGCAGACACACCATCTGTTTATTGATTTTGATGCGGCGTACGACTCAGTGAAAAAAATGAGCTGTGGCAGATAATGTATGAACATGGTTTTCCGGCGAAACTAATTAGGCTGATACATGCTACGTTGGATGGTGCGAAATCAAGTGTTCGGATCGCAGACGAGATGTCAACCTTGTTCGTGACGTTAGACGGGTTGAAGCAAGGAGAAGCACTTTGAAATTTACTATTCAACATTGCACTCGAGGGTGCTATTAGGAGATCTGGCGTGCTCAATGTCGCACATGCTCCTTGGCTTTGCGGACGATATAGACCTAATTGGAATCGATTGCAGTCCAGTGGAAGAGGCCTTCTTGCCTCTGGAGAGGGAGACAGGCCTGGCCATTAATTCTACCAAAACGAAGTACATGGTTGCAGGTAGAGGTAGAGTCATACTTAATGGTGTAGGTACTGAGGTAGTGTTAGAAGTTGTTGAAGAATTTATTTACCACTGGAAACAATTGTGAAATGTGACAACGACGTTTCCCGCGAAGTGAAAAGACGTGTTGCGGCTGCGAATGAGGCCTTTCACGGACTACGTAACCAGCTTAGGTCCTGCAGCTTGCAAACGGAAACAAAATTCGCCCTGTATAAAACAATGATTTTTCCGGTGGCTATTTACGGGCACGAAACGTGGACGTTGAAAGAGGCAGATCGGAAAACTTTCGGTGTTTTCGAGCGTAAAAAGTTGCGGATAATACTTAGTGGGGAACTCTTAAATGGTGTGTAGCGCAGACGCATGAATCACGAATTGTATCAAGTGTACAATGATGCAACTATTATCAAGCGTGTAAAATACGGTAGACTTCAGTGGGCTGGTCACTTGGTGCGAATGTCGGAAGAAAGAATTGCGAAAATAATATTCAGCAGGGAACCAGGTAGAGGTTAGCGGCTTCGAGGAAGACCACGCAGTGGAAGATCGCCTGGCGACCCTAAACGATCAGGGCAACTGGAGTAGTTTCACCCAAAACCGACGAAGATGGAACTCTACAATACGCCCGGTAATGGTGTGATGCTACGCTGTAGCTATCAAGGTATCAAGGTGGAGAATTTTTTTCAGAGGTTCGCCATTGGCCTCCGGAGATTCCTGTACAATTCCTCAAGAAATTCTTTCGTGAATCCCTCCAAGGATTTAATCAGAAATTACCCTAAAAGTGTCTTCAGTGATTCCTCCATAATTTTTTTAAGCGATTGTTCGAGGAACTTCTTTATTGAAGAAGTTTTTGAAAAGATCCTAGATAAGGAACCTTTAGCAATATTTCATGAATAAATCCTTAGAGTATTGTTTCCCAAACTAAGTTTTCTGGACCCCCGACCTGTTAGCGTTTCGCTCTGTCTATTATACAAAAAGCAAGCAGACATGACGGTGGGGGTAGCGAAACCATGTTTGAGAAACGGTGCCTTAGTTATCCCTAGAGATCCCTGCTTGATCCTCTATAGAAAAAACGATAGAAAATATGGCGAAATCTCTATAGTACTACATGAAGGAATCCTTACAGTAATCTCTAGAAAAATCTCTCGGAGAATTCCTTGAGGAATCCTTGCCTCATTCCTGGAAGATTTCTTAGAAAATCCTATGAAAAAAACTGGCAGATGTCTCTGGATGAATACCCGAGAAAATCTCCGGAGGAATTCCTGAAGAAATCTCTGGAACGAATTGTAGAAAAACCCATGAAGGGATTTTTCTGGAGTAATTCTTGGAGAAATTCCTTAAAAAAATACTGGGTTAATCTCTAGAGGAATCTTTGTAGAGATTTTCCTTTAAGAATCCCTGAAGGAGTCTCAGGAAAAAAATCCTGTAGGAATCTCTGAAAGATTACCAGCGTAAATTGCTGAATGAATCAAAGAAAGGGTTCAATGATAGAGGGATATTTGAAGGATCTGCGTAAATTGCTGAAGGAATCCCTGGTGAAATTTTTGGAGTAGTCCTTGGAGGAATCCCTGGAAAAATCACTATGAAGATTATGCGGGGGTAATCTCTTCAGAGATATTTCTGGTGAAATTTCTGGAGAAATCACTAGATAAATATCTGGAGGAATTCATGAAATGATTTTTCTAGAGGAATCTAGGTAGAGATTTTCCTAATGTAATCCATGAAGAAATTCTTAGAGTATTTTCCGATAAAATTCGTGGAGTTCGATTTCTCGGTTCATCTTTGAGAAGAGTTCACTTGCGATCGGGAGATACAAACGTGAGCGTGTTGGGGGTATGGCATCAAAAGCCGAAAGAGACATGGATTTGCGAAAAGAGATGTGTTCATAGTTAGTACTCGTATTCAGTTTGGCTTTCTATTCCGCAGAATCATAAGGTGTTCTGTAGCTTAGTTGGTTAAAGCGCCGGTCTAGCGTACACGGAGTCGTGAGTTCGAGCCTCACTAGAACGCGTATATTTTCGCAAATTCATGTCTCAATTTGTCAAACAAACACACTGTGTCTCCTGATTACAAGTTGTCAAAGTATGTTTCAGACATA
This sequence comes from Aedes aegypti, assembly GCF_002204515.2. Classification (NCBI taxonomy): domain Eukaryota; kingdom Metazoa; phylum Arthropoda; class Insecta; order Diptera; family Culicidae; genus Aedes; species Aedes aegypti. The sequence goes on along the minus strand of NC_035107.1, from coordinate 231,348,989 downwards.
CCAGCAAATCTGGTATATGCCAGTAAAGGGTAATCATTCATTAATTATCAATTATCAATTTTGAAGAAATTTCTGAGAGATTGGCTGAAAGATTACCTGGAATAATTCCTTGGTAATCTTTCCTCCCTGTCTCAGAAGTAATTCCTGGTGGAACCCCAGGAGAATTTCATGATACAATCCCTAGAGCTATCCCTAAAGGCATCCATGGAGCCCTGAATAAGACTACCTGGGGATATCTTTGCGTATATTTCTGGAGGAATCCAAGAAGCAATTTCTGATGATATATCTTGAGTAATCTTTAAAGATATTGCTGTAGTACAACCTCTGGATAAAAACTAGGAGACATCTATCCAAGAATCCTTATAGAGTTTTTCTTGAATTAATTAAATAAATTAACTTGGAGTATCTATGAAGAATTCACTGCTAGAAGCTAGAAGCTAGGAGTTAGAAGCTAGAAGCTAGAAGCTAGAAGCTAGAAGCTAGAAGCTAAAAGCTAGAAGCTAGGAGGCACAAGCTAGAAGCCAGGAGCTAGAAGCTAGAAGCTATAAACTAGAAGCTAGGAGCTAGAAGCTGGAAGCTAAAAGCTAGAAGCCAGGAGCTAGAAGCTAGCAGCTTTACTCTTTGGACATGATTTTCATCTGTTAAGTTTTCCTTACTAGAGAGGAATTGGAAGTATATCTTTAAATTTTATCATGCAGACATTAAGATCAATATCTTTGTAATGGGAGCTTTTAAAATGTCAACGATGGAGTGAGATTCTTCACAAGCCTTGTCTCGAAAATATGCGCATAACAAACGGTAGAATGGATATATACCTGGAGTGCTAGAGACGTAATCCTATTTTAAAATAAACGGCTCATTCTGGAGAGCCGTGATTGAACCATCATTTATGTGTGATAGGCGGCTCTGTTTTGCCCAAAACCTCATAGCTAGTATAGATTTAAGTTGTCTTCAGCTGAAGGAACAATTTTCTTTCTCAAAAAACTCTTATAGACTTCTGTATTTAATTTTTAATAAACTCAAACAAAAAATAAGGGACATCAAACCCATAAGACGCAAATACTCCCAAATCTATGACTCTGGCGAAATATTTTTTTTGTGAAAAACACGTTCTCTAGAACCTCCTCCATCCTCTGTCACCAAACAAACTAGTATTTCCAACAATTAAGTGTGATTTTCGAAGATGGAAAGTTTATTACCAGAGTATACGACGATCAAACGCTTTTTCTGACTTTTAGCGAACAAAACCTTCTAACTTTGTTGCTTAAGTAGATTGTTTAGGTCAGTAAGAAAAATATGACAATAATCGTCCTAGATAGCGAGGCTACCCGACCAGACGGAAGAAACAAGATAATAACATAATGTGTTCCCCTGATATGATTTTTTTATATCATCAGTTGTTATGAAACATGTACCGTTAGTAGTTAAAATAACAAAAATTCTAACAAAATTTATATCAAATTAAACTAAAATATAACAAACCCTGTTACAATTATAGCAAAATTATTACAGAATGTGTTGCAAGGATGTTACAAAATAACAAAATTATTGCAAACTATGTTGCTGTTTATGACATCTGATGTTATTTGCAACAAACTTATAAATGCGATGTCGAAAATATAACAAATGTTGTTATAAATGTGTTACTAAAAATACAACAAGTTGAGAACAAAGCCATCTTGATAACAACATTTAATCAACTTCTGTTATTTATAACTGCTGCTGATAGGAATGTGTTATAATTTTGTTATGTGGTTCTGGTCGGGTATGTCCGAATATACTATAGTAATCAGAAATTACATTAATTTCTAACGCTTTTGTATTCTCAATTCACGTTCAAACAATTTTTCAATGGACCATACTGTAGAACAGGCCTGCCCAACTTTTTGAATAGTGGGCAAAATTTTTGAAACAATATTATGCGGCGGGTCAAACATTTTTTAATTCAACAATGTCATTTCTTGGGCTAAATCAAATAAAAGTTATGTGAATATCTATTCGAAAATTTTAAAATAAATATTCGTTTTTAAGCTAATTAACAAAGATTCAGTAGGAATTGTGCTTTTGATGATGTCCTGCTCAGGATTTTGTAATAATATCTTGAACCCTGTGAGAATATTGTCCAGGTATTTCTGAAAAATCATTCTCAGAATTTTTTTAAAATATTCATAGAATTCTGTTAGTACTACTTGAAAATCCTCTCCAGAGTTTTCTTGGGATGAATTTCTGGATTTTGCAAGAATCAGTGAAAAATGTCCTTAGGATTTCTACAGAACCACAGTGGCAATAGCCCTTGCTCGGATTCTATGAAATCCTTGGAAAAAATGTGAAATCTTGTTCCACATTTTGTTAGAATCCTGCGCAAGTATTCCGATAAATTTATTTGGGGATCCTGCATCAAGTTTTATGATCTACTATTCTGCCTTCAGTTCTGCCTCGTATTTGTTACAATCCCTCTTCTGTATGAAATTCATGCTCAGGGGTTTGCGAGAATCTGCCTACCGATTTAGTGAGATTGTTTTTGGCCTTAAATTTTCTGTCGACAGCATTGCTCTAACTTGATGTGGGTATAAATAAAGTTTTGTTCATTTATTAGTAATGAAATTATTGACTAGATTTCTTGTATTTATGTATGTATTAAAACATTTAAAAAAGCAATATTTTTTTCAAAACAGAATAGCTTAAAAGAATTTGCAGTTGAAATAACCAGTCATGAAATGTTCAAATATCAAGTTGGTTGAGCAACATAAGGGCCAGATATGAGAAAGATCTAAAAACTTTTCGCGAGCCGCACAAAATGAAGTGAAGCTAGAAGCCAAAACCTAGAAGCTTGGAGCTAGAAGCCAGGAGCTAGAAACTAGGAGCTAGAAGCTAAAAGCTAATAACTAGAAGCCATTGGCTTCCCTGAAACACTTTCGAAGCTGGTCTCAAAATTCATAGTGATCAAAAGTTGTTCCCGGAGAAATCCTTGGAGGAATCACCGTAGAGATAACTGTATTCTGTGATTATATCATGGACTGTATCACCAATTATTGGTGACTTCCAGATGGTGGAGATGCAGAGGTATACTCGGTCTCTAGTAAACACGGTTGTCTAAGAAGCTAAAAGCTAGAAGCTAGAACTATATACTGTGTTTATACTCGATCTCTAGTAACTAACTAAGTTGTCTATCTAATATTCCTTTCCTTCTCCGATGACCTTAAGGACGTGGCCAGCGCCATTATTCACTTTTAAATTTGGAGCTCTCGATATGTGCACATTACGAATGGTTAGCAAGTCCCAAGCCCCAGGGCTTGTGAAAAAAATAGTATAAAAATATCGAGAAACAAAAAAGTTATGGCTGTTTGAATATTTTTTTGTGATGAAAAAATGAAGCTGCCGGTAGAGGGGGTAAGCACGTGACGTATCTGTCAATACACTGGATAGCTTAAAAACATGTCCTACATGCAAATATAGAGCTAATATAAAGCTTATTGAATGCTTTTCGCATCAGACAATGAAGCAATAAGGTTTATATGAGGTGAAAGTGCAAGTATTAGGAATATCTGCATTTGTAGTGCTATTATATTGCTTGCATGCATTTATGATGCTTATTTAGGGCTGATTATTAGTGCTTGTGTTTACTTGGGTACAGTCAATGTGCATTTAATGACAATTTTTTATTATTATAATAATGTATTATTACATGGTGGTTTCTAGTTTCAAAAGTATTTAAATCAATAAGCTGTGAGTGAAAGCAAAAATACTAAAACCTTCACCGCTCAGCGAATACGTAACGGATTCAAATAATATTTTGTCAGTATACTGGCTCACATATCTAGCTTCTAAAAGTGGCCAGAGGAACTCGGGAATATTCCTGTGGCCGGAGTTATTCCAGTGGGTTACTGGGTCAAGTCGGGTAAAAAAGGGTGATTTTTTTGGGACATGACAAGTTAACTTTATTTATTTGTAATGGCAATAATTTTAATTTGCATAAATCATTAAGATCTGATAATCAACATCCCAAATAAAGAGTTTTTCGCCGTTTAGAGAGTACCAGATGTGGCTACTCGGACTTAATGCCCGGAAGAACCGGCTATAGATTTGTTGGATATTAAACCGTTTCAATTCTCTTGAAGTAGAGATCAAACATAGCAGTTCACTGAAAAGCATTCCCATACTCTTGACACAGATGTTTAGATACAATTTGACCACTTTATCATAAATTTGAGGCGCCCGGGGACACGAAAATGCTCATTTGAAGGATTAAACAAATGCAATACATAAGGTTATCCAATTAAATCATTTCTCATAAGTTTTACACTGATGCGTTTTCCTTAAAACTCCTTGGTATAGTGGCCTCATTATAGACGATTCCGGAAATTATCTGTGACTTGAAATGTGCCTACCTACAGGGTCACAAAACCACGACACCCTTTTCACCCGACCTGACCCAGTGACCCACCGGAATAACTCCGGCCACAGGAACATTTCCGAAATTCTCTGGCCACTTTTAGAAACTAGATATGTGAGCCAGTATACTGACAAAATATTGTTTAAATCCGTTTTGTATTCGCTGAGTGGTGAGGGTTTTAGCATTTTTGCTTTCACTCAGGCCTATACGGGTTAAATATATAGCAGGCCATTTAAACGCCTTTCAGACTATTGACCACGAAACTGATTTTGTCACTCCCATGTGCGGCGGTGAATGAGCATTTCATTTTTTTTTTTGTGGTGTGCCTCCGGGAATGGGACCGACCTGGGTCTGGTATTCTGCTGTGGAGGATAAAATTGTAGCTGGATGCCCTTCGGAAATGGGAATGGTCGATGTTCGCGGGAAACAAATTACAACAACCCGTCGGTCGGAATCGTGGGGCACACCATCTGGCAACATGGTCACCAACTGCTGGTTAATTGTTTATTAATTTTAATTAATGCACTTCGATTAACTTTCTGTGTTTCGTACGTGTGGCGTTTATTTCGTTACATAACGAGCGAGAATGAGTTTGTTTGATGGTGTCGTTTAAGAATTGATGATTTATCACGATGAAAGAATGATGCATTTATATTGATGATTGATTTTTATGTGGAACGACATAACTGCTGACACTCTTTAAGCTGTCTGAAAAATCGAAACAACCAGCGTATATTTTAACTTCCAAAAAGAAAATAATTCTTGTAGCATTGAGTCTATGAAACAATCTGGGAATCATTTGCCCAACATCTTAAGTTACCCAACAATCTCTTAAATGACTTATGTTACCTAAGTATCACTTAAATATTGTTAGAAGATAATTTCAGATTTCGGTTCTACTTTCTTTCTTCTTTTTGACCTTACGTTTCCACTGGGACAGAACCTGCATCTCAGCTTAGTGTTCTAATGAGCACTTCCACAGTTATTAACTGAGAGCTGACTTTGCCAAATAACTATTCTTGCATTCGCATACCGTGTGAGACAGGAACGATGATACTCTATGCCTAGGGAAGTCAAGAAAATGTCATGTACGAAAAGATCCTTGAACGGCGGGATTTGAAACCACGATCCTCAACTTGGTCTTGCTGAACAGCTGTGCGTTTAATGCAACGGCTACCTGGGCCCCAAGTAAATGTTCTTGGTAAGTTGAAATCAATCGTTTCAAGTTGGAATTGGTCGATAATTCTGCATGTTAAAATGTTAGATTATATTTTATGGAAACAATTCCAAACTGAGCAAACACATATACAATAGAGTTCGGTATAAGATAGGTACACCCATTTAATTCGCCACCGCCCGTTTTATCTATTCTCATAACCAGAATGCCCCGCTGTCAGAGATGACCAGTGGAGATGCCATCTTCTTGCCACTATTCCACTTAAAAAGTCCAAATTCATTAGTCGCTAGGACGGAACCATCAGCGCGCGAAGTAACAGCGAAGCCTTAAGCTCATCGCAACAATAAAAATCACGGATCATTTTTCATTCCCGCCAACAAGACATGGCTCCTTTTTATCTCGCGCATATCGCAGATGTTGTTACTGATTACCACCCCAGCGCGCAGCAACTAGGTAGCCGACTACTGGTGAGTGTTGACCAGACCATCCCATTCGATGCACGTCGTTGACTTCAGCCGCCATAACCGATTGGCTACTGCTTGAGTACCTACTGTTGACCGAACGACCGACTCATGGAAGATATGTACAGTGGGATTCCGTTTTTGGCATTCTCTATTTGTGTTTTTTTTTTATCAATTATTAACGAGTTGGCCGTTGCATTTTTATAATGTGTGCTGTACTTCTGATTTTTCTGCATGTTTCTTCGCGTTGCATTCATATGTACCACCCTTCGCCTACAGGTATACCATCGCCTGCAACTTGAATATAAGTGCAATGCAAGGCATTAAAGATAGAGCGACGGACAGATAGCATTCTGCTTCAAATAGCCGGTTTATGATATTTTTGGAAATTATCCGAAAACTAATCATTACATATATTTTGCAATTGCCCATTTAAAGCAAACGTAAGTGAAATTTGTGAAAAAGGTACACGTCTTCTTGGTGAGAATTAAACTCACGACTCGCTTTTCGCTAGATAGGGCACGTTACGTCACAAGAGGACAACATTTTGATCAAGTTACCAAACACGATATCCTACTGTACTAATGCCATCGGATAGCAGTCCCCCAGCACTCCAGCAAAAGCTGCAGCAGTCTTCTCGATTCCCATCATATTTCATTCGGGAATCGAGTTATCGACAATGGCATCGGCTGCCACCGGTTAGAATGAGCAGAAGCAACCCATTGGCGATGATGGGTAAGCAAACAAAAAAAAAAATCTCCGGACCTGCTCCGGGAGGAAGAAGTGTGCTGAACGGATAAAACTTTGATAATTGATAGTAGATTTGCCCTCCGGTCTGGCTATGCTTTTTTGGCAGGATGTGTTTCTATCGGTTGAATGCTGTGTCTGGATTTTTGTACTTCCTCAATTTTGTGTTTATTTTACAACTTGTATAGACTGTAGTTAGACGAGGAAATGAATCACTTCTGACGTGGCCCTATTGTCTGAATTAATCTATTTGAACATTTTTATACTACGGATCGTCCATGAATTACGTCAGGCAATTTTTTGTCCATTTTCAACATCAGGTTTCCCTGAAACTAACTCATCTATCTGTCAAAGGATACGAACTCTATTGCAATTAAATGGTTTATTACTAAATTCGACTTTCATCTACTAGAAGGTATTCCACTTAACAGCTTGAATAATTATTATCGATGCGTCTAGAGATATTTACAAGACCGTTAGTTCCATTAATCGCCCTGTATCAGGTATCGGGACCTCCCGGGAGGGTGGTCTTATCTATATGTTCAAGGGAGGGGGCAGCTGGGTCATTAGGCCGAAGTACGTTAGGCTGAATTGATCATTATCCCGAATGGGTTACTAGGCCAAATGTTTTAAAAATTATAGAGAACATCTGCTTTCATAATCGATCATTCAATGCCACATTTTTTACAAATATCTTCAAATAAAGGAAGGATTTTAGATAAAACTATGCTGCGTTAAGAAAATAATTCATATGTTATAGTTTGAGCAATGCCAATAATCAATATAAGGATATTATTTGAATGAAAAGCATATGTTAAAAAAAGAAACATTTCAGATAAAATGACAATAACTTTGATGCCAGAAACTATTCATTGAACCAACATCATTCGAAAGAACAACAAATCTACAAATTTTCAAGGGATTAGAAAATTTTGTTTTTTGTTCACCAAATTTTTCTAACGCTTGAGAGTTATTGAAAATACAACCGAAACGTTGCCGGACAAGAAATATTAAAGTTCTGATTGTCTGAAAGACTGAAAGCCGCTAAGAAAATCCCCTGTATGAGTAACAAATAATTTAGCCCTATGACAGCAAAATTCGAAACAGCAGACTTATTAGAAGAAGAATAAGTCACTGAGTCACATTACGCCATATACGCAGATAATAATGGTAATAACAGTGTAAATCGAAAGCAATCATCAATTTCAACAGAAAAATGGAAAATCTTCGATGAAACCATTAATGCTGAGCTACCATAATGAGCAAGAACAGGCTCACGCTTGCTTTTCAGTGTTTCGTTCATTGCACTTAGCTTCATTGACAAAATATATTTTCTTGAGTAATTGAGGACTACATTTATTCAAACGAACCCTTTTAAAAAGTAAAATAAAATTCTTCTAGATAACTAACCAAAATCCTTAAAACATAAACAAATCACAATCACAATAAGAAAGCACTTTTCTTATTAAGTTTGGCAGTTTGTGGCCTAATGATCCATTATATTTGTTAAATTCCTGCAAAACACTAGGCAACACTTTTTTACTTCATTTTTTGATTAGCGAAAAACGTGACGTGAAGATTAGCGAAAAACGTGAACGTGAAGAATTTGTGGAAAAAGTCCTTGGTTGGAGATCTTGAAGACAATTTTGAACTCTTAGAATTTCTTTTAATTTTTTCTTAAGGAATCCTCTAACTACAGAAAATCATAAACAAATCAATAATGGACAACTGGATAGTATTTCATGCTAACAATTGGAATTTATATGTAACTAGTGGTCCCGACAAACTTTGTCTTGCCATCAAGTAGATTGTCAAAAAACGCAATGAAACGTCCCATATAAGAGGACAGTTCCGTTCACTCCCGATTTTCGACTTTCCCGTCAAATATCTGGTGCTTTATATATGAACAAACACGTCGGAACACTTTAGGAACATAACCGTGGAAGAATTTTCCAATTCCGATTATCCGTTCTGATGCTATTTTGTAACACAAATACAATTTCATTTATATTTTTATAGATAACTACGTCGAGGGTCTTCCTGAATTAAATTAAAAGAATTTCATAAGCATTCTCGGGCGGAATTCATCAAAAAAAAAAATTTAAGATCTTTGGTAAAGGTTCTTTGATAAATTATCTGGCAATTCAGGAAGCGTAGCTTCAGGAAAAATCTTTTGAATGATAACTACTAATCCCGGGAATGGTATTTCGTGGGAATCGCAGGAGGAACACAGTGAAAAATGTCATAGGAGATCTTGAGTAAAACACTGAAAAAGTACGGAAATAATGCATGAAGAAATTCCCGTGGGAATTCTCAGAGATATCTCGCAAAAGAGCATGGTTGAAAATTTAAAAGTTCGCGAAAGAATTACAAGGGATATCCCTTTAGAGTTCTTTCGAAGAATTCTGGAAGGATTTTTATTATTGGATTAGACAAAAAATGAATATTTTTCGTAGTCAAAATTGAAATTTAAAAATATCAATGGTGTGCAACGACATGAAATAAAATTTCAAACAAATGTCAAAATGAATGGTTGAACATTAACCCACCAAAAACATTTTTGTTGCCGTTTAACCACAAATGAAATATAACTCAAAAAAATTGACCATGCACGGATGTATTTTATAATATTCTTCCAATGTTAAATATCTAGGAGTAATACTTGATAGTACTCTCAATTGGAAATGACACTTAGAGCAGGTAATATACAAAGCCACGAATGCTCTATGGGTGAGTATAAAAGCTTTTGGTTAAAAATTGAGACTCAAACCAAAAATGATTCATTGGATTTATACAGTTATAGTATGAACTAGAATAGTTTATGCTTCACTAGATTGATTAGACAAAAACAAAACAACACATGGTCCAGAATAAGCTTTGAAAGTTGCAACGCTTAGCCTTATGGCCATAACAGGAGCAATGCACAGTACACCATGAATGGCTTTAGCGGCAGGTCTTTATAAATTTTAGTTTCATCAGTTGAAATAGATGGAAGCTGGAAAAAATGTTCTAAGGCTGAAAAGAACTCATACATTTTTAGGAGCCAATCTTTTCGGGCATATCAGTGTATTGAAAGATGTTCCAATTAACCCATTGGTAGTAATGAATGAAGACTGGATGGAAAATATGATGAACTTAGATGTACCATATAACGTGGTTGAAACAAACCGCCAAGTATGGGATCGAGGGGACCGAATATCTCACCAAGATCGATAATTTTCTGCACTGATGGCTCAAAAATGAATGAGAGCATCGGGGCTAGCATTACTGGCCCTGGTATTGAAATTTCAATACCAATGATAAGTTTCACACTTCTAGGAATATGGTTGACATCTTATGTCCTATGGACGGTAAAATTGCGTAATTGCTGCTCTATTTGATGATATATTTTCCATTTAACGCAATTCTGATCCACTTCTGTGTGCTATCCATAACTGTGAGGCGACAGCACCTCAAAAAGAACAAATAAAATCTATAACTCAAACTTAAAATCATTCCGACACCTTGAAGTTCAGATAATTCATGATATATTCTCAAGAAACACTCATAAAAGGTATCAACTAATGACAAACTGAACTTCAGTACATCTCGGCTAAACGAATATCTCGGTCAAATATGACATTTCTTGTATTTTGGCCCTCGTTTTTTCAGTTTTAGTAAGTGTGGTTTATCACCAAAAGCAAAAATTAATTACAGTTAAACCTATATCGGGATTTTCTAGAAACTTTTCCAAAAATTGGAACTCTTCTGAATGTCGACCACTGTAGAAAAGGTTTCTACTAGTACAATTTGCTGTTCCATGCATTTTTTTCTCTTATCTCTTCAGAAGACAAGACTATAAAGAATAACATATACGTGTCTACATCTAATTCATTCAAGATGTTTTCCTCTATTGAACAGGTTCATTTACGAAAATTAAAGTCGCTCCTGATCTTATTGGAACCTCCTTCGTCACATGAACACGTTATGCAATGTATCATTCCCTCCTTCCCGATACATGGGAAGCAACATGACATTCAACCTTCCCAAAATGAACACAAGCTCTTTAAAGACCATGAACCTCGAACCACTTACCAGCAACTCCGAATGCTCGAACAGCGAACCAGAATCAAAACAAAACGGTTCATTGGTCCCAACGGTCATCGCGCTTCGCATGTTTCGTCCCAAAATGACAAACTCTTCATTACCCAACTCGATCCGAAACCGAGCGAGAGAGAGCTCCGATGGCGAGAGCATGATGAACTCGCTTCCCACCGCCGGAATCACCCGAAGCATAGAGCATAATTTTTATGTTCTGCCTTCCAGCCGGTTTCGCGCTTGCATAACCCGCTGAAGATGAACCACGAGGACTCGGTGAATGAAGAAGCCTCTTGCCCGTTGCTCTTTCTCTTTTGAAGGTTCGTCGTCTTGTATTCTCTGATGCGGCGAGTTTTCGGTCGTGTCGCTGGTCCGGTTATGTTGCCTGCTCTGCGGGTTAGTCCGTAGTTGACGTTCGTTGCGTTTGGACGCTTTACGTGGTATTCTTTTGCTCGAGTCGAGTCGAGGCTCATAAGTCGTGAGAGAGCTGGTGAAGAAGAGTTTCGTGTTGAGGTCGGTTGTGCGGTTAAGTTCGGTGGCAGACTAGCTCAGCACTTGGAGCCTACCTACACCTGGATGGGAACGTGAAGAAGACCTCTCCAGTCGGTCGGTGGTGGTGAGGGACGTGTTGAAAAAAACTCTCGTGTAACTTGAGAGCCCCAGTTTCGAGGCGCGGTGTGTACCTTACCGGTCTCCGGTTGGCCGTTGGTTGTTGTTCGGTGTTGAACGCTCTTTGGGGGTTTTTGTATTGTTTAGTTTGGTTTTTCGGTTGGTTGCGGGTCAGCAGGCAGCATAACAAGTGACCATAGTTCTGGCGGAAGGGACGGCTGGATAAGCAGAAGTGCCAGACTACTTAGCCGCGACAAAGGCGAGGGCAGCAGGTGGAGTACGTGGTTTTTGTGAAGGAATTCCATGAACGAATCGAACGTGTTGAAGCCTTCCGAAGAAATGTGCCATACGCAATCGAAAAGTAATGCTCCTATCGTTAAACGACCGATCGACGTGAAATTGATCCTCAGTGACTGTTACTGATCCGGAAACGCACTGGAATTTATCGAGTGAAGTTTGAACATGACTGCCACTGCAGTAGTGAAGTCCCCGTGACAGTTCTACAAGGCACATTGCCAATGATAAATATCTAGAGGATTAGTGCTCGGCATCCGAATTGAAAACATCGAACACAGAATACGACTTTTGGAGGTTGTTTTAGTGCAAATTGACAGGCGGGAAGCACGATATACGAAAATTCACGCGATGTTGCCAATAAGCGTATTCGTCAAAGTGTTGGCGGTGGCAGCGGCTTTACTGGTGGTCCATGTTGGACACATTTCGGCGGCCACCGCTACCAGTGCGGTCTATGTGGAAAAATCCGCGTACAAAAATGTCGTCATCGAGATAAGGGATAACGTACCGGTGGAAAATTGCCAAACCATCCTGCACAACGTGGAGGTATGTACCGAACCAATGAAACAAAAGCCAACATATATGCGGAAGGAGGAAGGTAGCATAGCTGCATTTCACTGCAGTTTGGGATGGGAACCTAGTTGTTGGGATGGTGGAAAGGGCTGGTTTTGATTTTCCTGAGCTTTTTAATGCTAATTGAGCATGGCAGCAGATAGTGAAAAAAAATATGTTTGGCAGAGGAAAGCGCTGCCTGGCCCGTAGATTTATCTGTTCGTTTGTTGGCAGGGTGCATATGTGCATTGCACGTCCTCAGGTATGCTGCATGTCGGGTGTCACTTGGAAATTGCATGTGGGACAATGGGACTTTTTGTGGAACTGAAAATATATGCAAAACAGATTGTTTTGCTGGTTTTTTGTTCTATAGCGTCGGCCTTTTTTTATGGGCAGACTTATTGATAATTGATTCCGGTGGCTCAGTGACACCGGAATCGGTGAGTTTCGATTCGTTCGGATCGTTAGTATGCAACACTGGTGTTATGTGGAATTTCCTCAGAATTAAAGGATACAATCAAGCCCATAAAAATGAAATGGGGAAGGCTAGGTGCTTTTTTACGGTATGGGGATCGAAGGGAAGGCTTAAATCTTCAACTTCTGTGCCTTGTGCATGAGTTTAGATGGAATTTATGCTCCAGGTGAAAACACAGTCCAGGTGATGCATTCAAATTATTTTTATGGTATTCCAAAGCACATAAGGGCTTTTTAAGTGAAAAATGAGTAACAAAGTGGTAGCTGGTACAATACCTAGTTGTAATCTTGTATTGACGAAAATTTTTGGATCTCTGTTTTGCCATTTTCTCCATCTCCCCGTTTGGAAAGATAAGGTGTTGTTAAAAATCACGCTGGATTTTATCATAACAAAATCCCAGGTCTCCTGTCAATTGACGCCGTTGCGACGATCAGCTGTTCCGAAACGTCTCGTAAGATGGCTTATTGTGGACAAACTGTGCACGATAAACTGAACTTACTCAAAGTTATGGTAAAACGTGAGCTGGCATTATGTAGTCTAGTCACTGGGAAGTAGTTCCCCAACACAGTTCAATGTTAGCAAACAAATCGTCGTTTCGGGATAAACAATCTAAAATGGCAAAAAGATTTTCAAAATGAAAATGTGTTTATTATAAGTTCATGCAGTTTCAAACAGACAGACAGTTGCAAACGGTTAATTTATTTGATTCTGAGCGAAGTTGTATTTTATGGTAATCCTCCGAGACAGTTTGATAAAACGGAAGATTTCCTTTGATACTATGTGGCCAAAATCAGTAATTCCTCTCCAATTTGGTGCTCACTTCAAAAACATGGCTTCTTAGCAGTGGGTTTATCTGTCAGTGAGTGAAATATTTTTGCAATTTCAATTTGATTTCTTGTGAATTAGAGGTGCAAAAAATCTGAACAAGTAAACCGTTGTGCTCAGGAAACGTTAAGCTACCATGTGGTAACAAAATTTGACAAATTGACGAAAATCAATTTCTAAACATTCATTCCTTGCTGTGCGCTTGAACAAGCCAGTTCAGTTTTTGGCAGTCGGTAGTTTTTTGGTTTTTTCTTCCACCGCCCGTGTGGTTTTTACCAGTGCAGTATTGTACCGTAGTGCTTTAAACCGCGCATCGTGAAGGAAGCGAACCAGATTGGCAAGGGTCAACTGGTATCGTGCCACGAGAAGATATTGTCACCATCATCCCCTGGTGATTGGATTCCCCGTTTGCATCAGCAGCAAAACGACGACACGTTTTTTCTGCCTACCTACGGTGTAGAAGACCAGCTGCGGTCATCGAACGGGAACGGATAAGTATCAATTGTATACCTACTCCACATCCTTTTGAATTGTTTTTCGGTTCACTTCTGTCTCTCTCCCGGTGCCAGTTTTGCCCGAATAGGGGAGGCTTGTACAAAACAGCCCTAATCGGTTAAGTTTTTTTTTCTCGATATATTTTTTTTTTTTTTTTTTTTTTTTTTTTTTTTTTTTTTTTTTTTTTTTTTTTTTTTGGTATTATTTTTTTTTTTTTTTTTTGGTATTATTTTTTTTTTTTTTTTTTGCCCGTATAGGGGAGGTGTGTACAAAATAGCCCACTGATAAGTTAACTTTAAGCATTTTTTGTTTTTTTTTTTTTGTACTTTATTATTATTATTTTTCTTTTTTTTTTTTTTTTACTTTATTGTTTTTTTTTTTTATAATTATTTGGTTGCGGTTGATTTTTATCCCGCATGGACGAATCGGATGGAGGCGATACGCCTCCTAAAGATCTCGTTGCTCGAACGCGGTTTTATCAACCGTCTTCGGCTGGGCCTTGGGTTGTCTATTTCCGGCGCAAAAATAAGATTTTGAATGTGCTCTCGATCTCTAGAGAGCTGACGCGTAAATATCCTGGGACCGTTATTCACCAAGTGAAGCAATCCAAGCTGCGTGTAACTGCACCTAGTTACAAAGCAGCGAATGAGATTGCTCAGCATGAGGCTTTTACTGTGGAGTATTTTATCTACATACCTGCCAGAGAGGTCGAGGTGGAAGGGAAAATTATCGACGCGAGTCTGACATGCGAAGACATTAAGACTGGCAAAGGTGTTTTTGAGAACCGGTCCATTCCTGATGTGGCTATACTGGATTGTAAACAATTACAATCAGTTTCCATGGAAGGAAATAAAAAAGTGTTTTCGCCGTCAGCCTCGTTTCGTGTAACTTTTCCTGGTTCCGTTCTCCCGAAATTTGTTTGCATTGATAGTGTTTTTTACCCAGTGCGCCTTTACGTGCCGAAGGTATTCAATTGTACCAACTGCAAACAGCTTGGTCATAGTGCTAGCTTTTGCGACAACAAGCCCCGTTGTGGCAAATGCAACCAAGCTCACTTGGAAGATGATTGCACGCAGGAAGCTGAAAAATGCAGCTACTGTCGTGAGGATCTTCATGATTTGCAGAAGTGCCCGGCATACAAAAGGCGCATTCGAAATGAGAGTCGCTCCATTGTGAAGCGCTCCAAGAAGACGTATGCGGAAATGGTGAAAGCTTTAAATCCGCCTGCAAAAGAGTCTTCATCAGCCATCCCAGTTGGTAACTCTTTTCAAGAGTTGTCTTCGGACGAAGCGAACGACGACGAAACCGATGGGGGAGATTCTTCGGAGGTACACGCACCCGGAAAACGAAAGTCTCCATCTTCTCCGGGACTGCGCCGTAAGGTAATGAAATCTTCCCTCAAAAGTTTGCCGAATTCTAAAGGAGGTGGGGCAAATTTGAAAATCCCGAAGAAACAGGTCTTTGATGCTTCCGTTCCGTGTTGCAGCAAAGATCTGCCGCCCCCGCCTCCGCCGATTAAATATACTTCGAAAAGATGCTCTAGACAAGATAGCAAGAAAAAAGCTACTGAAGTTCCTCGCTCTTCCTCGAAAACCCCCCGGGCCAAGCGAGGACTGATAACATTTACGGCCCTTGTGGATCGCATATGTGATGCCCTCGGAGTTTCAGACTCATTCAGAGGCATACTCGACCTTTTTCTCCCCGCAATAGAAGAGTATCTCAGGGAATTGACTATCTCGTGGCCCCTCCTTGCTTCGATCATATCTTTCGATGGATAATTCATCGAGTGAGGTACAAGATATGATCACTGTGTTACAGTGGAACTGTCATAGTCTAAAACCTAAATTAGACACATTTAAGTTTTTGCTTCACAATTCAGATTGTGATATATTTGCACTTTGTGAAACATGGCTTTCTTCTGAAGACGATCTTAACTTCTACGATTTTAACATTATACGCCAGGATCGAGATGATAATTACGGGGGTGTGCTTTTAGGGATCAAAAAGTGCCATTCATTCTACAGAATCCCCATCCCGACTCATCCAGGCATAGAAATCGTTGCTTGCCAAATAAACGTAAAGGGTAAAGATCTTTGCGTAGCTTCTGTTTATATTCCTCCAAGAGTTTCAATAAACCGCCGTCATCTTTGGAATGCAGTCTCTATGCTTTCATCTCCAGTTTTAATACTGGGTGATATGAACTCACATGGTACTGGATGGGGCGAATCTTATGACGATTATAGAGCGGCTATTTTCTATGACTTATGCGACGATTTCAACTTGAACATTTTGAACACAGGTGAAGTGACACGTATTTCATCCGACGGCAAAGAAAGCCGTCTTGACCTGTCTTTAGGATCAAGTTCACTATCATTCGATTGCATGTGGAAGGTGATCGATGACCCCCATGGTAGTGATCACTTGCCCATAATAACCTCTATCAGAACTAATTGTGAAAGGTCAGAACAGTCAATTCAGGTTCCTTTTGACCTCACTAGGAATATCGATTGGCAAAAATTTGCATCAGCGGTAACTTTTGGTATCGAATCATTCAACACTCTCCCACCGTTGGATGAGTATCGATTCCTAACAGAATTGATTTATAAAAGTGCATTAGAATCCCAAAAGCAACGAGTTCCAAGTGCATCCTTCAAAAGACGACCAGCCACACCTGGTTGGGATGATGAATGCACTCAGTTGTATCGAGAAAAATCTAATGCCTTTAAAGCTTTTCGTAGATATGGTACCTCAGAACTTTATTTAGAGTACTCGAAGCTCGAAAAAAGACTGAAGAATCTTATTAAAGCGAAGAAGCGTAGCTATTGGCGGCGTTTCATCGATGGCCTCTCACGAGAAACTTCAATGACGACGCTTTGGAGAGTGGCTCGCAACATGCGAAACCGCTCATCCTCAAATGAGAGTGACGAATACTCCAATCGTTGGATATTCAACTTCGCAAAAAAGGTCTGTCCAGACTCAGTTCCAGCTCATCCGCCTTTTTGGGAAACTCCAAGAGACGATGCTTTGGATAGACCATTCACTATGCTGGAATTTTCTATGGCTCTTCTTTCATCAAACAACTCCTCTCCGGGAAGCGATATGATTAAGTTCAATCTTCTTAAAAATCTCCCTGATATCGCTAAAAGACGGTTGCTTGACCTGTTCAACTCATTCATGGAACACAACATTGTTCCACCTGAATGGAGACAGGTCAAAGTAATAGCTATTCAAAAGCCTGGGAAACCAGCGTCTGATCATAATTCGTACCGCCCGATCGCTATGTTATCATGTTTAAGGAAATTGTTAGAAAAAATGATCCTATCCCGACTCGATCACTGGGTCGAATCAAACAACATGCTTTCCAGTACACAATTTGGCTTTCGCAAGGGCAAAGGAACAAACGATTGTCTAGCGTTGCTTTCATCAGATATTCAACTAGCCTTTGCGGACAAGGAGCAATTGGCTTCGGTTTTCTTGGATATTAAGGGCGCTTTTGATTCAGTTTCCATAGAAATATTGTCAGAAAGCCTGCACAATAGTGGATTACCTGGAATATTGAATAATTTCTTGTACAATCTGTTGTCAGAAAAACACATGAGCTTCACTCTCGGTCAACTGACAACTCCCAGAATTAGCTATATGGGCCTTCCCCAAGGCTCATGTCTGAGTCCCTTGCTTTATAATTTTTATGTTAAAGATATTGACAACTGTTTGGAAGAACCATGCACGCTTAGACAACTTGCAGATGATGCTGTGGTCTCTATGAAGGGTCCACGAGCGGAAATCCTGCAAAGACCATTGCAAAATTCCCTTGATAATCTATCCACTTGGGCTAGAAACTTAGGGATCGAGTTTGCTCCGCAAAAAACTCAACTGGTTGTATTTTCTAGGAAGCGGAATCCTGCCCAACTGAAGCTTAAGCTTTTGGGAACAGACATCGACCAGTCTTTGACTTCAAAATACCTTGGGGTCTGGTTTGATTCAAAAGGCACTTGGCGAACCCATATTAGGCATTTAACGGAAAAATGCCAACAAAGGATCAATTTTCTACGAACAATTACCGGAACATGGTGGGGTGCTCACCCGGAAGACCTTATAAAACTCTATAAAACAACCATTCTCTCTGTTCTAGAGTATGGCTCTTTCTGTTTTCTCTCAGCAGCAAACTGCCACCTGATTAAATTGGAACGAATTCAATATCGTTGTTTGCGTATCGCCTTAGGGTGTATGCACTCAACACATAATGCGAGCCTAGAGGTTCTGGCAGGGGTTTTACCGCTACAGAACCGATTCTGGGAGCTCTCGCTAAGAATACTGATTAAGTGTGGAGTGAGCAACACACTCGTTATCGAAAATTTCGAAGAATTGCTCAAACTGAATGCTCAGTCAAAATTCATGAGAGTTTATCTCTACTACATGTCATCTGACATTAGCCTTCCATGTTACAACCCCCCACGTGTACGCTTCACCAATGACAGTTCCTCTGTTGAATATGATCTATCCATGAAACAAGCTATTCATGGAATTCCAGATCAACTTCGATGTATTACTATCCCACGTATTTTTAACGCAAAGTACCAGAATGTCGATTCCTACAGGAGATATTTCACTGACGGGTCCCGTATAAATGGATCCACTGGCTTCGGTGTCTTCAATGAAAACTCTTCCGCCTTCCGAAAACTTCAGGAACCTTGCACGGTTTATGTTGCTGAGCTGGCAGCAATCAACTTCGCTTTGGGGATGATCTCAAACATGCCCGCAGACCACTTCTTCATCTTCTCGGATAGTCTCAGTTCTATTGAGGCTCTCCGATCGATGAAACCTGTAAAGCATGCATCTTACTTTCTTACAAAAATAAGAGAGCAGATGTGTGCACTGGTCGAAAGATCATATAAGATTACCTTTGTATGGGTCCCCTCACATTGCTTAATTTATGGCAATGAGAAGGCGGACTCTCTCGCAAAGGTGGGCGCTGAGGAAGGTGAGATTTATGATAGACGAATTTCACACGATGAATTTTTTCATTTAGTACGTCAAAATTCTCTTCACGGTTGGCAAAGCGATTGGCTAAATGACCAACTGGGACGGTGGTTACATTCCATAATTCCTAGAGTTTCCTTGCGAGCCTGGTGGAAAGGTTTGGACATAAGTCGAGATTTCATTCGCGTGATGTCAAGACTTATGGCCAACCATTACTCGCTAGATGCACATCTACATAGGATTAACCTCGCGCTGAGCAATATTTGTAGTAGGTGTGGTTCCGGTTATGATGACATCGATCACGTAGTTTGGCAGTGCCCGGATATGGACGCCTCCAGAGCGCAACTTTTGGATACCCTTGCGGCCCGAGGTAGACAACCCTATGTTCCAGTTAGAGATGTGTTGGGCACCCGCGATTTCACTTATATGGTCGCAATTTACGATTTCCTTCGCTTGTCTTGTATAAAAGTTTAATTCTCTTGTGTTCTCTTCTCCAGTTTTTTTTTCTCTGTGTTGTCCCTTTTGTGTTGGATTGAGGATCCTGGCCATCCGGCAGACGAATACCGGCAAGAAATTGGTACCAACGCCATGACACGATAATAGAGCTACCACGCTATACCTCCCGGATGAGCTGCAGAGAACCCTAAACCCAATCCTTACCATGTCCTTCCCTTTCAAAATTGTGACCATTAACCTCGAGTTGCCACGAGTACCCTGGCTCCATCCCATACTAACTTTGGTAATGAAAATGTAAATAAATTGTAAATAGTACAAAAATGAACTTCGGCTCCGTAAAGCGTTACACGCATTTGAGCCCCAAATAAACGAACTAGTAAAAAAAAAAAAAAAAAATTTCTAAACATTCATCAATAATTTTACACGAATTGGAGGGGTTAGAAACAAAAGGGTATATTCAAAAAAAATCTGATTTTGAGAAAAACGAAAGTTTTTCCGGAAATTTCTCAATTAAAATTATATATTATAATTAATATTTTCTGTTGGACGGAAAACCACATTAATTTAACGTTAGAAAGTTAGGAAACAGTAGTATTTTACAGTATATTTAAATCAAAACCGACAAATATACCACTTACAATCATTTGCGCTTGGGCCCTTCAATTATCTCTAGTAGTTATAAAAAGTTCCAGAACATGTCTTCAAAATTTCTTTCCATTTTTTTCTACTTTTTTCAAGAAGTTTCGCAATAAATCGTCTAAGAATTTCTCAAGAAGTCGCTGCATGACAAGCTTTAAGAATTGGTAAGAATATCCATCAATTATTCATCAATTAGTTATTCTCTGAGAGTTTTCTCTGTATTTATTACAGATGGGAGGATTTTATTGTGAAGCTTTTATTAGTCCCAAAAATAGGGTTCTAAAGTCCTGCCTTAATTTTAGTACAAAACGCTTATGTTCAGGACAGAAACACATGTTTACTCAGTTTTGAAATGTTTTCCATTGGTTAAAGTCCAGTAAGCAATTTAACGTTTTTTTTTAGATTTTGTCACACCCCTTGATTTAAACTCTAATTATGGGTGTATTTTGTTTTCCGTATCCCTTCCGAAAAGTAAGACAGGAACAACCCCAGTGTTTAAACTATAGGGTAAGTCGGTGTAATACGCCCCTCTTCATTTCCACGGGATTTAGAGTTCTATTACAAGTAAATATGCTTTCTTATCTTAAATATTCGCGAAAAAAATGATGTTGCGCATATGTGTTCTTTGAACAGTATAAACAATCAATAGAAATTAACAAAATATTGATGTTCAGGTTTTTGGTTTAAAATTTTTCTTCTGATAAGCAAGCCTCAGTGTGAATGAAGCCCATTCTTGACATTTGTACTTAATACCAAAACTTTTACCGGAAGACGACTGCTAATAGACCATTTTAAGATTACCAAATGGTGGAATTCTCTTTGGAAACATTTCTACAACGCTGTTGAACTTTTTGCTATGGAAGGTGCATATTGCCCGGGTTGTTTTGAAACGTAAACATTTGAACCGTTTACAAAAAAAAACATCATATACACTTTTTTGAAGCAACCTGGAAAGAGAATGCTGCGTGCAGTGCATGACTAACTAAATAAGCAACACATTGACATAAAAAATCTTAAGAAGTAATGAGTTTGCTACTGCAAATGTGCAGTTTTTCCTTAAGGGGGGGCGTATTACATCTTTTTACCTTAACCACTGTTGCATTTTTGTCGACTAAATGAAAGTCAAACATGATCAAAAGCGGCAATGTTCATATTGGAACTATTTTTTGAATTAAAGTTTAAATATGATATAGTTATTTGAACAGGAAAAACCGCTGAAGTAGCTGCAAGATCATGCTCTTTGGTGTTATTAAATACAAACATGATTTCATTAAACATTTTAGGACCCTATTGTCTGCAACACGTTTTCGCATAGTCCAATAAAAGACCTCCCCATTTCGGTCTATTCATAAATCTTTGTTCAAATTGGTTTCCCTCCTCCCCCTTGTTTACTATTGCCCACAAAGAATTGTGATAATTTCTCCAGAGAGACCAAGTGTCTGGATTTTGGATCATTTAAGCAAATCTTGCAGTGCCTCAAATGTGTACGATTGTTTGACGCAAGCCTCAAATAATTCAAACTTCTTTCAGAGGGCTTTTCAATCTCTTAAATGCCTTAAATGCCAACAGTATCCTATTGCATTGCTGATCTAGTTCCGGTGCAAGAAAATTGAAATTGTTACCTCCTTCGTTTCCAGAATCCTCTTGCCAACACAAAAAAAAACATCCTGCATATTCTCACTCCAAGTCAGTAACATGTTCAAACAAACTTTATTGCTACAATTGCTAGTTTCTTTTACCCTCCGTTGTAAAATGCAAAAATGAACCGCAACGAGCATTTTTCAAAAGTGGTAATGTTTTTTTTGCTCTCCCAAGAAGAAACGCTGTTCTGGTGGATCAGTCGGATGGTTGGATGCCCTTTCTCTCTCGTTTTCTAGGAAAGCAACTACTGCTGGCACTAGGTCCTTTATCATATGTACTTCTGGAAATGTGCAATCGTGTTGATGCGTGTTGTATATATTGAAATTAGAAACTGGAACCTTATCTTGGGATGTTCTTCAGCCTTATGGGTGAATAGCGCAAAAAAAAAGAGTGGTGAAGCCCACGTTTACAAAGCAAAGCCATGATAAATATGTCAGGGTTCAATCTTCGGTTGGTGCAGAATCTTTTTGTACTGGAAGTTTCCTGAACTCCTCTGGGCATATAGTATAATCGTAGCTGCCATTCGTTATACGCATGCGGAAACGGCAACTTTGGCAAAGAAAGCTCTCAGCTAATAACGGTAGAAGTGCTCTTAGAATACTTAGTTGATAGGATGCAATGTCAATAAGAAGAATAATAACAAAAAAGATAGAGAAGACAAAAGAAAAAGAAAATACAGCAAGAGGAACTGAAACAGAATTAGGAAAACAAAAACACGAAAAGATTAATGACAACTAAAAGGAAAGTACAAAAAATTAAAAAAATCCATTGCCTTCTGCTAGAAAGATTTTTTCGAAGAGATATCAACCCTTTTCAGAAAAGCTCAAAACAAATAACACCACCATGGTTTGTAAACGTAAACTGTTGTGAACCAGGTACAAGAGTCATCGGGTGCAATGTGCATCCAGTGAGAAAAAAAAACGTAACACTGCGGTTCGTTGATGGTTGATGCTAAACTTTGTATGCACAGGCATGCTTCCGCGCGGCGACGCCGTTCGCTCTCAGCTGCTCGCTACTTCCAACCAGAGTTCAAAGCGAAACGTCTTCTCGTCTCGTCTCTTGTTCGGTAGGCAACTCCACAACAAACCGGCCGGTAATTGGTGGGAAATTTTTGCACTACCAGCGAAGAAAGGGCACAGCTAAAACACTCGCTGCGCCGTTTGTTGCTTGTTCCCGTCCCCCTCAACTCCCCCCTCCTTGAAGCTTGGCGAGCACCTTTCGTGAAATGTAAAGTGCAAATAGTTGAACAAATTCTTTAATTGTATGCTGGAAGGGTGTGAGACTCGACAACAAGGCATCCCGACGGCAATGGTCGGTGTGGGTGTAGGAGGCGGTGGTGGCTCTGATAATTGAGTGAAAACAGAAGTTTAAACAGCTCCATATCTCCATCCCCTGCAGTTGAGACGGCTCGGCGTCGTCGTCGACCAAGCTGGGAAAGCGGAAAAGCCAACGATAATAATAGTAAACTCGGTGTTCTGAATTGTTACACATATCCAGCGGGAGGAGAAATGATGATGGGAAGTGAGCCTTTCGTGCTCGACTTGGGCGCGTATTGGGTGTAACCACCAAAGCGGATTATGTTGTAGATGCAAGAGAGACACCACTCGAGTGTGAATGGTACACCTTTTACACTTTCGACGGAAAAGTGCCGACGGCGGCGGGCCGGTGCCAAAAACTTCCGACTGTAACGACCCGCAATTTTTGACATTATCTTCATTCGATTGCTCTGGGGCTTCGGTTTGAGGAGAGATGGGTGCGGGGGTGGTCAGGCCAGGAAGGGATCACTTAAAAACTTGCCAAGGATTTTAACGCACGTGTACTTAGACATGAAGGTCGCTCGGAAGCCATCGCATACATGGTTCACACCTGCTGGCAATGGTGATAAGGTGGCGGAAGTTATGCTCCAGTAAGGGCACTAAATTTCTCTAATGCCTTTCCCGAGGAATAGCGGGAGAACATTTTACTAACGGAGGATGTGTGGCTGCTTCGGGGCTTAAAGTTGGAAAATTATGGATTTGACGGTAGCTTTTGGCTTCCGTTAGCAACCGGGATGAAGATGTTCTCCGAAGTTAGTTGGATTAGGATGTCGATTATCAGCGGGACTCAGTTAGGGAGTGGGTTAACATTTTATCTTTTGCCAATTGAAAGTCAAGCAAAGAGATTTGGGGTCACATAAATGGTTCGTCGTTATTAAGATGTTAATCTTCTGTAGTTGTGTGATTGTAAAATAATGTTCTTCTTCTTCTTGGCATTACGTCCTCACTAGGACATAGCCTGCTTTTCAGCTACGGCAGGTACAGGCAGGTACGATGATATTCTATGCCCAGGGAGGTCAAGGAAATTTCCATTATGAAAAAAAACCTGGACCGGGAATTGAACACAGACACCTTCAGCATGGCTTTGCTTTGTGACCGTTGGCTCTACGCACTCGACTAAGGAAGGCCCCTTACTCAATGTAATTTTCCAAACTTTGGCAATGGTGTTTTCCAAAGTTTAAGAGATTCTCCATGATACAAAGATTTCGAGGACTTAATGTGAAACTTTTTCAAAAGTTTTAAAAAATGTCTTTGAAAAGGCTCTTTGGTAAACGATTTTTATAATTATTATCTATTTTTTGAAGCCATGAGTAATGATTGTTACTGATGATTAAGCTAAAGTTGGATATATTATTCTTCTTCTTTTTATTGGCATTAACGTCCCCACTGGGACAGAGCCGACTTCTCAGCTTAGTGTTCAATGAGCACTTCCACAGTTATTAACTGAGAGCTTTCTTTGCCTAAGTTGTCATTTTCGCATTCGTATATCGTGTGGCAGGTACGATGATACTTCTATGCCCAGGGAAGTCAAGGAAACTTCCATTACGAAAAGATCCTGAACCGACCGGGACTCGAACCCAGACACCTTCAGCATGGCTTAGCTTTGTAGCCGCCGACTCTAACCACTCGGCTGAGGAAGGTGGATAAATTGTTATGGTCATATTAATGGGATCAATGATTATCATGAATGACTAGACTCATGATGATTAGTGATCATGATTAATTCGATTCGATTAAAATTTTAAAATAAAGTTTCTCAGTTGTTTTCTAACGACATTTCGACAATTTTCAAGAACCAATCTAAAAATTCTTTAAGTTTTTGTAATTCCGGCTATCGATTCTGAAATTACAGGTCATTCGGATAGTCACAGAGAGGTCTAAACTTTCAGTAGCCGCGGTTTTGATATTGAGTCTCAAGCATAGCTTACAACATATCAAACTTCTTGATTTTACAAAAAGGTATAAAGAAGTATTACATTACGGAGGACTTTGTCACATGCCATTGCCAGGAATCCGTTTCTCAGATTTTCATCCAATTAATGAACGCGTTTAAAATGACTTAATTCGTTTCCTTGGAGGAGTGGCCAAAATATCCGCAATAGTCTATCTGCCTTTCAAAATAGGGGTGTGCACCGCAATTGACAATACATACAATTGACATGTGACTAGTCAAATAATAGGAATCATAACATACTTTCTATCCACCTTAATATTTGTGATTGATACTAATGAAATTTTCGTTCATCTGTAGTTGAAGTCGTTTTCAACTTTTTATTCAGGAATCAAGATGATAATTATTAAAGGGTATCAAGTCAATATGACCAACTTAGGGCCTTTAGCGGCTAAATGTCTTTAAGTATGAACTTAATAAATCTCATACCTTAAGTACGTTAACAGAAACCACGTTTTATTAAGCATTCCTCTGAGTATCCAACCAGTCATCTCTTAAGGGACCATCCAGAAATTATATAGATTTTTTAGCCAGTTTTTGCCGGTTAAGGGACAAAATGTAGAGAGACAAAACTTCGAATGCCAAAACGTCGAAAGGGACAAAACGTTGAAAGCTGTAAACTTTCAGATTTGCTTATCAGAATTCTTTTTTCACTATGGCATCGATTAAATTAAATTAGCGTTTGGCACATGGAATATTTCTCCAGTTATTAATTTCATATGGTATCACCTAAACAAATCGGCAGAACTGAAATAATCTCTCTAGAAAATCCTGTAAGAATTTCTGTTTGAATTCTGAAGAAATTTCTCGAAGTATAGCTTAAAAACCATTTAAAAAAATTGAAACTGAATTCGTGAGAGAATCACTAGATTAATCTTTATAATAATTTTTGGTGGGATCCCTTTAGGAGTCTTTGTGCGTATTCATGAAAAAAGCTTTCGAGAGAATCCCTGAAACTTTTCCTTGCGGAATTTATTTTTAAACCTATGGAATAGTCGCGTAGTAATCTCTGGAGTACTAACATTGATTTTGAAAGCCTTGAAGCTATATTTCATGTGCTCACTTTGTCATGTCGCAATAACGGAGCTCTAACGAAAGCAATTTTAATGTTGTTTTGCTAATTTGGGAGAATTTCGGAGAAAAACGTGTTTGATAAGATAAGTGGATATCCTTTCATGATTCCAGCGATATAAATAACAATCATACCAGATAATAAACTAACATTTGTCTAGTTTGTCCGTTCAACAATTGACGAATTACCCTACTGTGTTTCAAATAGATGACTACAGTTAAAAAATATAGAAAAAACTTGAGATTGACTTTGAAAATTTGACGGAATTCTGATCAAAAACGGTAATTTTGATCAAACTTTTCGTCTCAGAATTGCTTTTGATTACTTTTGGAAATATTATGTTATTTTGTATTGTTGAATTTTAGTTTAAAAAATGATGATACACAAACAGGATTGTTTGGATCTTTTATTAAAATCGATTTTAGTAGCATAACAAAAAAAATAGTAATAGTAATAGAAAAAGTAGGGAATTATCAAATGTTACGTATACCTATCGACGCTTTCGGCCTAACGACCCATTTTACCTGACGGCATTCGGCCTGCACCCCCCAAGACAAATCCAGGATTACTGTATTTCAAATCGATGACTACGGTTAAAAATAAACTAGAAAAAAATTAGATTGACCCTAAATATTTGACGGAATTCTGTTCAAAGACGGTAATTTTCGTCTTTTCGTCTTAGAATTGCTTTTGATTACTATTGGAACTATTTTGTATTGTTGAATTTTAGTTTTAAAAAATTGTGTGTCTAGATCTTCTATTTGAATCAATTATAGTAGCAAAAGAAGGATATCTGAGTTGGAATTTGGGTGAACTTGAAAAAAAAGTTGATTGTTCATAAAAGATCTGCTGACATCTCATCGGTAGTATTTTGAAAATGATTATAGAGTAGGCAAAACACAACAGCTTTCTTCATATTTATTCAGCAAGTTTTGTTTCAAAAACTAGACAAGCCCACATCGGATAATACATATCCTAATAACAAGACACTCTTTCGGCGCAGCCATACTCCAAATCATTGAACCAACTCCTATCCAATCCCAATCTCCTGTACATCTTAGCCAAACCGAAAGCCGACCGCATAAATCTTTTTGCTGGTAGGAACGACGATACCATACAGGTAACTCGCGTCGGTGCCAAACGACCACCAGCTTCAATGTATCATGTCTTCTTATGCATCCTAATGAATGCAACAGCGATATGCGCGGCGAGCGCCCATGTCAGCGGAATACTAAGAGCACAGCCGACCGACCTCTGTCATTGAGGATGCACAAAAACACAACTTGTGCTATTCCTTCTTTCGGGAAAGGACTCTTGGGCATAGGTTCCCAATCATTTCGGATGTGCGACTCATATAGCCGTATGTTTCGTTTATCACGGTCCACCAGGGTAGAAAATTAGATGAAACATTTCTGTACAAAAAAAGTTTGGGTTTCAAAATTCATAAATGTGTAAATCAAATATAAATTATTAAAATTTTGTCATGATCAAAAGTAATTTTATTTTGCCTAATATTTATAGCATATCGAGTATATATTGATATGAACAAGATAATTTAAATTTTCTGAAAAGGAATTTTTTGACAACGAACTTTTGAGAAATTTATGGGAAATTATTCGAAAAATTTTTGTCTTTCGTTCACTTTTGATTAATGTTTGGGAACTTAATCAGCCTAGTAAAATAGTAAATGTATAATATTGTTACAAATCCTTGAAACATAGTAAATAACTAATTGGTCATCTCTTTGAATTACATTCGTTTCTTTTTGGATATATTTACGATGTTTTCCAACAACCATGTTTGAATTTGATGTTTTTATGTTAATCAAAAAATCTGTTTTTTTAAGAATATTTATATCAACTTCAATGTTTGAAAATATAGGTAAAAAAATCAATCGAATCTACTTAAATGTAATAAATTTGATTGAAATTACTTGTTTTTTTTTTCGATTTTTCGTTCAATTTCATTCGGGAAAATCGGTTACAAAAACTAGAATAGTTAAAGCTTTTGATTTTTTTTAAATATCGATGAATTTTTAAAATTGATTATAGATGGTTTAAGCCAACTAAAGGACTTAATTCAAGTAACTTAAATTTCTAAATCCACATATAATTGAACCTTCCAGGGGGTCCCAACCCTCAATTTGGGAAACACTAATCTTTAGAAAACATCCCAGTGGAAACAGGGTAGTGCAGAAATTCGGAGTGTGCAGTATAGATTTGTTTCCTTCCGTTTCACCTGCTATGCATGAGCAACACTTGCAGTATGACAACGACGGCGATGGGGCTCTGCAAGGCACACATATCACGTTTCCTCCACTAGCTGCTGCACTAGGAGATGCCATGTTTGCATGCCGAACTCAACGAAGAGGGAACTTCAGCCAGACAGCCACTGCCAGTAGCAACACCACCGTGAGATATAACCGCAATTTTTCTTCCACCTCACTGCATAATCGCGGGGAGTAGCTTTTGATAGGGAGGCAGTGGCAGGTTGCAGGCGGGTTGAGATGGGAGGGATGCTAAGGCGATAAATTTAAGAAACGATTTATCTCATAAAAAAATCCTTCAATGAAACTAATGATGGTATTACAGAATTCCACGTATGTCCTTATTTGAGATCTGGATTTAGATACATGTATGATTTTACTAGATTACAACGAAATTTACACTATTCAAAAGTACAAAGTTCTCTAAACCAAAAATTCCCATGCTTTTATGAATTGAAACAACATAAGAAGATAAACCTCAAAGATTAAGTTAAAAATGTAAATATTGAAAGGTGTCACAAACGATTCGAAGCTGAATTTTCAAGTTATAAAATATGACCTTCAGTGAAGTTTACTCAACTTTGCTATATTTTACACAATTTCAAAATTGAAATTTGAATGTATGAAAAATTTGTGAAACATTTTTTTTTTCTAAAACTATCGGACGGGATTGGTGGTCTAATGGCTACCGCTTCTGCTTCATAAGCAGAAAGTCATGAGTTCGATCCCACGCCCATCTGTTTCCTCGTACATTGAAGTTGTATCTTTCACTTACTTTTATCTTCCTCGCTTAATCTATCACACGCAAACTAATCGCTCATAGATTCGATAGAAACAGAGACGGACAAGACACCGTTTCCCTTCTTTTTCTTCCATCATTATAACACGCCTCTTCTTATGCCTTATACATAGGTAGTCTACTAACTATACTGCCAGCCTCTCTGCCTTAAAATTATACAAGCCCTACACCTTCCCGCAAGAACTGGCGTAGATACAGGGGTATAACCGATCTAGTGGGGGAGCCAGTTTCAAATGCAGCATCATTTTCTCCCCCTTTCCCACATTGGTCAGCGCCCTGCCGTGGCAGGCCTCATTGTAGCCTAAAAGTTGAAGATCAACAGCACTTATGCACTTATGCAGTGTCTATCAGCCCTAAGTAGTCATCTGGTTGATTCCTTGTGTACACTTTTAAAAATAATGGAAATTACTGTGGACTTAATTCATAGTATGACTGAATGACACATGATGTAAATGATAAAACGACCCAAAAATGTGTTCTTGAAGATGTATTGAACAAAAAATGTAATTTTACATGTTAATGAACACGAAATCGATGGCACTATAATCGGCATTTCCCGAATCAGACGCTATTGTATTTTAAATGTGACATAAATTCACGTCATTCGGCTCGCTTATTTCATGTGCATCCAAAAGACGTAAAATCACATGATTTTTTCGGAGTATGTAAGTGTAGCTGATCTGTCGACACTGGAGTAGCAACCACGGGCGACCAATCAAGCTCAAGCTCATAAAATTTGTCCAAAACTTTAAAAAGTATTAGTTAAGTTAAGCAAAGCCAACTTCAAATTTTCAAGTGCACAAATCTGGAGAACCAAACACCCAATTGAGCTGGAAACCTTTTAAGCTTAAACGGATGTGTGGTTCTCCAGATTTTTGCTCTTGAAAATTTGAGGTTTGGCTTCAAACCATCTTCACCCAAAATTTCCCTCGTTTTTCTTTTAAAAAAAATGATATTTGTTTGACTATAACTACATGACAACTCAACTGATTCCAAACATTTTGACATGCTTCCTAAGATGATTAGATTTTATAAAAAAATACAATTACTTAAGTTGCAGCAGCGTGATCTATACCCAGCACTCGAAAGTAAAGTGTTTCCAAACTTTGATAACGCTTAGGAATCATACAGAATGATTTATTTAATATGCACTAAGCTGAGTTATACTTCACTGAGGTCTTAATATGAATCAAAAAGGTAGTTTTGTTAAGAACTGAGTCAAAACGGTTTGTTTAATGTATGATTTATTAACACCGTTATTAAATCATTTTGCATAACATGAAAACAATGAAGTTATGTCCAAATAAACTCCTTTTAAAAAAAAAAAATGGGGTGAATTTTGCGAAAACTACTTCTAACCAATAAGTACTATACGATAATGATGATGATCTTTTATTCAAAGACAAATCAGCCGAGGGCTGAAAGCAGAGAGCCTTAAATAAAGACAACGTTTGACGAATAGTTTGCTTCGATTGTAGCGGGAATCGAACCCTCACCACGTGGCACTCACGTAATACACCTAACCGGTAAATCCACATTGCGCCCAAGTGAAAATAGAATTCAATTGGATGATATTACTGGCTTTCAGGTGTGATTCCGTAGGATGTAAGTTCAGCTGGTGCACTTTTCCACAGAACGATATACAGTCAGAATCTGCCCAAAACAAACCGACCTCCGAACGCCGGTGAACATCTTGTCTATGACGTTCTGAGCATCGCTCCAGTGCTTCCGTTTTATTTTTCACGCGGACCCAAAGTGCACCTTTCCAAACCTAAAGTCGGCTACGTCAAATAGCGCGGTCCTACAGCGGCGAGTGGAAGAGGATTATATCTGCATAATATAATAAAAATATCATTTCCTCAACTACTTTTATTATCGTCCTTTCTCATTGCACTTGGGTGCTTTCCTGGAAGTGGATAAAGAAAAGGAATAACCGATGACGCTGCCACCGTTTCGAGACTTGCTTCCTTTAAGTCGCTAAAGAGGATCAAGCCGTTATCGAGTGGGGGAGTAGGAGGACGACTGTGGGAAAAATTGATAATTTATGAGGTCATACCAATCGAATCTCGTTTCCGAGCACGGGCGGAAGATTACTCAATTTGGCGCGCTCCAGATAGGATCATCTTATTCAGCGTTAGAAGTCTTAAGCGGCATTTGGATTTTCCTACTATTTTGTTTTGTCCGTTAGGGAAAGATTCTTTCCAGCTATTGTTCACTAGAGAAGCTCAACGGAAGCGTTTGTGCTTCCCGTTCGTTATGCTTTCATTGGCAGGAATTTCCTGGAGAGTTTTTTAACAGAACAAAGTGGTGCATTTTGTGACGTTTTGAAGAAATGATAAAAAAAAAAATATTTTTATGTTTCAAGAGAAAAGCTTAAAATTCTATTGAGGATATATTGTCAATGCTGCCCAACTTACTTGTTCTAAGATCGCTTTAAGTGTTTTCTTTTTTAGTTTTCTTCAAGTTTCATTTCAAACAATATAAAAAGCCCTGGGACAAAGTGTCCATGTGGAGGCAATGTGATAAAAACACATCTGTTACATCTCGGAGATTTTCCGTTCCCACAGTGACATTGGCATAGGTAGCTCTGTATACATTGACAAAATTCAAACGATTACCCTAACCCAAGAATGGAAATGGGACCAATAGATCTTTTTTGGGCTGCGTAGCCGTGCGGTTAGCGGCGTTAGTCGTTTAGGCGTATTGCGCTACGTAGTGCGGGTTCGATTCCCGTTCCAGTCGGGGGAAACTTTTCGTCAATCGAAAAATTCTTCATTGGGCCACTGGTTGTGTTGCGTGTGTCCGTTGTCTAATGTAAGTTATGTTCAGTATGTGCAGCCTTTGGCTGAAGACGGTGTAAATTGTCTTTTTCGTTTCACTGAGAAGTACTGTATTATAAGTTTAGGCAGTATCCAAAAATTCGTCAGTAATAACTTGAGTACATCCAGCACGCAATGAGAATATATACCGAGGTAAGGAAGTATGCGTGAATCCGTGTACGGTGCAAAATGTTTCACAACTACCAGCGAGCGTGCTCCGATAAAAAGCCGTGTAAATATGTGACGTACACCCAATTCTGTTTTTGCACGGGGGATGCGTACCGTGCAAAAAAAGTTTTCAATTCAAAATTTCAAAAACCGTGCAAAAAAAAGTAAAAACACTTCTCGACGTTTAATGCAAAAATAAGGTTTTGGCGGAAAAAAATGTATGGAAACTTTTTTTTGCACGGCCGTGTAAAAAATCCGTGCAAAAACAGAATCGGGTTATTTTTGTTTACGTTTTTTCTCTTTACTAATACATAGCCATTGCTTCTTCTTCCAAACCTTGGTATATATTCTCATTGCCCAGCACGAGAGTACGATGAGCTGTGTGAACAAAACTCAATAAAAGACCAAGCTGATCTTGTATTTAAGTGACCCATAATAGAGTCCAAATAATTCCATGATAACTATTTGATTTACTAACAACTATCAAATAAACAGGATAGCCTTCCCATATCGATCCCATTCTAGAGAAACATGTATCAAATGGTTTTTCCCTGCGTCTGAAACGTAATTCGTACATTTTTTCTCTGTTTGTTTTTCGTGTTGGAACAAGTGTGGCTGTCTGCGTCTGTCTAACCACATAGCCACAATTATGCTTGATGAAGTTTTTCCGGGACCGAGGCCGATGACCAACAAAAGTATCTACAACACGAGCTCCCAATAACGTGGGCGGGGTCAATATTACTTATACATTACATTGCGAATACCGTAAAATGGGATAAAGTTGATCACTTTTGAACGAATCTGGTATATATGTTCTGTTCTGGTGATATGCAATAGGGTGCGGCTTATTTTTCCAAAGTTGTCAAAACCAAAAAATCGTATGCTCTTATGAATTTAAATCATATTAAAGAGAAGCCTCAAAGCTCGGGCTTAAAATATTAATATTTGAAGGTGACGAAAGCGTCTTGAAGGTGAATTTTCAAGTTATAAAAATGGCCTCGAGGAAATTCACCATAACTTCGTTGTTTTCCAATCATTTTTTTTTTAACTTTAGGCATCATTATTTTGAAATGAAATATATGAATACTTTGTAGAACATCAATAGAAACTAGTCTTAGTTAACAATAGTTTTCCTTAAATTTTTCTTCATCTTACTTAAAAATCATCTTTGTTTGACCATAAACTCATAAATAAACGATTTCAAATCCAGTCTGCATGTTTTTGAAGAAAATTTAGTTGTTTTCAAACTGTTCATACAAAACATTTTTCTTAAAAATGATTTTCAATTAGTTATTCAACAAAAAACTTCTCAAAAACATGATTTTTTGACGAAAATATCATTATTTTTGTATTATTGAAGTGTTTTTGCTATATTTTTTTTCTA
The DNA here is from genome assembly GCF_002204515.2 of Aedes aegypti. Classification (NCBI taxonomy): domain Eukaryota; kingdom Metazoa; phylum Arthropoda; class Insecta; order Diptera; family Culicidae; genus Aedes; species Aedes aegypti. The sequence goes on along the minus strand of NC_035107.1, from coordinate 231,315,393 downwards.
TAAAATTTAAATTATTTAAGCATCTTGTTTAAATTACGAGTTGAATAGTGCAATATTTTTAGACATATGCAAAAATATTTTGATTTCAAAATTGTTATAAAAATGTTGCAACGTCTTTTTCAAAGGTTTAACAAATGAAAAAAAAAACAGTTTTAGTTTTGAAAATAATTCTTAACTGACAAAAAACTGGTATTTATCGTTAAAAAATCATGTGTTTTTGCAGTTTTTGTTGATTAACTTGGTCAAAACAATTTTCTAGTTAAATGTGTTGTATGAACAGTTTGAAAACGATAAAGTTAGCTTCAAAAACATGTGAAAAGATTTGGAATCGGTCAAATATAGATTTTTTTTAGTAAAATGAGGAAAAGTTTTGAATAAACCACTTAACTAAAACTAGTTTTGATTTTAGGCTAATATGGTGTTCTACAAAGTTTTCATAAATTTAATTTGTGAAGGGAATGATACTGAAAGTTTCAAAATTGAAAAATAACAAAGATATGTATACTTCACTGAAAGTTATTTTTCATAACTTTTAAATTCACCTTGTAGCCGCTTGCGCCACGTCTGAATTTTACTACAGCAAACGAATTTTTGGTTTTGGAAACTTTTGAAAAATAAGCTGTGTCCTAATATGCATGAATGATCATCTAAATATTTTCATAACTGGTCCTGACAGTCTATCGAATTAATTACGTTCACGGAATTTTCCACAAAATGTTACAATAATGACAAAAAAAAACATTCAGAGAAATCAAAATGAGACATCTTTACTTCCGGGATGAAGTTGACCCATTACTGCAAATGGTTTCCAAAAGCAAAAATATAACTATTCACCTGGGGCCACTGAATCAGAACAAACAATGGGGCACGTAAATCATTCATATCAGCTTCCTTTTCCCGACCAGTCAAGATGGCCGCGTAGTGTCGGTAACGATTTTTTCAAATGGCTAAGAGTATTGAACAAAAAATGTAATTTTACACGTTAAAGGACACGTAAAAGATGTCACTTCGATCGGCATTTCCCGAATCAGACGCTATGGTATTTGAAATGTGACATAAATTCACGTCATAGGACTCGCTTCTTTTATGTGCATCCACAAGACGCAATATCATATGATTTTTTCGGAGTGTGTACGATTAGAATAACTTGGATCATATGAAGCATAAAAGAACAGCAACGATCAATCTTTGTAGATCCATGCAAAAAAAACCTTACTTTAGGAGGGCAGCTTCTACCTGGGTTACCGTGAGGACCCATTTTTTGCTACTTTTAGTAAACATGAAATGGTGAACTCGCGTGTCATGCCTCGTGCATGCGTGCTCGTTAGTAAAGCAATCGTTGCTACACGCATTTCTAGCCTAACAACCAGAGATGTATGTGCTATCACAATAGATGTTTCTGTTGGTGACCTCAATAGAAAATACGTATATCGTGCAAAAAGTCTTCTGCTGATTGTGGGTAATGATGCCAATGCTCAACACAATGTCTGGAGCAGATCAGATATCAATTTGAGAAGTTCCAGTCTGATCGAATTCTTAAGTAGTACTGATTTTAGATTACTTATTGTAGGCAAGTGCACAACCTCCATGATATCTATTAAGAGAAGAAGTGTTAGACATAATGCTCTGCTCGAACAGAATCAGTCACGAGTTAACGAATTGGCATGTGTCAGATGAACATCGTTACATCTTTTTTGAACATTTGAATGTAAATTTGCAGATTTTGCATTGTTTATACGCTACAAACTGGGAATTGATTGTGACCAAATTTCCTCTTCGTCCATTGGAAATCCTAGTGATTTGGACGTTTCCACTTCTGGTGAATTGGAACACAATTTTCCGGGTAGATGATGAAATAGGCTCAAATGGCGGGAAACGTGCATTTAGAGTAGGCCTTTTGATACCTGATTTCTCTAAGCTTCGATGATAGGAATTCAACAAATCATGGATTTTCCTCAAATTTTGAAGCACGAGAGGTAGTTCCTCCAGCAGTGCAACTCCCATACTTGCTTTTCTGGGGAAATGTGTTTTCAGTGCACGTATATTTGCCAATTGCTGATCGGCTAAAACTCTACCAGATTCTAGTCATTTGAAAGTGTGCAAATAACTTTTCATATTTGATATATTTTGGATACCAGTTCTGGTATGGACACTCTCCCAAATTGAAAGCTAACTGACAACCACTATAAAGCTCAAACCATTCTTCATCAGTCAAACAATTGAACGAATTCTAACATCCGATCACCGTATAAACCCAACCGCCTGTTATTCTGGAAATGCGCTGCAAAACGCGTGATTGCAGATTTCATGCTGGCCCCCCTCAAACAAATCTAAAAAATCCCGCTATGCACAAAAACAAAGCCTCTCTAGCGCAAAGCTACTGGCAGCCCAGCATCGAATGCGAATTACATAATCGATCAAATTCGATTCGATGTCGGTTTGTGGAGCATCAGTTCCCTCACTCCATTGTTCGAACCGAACCACAGAAAACGCTTACAAATGGACCCCCCAACAGCGGGGTGCACTATGGGCGATCAGGTGGCCAGAAATCTGATAAATGACTCGTCTTGATAGGTTTTCTTCTTCTTCTTGGCATTACGTCCTCACTGGAACAGAGCTTGCTTCTGAGCTTGGCGTTCAATGAGCACTTCCACAGTTAATAACTGAGAGCTTTCTTTGCCAAAGTTGCCATTTTCGCATTCGTATATCGTGTGGCAGGTACGATGATACTCTATGCCCAGCGATGTCGAGGAGATTTCCATTACGAAAAGATCCTGGACCGACCGGGAATCGAACCCAGACACCTTCAGCATGGCTTTGACTTGTGACCGCGGACTCTGACCACTCGGCTAAGGAAGTCCCCAAACTAAACATTAAACTAGTGAAAACGTTTGTTTTTGACCGCCAGTCTATATAAAAACTGCCCACAGTGCCCAGTGTGCAGTGTGCAGCAATCGGTTACACACAGCTTGAGTTGATCAATATGGCATCAAATTCGAAATGTAGTCAAGTTTCGTCGCTCCACTCCGCTCCAGCATTAACTATTGGCGAAGAAGCATCCCAGAGCCGAATATAGAGCTTTTTCGGTGGATTTGCAGCACCCACGAAGAAGACGAAGTGCGGACTGTGCAGGATGGGAATCATCTAGCAATCGCAACAGAAATGGCAATGGGCCAACCATGCAGAGTTAGAACAAAACGGCATTGAGGAGAGACAAAAAAAAATCATGTGTGGCAGGGGTTCACCGGTAGTCCATAAACCATTAAGGCTGCGACGATTGCCAAGCAGCTGGTCCATATCGGAACAACATGCAGGCCGGCCTGAAAATTTGTTTTAACATCAAAAGCTTGTTCTTAAAACAAAGTTTTGATTTTCTGTCGTCAAACGGATATAGACATATTAAATATTTGTTAAATTTGGCTGGAATGCGCTCAATGCGATTATCGGGGCCCAAATAGCCGTAGCGGTAAACGCGCAGCTATTCAGCAAGACCAAGCTGAGGGTCGTGGGTTCGAATCCCACCGGTCGAGGATCTTTTCGGGTTGGAAATTTTCTCGACTTCCCAGGGCATAGAGTATCTTCGTACCTGCCACACGATATACGCATGCAAAAATGGTCATTGGCATAGTAAGTTCTCAGTTGATAACTGTGGAAGTGCTCATAAGAACACTAAGCTGAGAAGCAGGCTCTGTCCCAGTGAGGACGTAACGCCAGAAAAGAAGAAGAAGAAGCGCTCAATGCGAGTTATGAAAGTTCAATTTTTATCTAGCATGAGCCCTAGATACTTAGCTTCATCTGACCAATTTATTTGAATCCCTTTCATCGTGTCTACTTGAAGGTTTCAAATGAAGCGCTTTTGGTTTATGTGGGAATATTATAAGTTGAGTTTTGGAAGCATTAGGAAATATCTTCCATTTATGCAAGTATGAAGAAAAAATATCCAAACTTTTTTGCAATCAACTACAGATGACACGTAGGCTTCGTCCTTTGGTGGAGATGCCTGTGGATTTTTGACATCCCTGAGGTAACTCAGAGGCAGTCAGATGTGAGAATATTGTTTAATATTGGTCCCAAAATGCTACTTTGAGGAACACCAGCTCAAAAAAGGTTGGGAACCTCTAACGCATAGCATAAACTCAAATCAGATACAGCCGGAATACAATAACCCATATGGAACCGTCCGCTTGTTGTTCGTTGTTTGTTGAAGCATAGTTACACCCAACGGAATCGTTTTATGTAGCTCTAATTGCTATTGAAGAATGATTTTGTTTTGTGCGCTGCTTTGCTGGCCGGCCTCAATCGGGATGGGTATTTACTGGCATAGACTTAAGGGTAAAAGACGCAAGACTTGCTTATTTGTACATTTTGGCAGACAACTGGATTGGATTCGTCGACTGTCGCATCGAAGTTCAGGATGGGGTCAGCAGCAGCTTCCAAGTCGATCATAAATATGTATGTTGGGACTGAGAGGAAGGACTTCTGGTGAAAGTTTGGCCTAAGTTCGGTTTCCTAGGGTCACTCTGAAGTAGGAACTTACTCCGATTTGAATGTACAATCGTATTAGTTCTAACACATAGTTTTATAATGGCTTTATTAGACCCTTAAAAATCATAAGTTTATTCAAATCGACGTAATACTGTCGTCTATCGTTAAGTAGGAAAGCTGTTAAAAAACCTCAGAACAGTCTGTTCAACAACAATGCACGATACACAGTAAAAAAGAGATCGAAAGACGACTCTACATTAATAACGACGTAATACTACAACTCATTTTTTGCTGTGTATGATGGAAACACACTAGGAATAGCAAATTCGGCAAAAAGCTTTTCGCAATCGTTTTTTTTTTATCTATATACATCCATCGCTTTCCTTACTTGGCAATAATTTGGCTGCATGGCCTGATACTTGCGCCGCCAGAATAGGAGTTGGGGCTCAGCCAAGCGAGCAAATTTGTTTGTGAGCGATGTGCTATATGGCCCACAAATGTGCCAAGTGGTGCTAATCCGAGACAGAATCGAAAAAATGCAGACTAAGTTTGTTCCACCACCATTCCGCCCTTTTCAGTCGAATAGAATCGTATCCATAGCGTAATGTATAAGTAATATTGACCCCGTCCCCGAGTTGTGGTAATTGGTCATCGGCCTCGGTGGTCCCGGAGGAACTTCATCAAACATAATTGTGGCTATGTGGTTGGACAGACGCAGACAGCTACACTTGTTCCGACGCAAAAAATGAGAAACAAATGTTTGAGTTTTGTTTCGTACTCTGGGCAAACCCATTCGATAAATGTTTATCTAGATTGGGATCGATAGATTCGTAATTGGCAAGTTGCGTGATGGGAAGAGTTGGCTATCGGAATGTTTTCTTCTTAATTAGTTAGTTAGTAAATCAAAAGGAAATCATGGAATGATTTGGGTTCTTTTAGGGTAGAGGTACCAGCTTTGGTCAGTCCAAAAGAAAATATTTTTTTTTAGAAATATATGGGAAACAAAATAGGTCAATTGGTAGCTTTCAATCCATATTATGTATAAAAAATATAGTAAGCACTCACCACCGAATATCTGTCAATACACTAGACAACATTTGTAATACTTTATATTCACAGTGCCAATAATATGTTTGTATAATACATGTGTTTATCAGGCTATGAAACGTAAACAATCTAGTAAAATGGTTTATATGTGATGAGATGAGAATGCTTTTATTAGGCGTGCATTAGTAATGCTTTTATAATGCGTACATGCGTTTCTGATCTTGATATAGGACTAAATATTGATGCTTATGGTTCCTTGAGTTGTTATGAGTTGTAACATTCCATTGATTCACCATCACTATTCATAGAATCGTATGAGAGAAAAGAACAAATGGAACAAGTTTTTTTGTAAATCAAGTGATATATGCAGTAAGCCCTTTCAGTTCATCAATCAAAAAGTCGTATGAAATTAACCGGCCTCTGGTCAAAAACCTGACACAAAAATATCACGCGATTCTCACGCTTATCAAAGCTTGGAACCATGTGCTTTCCCACATCAAACGCACCCACTGCCAACCGCATAATTTCAATTCAATTCCGGACTAATTTGTATGCACCCCTTTTTATGGCGCTTGCAAAACCACCCGCCAATATCGGGACAAAGAGCAATACCTACACCACAGTCGAAGAATTATCCTTCAATCTGTCACCGCACATGTTTACGTCGAATGCATTCTCAAGCTCCCTCTAATATTGCTTTCAGGGAAAATAACGTAAACTTTTCCCACCCGTTCACGTCTCTTAATTCTGGGAGAGGTTTTGCCGAGGTGCACATTTTTCCCACCTGTGATCACGAAACATGTGAAGAATATTGCGGAGGTGACGACGACAAAACCGGAAGAAGCTAATCCCGGTTTGCTGCATTATGTTTCATGAGGTTTGCTGTGAGCCATTTTCACTTGGCAAAAAAGCAGGATTAAACCAACATATATTTACAAAAAAAAGCTTGGTTAGCAAAAAAAACTTAGAACTTAGAAATTTTCAAGACATCCCAATGAAAACATTGTGACTGTAATATAATAACCTCTAGAAAAGTGTTACAAGTGTAAGAACCAAACTCTGGTTCCGTTTATTATAAAACTTCATTGCACAGTATTGAATTTTTTTGCTTAAAATTAGTGAAATAAAGCTTTGCTTTACTCTATACCGATATTCAGTTCATTATTCCGGTTGATAATCTTTGTTTTTTCAGTCGGAAGTTCTATTCATAGTTATCTCATACAGCTAGCCTGTCAATATCACGCACCATATGAAGCTTCGATTCTGCCATATTTATTTATGTTATGACGTCATTGGAGGAACGAACAGAATAAATTGCGGTAAATGAGTTATAATGTGGGTTCCTAGCAACAACGTAGTATGTACCTACAATCAAATCGGTTTGTTTTCCTTCAGTTCGAGTGCAATGTGGTCCGGAGAAAATGCCACTGGAATCGCTTGTTTGCGTCTCAGTGTGGCATTATTGTCGATAAAATCGTCAGTCGTTCTGGGAAACTGTTTTTCTTCGTTCCGGAGAGGGTGATGTCATAACTCCCCTTCCGGAAGCTTTAAGCGGAGTTTTGAAACACGTCTCTGCAGAATACTTGGGACAAAAGTTTTCCTGTACACAATAGACGGTTGGAGGGGGAGAAGTTGGGGTCGGGTTAACACTGTTAGCCTCGACTCGACTGTTCTGTGTGGTCTACTTTTCCAATTTGCCAAACTAGGAAAATCGTTTCCTCCATCATGCTGGCAGTTTTCCAAAGTTTGAAGAATAAGCTCCCTGCCTGAGTGGTCACACCGGATAAGGAGTTCGACGTGGATTGGAAAACTTTCCATCGCACTTCTGTGTGTTACCAAGAACCCCGGGGTTAACCTGTGAATACCCTGAATGATCTTGCTCAGTTAAAAATGCTACAATTGGGTGATTTTTTTAATATTTTCGGTACAATTAAGCCTAAATAGTTACGTCTACAGTTGCAAAGCAAAGCCATGCTAAAAGTGTCTGGGCTAGATTCCCGATAGGTCCAGGATCTTATCATAATGGAAATTCCGTTGACTCTTCTGGACATCATTATGCCTGTCATACGATATACGAATGTGAAATTGTCAGCTCATGCGAGGAAAGCTCTCAGTTAATAACTGTGAAAGTGCTCATTGAACACTAAGCGCAGAACAGGTTCCGCCCCAGTAAAGACGTAATGCCAATCAGGAGGAGAAGAAGAGGAAGAAGTTTTTTTTTTCAAATAATGTAAATTATTCTTAGCTTTGTTATTAAGACATTTTCAACCATTCCACCAAAAACCGATCTAGTGGATAACCAAATTCCGTGAAAATTTGCTATTTTGTTCCTTATCCGAAATAAAGATACACGACCGTTTCCGAAATAGGGTGACCAGAAAAACCGCAATTTTGCAAAAAAAATATTTTAAAAATATTATAACTTTTGAACCATTTGACCGATTTTCAATTTTATTTCACGAAAAATTTTGACTTATCAAGAAAAATATAAAATTTCACAAACAATGTTTTTACATAAAAAAAGCAAAAATTTCCATTTTTTCGTGTTTTGAAGGACTCGGGACAAAAGGGGCCATTGCTGTTCTAATTTTTTTCTTGAAAGTTCAGAAAATTTTACGTTAACTGTCAAATTTTTAGCAATGTATGTTATTCAGTTTTTGAGATATATTTTTTTGAAATGAAAAAATCAGTCATTCGCATTAGATTTTTTATTTGAAAAAAAAAAATCATAACTTTTGAACAGCCCAAACGATTTCCAATCTTTTTTATGGAATGAAGATTTCAACTTTTCAGAACAAATTTTGACCTCCAGTACCAAGTACCATATTGTACTCTTGTTGTATCTGTTCTTGTTAATACTTATAAGTTTTGGTCGGAAGAGTATCAACAAGTAACAAGCCACTAAGACTCACATATTTTTCTTAAATGGTGAGGAGGTCGAAGTAGAAAAATTACTCAAACAGCATCTGATGCTGGTTTTATTTCATAAGAAAAAATCTTTCTGAGTTCAAGAGCTTACCCTTCTATATATATCTAGGATATATCTAGGAGGTAAACGATTCCGAATCAGTGGATTAGCAAACAACCTAGCCTCCTAAATAATCTTCTCGTTTCAAGGAATCTAAATCTCTTATTCGATGAAACCTTTTTACAGTTACCAAAACTACTTTAAACCTTATAAGTAGAATCAAAAATTTGATACGCTAAAGTACCACTGCAAAGTCAAAATCAGTATTATTATACCAGCTTAGTGGCCAAACCTGAATGGGGAGTGCGCTTTTGAGAGTTTGATGGTGCCAAACTGTATTCTCCAAAAGGTATAAATAGCGGTATCATTTTCTAAAAAGGCTCTATGAAAAATGGTAAAGAATGATAATTGTATAAAAAACGGCTACTTCATTATTTCTCAATAGTTATGGAGTAGAACGTCATGCACTAAACAAAGGACAAGCGTATACCACAAAAGTTAAAAAAAAACTGATCGCAGTGGTTCATTCCGAACAGAAACAAAAAAAAGACATAAATTTATAAGTAAGCTTTTAAAACCCGTTTCGTCCCAGTTTTCTTCTACATTTTTTTTTGTACAAACATATAAGGGAATTTACAACACTTGCGGCTACTTTTCTGGCATAGAATCATCTGAGTAATACAATGGCCTACATTGAAAAACCCATTTTGTAATAAAATATAGATAGATATCTTTATTTAAGAGATTTGCAGCCCGAGAATCTAAAATATATTATTTTTGTTAATTGAAAGTATTTACAACTAATTGTGCCAATTCATTTCATGTGACGTAGAATAAACTCATCTAAAAAAAGCGATTGGATTTGAATATAAAGCTTGACGAATTCCATGCCAATCGGTCAGTCACAGAGCTCGACCATCTTCGATTTGCAGTAAATTTTGCTCATGTTTTTGATATGATACAATAAGTGTTTTCCATAGAAAAATCGATCATTTTGACTCGAGGATAACTTTTGAGAATGGCAATGAACTTTTGCATGCGACTTATTTGAAAAATTCTAATTCCGAAACTGTTGATTTTAGAGACAAATGTTCTGTGAAGAAGTTGTAGTGAAACGTTTGGCCAAGAAAAAAATACACACTGAAAAAATATTTCATTTATTTTCACGAAAAATTCCAAAATAAAACTTGAATTTTAAATTACACAAAAACCCCATTTTAAATATTTTTTAAATTTTCCCCATAGAATCTTGATAGTAAACAGATGTTTGGGACAAAGTTTCATGATGGAGAAATATTTAATAAAAAAGTTTTTCTAAGAACAACTTTTAGCCGATTTCTATTTCTGATGGTACAATAAGAATCTTGAAACGGTACTGATCCATAATGTTTTTATGAATTATTTCTTTAGATGTAGCCATTTTCAAATCATATCGAGTTCAATGCAAACAATATTATTAAATAATAAAATAGGCCAGTTTCATTATTTATACGCGATTTTTTATCAATAATAACACATTTTCGAGAGTAAAGACCTTATTTCTTTCCACTTGCTTACTTTCCTTGATGGAGAATAGCGAATAACTAATGAAAATGGCATATTTTTAGCTTAGCTTAGCTTAGACTGACTACACATATCAATGGTTGCTATTCCGTGATTGACCGAAGTCAGTGAAAATGCACAAAGAATCAACTAGAAGTTCGGCTGGGATTGGCCATAATCTTCTTCAGTGTGCATAATTCAGTGCCTCTATTTATACAGGGTCAATAACGGCGCCGGCCACGTCCTTGCAGTCAGGTGGGATTGGAGGAAGGAATGTTAGTGTGTAACCTTTGCTATTTGGAGACCGTGTTTGCCTCTGCATCTCCACAAAGGTTACTGGGAAGGATGTTTGTTAATGGGGAGGATCGTTGGATCAAAGGATTCACTTTGATAAGTGATTAGACCATGATAGTTTTTTGTCAAATATAAATATGTTTTTATGAAAATATAATATTTTCATTTGATATGAACAATTGGGTTAATTCTACGACTGGCGTGAGGTGACAATTGTCGGTGTCGCACAGCGAGGTGACAATTGTCGACTCGAGTGAAGTGACTCTCCATTTGATTTACACGGCGAGTCACTTCACTCGAGTCGACAACCGCCACCTCGCTACACGACACCGACAACTGTCACCTCACGCCAGTCGTAGAATTAACCCAAATTTCTATGTAGAGGAAAATTATGCCGACACTTGAGGTGACGAACTATTCAAAGTTTGTTGAACAAATATCTAAATGTAACATTACTACAGCTGTCAGGACGAAAGCATGTGTTATTATATTTTACTTATTTGAAAAGAAACAAAAACTCGATTGGCTGGAACATCATAGAAAACTCTTATTCTTATGCCGACACTTACAGTGGCGAACCATCCAAAGTTTGTTGAATAAAGTGAACCTTTCGCAAGTCTACACTTGTAGTGTCGAACCATTCAAAGTTTTTTTTATAATTACAAAAATAAAGATAAAAAAGGGGTGTTTTGAAAACAAAAAAATGTCAAACATAAATAATTCATGAATTAGAGTTTATGTCGACACTCACAGTGACGAACCATTCATAGTTTGTTGAAAAATCATATTTGAAAAGAAACAAAAACTCGATTGGCTGGAACATCATAGAACACTCTTATTCTTATGCCGACACTTACAGTGGCGAACCATCCAAAGTTTGTTGAATAAAGTGAACCTTTCGCAAGTCTACACTTATAGTGTCGAACCTTTCAAAGTTTTTTTATAATTACAAAAATAAAGATAAAAAGAAAGGGGCGTTTTGAAAACAAAAAAAAATGTTAAACATAAATAATTCATGAATTAGAATTTATGTCGACACTCACAGTGACGAACCCTTCATAGTTTGTTGAAAAATCATATTTACGTCCTACCGTTGTATCGATTAAATGTGCAGGTATACATATTTTATAGATTAGAAATAGTAGCATGAAACGAGCTCACCAATTGATCCGTCATCCTTGACTGAGCAGCAACAATCCACATTCAGCTTAGCTCGTTTGCTCGGCTATATAAAAGCACTCAGAGAAAATAGGCGCACGACCCGAGAGGGAAAACAACTGACGACTGCTCGGGCTTTCTTGACGCACTGCCAAGGTGCAATCGTCAAGGTCGAAGATCAAACAGAACTAACCGATCGCGGAACTTTTTCACTTCACTCAACCGACGCGCGACATGTTTGATCCTGCCTTCGTCACCTGCTCCCACAGGAGCAAGCGTCAAGGTCAATATATCAAACAGAACTCGCAAAACCGAACTGTCCTGGGGCTTCACAAAGCACTACCCAGCAAGGCGCTCCAAAACTGGGGAAAAAAAATTCTCCGGCAACGAAAATACGCGCGAATCCGTCAGCAAAATCAATCGGACGACGCAAAACCGAACTGTTCTGCTTGGGCTTCACAAAGCACTCATCTAGAAACGGTAGATTGAAGAACAGAGTACACAAACTTGCCAGCTAACCAGCTTGTCAGCTGTCACTTCCACTTCCCCTGCAGCTGACCTCACTTCGCACCCACTGACTGCCTAGATTGCTCCGAATAACTAATGAAAATGGCATATTTTGATATTTAACTAATATTTTTTGTATTAAACTCGATATAATTTTCGAATATACAATAATATAATAATTTTATCCATATAATCGTTATGGTACAGAATAATTTTAAGATTCTTATTGTATCATCAGAACCTATTGATATTGACAAAAATCCAAAATTTTGAAAATTGGCCAGAAATTGTTCTTAGAAAAACTTTTTTATTAAAAATTTCTCCATCATGAAACTTTGTCCCAAACATCTTGTTACTATAAAGATTCTACGGTGAAAATTTAAAAAAGTTTATTTAAAATGGGGTTTTGTATAATTAAATTTTATTTTTGAATTTTTCATGAAAATATATAAAATATTTTTTCAGTGTATATTTTACTCTTGTAGGCTAAACGATCCACTACAACTTCTTCATAGAACATTTTAATCTAAAAATGGATGGAATTCGGAGTAATGGTACATTGGGGGTAATGGAATTCAGGGTGATGGTATTCGGGAAAATGGAATTCGGGGTAATGAGATAGATTCAAGTTTTATATCTATTGAACCACACGATTTTTTGATCAACCATTCCGACAAAATGTTCTAAAACCATTCGACCAAGCGTTCATTTCACCAAATGTCATTCGATTTTTTTTTCTCGTTTTGCGCTTCGTTCGTTTCCGAGTCTCATAGTCTGTAAAGCTGAAAGTGGATTGTGGCTGCTCAGTCAGGGATGAAGGGTCATATGGAGAGCCCGTTTCATACTTTTATTTCAAATCCGTAAAATATGTATGACTAGCATTCCTTCTCTCAATCTCACCTGAATGTCAGGACGTGGTCAGCACCGTTATTGACCCTGTATAAATAAAGACACTGAAGTAGATTATGGCCAATCCCAGCCAAAGTTCTAGTTGATTCTTTGTGCATCTTCACTGACTTCGGTCAATCACTGAATAGCAACCATTGATATGTGTAGTTAGTCTAAGCTAAGCTAAGCTTGTTACCAATTTTGCATTTTATATAAATAGTATGGGAAACAAAAAATCCAGTCAATCTTCTACGAATTATGTTTTTAATTTTCTTTTTGAGTGAAAATTCACGCAAATTTTTTGGTATATTTAATTCAAAACCAAACAAAATGTCACTTACACATTTTTGTATTTGGGCCTCTCAAGTGGAAGAATTATGTAATTACTAATGGTCCCGGCAAACTTCGTCTTGCCATCAAGTAGGCTGTTGAAAAACGCCATGAAACGCCCCATGCAAAATGGAAGTTCCGTTCACTCCTGTTTTTTCAGCTTTCCCGTTAAATATCCTTTGCTCTTTATATACACATACACGTCGGAACACTTCTGGAACGTAACTATGGAAGAATTTTCAAAATCCGATAGCCCGTTCTCTAGCCATTTCGTGACATACAAACACCATTTCATTTTTATTTATATAGATGTAGATACTGAAAATCATAATATGACTTATATTATAAGTCTCACCTTAAGAATAGTCTGAATGGCCTTGATTTTTAAATACATATACCCTAAGCTATCCAGTCATGCTGCTAGAGTGAGGAAGAGCGACAGTAAGCCTAAAAATATTATAAAATCCCCAAATGTATTACAAAAGTGAGATCGTCCTTGGTACCTACGGGTTAACGTTACAACCTTGGCGTTGACGATTGAATCCCCCCTTGCCAGGATGGAAATTTCTCCAGGAAGGACGACTTATTACCCATTTTGCAAATTAACAGTCCCACTTCATTCAATCGCACCCAGCAAAACATTTGGCACACAATCGTTTGGAGGGCTGGGCCACAATCATCGACGACGACGACGACGACGGGTCTCGTCAAGTGGTTGTCGATTCCGAAACGTGAATTGCCTTCTCATTGGAGCAACGATCTCAGAGCATGACGGGTGGCACAGTGGTCTAGGTATAAAAAGTCATGGCGAATATTAAACATCCCCAATATTCAATTAATCTTGTTTATGAAAAGTGTTGTTGAACACGTTTAGAATTCCAAGCTCTAATTTGGTCAAATTCTCAATTTTATGGTATGCATACAACGAATATGAAAATTATTGTTTTTTCATAAATTTTGAAAAGGCTTCTCAACTTAAGAACAAAAATTTAGGTTAACTTTGACAAGGGAACTCTTTCATAATCGATTCTTTAGATTTAAAAGAGCATTTTAGCAAATTATCTCCATTTGGAGCGGCGGGGAGCGAAATGTACGCTAGTAAGTAGTTATCCTTTTATTATTTGACATACTTACACTTAAAATTGTCAACGACAGATGAGAATAATTTTGCATCTGGGAATGCTAAATCCAGGTAAAAATAATGAACGATCTGAAAACTACCTGTACGATTCAGACTTAGAAGCATTAATGGTACAGTGATTCTTAGCACTGGAAATGCTATTATTAGGAATTTCTGCATTTGTAGTGCTATTATAATGCTTATATGCAATAACATTGGACCTCTGTGATGCGGGAATCTTTCTTCGGAGTAGGTATAGTTCACATCAACAAAAACGTGACTTCGAACCAGGTCGGTATTTTGTCGATTCTTCTGCCTCCACGGCCTTCGCATATTGCTTGGAACCGGGACCAGCGGACGACGACGGGTGATTTCCTAGGCTAACTAAGCGGCCTATTTTGGATTAGATTAAAAGCGTTTGCGAACTAAGGAGGGATTCCAATTCGGCTTTCTCGGATTGCACCACGGTTTGAGAATCATAACAGAGCGTCGTCGATTTTGTCGTAGTTCAGATTGGTGGCTGGATGGTGATAAAAAGTAGGTTCAACTAGTCGGGGGTCTTGTATCCATGGGGTTCATGTGCGGGTGTTTTGCCCGAATTCGAAAGGTCAGTGTCGACACCGGGAACTCGAAGGTATAATGGAGCTGATGACGAAGCGGGAAATTAGTCCAATTCACGGTCGAAAGCATGGCAATGGAGAGGAGGTGGAAGGTTGTGGATCGTATCTTCGGAGTGATTTACGTGTTATTCGACGACCCGTGGCTATGGTTGTGATGATTTGTGAAATTGGTGTAATGGACCCAGCAGATAGGTGCTATTTCAGCAGCACAACGTTGGGTTGCCATTATTATCTCCATTAACGAGACTTTCCCTTAAGGTATAAAATCAAGACGTCCTGCTGTCAATAGAAGTTAAGTGTCGGACAAAACATTGTACCTATTTCAAATGAATAGTTCACTTCGTACTTTCGTGTGACCGGGTTGGTGGTATAATGGCTATCGCTTCTGCTTTAAAAGCAGAAGGTAATTTTCCGTGTATGTAAATTTAATAAAAATACATGATTTCGCTTACATTCTTTTTATGTTTTCTGAAATTGGAAATGACCAAGCTCATGTTTATAACCGGACAAAATCAGTTTGCTTTCCTTAATCAGTAAACTTTCTGATTTTTTTTTTGGCAGAAAGATGGTCAACATAAAGAAAAATTCAATTTTGCCAATGAAAAGTTCAGATTTCTACATGGACATTTGACCACTCATCAATTTTACGTGTAACGAATTGAATTCATTCCAATAAATATGAAGGCTATTCAACTGGTCAAGGCTCTTCTAGGCATATAAAAAGCTATTTGCCAAATCGTACACTTCAGGATGATTATTGATTGGTTATCAAAACACAAAATTCAGAAATGTTCATAATGGCTCAATTTAGTTTTACCATGTAGAGCGCCACACAAAACTTTGAATTCCAAATAATGAAAAAAAAAATCGAGAATTCTCTTAATTCTACCAATTTACTGGGAACCGTTCCCAACATTTGGTCTGCTCTCGGAAAAAGTTTTCAAATCAAAAGATTGAACTTCTTCGGACGGAACATCCAATACAAATTCTACGATTCCATCTTGTAGGAGAGCCAGATTCCAGTGCAGTACCTGGCAAAAACCAATATCAATTGGCATCCGCACAAGTTTTTCCACGTGGAAACATCCTTATCGGAGCGACGACGACGACGTTGTAATCAAAGAAACAGCAGCAAAGCTTCACTTTTCTCCTACTGTGTCGGTGCCATTATATTGATGATCGAGAAAAGTTTACAACCTCTGCTTACTTCCTTGGTGTGCTAAAGGCTAGGGCGGTCTACCGGTCGTAGGAAAGTTCCTCCTACAAGATGGAGAAGCTTCTTCCCGGTACAGCAGCAAGGACACCGGTTGAGATAAATTACTTTACTTGAAGTATGGATTCCTCCCTGGAAGATGTTATTGCTGGCGAGATGAATGTGAATCATAAGTGGGGAATGGGAGAGGGAGGGGAGCTTGTTCAGCCTTGATTTACTATATCGGCAGGTATGGGACACCCCTCGTGATTCGCACAGAAGTCGATAATTTTGATATCGTTGTGACAACAACGGTCGGGCGGAGCGAGAATCAATTGGATTGCTTTTATCGGGCTTCATGGGTCGGGAAAGTTTTTGAAATATTCTTGGAAAATCGTAGTCGAATATCTTGACAGGCCGTGTCAAAGGTCGTGAGAGCCGACAGAATAAAATCAAAGTATGAAGTTATTGAGCTTCTAAGGAGTTTTGGAGAAATTAAGCGGCCGTTCACAATAATATTCTATGCTTTGTTCTTCCAAATTTAGGAATTTCTTGGTTCTAGTATTACGTGCTTCTGAATAGAAAGGACAAAAATGTGATATGGTGGGCGATGAATTGAAGAAGGACCTCCGACATCTTAAGAGAAAGGAATTACAGCATTTGTTGACGTGAACGACAAATAGGGACAATAATAGTAGTATCTTTCAAATTGCATCGTTTTGTTGATTCATTCACGCAGGAGCCCTTAGTTGTTTCTACTGAGTCACCAGTAAACTCAATTTGTGTTAAACAATTCAATGAGTTTAGTAGGTTTTTTGAACTGGTTTGTAGTAGTACAAAGATTCCAAAAAGTTTTTTAGTTGTTCCAAAAGGAACTTCGATTTAAACTCCGATGGGATCCTTTGTGGACGTCTTAATGAAAGTTCTTTGGAAAGCTCCTGTCGAATTTGTCACTCTTCTAACTAAATTGCTAGAAAACTTTCTTTGTGGTTCTTATCCTAGTAAGTTTTGTTCTTGAATCAGTGCAAAACACTTCAATCAACTGTATGTGACTGTCTTATTCAACTTTGGCTACAAACATGATGTCTCCCTGGAGCTACTTCATCGTAATACTTCGGGAACCAGAGGGCTTGTCAGTGCCTCTATAACTTTTCATCGCCTCACGCTTCTGCTCGTTTTCGTCGCTCACGGTGCCTTCTGACCGGTGAGTTACTCAGGACCGAACAGAGGCCTCCGCAAACTGATCCTCTTTAAAATTCCTGATATCCTAGGCTGAACTGAAAGGGTACCGAGCACGGTCCAGCAATTCTACACATTGTTCGGTTTATTGATGACTTTTGTTTGAGGAAATTTGTGTCTCGCTCTTCTGCAAAATTTTTGAAAGGTTATATTGAACAGCTTTGACGAAGATATTTTTTATCTAACTCTTCCTTTGAGCTAATTAAATTTTATTCCGAAAGCTTAAACTTAGGGTGGACCCGAAAAATCAGTTTTTTTTGGTCAAACTTGTTTGCTTTCAGTTCAACGTCAATGTGCTTCAGAAGAGTTGTACAGGAAGTAATGGTACACATTTTTGCTGAATGGGAATTTTTAGATTCCCATAACTTATTGAGTTGGTTCGAAAACAATTTTCTTCTAGCAGCATTCGGAAGGCCATACATAACACAACTTTAAGAAACTGTGATAATGCTTTTTATAAATTAATAAAATTCACTTCAAAAATACATTTAAACAAACAGAAATTCTCCTAATACTCAAAAAGTTTTCATGTTAACGATGTGCTGCCTTCAGAAAAGATGTAGGTTTTAACTAGATCAACAAGTTTTCCATAAGAACATATAATACTTTTTACTATTGGTCAGTAGCGTAACCAGGGTTTGGATCTAGGGGGGTTTGTGCATAAAGATTTGTTTTTGTAAATTAAACGGGGACAAAAAAGACAAAAAAACGAAATCACCTTTTACGTTATGCGATGCTTACATGTGCGAAGATTCCGTATAAAATGTCGTCAAAAAGCCTTATGCGTACAAAAGTGGGGGCGATATACATGTATAATTTATATGATGAAAATTGACATACAATGCGAGTGTACAGATTTTATTACGAATTGATCTGCAACCTTATACGACTTAGTTTATGATAACAAAGTTGATTTGACAGCTGTTTCGGATTGATTCGACTTCCTTCGTACGTTTATACGGAACGAAACAAAATGCACTGATGAACTCAGGAAATAGCGTTCTATGCGAGGAAATTCATCAATCAAACGATTTAATTCATCATGTTGTGCGGGTGTGATGTAATTCGCTCAAGTAAACGACTTTTTACGTAAATTTTTATGCGACTTCTGATAGTCTGGGTATGCTTCTCTTGACGACCCCAGGGAAATATTTTGATATATACTTACATTTCAATAGAAACAAACATCGAGTTTGTTAAGTGTGTGTTTTGAAGTGATTTTTTTCAAAACACAAAAGTTGGTTCACAGCTTTGACAGCATTTATTGCTTATTATATGGCCTTTCAAATGCTGTTAAAAGAATGTTTTATAGAACAACTCTATTATTTATGGACATCTCAAATGTATATAGTTTTTCACTTTATAAACAGATATAACTTCAACATCACAAACATAACAAACATGAAATGTTCTGCAACAATGTGTATCATTACCTCGTCTTGAACTCTTCTGAGGACCACATCTACGTGAAACTGAAAACAATAATGTTAGACCGCAAAATTGATTTTTTGGGTCCACCCCAAGTTAAAATTTTCAGAATCAATCTACTTAGCTCAAACGAAGAGTAAGGTTAAAAATATATCTTCGACAAAGTAGTTCATAGAAACGTTTTCTAAAAGTTGGCAGAAGAGCGTAACCACAAATTAAACCATACAAAAAATTGTGAGTCCAAATTAGAACCTAAATGAGGGCTACCCTATTCATCTTTTTTCTTGGAAAACGCAAAACTACGAACAACTTTTCTGAAGACATCATGCTTCTAAACTTGACGAGAACGAAGAAAATACCGTTTTCTTGCTAAAATGCCGATGCGGACCATTCTGCATTGCTTTGTCACGTCCCAAACAACTAGTCCCTGCTGTGGATCTAGTCTACTCCAGCAAAGATTGATCGGTAAGTCGCAATCGATTCTATACCATGCTCACTAGCGCCAACTGATGACAGAATCTCGAATCTCTCGAATCTCAAATAATGTAAGCCCTTGTGCTACTGAAAAACTTTGCTGAAGAAGCCATCTTTCTAAGTGATCAGGCTACTGATCCATCCGCAAAACAAAAGCTTCATGTACGCTAGTGCCGTCTGGTGGCAAAATCTGGAAGCTTTTATCTCAAATTATGTTAGCCCTTTAGCTACTGAACAACTTTGCCAATGACGCCATCTTTCTAAGTGGTCAGACTACTGAACTATTTGCTAAACAAAAATTCCATGCTCACTAGCGCCGCCTAGTGGCGTAATTCTGCATTGCAGCCATATGTCAGCTCTTGTGCTATTGAACAACTCTTCCGATGAAACCAACCAGGATCTAGAAATATCATATGTTATAAAGTTTGCAGTCATGTATCTCAAGGTTCATATAGTGCAAGTCAGAAAAAGTGCCCCTACCGGCCAAGATATCAACTAAAAGGTTGATCTTCGACTCCTAAAGGTAGATCGTACTTAGTGCTGAAACTCCACCGAAGACAGTACTGTGATATCTTTCAACGCATACGAGATGTTCAACAACATCCCCAAATTTTTGAAATCCCATAAGCCCTGGGTCTTCTATAACGCTCTAGTGTGTCTTATAGGAGTGCGCGTAGTAGGAATGCGCATTAGAGAAATGCGTTTAAAAGGAGATCCGACTGTACTTTTTACCAGGCCTGATAGAAACTTCTCTGCGATGCAAAAAAAATATGCGATTCCAAGGTTTTTCAGAGGATGATTCGAGAGAGAGTGCATCGAAATGCGAGAATTCTCTCTGGCACTCTTTCGCTTTTGCTTCTATGCTCATCCTTACCCACACTTGGAAGGAACTCTTGAGTGACCCGTCCGAACAAAACAGGTTATGGAACTTTTTTTTCGTGGATTTTTTCTCCGTTGTGTTTTGTGTTGCATTTTCCTCGCTCATTTGTCGTTGTCTCTCTGATGAGTATTTTTCCGCTTCCTTACGTATACAGGCACATTTTACACCTTGTTTTGTTTCGTACACCAGGAGTAGTAAGTGGTCTTTTGAATCCGTTGCATGTTCCTGTGGGACGAGCCACGGAGTCAAGATCAATCGTGCCCGGTTCGCGTTGCTCGAGTGCGAAAAGATTCATGTTCAGTCAAAGATGTATTACCAACTGGTGAGCTCGTTTTATGCTTCTGATAACGAATTTAATGGTTGCAACGTTACGTTCATGTAATTTTCAAACAAAATTTGGATGGTTCGTCACTACAAGTGTTGACATGAACCCTTATTCCTGTTTCATATAATTTTGAAATACACATGGCTCAAGAAACACCGTTCAGTTCGATAGGAAAAGGGATAGGAACACTCAGTTGAATATTTTATCACCCCACAAAAAGTTTAGTATCACCTCAATACCGATAAATTTGCATTGCTATATCTCGAGATCCCTATGATTTGCAAAAATGCGATCTTCAACAAAGTTGGTTAGCGAATCAAAAACATCCGGAATGTTGCCGCTAGGTGGCGCTAAGGAGCATGTGAAATTGAGCACTTTAAGCATGTTCTATATTGTGATTTACATGAGATTGAAAGTTGGAGTCTTCGGTAAAGCTGTTCAGAATGTCAAGGATATTCGAGAGACAGGCAATTTGGTTTGCAATTTTGTCGCTAGGTGGCGCTAGTGAGTATATGAAATAAGTATCTATTTCCTTATCCAAATAATCCTGAATTACTTGAATATGAAGTGAATCTGGCCTGAATCACTTAAATATGAAGTACAACAGACCTGAAATATTTGAATATTGCGAATCAGTCTCGATTATGAAGGGATTTCAATCTATATCTTTTGAGATTTTTCAGCGAGGTGAATATTGTTATGCTATGATGTCAAATCTGATACCTTTTGATATCTTTTTGAATGGGTTACAATAATTATTGGATGTTTTTTCGGGAACGCAATGGAAATTTTCAAAAATATTTTTTTGCTCATGTTTTTTCTTACATGATGTTCATTTGACCACCAACAGCTGTTCATTTTACCCACATAGTGCAGGTAAAATGAACATTTGCATCGTTTTTTGCTAGCAATAAAAATATGTAAATATTTAGCTATTTCAGTCTGAATTCATATCGCTGCTATAGATAACATCTCTATTTTTGATGTTGTGCGATAGATCTATACAAATTCATTGTTTTTCTATCAGAAACAAGTTGATATCCTTAAGGTGTTCATTTTACCACCCCTTCTCCTATGAAGTAAATTGGTCCTGAATCTCTAGAAAATTAAGTCAACCGTACCTGAAACGCTTGAATATAAAATTAATCACAGATGAATCACCTGACAATGAAGTGAATCAGCCCTAAACTGCTTGAACATAAAGTGAATCATACGCGAATAGCTGGAAAATTCAGTGAAACAATACTAAATGACCTAAATTTTAGGTGAATCAAATCTGAACCATATGAATATCAAGTATTTCATACTTGAAAAAGGTCAATATGAAGTAATTTAGACCTGCAGTGAATCCAGCATGAATCACTGGAATATAAAGTGAATAATTCCTGAACCATTTGAATTCGAAGTGAATCAGATCTGAATCAAAAATGAAACTGTATATCAAACTTGAAAATGAAGTAAACCGAACATGAATCACTTTAAATCATTTGAACATTAATTTTATCAAACTTGTAGACGAATTCCGGCGGGTATTTTCTTCGAAGAAAAGAAAATTTTCTTGTTGGTGGATTATGGAAGAAAATTTTTCTCTTCGAAGAAAATGTGCGCCGGAATTCACCTGCTGGAACAGTTGAATATGAAGTAAATCAGATATGAATCACTTGGATATGGAGCGAATTGAATTGCTTGGAAAATAATCACTTGAATATGAAGTAAATCAATCCTGAATCACTTGAAAATGAAGTGAGTCACTAGGATATGGAGCGAACCAAACCTGAATTACTTGATTTCATCAGGATCACAATACAGAACAAGCACCACCTATGGGCAAAATAACTGACTAAACTGTTTACCTCTCGGATTTCCTTGGCCTTCTAAACAACTTTGCCAAAAACTTCAACATTCTTTCTCATCAAAATTATGCGATAGAACTAGTATAAAGTACTTTTTTAAACATGATAAACAGCGCCATCTGACGGCAAAATTCTAAATCAATCTGCTTTCCGGATGCCCTCGATTTCCTGACCTTTTCCTTTTTTGCGAAGACTCGAAATTTCTATCTCATATGGTTCTCAATATGTATGTTTAAACAAACATTTAATATATATAATATGTTTAAACAAACATGTTTATCAGTGCCACCTAACGGCAAAATTAGGAACCAAACGGTTTGCTTTTCGGATGTCCTTGACCTTCTAAACAACGTTGTCGAGGACTCGAACTTTCTATATTATCTGGATGATGAGATAGATGCTCGTTATTGTATGCTCACTAGCGCCACCTAGCGACAAAACTTTGAACCAAGTTGTCTATCCAGATGTGCAAAGTTTCCATTTTTGCATTCGTATAACATGTGGCAAGCACGAGGATACTCTATGCCCAGGAAAGTCAAGGAAATTTACATTACGAAAAGATCCATGACCGACCGGGAATCGAACCCAGACACCTGAGTATGGCTTTGCTTTAAAGACGCGGATTCTAACCACTCGGCTATAAAGGAGGTTGGATTGGGTATATAAATGATTTATTCGCTTAATTTGACGTTAACTACGTCTTACGGCAATATACTGGGTGTCAATTGAAAATCTAAAATGTTGCGACCGTCACGATATTTTGTTAGATTTTGAACTAAAGGAAGGCTGCAACTATGACAATCGACAAAATTCAAATGCAGAAAATCACTTGGCGTAGTTAACGTCATGCGGTCGTGTCTTGTACACAACCCCCTCTGATTTTTTTTATTAAGTACAATCTCAACTGAGTGAGAAATGATTACATTTCAAGAAGGAATCTACATTTTCCAACATATTTTCCCTCTGTTTTATTTCCTGCCAAAGATCATAAATATTACATTCAGTATAAATAAATATGAAACGACCCATAGTGAGCACAATAAACCATGATTGATATCGTCGTATTTCCATAGATAGCGCAGATCGGAGAACAGTTTATGAACTCCTGCTAGACGGTTCGGTCCGTATACCGATAGGTAATCGTCCCCAGTTTGTATCTATCGCCTGAAGCAGAACCCAGAGCAAAAATTAATTCCGACTTAGTAGCAGCTCTGAACGCACTTGCAGGGTCTATGAACGCACTTCCACGCATTAATTCAGGACACTTTATGATGTTTTCGGAACTATACACCGCTAGCAAACCATATTTGACCGGGTGACACCCGATTCGGGTGCGCTTATGCTATTTTTTCTGGGGTTATTCTGTTCTTATTAGCGAGCTTGAAATTGAGAAAAGTATTGTGGTTCATTGGATTAGAGATTTCCTTTTTTGGACATTTATCAGATGCCCATAAATTTCGCCACCAAAAGTTTTATGAATTCGTTGAAATACACGATTTTCTGTAGGATATATAGAAAATTAAAAAATATCCTACATTTGGGCGTTTGAAATCTACTCTATTAGAAATCCCAATTCCAACTTTGGGTGAATCGATTCCCGGTTGCCTCCATTTTTTCAGGGTCACCAGACCGGCGGGCATAATGAGCAATTTGATGCTATCGTGGATAATACTTTAAGTGCGACTCGGCCCAACCGAGCGCTGTGCTATATGGAAGAACACGGCCAGCTCGTAAAAGTGTAATCTCGTTTGAGCCTCCAGGTTAACACGCTTTCCAACTTTTGGTAGGGACGACAGACGAAGCCGAAAAAAATAAAAGCTACGCGGCAGGGTTTCATCCCGACTCGCAATGATGACGACCGCGGTCGGTTGGCCATAAGGAATTATTTAGTTTGGGAATCTCGTAAAGTTTCTTCTTACACAGAAGCAGCGGCAGTGCCAGCAGAGCATAGCGCATTATCTGCAATTGGATCATAAAGTTCAATTTCGTGGAAGTTTACCCCTGCTCTTACGATTTGTACGTGCTAGAAACTCGAAATAGATCACATCAACAACGGTCGTTTGGCTGGAGGATTCTCACACGAGTCGAGTGCCGCGCTTTGCAGGTTGTAATGCATGCAATTTTCGCTCAATTAATATTACTCAACTCACAAGCGCACGGTTCATCAATCAGCCTTGAGGCATTCCCCAGCAGCGAACACATCGCTTCTCTCACTTCGAATTATTATGAACAACATTTTCTACCTGTCAACGTTTGAATTGGTTATTAATTTGAGATTTTTTCTCTCCTTTCACAGATCATGCTAACATCGGCTTCGCAATACCTTTTCTCAGCGCTGGACGGCCGGGTCTACTTCGGTGACATAACGGTAATTCTACCGCCCCATTGGCCCAACTCTTGCATTCCGTACAACCAAACGAGAACTTCTGCCAGCGGAGAACGTAGTGACGTAACTATCAAAACCCACTCGAAAACCGAATCGCCCATTTGGACAAAGCAATACGCAGGCTGCGGAGAACCCGGGGAACAAATCTTCATCGAGTCGGACATTCTCGGCAGGGATACCATCGGGCGGGAGTTCGTTCGAGAGTGGGCCAAGTACCGATACGGAGTTTTTGACGAAATCGGTTTCACCAAAGATCCCGTTTATCCACGGTGCTACATCAATGACGATCACGAACTCAAGCTTACCGGATGTTCCGACGCTCCCGTTCACGATCGCGGTCTTTGTGGCAATCCCTCCTCGTACAACATTACAGACATCATAGATCGCAACGCCCGCTCCAGTATCATGTTCGCTGCAGAATCCCCCAGCGTAACCATGTTCTGCGATGAAGGAACCCACAACCGCTACGCCCCCACCAAACATAACCAACTCTGCGATCGCCGTAGCACCTTGGACGTCATTCTTAAACATCCAGACTTCATCATGGAAAACAAGATCAATGTAAACCCATCGGTAATCATTAACACCGCCCCCAAATTTAGCTACAAAACCCGTAAATCCACGCGCTACGTTATCATTATCGATGAAACCCTTGACATGCAGCTGCGTGAATCCTGGAGCTTCTTGCGGTCAGCCATCCGAAAATGGGTCGTCTACGACCTCCCGGCCAATACCGAAGTCGGAATGGTTCTCGCCAACGATACCGCCACAGAAAAGATGCTCCAAATTTCCTCCCTCTACATCCAGGAAAACAAAGACCTTGTAGCCTCCTTCATACCGTACTCCCCAAGTGACTCCCGTCAGCCCGCCTGTCTCACCTGCGCAGTTACCGATGCCATCGACATGCTCAACGAGCGCACCCGCATGAACGGCCCCGCCAATTCCATCATCCTGATAATCGCCCCTGGCATGGAGTACTCCATCGACCACACCGCTCTGTCAAACTCTGCCCGATCCTCCCATATCCGCATCGCCACCATCAACTACCCAAATGTCATCCGTCGCCAACCACTTGACGCACTCGCTCTCTCCACCGGTGGAACCGCATACTCCGTCTTCGAAAGCAAGTACAACCTCGAAAAAAGCTACATCAGCACCTACTTCGAGCTATCCAACACTCTGTTCAACATCGGCAAGCAGTACTACGAAGGCAACCGGAATGACCTCCCGATCGAAATCTACCGCAAGGAGCTTGTCGATTCGGACGACAACGACGCCGCCTCAGCGCACCATATGCTGTCGAAGCGGACCAGCCGCACCGCCACCGGAAGCTTCACGTTAGACTCGTTTATGGGACCTCCGGCGTACTTTTTCGTGTACGTGCACAACACGGAGAACCCGCTGATCGCGAGCATGAAGCTGACCAGTCCGAGCGGCATCGTTTACTCGTCTAGAAGTGACGCTAGATCGTTGGTTAAGCAACTGATGGTGTCCGCTACGCTGAACGAAACCGGAAGCTGGACGTACAAGATTGATCGCTTCAATGGTAACCCTCAGTCTCACTACGTTCAGGTTATTGCCACGCCACGTTCCAAGTACGCTCCGACTATCCAGGCCAGATCGTGGATCAGACAGCGCAGTGGTAGCCCTCCGGTCATCTACGCTGAAGTGAAGAAAGGTGATCTACCGATCATTGCGGCGCTGGTTGAAGTTACTGTGACGCGTCCGGATGGAATCTGTCCGACCGGTAGTGGAAACGAATGCCGTCAGAAAATTAGGTTGTTGGACTCGGGTTCGGGAGATCCGGATGTTACTCGAAACGATGGAATTTATTCTCGTTATTTCAATGCTGATGACTTTGGGGGCGCGGGAGCTTATCAATTTGAAGTCACCATTACGGATAATGAGAACATGGCTTATACTAGGTCGGAGAGCGTGTTGAAGGGGGCTCCTCCTCGATGTTGTGGAAGTGCTATTAGAACGACTCTCATGGCATCCATGGTATCATTCCAAAGAAAGCTTCAACCGATGACAGTATTTTTGTCACAGGATTTGTTGGACTCAATCGGTCACCGAACCATGGGAAAAATCAGTGATCTTACGGTAGATGTCGAAGGAATGAGGGTACGACTGAATTGGACCACTCCAGATATGGGAGGCCGTGGTATTGCTCGGTATGAGATTAAGTATGCTACTTCGATTCGAGATATCGTTGACTTTTATGACACAGCAGCATTTCTATGGCATCACGATACACCATTGATAAATTCGATTGGTGAGGAGAGCTCTTTTACTATGAACCTCTCACATGAACCGCATCTGATTGGTCAGGTTCTGTATTTCTCTGTGAGGGCGCATGCTCTAGGAGTCATGGGAGGCTCAGTTTCAAACTACGTTCGTGTATTCGTACCCAAACCAAAGCGAGCAACTTCACTATCGCCATCAACGTCCATTGGAACCGAAAGTTATGGAGAAGTTTGGTCATCCTACGATGAGATCCGTGAGGGTCATAACCGACGTGTGAACATTCATCAGCGTATTGCCGATACGATTAGTCTAGAGGTCGAAGTCCTCCTGGCGATCATCGCTGGAACTATATTCTTGATCATCATCATTCTTGTTTGCTGCTACTACTACTTTCTCAAAAAACGCAACATCACTCAAGAGGATGATCAGAAGCGACCGATCAAGCCCTTTTCAACGGAAACCAAGACATCACTCGGACACAGCGTCTTTGTAACTCCGGGAAACGTAACTTCCTCATCATCTAACGCCACTAGTTCAACGTCCGCATCTCCAGACTATGTTCAGCAAACCAACGTATCCACCAACATTCCAACCATCTACAACTCTCGTACGCTCCCAATCGAGCAAAAGCTCATCGATGAACTCAAACAGCAACAGCAGATGGCCGAGACGCAGTCCTACATCATCACTCAAGCCGACAACATGCAATACAACACAACACTAACCCGAGGTTTCAAGCCAGCTCCGACGATCACTGACAACCGAACCCTTAGCCCGTTCGAGTCATGGTCTGCCTCGCAGCTACTCCAAGAACACGAACAGCATCAACGCCGAAGAAGTCCCAGCTTGCTGGACAACTATCTGGACAACGATGTGCAGCAGTTTTATGCGAGTCAACACGATCAGATGTCTTTGCTGAACACGGGAGGAGTTGGTGGTCACACTATGGGTCACAACCCCCCGGTGCCTCCACCACCGATATACTCCACGGCAAATCCTCCGTATTTCTACGAACAGCATCAACAGCCACCACCGCAGCAGCAGCACCATCACCTGCAACAACAGCAGCAGCAACAATACGGGGGTCACGACGGGTCGATGAACCCCATGACGACCCCGCTCCACGTCACCATAACGTAATGCAACCCCCAGGAGCGGCAGAGTAAATGTGTACCTAAGATTACGATGTTAAACCAGAGCGATGCTTCTTCGCAGCTGAAGTGTGCGATCGGTCGGTTTCTCGGGATGCGGCAAAGTGCGACGGAGCATGATGCGTGGTGGCTGTGAACTGTCAAGATGTGAGACGGAGGGATGTGAGATGCTTGTATAGACCAATTCAATAAACTGAAGCGGAATTTTAATTGCCAGAAAGACTGATTTCATGCTAAGGGCATTTTTACGGATTAGTTATGAGGTAAGTTGAGGCTTTATAAACTTTAGAATGCGTAATCATTCGTTGAAGAAGACTTGGCTTGCTTGTTATCTGTAGTCTTTATCGATGTTCATTAGGGTGCAGTTTTTTTCCGGAAATTCCCAAAACCAACAGTTCGTGTGCCTCACTGAAATTAAATCACAGTAAAAATTAAACCTCAATGTTTGAGCCAAAAATAACTAGATTATTACATTTCGTCGCCAAGCCGTCTTCTTCAACCATGTTCTCCATATAATGCTTAGTCAGCGATGAATCTAATTCCTTCCCTCTTCCCCCCTTCGACTCTTCCACAGAATTTTGCATCGTGCCGGAATTGATCTCCAAGAAAGAAACAAAAAACGCGTTTTCGCAAGAATGCGCGCGCTCGTGGCATCGATAGAATTTTAATTATGTTTAGCGCAGTTCGTTTATAACTTACGAGGAACACAGTGTAAAGAAAAAATGATGTATTGCTCAGCTAGCTAAGCAGAAGTCCATACAGGGCTTTGGATTTCGGAATTGAATGTGTTGTTGCTAGTCCCACAATCGAATCAAAGTGTTAAACTGTAAGTTGCTTTGGCTCGGGTCAATTTTTGTACACCGGAAAAAAGCGCGCGAGCATGTTGTATGTATATGTAGAAGGGAGCTAGGACGCAAAATGGCCAGTTCAGAATCGTTATAGATGAATAACTAGACACGTAAGATGATGATATATTGTACATAGAAAAATTGTAATAAAAATAAAGATACAAATGCTATGAATCGTAATCCTTAGTGTTGGATCAGTTAATTAGATCAGACATATTCGAAATTTCTTTCTACTTTGGCAAGTGCTGATTTAGATTTCTTCTTTGTTAATTTGGGTTGATTCAGAAACACAATGAATCACAACTCAGACTTCTTAACCACCACCACGCTTGTGCTGTGGTGATAAGTGAGCTTTTATCATAATCAGTGTATTAAGTTCGCGGTGCGTCCACTCTTTGTTTAATTGTTTATTGGTCAACTAAAGGTTGGATGCACTTTTGACTCAAATCAATAGTAACAAAAGGTAAGTGTTCGTCCCACTTAATAATGTGCTTTTTATTCAGGTTTTCGGCTGAGTAATGAGATATTTCTGAAAAAATAAAGAGTAAGTATTCTATGATGTAAAAATAGTAGTAATTTATTCACCAAAAAATGCTGTTTGAAAATCCGTTTTATTTATTTACTCATATTAGCAGATGTCTTTAACAAAGTTTTATATATCGATAACAAGATTTATTTTCAAGTGTTTGTTCATTTGTTACTAAGTGTTGGAAAGTGTCCGATCCGGCGTTTAGTGGACTGTATGTGGGTTGGTGAGGTATTTCCCAACATCGCTTGGGGCCATAGAGTTTCCTTGATGGTAATGTTGACCAGGCCAAGTCCGTCCTATTCTCATGATCCATTGCACCAAAGATTACCATGAACACTTTTTGGAGTTAAAAATACATATATTTTACACTTAATTTCCACATATATTTACAGAACTTTTGAAAACAGTTGACATTTAAAAACACGTACTACATACATAATGGTCCTAGACCTACTGACTTCGATCTTCTACATATTTGCAACCTACATATCTTCGTGAATAATGGAAGACGAAGTTCTACGAAGTTTTCTTACTGAACTAATTTGAGTGTCTACACTGCAGGTCAAAATAATTCTGATTGGAGTGAGGTATGCTGCAATCCAACATCCTCACCCACCCTGAAATTTCTAAATTTCTGAATTTTATCTTCGAAAGACGTTTTACCAGTATCCTTAACAATCTTGTCTAATCATATCGTCAGTTATATAGAGTAGAACTTTGTTCTCGCTATGTAAATAAGCTGGACACATCCAAGTGCACGCATTCCATTTGCGATGGTTGAAATAAACGTCCTGTGTGTCCATCCGTGGGTGCGAATTGGAGACCCCTAGTGCCCGAAATTCCTTGGAGTGGGTTGAACAGACGCCCACCCGTGGGGATAGTTTGTACACCCATGGTACCTTTGGAATGGATGTATCGGACGCCCTATGCATCCTAGTATAGAAGTAGGTTGGGCACTTCCGGGAGCCCATAATCCTTGGAGTTGGTAAACTGGGCGCCCTGTGCGTTGCCGTTCACGTTGTGTGGACACCCCTGATGCCCAGAATCCTTAGGTTTGAATTAAATGGACACCCTGTGCGTCCTTCGGCACATTCCGTCGGTTTAGAAGAAATGAACACTGACACCCCTTGATGTCCAGAATTCCTTCCTGTGCGTATTTCTGTATTTCTCAAAATCTATTGGGATGAGTGGAACAAACACCCTGTGTGCTTATCCGATGAACAAGTGGACACTCCATGGTGCCCAGAATTCATTCGGTTCACCTTGCGTCCTTCCATGAGAATATTCTGATACCCAGAATCCGGTAGAATCGGCTGAAACAAACGCCCTGTACTTCTTAGCTTTGGTGGCCACAATACATTTGAGAAAGATGGTATAGGACGCCCTTTGCATCCTTCCTTGACAGCTTGACATCCCTGATGCCCAACGTCCGTTTGGAACGCTCTGTACGTTCCTCCATGAGGGTAGACGGGGCACCCATGGCACCTCAAATCCGATTGGTTCGGATTAAATAGAAGTCCTGTGCATCCATTACAGAGAGGGGTGTCCCTGGTGTCTGGAGTCCAGTTGATTAAACTGACGCCCTGTGCGTCTTTCTGCAAGAGACGGATGTACAAAGTCTTGTTGATTGGGAATAGATAGACGCCCTGTGCGTCTTTCCGAGGGAGTTGGACACCCCTGGTGTCCAGTTTCCAATTGAAGTTTCTCCATCCGATTTGGCGATTCCACGACAGCGTAATCACGGAATGTAGACGGGTATGCAACTCTCTCCAAAGCGGAATTGTTATTGTTAAGTTGAATTGATGTTTTTGGCAAGAGAAACAAACGTTATAGTATGGGAATAGGTCCGGCTTCGACCGACATATACTGTTCCTACTAACTTTACAAAATAGGCAAAATCGCCTGAATAAAACTATGCTTAAGTAAAACTTCTCAGGATAGCATATCCAAAAATGTCTAAAGCACACGGTTCACTCTGGAAAATTTTAAAGTTATTTTTTTAATCCGAATCAATCTATCTAGCCGTGGAAACGCCTTTCTCTTACATTTTACATCTCTTGTTACCGGAATCTGGGGGGAAGTTGATCACTTCAGATACGTCACTTCAGATACGTAAAATCAAACAGTTATTTAGTTTAAACTATGCATTTATTATTTTCAAAACATGTACTGCAATACATTACACCAATCAACAAATATTGGTTTTTCAAATAAACCCGAACTTATTCATAAAAAATTAAGATCATCAAATTTTCCAAATCACTGAAACAGAGAGAAGTTGATTATGACAACCTTCCTATCACACACTATGATTCTTCAGTCTTAGATCGGGAGCCTTCGTTAGCCGAGTGGTAACGTCCGTGGTACAATGCAAAGCCTGAAGGTGTCTAGGTTTAATTTCCAGTTAGTCCAGGATAGAGTGTTCATTTCCCGACCATTTTGCTTGTCCCGGGATTCGGGAAGAAATTTGAAGCTTGTACCAACAATTCCCGGGATTCTGGGATTTTTCAGATTTATAATAATACAATGTTTTTGTTGGATTAGAAGTACAATTTATAACTGAAAACGAAAGAAACGTAGACAAAGTTGTGCTTTATCGATATACTTTCTACAGCAATTTTTCGCAGGCATTTCGTGTAGAGTATCCATTCCGACAATTTTGCTTGTCCCGAGATTGAGGAACAAAATTGAAGCATGTCTTGGAAAATTCTAGGAACCCGAGATTTTTTAAATTCTCAGCAAAGCTAGAATTTTTGTTGAATTGTAAAGCAATACAATGTTTGAATGGAATATAAAGAGAGAGTAACATCTCTATATAAATTGTTACATTTTATATTTTATGTATGACATTTTTGTTCTAATGAAATAACTAAGCAAAATTAGTTTAGGTATTCTCTAAGATTAGCTTTCTCTGTCATCAATTGACTAATGTTAAAGAAAAAGTAAGAGGTTGTTTCCGAGATACGACCGCCAAGTTGACGTTGGATAA
Organism: Aedes aegypti; assembly: GCF_002204515.2. NCBI lineage: Eukaryota > Metazoa > Arthropoda > Insecta > Diptera > Culicidae > Aedes > Aedes aegypti. Next base: position 231,282,893 of record NC_035107.1, on the reverse strand, counting down.
CGTTAGCCTCTTTTATTTCCTGGTTTAAGACCGTCACGAATTTATAAAAGATTTGCTTGGTTCAGTTAACACTTCAACACCGATAGAATTGGTCGATGAAATAAGAAGCATGAGCGGAAACTCTTGTTCTCCAAACAAATATTCCAGTTGAACATAAGGTCCACAAATGGTTCACTAAGATTGATTACTTTAGTAGGTTCCGAAGCCAGTTTGAGGTACCGTAAAATGGGGTAACTTTGATAGTTTTTTCGAAGAAAACTTGAATATTTATGCATGCTGTTTCAAAGAATTAAAATTATTTTTTTAAAACAAGTACTGGCATCCTAGCTATCGATTGCAGTTGATGGATTTCCAAAAGATTTATTTTGAACGATTATATATCAATTTCATATAATCGAAAGCAGTGTTGTTCAGACTCATTTCCCCGAAAATAACATTTTCCGAACTACGAAGCCACGAACTATTACAACCATGCTCTACCCTCCTAAGATAGAAAAGCAGATGGTTAAGCTTGAGTACTGCACACAAAATTGATCAATTTTGATCCCAGAGAGCCACAATTCAAGTTTCGGTGAAATGAGATGAGTGAGTGAGTGAGTGCGAATCATTTCACCGAAACTTGAATTGCGGCCCACCGAGATCGAAACTGTCGGATCCCATGTGCAACACTCAAGCCCAACCACCTCCCCCTCTATCTCAGGAATACAACGCACAGTTATAACTGTTCATGGCTTCACAATTCGAATTTCGGGGAAATGAGTCTGGCTAATTTCGATTCGAAAGTCGGTTTTCTGTTTTGGAGTAACTTTGATAATGGAGTATGAATCGAACAAAATTGAATGAATTGAATGAACATTTGTAGGGCATCGCATACCTTTAGGCGTTTAACGTTATATGGAAATTCCTGACTTAGGAAAATGGTTTTCGCTAAGAGATTTGAGACCGTATTCAAGTTCTATGATAACTAGGCTGTCAAAGATAAGTGGCCAACTATTCAAAACTACATCAAATAGTGATCGTAGAATAGATTGTTTGTAAGCGTTTCGAAAATGCTAAAATTGTGTCAATTTTTAATATTCGTATAAAAAGCCTCAAATGTTCTCGATTCAAATAAAAACAGCTATTACATGAAGTGTCATACTAATGCTCTTTAGTCTTGCATTCGTTTTGCTTAACCGATTAAAAGAAAGTATGATATTTCGTTTAGTATGTGGTGGGCGCGACAGGCAACTTCAACATCGATATGCGCAAACAAAAAAAACATGGAGTTCGCGGACTTCATGGAGAACCGTAAAACGGGGTATCTTTGATAATGCGGGTAACTTTGATAGTGCGTAACCCACCACATACTAAACGAAATATCATACTTTCTTTTAATCGGTTAAGCAAAACGAATGCAAGACTAAAGAGCATTAGTATGACACTTCATGTAAAAGCGGTTTTCATTTGAATCATAAACATTTGAGGATTTTTAAACGAATATTAAAAATTGACACAATTTTAGCATTTTCGAAACGCTTAAAAACAATCTGTTCTACGATCATTATTTGAAGTAGTTTTGAATAGATGGCCACTTATCTTTGATAGCCTAGCTATCAAAGAACTTGAATACGGTCTCAAATCTCTTAGCGAAAAGCATTTTCACAATCTGGGACCATTTTTGTAATCTAAGTCAGAAATTTCCATATAACGTTAAACGCCTAGAGGTATGCAATGCCCTACAAATGTTCGTTACTCATTCAATTTTGTTTGATTTATGCTCCATTATCAAAGTTACCCCAAAACAGAAAACCGACTTTCGATTATATGAAAAATTATATATCCATTCAAAATAAATCTTTTGGCAATCTATCGACTGCAATCGATAGCTAGGATGCCAGTACTTGTTTTAAAAATATAAATTATAATTCTTTGAATCAGCATGCATAATTATTCAAGTTTTCTTCGAAAAAACTATCAAAGTTACCCCGTTTCACGGTACTGTATTCGCGCGCGCTGCTGCAGTGCCGTCACAACATTTCACATCGATTGTAAAATAGAGTGGCATTTCCAACAGCATCTTAGACTTGCCATATATTATGAGAACATATGTAAGAAAATTGCGACATACTTGGAATGCTTCTGAAAAGAAATACTCATTGAACATTTTTCATCATTTTGAAAGATATGGATCAGAATTTTTTTGAAAAATCAGAATTAAGAATCCATCACGGTTTGCCTCGCATTTAGTGATGATTGAATGATGTCGTCAAGCATGCTAGAGCGATCAGTATCAACTTGGCGAACAAAGAGCTAAAACCTATCAGCAACAGCTTTGTTGACGTTTTGATTTGGTAAGAAATTGTCGATCGCATCGAAATACACACACAGAGAAGACTGCAAAAATGCTACCGCCGCCCGAACCGAGCGACGGGAACCTAGATAAAACTGTTTGCCATTTATCTCCGTTGAAAACTTATCATTCGAAATTACAATTGATAACTAAATATTAATTAATCAATTGTGGCCCTGTAAAGGGTTGTTGTTTGAAATTGTGCTTCAATGCAATTTAAGCGCCTTCGCCACGGATACGACGAGCCAGATGGATGTACTTCGGCATGATGGTGGCACGCTTGGCGTGGATCGCGTACAAGTTGGTATCCTCAAACAAACCGACCAGTTACACGCTCGCTTCCTGCAGGGCCATGACGGTCGTGCTCTGGAATCGCAGATCGGTCTTAAGGTGACACGGGAGACCGTGTTATTTTCCCTATGTTTTGTCTCACTCTAACAATTATCATCAAAACTTTGCAGAAGCAAATCTCTAGTTTTAGTGAACCGATTAAACTGAAAATTTAATGGGTTGTGCACTACATATATATATATTGCTAGTGATACATTTTTCGCATCGATATATTGAGTGGTACTTGAGATTAACTTTTTAAATGGAGAGGGTGATTAAAACACCGTCTCGTGGCCTTAATCAAGAAGTTCTGAAACTCTGCACCTGTTATGATGTGGAGCTGGGCTTGTCAGATGATTATTATGATATTTGCGCTGCCGAGATCACTATAATGAATTGTCGGGCACTACTGGTTTGCCTCTACATTTCTCTGGATACCACAATGAAGCAGAAGAAGTTCTTCATGGCGCACTTCTTCGAGTATCAAAAGGAGACCATGCCAATCATCGTGACAGGTAACTTCAACATCGATTTGAGCAAAGAGGAGTACACAGAGTTAGCGGACTTCATGCACAAGAGCCTCAACCTCAAACTGGCTTCGGAATCCACTAAAGCAACCAATCTTAGTGGATCATGAATGGACCTAACGTTCAACCGTTATATTTTTTTGGAGAGCAAAAGTTTCCGCTCATGCTTCTTCTTCCATCGACCGGTTCTATCGGTGTTGAAGTGTTAATCGAACCAACCAAATAATAACACTCAATGTCCATAATAGATCAGAATTGACATGCAACAAATAGTTTGAAAATTGATTAGATCTTTTGTCAGTGCCTAGAAATCTTTCATAAGTTCGTGACGGTCCTAAATCAGGAAATAGAAGAACCTTACGTTATCCAACGTCAACTTGGCGGTCGTATCTCGGAAACAACCTCTTACATTTTTTTTTAAATTTGGGTAAATTGAGGTTAGCGTGTGTTAACAAGTTTGGTCATTCTGTCAAACTGATTTACAGTGAGCGGTCTGTTTGTTTGAGCGCGATAACCTCATTTTGCGTTAACGTTTTAAAAAGTGCTACCCCGTTTTAAACCTTCCAAAACATGGAAGCCATCATGGAGGATGAGTTCGGCCAAGTGGGCGACTTGTGTTTTGAGTGCGAGATTGTCCGCACTCGCATGTTTTGCGTGGGCTGCGGCCACGTAATGTGCTTGGACTGCCATCGTAAGGTAGGCACACCGCGTCGGCATAATTTTGTCGCAGCATCACCTAGTCGAGGAAGACAGAAGCGTGGTGTCTGGAAGTTCTGGAACCTTCGTTCCAGCCGGATTATGCGCGAGGTGGCGAAGAAAAGGTAAGTTCTAGCTAGAACGCGTGTTGAGTAAAAGTTTGATCAATGTATAAAAAATCATTCATTCATTCGAGAAACTGAGGAATGGTACACAAATTATGTCACGCTAAATTTCAACTTTTTCGAATGCCTCTCAGCCTCGATTTCTGTAGTTAGCCTCGGAACTTGCATGCAAGTCAGTATGGCGGCATTTGTTTTCGCATTTCAAACAGCAATAAGTGGTCAGAACCAAAAGTTTTTATTTGTTTTCCGCTTGGAAAAGACGTGATCTTTTTAAGGTGACACTCCCTCGAATCCAAAAATACCAATGTAAATATAGTGGTGTACTCCTATGCGTGAGTATTAGTAACATACATATATTTTGAACATGGTTGCCCGTTATTTTTTCACGGTTTGTATCATTTTCCTTCACAAAAAATATATCACAGGCAACAACTAACAACGCTGATACCACTGTACAGCACACGAATACGAAAACAAATCAACCATACAGCGAGCAGCTGACGTTTAATTAGAAAAATAAAAAAAGGCAGTTTTTGCGTTCGCGTGATTGATTTAACCACGGTTTTGTGTAGATTTTTGAATTTACTACGGAAAATCAAGCTGTACGTGTCGCTTGGAATGTGAACAACCTAAGTAAATCGTGGTAGAAGTGTTACGGAAAGTGAAACTCGAAGAAAATTGTGAATTTTGTTCGGGATTCCCGGGTGTGAGGTAGTAAACAATCGCGGAAAGTTTCAACCCGTGGTAGAGAAATTAGCACGGTTTATGGAATTAAAAGTGCGAGTGGGTAATTTTATAATGATATTAGTTGTATTTATAAGTTCTGATGTTCAATTAGCAATTTTACGCCAATCAATGGCAGGTAAGTACAATATTTTGTGAAAAAATCCCGAATCTCTGGCATATGTGATTGTGTGTGTGAGGAAGCCATCTTCACTGCCATGACAGGGATTCTGTCCTATATGTCCTTAATGCAGCTATCGGTTTTTTGATAAAATGCACAAAAACCTTAGCCTCGGTCGATTTGTAGTTATCCTTGATAGCACCCTACAGCAGCAAATTAAATATCGTGGCTAACTACAAATCGCTCCCTCAAAGTGGGGGCTGGTTGGTTTCCATGGCCCGCAGTACCGACGAAAGCATTTCATCCGTTGACCTGACCTTCATTGCCTGTGCTCTCAGCACCATTCAGATGTTCGTCGAAGTGCTGCTTCCACCTTCCGATCACTTCACGCTTGTCCGTCAAAATGCTCCCATCCTTATTCCTGCACATCTCGGCTCGCAGCACGAAGCCGTTACGGGATGCGCTGAGCTTCTGATAGAACTTGCGTTTCTTGAGACCGGCACAGCTGTTCCATCTCCTCGCACTCCATCTCCTCCAGGCGGCAGTTTTTCTCCCGAAAGAGGTGGGTCTGCTGTAGCCGTTTCCATCTATAACGCTCCACGTTCTTCCGGTTCCCTTCTCCTCCAGAATCTGCCTACATTCCTCGTCGAACCAATCGTTCCGTCGACTCCGTCCCACGTACCCGACGTTGCTCTCAGCTGCATTGTTGATGGCTGCCTTCACTGTTCTCCAGCAGTCTTCAAGAGGGGCTTCATCCAGCTCACCCTCTTCCGATAATGCAGCCTCGAGGTGCTGCGCGTATGCCGCTGCGACATCCGTTTGCTTCTGCCGCTCTAGGTCGTACGGGGGCCAGCAGCCGATAAGCCCTGAACTTTCCAATAGTCGGTCTGAATTACACCTTCTGTCTAACCTGAGTGTTTGGATCTCTTTTGATGATTATGACGTCGTTTTTATCATCATCAGTGCTTCCGGAGTGAGGGCTGTGCACGTTTATTATGCTGAAGTTGAAGAACCGGCCTCTGAGCCTCAACTTGCACATTCTCTCATTGGTCGGCCACCACCCGATCACGCGCCTCTGCATATCACTATAAAAGCTGTTCCCAGCTCTGGTAGATGGTATGGTTACCTCTAAACGTTCGCACCATTTATCCCTTCCAACACACTTCCTGCAACGCTACGATGCCCGAATCCACGGTCCTTTAGCACGTCGGCGAGTATGCGTATGCTCCCGATGAAGTTGAGAGATTTACAGTTCCACGTACCGAGCTTCCAATCGCTAGTCCCTTTACGTCGCTGTAGTCTTCGCCGATTGTCCCGGTTCGCATTCTCTCGTTGATTATTCGTTGCTTGATTTTTTTAAGGCTGACTTGCAGGGCCTGACACCAATCTTCCTAGATTTCCGAAGGACCATTCCCCCTAAATGTTCGGAGGGACATAGTGCGCAGTTTAGCTCATAGTCCTTCTCCGGTACTCGGACGATAATCAGCCGCCCCTGACATAGGGAACAGGCGCTGTTGTGAGCCGCTCCTAACATGGAGTACAGACGCTCCAGGTTTGTAGGAGCAAACCCTCCCATTCCCTGTCAGCATACGACCAAAGCTCCCACCAGGATTGGTTACCCGGTCTTCGCCAAGGTTACTAGTACCCCGGCCAGTACCGCGAGGAGGTAGGGACCCCCTCCCCCCCCCCTTCGTCACGTTTTTTGTATGAGTCCTTCGAAAATGTTGTAAGGCTCGTCACGCTTAGCTTGACCCCTCCCCCCCCCCTTGGGCCGTGACGTAATTTGTGCACGACCCCTAAAAATAATGAAGGGGTCTATTTTATTCCTGTAGGTACGCGAGGTACCAATGGTACGCCATGCCCAGCCATTTTCCAACCAACATTGGCCTCACCGCTGTCCTTTTGGCGGCAATCCTTCTTCATGCGCCCCTTTCGACAGCGTTTGTGACGCTTGCTGCCAAAGGATTTCTGTCGACTTTTCCGTCGTATCCTACTGCCGGTCCCGCTGCTTCACCTCTTCTGCCAAAAGTCGTTGCTTAACCTAGGTTCTCGAGCGTCGTGATCAACGGACAACGTCGTTAACAACGTCACGATTAGGTCAGCTTCTGTCAGTTCCACGCCCGCTTATTTCAGTTGCCGGATCGGGTCCTTAAAAACTACCAGATGACTGCGTATGGCATCTCCATGCTTAATTCTCAGCCGTCCCAGCTGCTTCTGGACCAAGTTCTGGGTGACGAGTGGCAAAAGAATTCTCTAAAGCACGCTACATTTGCTTTACTGTGGTTTTCTCCCGAACAATCTTGAAGCCCTAACAATTCCATTGACACGGTAGATTGCAGAACAGAGTACGCAAACCCGCTAGCTAACCAGCTCGCCAGCTGTCACTTCCACTTCCACTTCCACTCCCAGTCAGCTGCAGGACTTTACTTCGCACCCACTGACTGCTTAGATTGCTGTAATTGGAGAAGAATGGAACTGAGAGATAACGCGCCAGCTAAGGAAGGAAGTGATTATAGCTGTGGAATCATCATTATCTGTTAGACAAACATGTTTTCTATAAAATACAAGTATGTTCCGTTTTGATCACCACGATCGGCAATTTTCAGTTGACAAAAACGGAATAATTTTCTCAGACAAAATATTTCACAAATTTGAAATAAATTGGGGTTTTGTCAGGATAATACACATTTTCATCATATAAGGTGAAGATGAATCGAAGCCAAACTTCAAATTTTCAAGAGCACGGATCTAGAGAACCAAACATTAGTTAAAGCTGAAAACTTAATCGATTGGTCACTGGCTGGTGGTGACCAATCGCTTAGGTTTTTAGCTAAAACGTGTGTTTGGTTTTCCAGATCCTTGCTCTTGAAAAATTGAACTATGGCTTCGATTCATCTTCACTATGAATGCAAAATAAAATCATACGTGCTAATTACAAACTTACAAATGCACATTTTTCGAATCAGCATGTACACGGAAAAAACCTTTAACCTAATTTTTGAGTTGACTCTACCCAAAATTAAGTTTAGAGTAAGTGTACCAGTTATGGATATAATGGTTCCCTATTTCGCCATACGTGATAATTTGAATATCTTCTAATTTTGAATCATTCTGTGTGTTTAGGTAGTTTAATATCCAATATATCTTGATCCTAATCCTTTAAAAAATAATGAAAATGGTAAAATTTTCGAGAAAACACGTATGGCCAAATAGGGGACCGCTATAGCCATAACTGGTACACTTTCCCCATCGATTATTCTCACAACCCAAAATCTCTCAGTATTCTCTCTCTTCTCTACCAATGTTGTCAAAAATAGAGAGAGCTGCACCTACCCAATGGGGGTAGTTTGGCCCTATAAGCCAAATTTGGGTTAATGCATTATTCTCAAGCTTGGGTTGAATGAACTCAATTTTGCGTTGAATCAATCCAAATTTAAGTAAATTTTGCCTATGGCTTCAAAGGCAAAGTACCTAATGGAGGCTTTGAAAATTTAGCCAAATGTGGGTTATTGGGCTCCACTACGGTTTTGCGTTGAAACAACTCAGGTTTTAGTGGAACCGCGTTGCCGTGTGCACTATAATTGAACAATAACATCTGATTAAACGCCCTTATGTATGCAACGTATATGCAAGCATGATTGCGCATACGGCTAACGCCGAGCTCGGGTGGCGCGTTTTACCCCGCAAAAAAATAAAAATGCAGATAAGCAAGTAGTGGGACTGGGGGTAGTTTGCTCACGTTAAGGAGAACAGCGGTTTTAGATGTGAAAAACATTATTTTATGCTCTTTTTTAATTATGGTTGGATAGACAAACATGTTTTCTACCAAATAGTAGAAACAGCTATCCATTTTAACTCTTCTGGGGTTTATAAATTAATTTTTAAAAAATGCTTGCTTAACTGCATATGTATTGTTTTGCGGGGTAAAACGCCCCACTTGAGTTCGGCGTTAGCCATGCTGTAAACGTGGTTCCGAAAGAGGTGCACTTTGCGAAAAAGGACCACGTGATTATTGAGCTGAAATCGAATTCAGGTTAACTTCTGCGTTCATGAGTCCTCTTATGGCGTAGTGGTAACGCGCCCCAACTAGAGATCGGGGAGTCGTGAGTTCGATTCTCACTGAGAAGACGTGTAACTTTTTCGCAAATCTTCACATCAATTTGTCCATCTAATCCCATTGCAAATTATATGTAATGTTTAGCTTTTCGGTAGTTGTTATTTTAAATATTTTCATCGCTCAGTTATTAGAATGTTAAAGAATCACTCATTACATATTTACATATTGTAGGATTGAGGATTGTTTAAGACATTTTAAGGTAGGCACATCAATGCCGATTTCTTTCACTCTATAATGTTTTTCTAGCATATGCGATCTCCAGTAATAGCACCTACCGTACATGCTTTTTCAATAACCCAATCACTTTGTATTAACGTCACAATTTCACTTGACTAAATGTCCTTTCGACCAAGTATCATATGATTCTTAGAGCAATTAAATTCTTTTCGTCCAAATGTCCATTCGACGAAATGTCTATCCGACCATATAAACTTTCGACTAAACTTCATTCGACCAAACGTCATTGGACTAAATGTTATTCGACCAAAAGTTCTTATTCTGTGTTGGTGTGCATACTGTTATTTCTTGAGCAAACTTTAAGCCTTCAATATGTGACGAACGATACTTTAAGATTCTAATAATTGAATAAAATAACTGAGGGATTAATATATTTTTTGGAGAATGATGATATTTTGAAAGAATATTAAATTCAACAGATCGTTATGTTTCCAACATAAAGCACTAAATAGACACAATAATTCTTGAACATCTTTGAAATTGGGTATAGTAAAACGTCTCGTCTTCCAATCCAAACATGACTGAAGAACAAAAATATTTACAAGAATAATTTATCCTATACACTAGTACAAATACTAACCAAGTTTTAAAGCGTAGGTGATAATTATGTTTATAGATTCGTTATCAACGTCTGAATTAAAGCATATTTTCCAAAAATAAACCTTTCCATTGCGCAAACAAAATAGTTCTGTTGAACCAAATAATTTTTAGGTCATACATCACAAAATAATCTTTTGATGGAATGCTCAAAGGCTATTCGACCAAATGACCATTTGGCCAAATGTCATTCCACCAAACGTCATTCGATCAAAAATATCTTTTGACCAAATTTACTAAAGCCCAAAAGAACACACGGCATTAAGTGCTTTGAAAAACGGAATCAAAAAAGTAAATTTGAGTATTGTACTAGTTGCGCTAGTTGCTCATCTTTGGCATAAATGTATATTTTGACTACCAGTTGCAGTCTTCTTCAGTGGCAGTGACAGAAACTTGTAGTTATCGGAGATCTTCCATTTTTCGACTACAGTCGTTATTTGTATTCTAAAGTAACTCGAAAATCATAAACATTAATGGAAAGTTTTATGCTGTAAACTTGTTTGCAGAAGGTATAAATCTCCAAATATGATTGTTTGAAAACTGTTAGTCATTCGAACATTGCCAATTTGGTCAAATCTGGTGTTTTGTGATAATTCAGCAGTTTGTACATGAATAGCTATGAGATTTCAAGTTATTCCCAAACTGCGGTGCGAATTTGATGTCAATCGGAGCACAAGAAGCGGATATTGTGGGTTTCAAGGTATTGCAGAAAACCTTGACCGAACCAAACCAAAACCTAACAACCCAATCTGCCTAAAATCCATTCGGCCTTAAGACCCATTATTTTGAACAATCAACCATGTTCGGCCTAATGACCCTTTCGGCCTAACGGGATAAAACCAGAACCAACATTTTCCCACTGTCATCATTCCACAGCCAACAATTTCATAGTTTTCAACCTCGGTCAGCCATGAGACACATCCCATTCTTTTCGCTCTATTCCAGTGTGAAGTGTACAAAATATAGCACCGATACTATCACGGGGTCACCGAGTCAGGTGTAAATCTCCGCATCGTTTATGAGAAATAACGCTGTACGGAAGGGCGATATCGGTTTACGGTTGTTGCCTCCGGCAAATTGCACACCCTTCCTTTTATGCCTTACGTGCACCTTGTTCATAGATTCTTCAATGGTAGCAATAAAGGATTCTCGAGTTGGAGAAAGAATCTCCTTTCTTCTTCATGATACCGGGGCTGGGTTTGTGATGAATTTACACCTTGTAGTCAACCTTTCCATTTCCTTTTCGGGAGATGCGGCGTTTTGAAAAGCCAAGACTGGTTCAAAATATTTTCGGATGTTTTGACATTTGATAATGTTATCGAAACGACAGATTTAGTTAGACATTTTCTTAACTGCTCTAGGTATAGCGTATCTTTGTGCTTGTCACACTAAATATGAACTACTACTGAGATGCAGCCCAGCAACTGTTTAAGCAATCAGTCTCGGAAACTGACTGACGTTCTGTTACTATCTGACCGCATACCAGTCAACAACTGGAACTGGTTAGCCGATAGATCTCAACAGATAACAACTATAGGGACGGCAGGACGATGCCCAATCCAAGAAATAGTCTCTTTCTAAAATTATGGCCAACTAAATATTGTTGAACTCCCGGCTGCGTTGAATGTAGAGTTTAATGTGTGTGCAGAATTGATTATCGACGTCACGTTCAGTAGTCTTAATTTAATAGGAACCATGAACTGGTAGGTTGATGACGGTAATACTCGTAGGGTAATTCGCCAATTGTTGAACGGCTAAAATGCTCGCTAATTGTTGAACACTCCATAACGAATGCACGGACTGTCAAGCATTAGGTGAGGTTTTTAGCCGTTCAGGCGAATTGCCCTCATAGTTGGCTATAGTATAATATCTGGCAGGCAGAGGTCAGTAAGATGTAACTCGATCCATGCCCGAGATTGAAAAACAGCGACTTCGAAGACGAGGCATCCACTGAAGCACTGAAGAGGGCACGGAACACTGCTGGATCTGAACGGTGAAGAGCTGGTTGCTGCAATATCACGAGCGTGTAATGCATCCATGCCAATTCCCTCTTAGAAAGGTCAAGCCACCGGTGTACTGGTGGTGCAAATCTACAAGCTGCCTTCGGGAAAGAAAAAGATTACGACACGCAAGCACAGACGCACAAAGAGAAGAATGCAGTGCAGCATTCAGAGAGGCAAAGTTAGTCCTCAAAAATCAAGAATCAGAAGTGACATGGTTTGATAGTCTATAGTTCCAATTTGAGTCCGTGGGGTGATGCCTACAGAGTGGTAATGGCAAAGACGTAAGGCGTCGTAGCATCCCAAGAGAAGTCACCCGAGCGGCAACGATCGACAATCGACTCTTCCCGCATCACCCCAAAAGCCCATGACCCCCAGCGCCATATGTGGCAGATGAAGGAGAAGTGGTGAGGGAGACGAACGAAATGCTGGCAGAAGTCGTTAAATCATTCGCGTCAAACAAAGCACCGAGAGCCAGCCATGTTCAGATGCGCGATGCAAGGTTTGCATTGATTAGGAAATCTTTCCGGAAGAAGTAATTGGTACCTGAGGTACCTGGTGCTGAGGAGCGGTTGGATGAGTGGTTGACCAGTTGGATGCCGAGGTCGGTCCAGCGATTCCGGTTGGAGGATGACTTCCGGTTCACTGGCGCCCGGACGACCCAAACTGGTTTGTGACGATCGATGCTGCTTGCCCTAGTCCCCGACGGTGGAGCTAGCCTACTCCGGCTACGCGTGGAGTGCCGAAGTCGGTCCAGCAATTCCGGTTGGAGGATGGCTTCCGGTTCACTGGCGCTCAGAAGACTCAAGCCGGTGATACGCTACGTACTACTCAGAGCATCTATCCTACTCCAACGAAGATTTTCTCGGCGGCGGAAGATCTCCCGAACCGATGCTAGCCAGCCAGATACCGAGGTTGGTCCTGCTATTCCGGTGGTGGGAAGCTTCCGATTCACAGGCGCTTCGACGATCATTTGCCGATGCTGTTTCGCAATCGACTCAGCTAGTCTCCGGTCGATGATCTAGACTATTTTGATTCGCTGGTGGTTGGCCAAGTGTCAGGGTCGGTTCTGAAATTCCGTTTGGAGGGTGACTTCCGGTTAACAGGCGCCTCAACGACTTATTACCGATACTACGTTACGCTCGTTCTACTCGATCTAGTCTCCGACTAAGGATCTAGTCCACTTCGATCGCGCCCGGTGATCTCCTCTCCTCAACTGACTGACTTGTCGAGTGCCGAGGTCAGACCTACAATTACGGTGAGCGGTTGGCTTCAGGTTCATCAGCGACTCGACGACTCGACGTCAAGCGCTACTCTCTGCGTCTCGTTTCGCTGCTCTGCTCGACAGTTGTTCTGTAAGACAGACATTATTTGCACCACCATGTTGGTCATAATATTCCAAAGATCGGAATTGCTTATCATTTCGTAAGCCGTAAGGCGTTTCTTCAATTTTTATACACTCAGGACAAAATGGTGAAGACGCATGGCCGAATCGATGCCAATACTGCTTAAAGCAGCCGTGACATGTAAACTGTGTCAGGTGGAAATTCACTTCTTCGTGCTCCCTGTTCACCCAGGCCGATAGATTCGGGATGAGCCTATGGACTCACATTCCTTTCTCAGAGACATCCCATTCTTGCTGCCACTTAGCCAGCGAACGAATTCTTGCCAACTTCCTCGCCTGCCTGGTTTCTCTTTGCTGATAGCAGTCGATGTATTCCGACAGGATGATGTTGATCGGGATCATCCCAGCGATGCACCACGCTCACCACTCGCATGGTGATGAGTCAGAACACGCTGTTTAATTTGTCCCGATTCCGCTTGGTCTGTAGCACCGCGTCCTAAGTTGAACGCCAGCCAGAAGACGCTTCTAGGGACACTTATGCTGGGCATGATTCTTGTGAGCGCATTGCTCGCCTTCGCCGCCTTCTCACATGCATAATCGACGTGAATGTTGAAGTTCAGCCGATCGTCTAGCATTACGCCTAAGTGTTTCAACTTTCGCTGTGATGCTATGGCATGTCCCCCGACAGTCATCTCACTGTGCATGACTGCTTTGCAGTTGCTAACTAGTATCACCTCCGCTTTGTGGTGGGCTATCTTCAGCTTGACTCCATACCATAAGTGGATACGCAAGGACCGCTGCTTTGAGTGCCACGTTGGGGATTCTGTCCAGACCCGGAGCCTTGTTCAGCTTCAGCGCTTTTACAATTGCTATAAGCTCCTCGAAGGAGATCTGACGAGCTTCGGCATTTCCAACCTCTTCATTGCAATATGGTGTGGCCGGCCACATTGTAGGGTCAATAGACCCTCGACGATGACTCTCAGTTTGTATGCAAACGTTTCGACCGGCGTCTACGGGCCCTTGATTTTCGCAATTATCACTCGGTAGGCATCTCCCCAAGGATTGGCATCAACTGCTCGGCACAGCTTTTCGAGGCAGTTAGACTTGCTCAGCTTAATCCCACGTTTGAAAGCCGCGCTGGCTTGCTGGAACACAATTTTCCGCTTTTCTCGGACTTCCTCCTGTCTCGCTCTCTGATATCGTCTCCTGGCTTTAAGACCAGCGGCGTGAATTGTTTAGAGTGCCTCGTTTCACTAGTATACGGGACGCTGGTTGTTTGATGGCTTCCTTTTTCTTGGCATTATTATGTCACACGTTCTGACCATCGCCCTTGTCAGCTCCACCGCATCGAGATCCGGGATATCGCTGTTTACACGAAGTGCTTCGACGAAAAGGTCGAAGGCCTTCGTCTTCCACTGCTGCAGTTGTGTTTCTTGGCGTTGCTGCGCAGTCCCGTCGGCCAATGATATAGCGGATTGCCTGGTGATCGCTGTGGGTATACACCTCACTCACCCTTCAGTTCATGTTCTCCGCCAGCGATGGACTACACCATATAAGATCGATGATCGACCGTTGATACCTTTGCAAACGGTCGTGGAAGCTATGGAGACGGCGTGGAAGCAAAGGAAGAGAGGATCGATACTGCGGAGTGGTCACCCTGGACGTAAAAAATGCCTTCAACAGTAGCAGTTGGACTGCGATCGCCGAATCGCTGCACCGATTGAAGGTCCCCGAGTATCTTTGTAAGGTTTTGAAGCGCTTGGAACGCTGTGTGGACGGAGTGTTGAAGCTGAGCTTCTCCCGGAGTATGAAGATCGTCGACTTCGTGGATGACGTGGTGCTTGTAGTCGTCGGCGAATCACTAAAGGAAGTAGAGATATTTGCTACTGAGGCACTAGGCGCCGTGGAAGCATGGATGCGAGAGAAGAAGCTCATGAAAGCCCATCAAAAACCCGAAATACTGAAGATAAGCAACCGAAAGGCAGTGCAGTATGCGAGAATCTCGGTTGGATAGTGTACCAACGATAAAGCGAGAAGTCAGATACCTGGGAGTTATGATCAACGATCGGTTGAGCTTCAACAGACATATCGATTATGCAAGTGAGAGGGCCGTGAAGGTGCTATCAGATCTATCGCGGTTCAAGCCTAACAATTCAGCGATCAGTAGCAGCAACTACTTGCGAGCGTGTGTACTTCAACACTTAGATAAGCTGGCTCTGTTTGGTCAACAGCACTGCAGACGAAGTGAAACCACTCCCGGCTGAACAGTAGGTTCAGATCAATAGCCATGCGTTTGTTGAGTGCGTATCGTACAATATTATCGGAGGCAGTCTATGTGAGTGACTGTCAACTCGAAGAGCGAGTACTACAGGGACCAGGCACGCGGGGAACTCGGAAAAGAGGCAGAGCTGAAACTATGAGGAAAAGACAACAGTTGTGGGATAGCACTGAGAACGGTAGACGGACCCACCGACTAATGTCGTGCCTTTCAATGTTTGTAAAATGAGAACACAGAGAAGTGAATTTCCACAACGAAATGAAATTGTAACAACGGAGGTGGCAAGAGGAGCAGTGGCACTTAACGCAGCGGACAGCACATGGCTCTGAGTCGTTGGGGTACCGATGGAGTCATTGAAAGTGGAAGTCATTGCCAACCAGAATCGTCACTCGGCATCTCAGTCTTTTGTAGGAAGAATATAAAGCAGGTACCTACGGGCGCGACTGGTGTAGGCTAGATTCCCCTCCGGGGACAAGACCGAGTAGAGTGGGCGTAGCGTAGTATCGGTATTCGGTAATAAGTCGTTGAAGCGCCTGCAAACAGCAAGTCATTTGTCAAACGACCCTGATACTTCACAGGTCAGCAGCAGTGAAGCAAGAGCAACGCGTAACGTTAACGGTTAAGCTCCATCATCGAGGACTAGGCTGAGTAGCACCGATTGTGACTAACCGCCAGTTTTGGGTCGTCGAGGTGCAAGAGCAGTGAAGCGTAGCATGCACAGAAGTGACAGTAGAAACATGGACCTGGACTTATATGGATATCTGTCAGTAGCCTGTGGTTAGTACGGAGAGCCTTCCTATGGATTTCTTCAAACGGGGATACCCAGGAACGCTTGGATAAGATGCTGCGGCCATTACGATTAGGGACCACGAGGAAGCCGAACCTGGACAAGGAGACGGGACCTGTATGATGAGGTAGAATCTTGAAGAGGAGGTAAAGGACGAGGAGGCAGCTTGGACCAGGTACTCAAGAGTCGAAGGTCAAGAAGCTGAGAACAAAGCTGGACAGTTGCAGATGCTGACTGATCGATGAGCGAGCTCGACGGTGCTGGAAGAATGCACTCGATAGCAAGGAAGACCTTGGATTAAAGCGCAGTTTCCCAAGTGTAGGATGGTGGTCATGGAGGAACTTGAGGAAAGGAGGAGTTTAGAAGCTAGGATATGTTCGATGACAGAGACAGCTTGGAGGACAGAAGGAGCTCGATGGCAGATGTGCGGTTCGCTTGTTGGAGAGCAGTACATCACGTACCTTGCAGTGGAGATGTCTGGGGTAAAAATATTGGAGGTAGCGATTTGAGAGAATTAGATTGTAAATATTTATACCCACACTTGATTAAGGGAGAGGTGCTGAATGGAGGGCGATAGCAGTGTTGAAAAATATCCATGTGTATTTATTTCAGCATTCGCAACGTGTTTAGCGAGACAACGCTTAGAGGTTGGCAGTAGGAATGGGATGACTCCACTAACGGTAGAGAGACCCATCGGCTAATGTCAAATGTGTCGGATTGATAATGAAGATATCAACAACAACAACAACATGGTTGCTACAGACAGAACATGTACAGGTTCGGGCATGCAGAATCTTCTGAGTTCCCCAATAGTGCTGGTGAGGCGGTAACAGCGGAGCATGACGTGTTCGACTGCCTGCGTTTCAAAATCACGATATACCTACGTATGCAAAAATGGTCAAATATCAAAGAAAGCTCTCAGATAATAATTGTGTAAGTGCTCATAAGAACAATAAGCTGAAAAACAGACTAGAAAAAAGAAAAAAAGCCAATTTAATTTGAAAATTTTCAAAAAAGTGTTTCGGGAGTTGAACTAACGAACTCTGGGTGAAGTCCGGGCTATAATACACTAAGACCACGGATTGACAGTAAGCTAAATAACATTCTTTGCTAGAAACAACATGAACCAGTCTTCGCGAGGACATTCTTTTGAGAATTCATCTCATCTGAAAAAGTGAGCCAAAAGTCAAGTCACGTTACGTGAAGCTTTTGTTGCTACTACTGTTGTTGTTGTTGGCGGCGGCAGTCGTTCAACCATTGTTTGGTGGAAAATTCTATCCCATTTTCGGCACCTTCTTCACGGAAATACACTTCGCAAGAAACAGCGGTATTTCCACTTCGAAACAGTGTCCGCCGATGTTGTTGTCGTCATCGTCGTCTTCCTTTGCCATCGTGCTATAAAAAGTTCAGCCAAACGAGGTGTGTAGGCTAGTCTTTGATAAATATTTAATTTCGCAAAGACGGTTCCACGGCAAAGAAACATCCAGCAAACAATTCACCACTTTGGGCTCGGGCGGACTTTTGTGCTCTCTTCCAGGATATATACTCCTCTTGGAGCGAGTTTCAAATTGGGTGAAAAGATGGTTTCCGCTTCCTCACGGGGCAATTTTCGTTGGCTGAAAGGGGAAGTCTGAGTGTGAGAAGGGCCGGGGAGGAAGGAAAAACCGGAAGATCATGGCTGGAAGTTGTGAAAAGTTGTGCTAGATGGCAGGGGCCGATGTGTAATGAAGTGCTATAGCCTAGAATGCTGAGACGCGTTGGACCTTTTTGCTCGATTGAGCTATCAATTTGCCGGGTGCCAAAAAATTGGACAGAAAAAGGAGGAAAGAAGATGGAACTTACGGTTGCTTACTTTTCCATTCAGTGGAAGCTGCTCGGGCAAGGTTGCATTCAGGTAGGAAGGTCGAACAGCAGTTTTTCATCTCCATTCAATTTGATGGTTATTTGCGCAATAAGAGCCTGTTTTCATTGAATTGGGATGTCAGTTTTTGTAACTGATTTTGTATCCATCATTGGGAAAGTTGGATCCTCAAGGAAGTATGAATTGATCAGAATCTATACTTAAACTAATTGAAGTTGATTCTTAAACTAATTGAATGGACTTTGAATTCGTTGATTGCTTTATATGCACAACAGTGTGCACCAAAGTCGGATCCAAATCCTGATCCAAATTCCAATCAATATTGAAACCTAGTACCAACTCCACATCTAAACCCACATGCAAATCCAGATTCACATTTAGATCCAGGTCTAGATGCAAATAAAGATCCAAATTCAGATCCAAATCAAGGTCAAAATCCTGATCCAAATCCCGATCTTCATTCAGATCCAAATTCAAATTCAGAGCTAAATCCCGATCCAAATACAAACCAAAAATTAGATCCAAATCCAAACCAAAAATTAGATCCAAATCCAAACCTAGATTCTAAACCAGATCTAAATGGAGACCCAAATCCAGATCCAGATTCAGATCCAAATCCAGGTCCAAATTCAAATCCAAATCCAAATCCAAATCCAGGTCCAAATCTATATTAAAATACAGATTCACATCCATATCCAAATTCAGATTAAAATACAGATCTTAATCCAGATCCATATCTCAATCTTAATCCAGATTTAAATTCAGATCAAAATCCAGATCCAAATCCACATCAAAAACTGGATCAAAATCTAGATCCAAATTCAGATCCAGTTCCAGATCCAAATCCGAACCTTAATCCACATCCAAATCCAAATCCAAATCCAAACCCAAATAAAGATCCAGATCCAGATTCGGACTCAGATCCAAATTCAGATTCAAATCGAGATCCAAATCCAGGTCAAAATCCAGATCTAAATCCAGATCCAAATCCAGATCCATATCTTAATCCAAATCTAGGTTTGAATCCAGATCCAAATCCAGATCCAGATTTTTTATGAACTTTTGTGTTGATCAAGGATTCCCAAAGAAAATGAATTCCCGAGGAGACCTTTGAAGCACTAAGTGGAGTTATTATTTACGGCGAACGTCCGGTGAAAACGATTCAAATAAATTTGCATTCGATAGAATTTGACTTGAAGATTCATCAAGATTTTACCTCAGTCATTTATTTACAAATTTGGCTTTTCAACAAATATTGCCCCCGATTGAACCTTAAATTATACATTATATCTTCAAGACATCAATTTCACCTTCTTTATCAAACCACAATTTCCCTTTCACATAAAACGATAAAGGTGATGATGGGTTCCCACCAGCAACAACAATAACCATCACCCATATTTCATTGCCAGAAGCACAGCAGCAATCGATCCCAAGATACGGAAAAAAATACATCAGCATTCATCTGCATTGCCTACCTTCCCCAGCGAACAGTCAGTCAACAGACCGTGCCCAACGACAAAGACGAAATCTAATTTGATTTTATGATTTTTTATTTCGATACAAGCGGGACCCTTGGCGGCAGGTTGTTTCCGATCAGAAATTGATAATAGGTAAGTAAATTGTTCATAGCAAAAGTTGTCATTAATACCTATATTTATATGTTTTACATTTATTATTGGTCTTAGATTATTTTCCAATCTCGGGAAAAACTAGCATTGTATTATAAGCTTGAAACAAGCAATGAAAAATATTGTTTGTCGAAGCTCGAATTTATGTGCGTTGACATAATACTAAACTAAACTAAGATTTTCATATAAATTATCTAGATTTCACGGCATTTCGCAGGTTTTTTCAAATATTTCGTCAAAAGCCGAATATAGAAAAAAATGTGGTTTTCGCAAAATTTCCATTGCCTCTAGTTATATTTATGTAAAATGCATAATAAAATACAGTGAAACCTGCAAAAGTCGATGTTCCATGACTTCCGTAATATCGAGTTATGGAACCATACTTAACACAAACAAAAAACACTGAGAGAAAAATCGTACTTGGTTAAAATTAGATTTCTATGAAGCCGATTTTATCGTAACTGTATTTTCGATTTGTTTATACCTCTTTTGATAAAACTGAAGTCTTGGCTTATGTTGAACCATATAATCTATTATAGTTAAATGCTAAAAAACTATTTTAAAAAGGATTTTTCAATTTTTGTGTCAAACAAGTCTTAATAGAAAACTGTAATAAGTTGGCGTTATACATAGCTTCAACTAAAAGTAAATTGATTGCCGAATAATTAGCTTAGGTGATGAATAATTTGTTCAAATATTGTTTAGCAAAGATTGTTTGGTATTAATGCATCGCAAGCAAGGTAGTATACATGTTGATGAGAGGGTGGAATACCTGTAGTCAGTGGTAGTTTTGTATGGATGACAGTCAAAGAGAAGTAAAGAAAAAAATCTTTACTAAAGGATCTAAGTAACAATGAGAAATTCTCTCCTCTCTTGCACTCTCTCGATTATAACAGTGCACTACTAAATCTTTTGGAAAGATTTTCACTATACAGTAATACCTCGATATAACGTAACCTCGATATAACGTAACCTCTTTATAACGTAACTCGATATAACGTAATTTTTACCTCGATATAACGTAACTTTTTTTAACTCCCATTTATTTTTCCATTTTCTTCAAAAACATGATTTATGAACTACAATAAACATTCTACAAGTTTCAAGCACCAACCAATACTAAATCAAAGCAATGCAAGCGTTTACTATCACTGAATACAGTCATAAATCGATATAGAGTGTGCTATAAACTCAATGTTAAAACCAACATTTTGTCATTGCTCTACATTTGTTAATATCACTCTTCTTTATTTTTGTTGCATTTACGCTCCCGCTGGAACCATGCCTGCTACCCACTTTAATTTTCTTCGAAAACTTTAAGGTGAAGATGAATCGAAGCCAAGAGCACGGATCTGGAGAACTAAACACCTGTTTGAGCTGAAAACCTAATCGATTGGTCACCACCAGCTAGTGACCAATCGATTAAGTTTTCAGCTTAAACGGAAGTTTGGTTCTCCAGATCTGTGCTGTGAACTTTGGCTTTGATTCATCTTCACCTTAATAATTATTTATTTAGACTTCGCATTCAAAAAGACTAGATTAAACTCAGATTAGACTTGTGTATCGCAGGGCCACGCCGAAGCGTGACGTTAACGTATATTTGAATGCTTAAACAATTGCTTGAGGTATTCTTACAGCTATTCTTTAAACGATTTCTCCAAAAAAAAATATGTTTCTTCTGGAATTTCTCCACGGCTTTCAATTAGAATCATTCTGAAGATGCCTCCAGAGATACCTCCAATAATTTCTCCATAGACTCATCTTATGGCTAAGTAGCCGGTCATTCGTTTTAGTAGCAATGATGACTTTGCTGTTTACAATTTCAAAGTGATAAAACTCAGTCCTAATAGTTTATATTAACTTGAAAAAGTATCACTGAACGCGCTAGCTTGCATAAAGTATGCTGATACTTTTCCAACTGATTTTCTTTGATTCAAAATCGTGAGATGAATTAGCAATAATCATCAACGACAAATTTCAATGATGGCCTACTTTGTCTTAAGCTCACCTGGTATTCATGTATTAAAACTTAAAATAATTTCTTAAAATATTTCCGACAGGCATCTCCCAAAAATTCTACTAGTTAACCCATCTGATATTCATGTTGAAAAACTTCTGAGATTTTCCTTAGAAATGGTCCCAGGGATTGCACCAGATTTTTCTTTTTTTCAAAGCGATTCTAGAGATTCCACCAAAAGTTTCTGAAAAACAATTTTCTCGGAATTTCTTCAGCAATTTCATCATGAATGTCTGCAGAACTTTCTCCAAATTTTTATGCAAGAACCATTCTACGTTCTAGTAGATTTTTGTGTGGAACGGAATTTTTCATTGATTCAGGAATTTCAATGATTATTTTTTCATTGGGTTCTTCAAGTTCAATTCTTGAAGTTATCGTTTAGAGATTTTTCTTTAGATTATTTTATTACAAAAATATATTCAGGGATGCGTCCAAAAACTGAGCAAGTTCCCAGATCCCCCAGCCCAGAGAATTCTCCTTGAATAATGCCGATTCTCCCACCACGTATTCATCCAGAAACTTTTCCATTGAAAATCCCTCAAGGTTGATTCTTGGTTTTAATGGAGTTTTCTAGTGATTTCTTAATGAATTCTCAAAAAAAAAAACATTTTTAAAGAGTTCTTGGACATTCATTACAAAATTCTGTCCAGAAATAACCGAAGGTTTAATTAAGAATTTTCCACGAGCTCTTCATAACAAAATTCTTGAAGTTCCATAATTGCCTGCTAAAAACGTTCATGGACTGCTCAACATTAACTTCTTAGAGGCTTCTAAAAGAACTCATTGATGAATTTCTTTCAGAGTTTCTCCGAGTAGTCAAGGATTCCTTCAAAGATTTTTCCTGAATAAATTTCTTTAAGGATTACTTCAAAAGAGACGTAAAAATAAAATATTGAAAATTAAAAGATAAATATACAAAAAAATAAACAAAGAAAAATATGGAAAAACTATGTAGGAAAGACTGAAAATGCCTGCTAGGTCAATAATATCGATTTAAGATCCATTTGCTCATCAAAAAATACATTTTGGACGAAATAAAGAAAAACAAAAACATATCGAAGCAAAGATATAACGTAACCTCGATATAACGTAACGAAAATAAAAATCGAGTTACGTTATATCGAGGTATTACTGTATATCGATAAACAATAACCTTGGCTACTAGAATGCTACTAGATTACTGCTAGATGCAGCAGTAGCACTAGAAAACTGTACTGGCCTGGATTCGATCAGAGCACCACCGGTACAGTAAGTTCGTGGCAGTCAGTATCGGCGAAATCTTCATCGCAACCGACGTAAAAAAATGGAGATGGGTGGACTGCTATCTTTGCTATAAAGTGGAAAAGTAGACCACATTTCAACTATGGTAATCCTTGGTTAAGCAGGCCGTTGTTTCTGTATGAATCGCAAGAATTTTGGCCTCAACAAGCACGGACGACGACAAGGATGATGGAATCAAGGTCGTTATCAACACCCCTAAACCTGTATCATCCAAAAAAGGACCCAAAATGGACGATCCATGAAGCATGAAAGCTAATTCTATTCTGTTAAAGTTTGTCGAACAAGCTAAAAAGATTAAATTGAGTTTTAACATTGTTTGACCCAAATTTATTCTCCACAGTACCCAGAAATTACAGTTTTCTCAATATACATGAACATGGTATATAAAACACCCATTGACATTATTTTATCAGGCACTAGTGAACGGAAATCAAACATAATACATTCATGAATCCATTAACCATCAACAGCTTACATGTTGCTTAAGGCAATAAATTACAATAAATGCTCAAAGATCGAACACCGCATCGCAACCTGATGATAGTTAAATCATGCATGACACATGTACCGAAAACGAATGAATTGGACAAGTTAGCATTGCTTTTTCTTTCCGAGTGTTGATTGTTTTGATCGCATTTCACTGATCATTTAGAACGATTTGAAAACAATCATCATCATCGCCTGAGAAAAGGCAGTGCTAACGTGTTCATTTTTTGTATTCTTTGAAGCTCACGGTGGTGCTCGTGGCTCACCCACAGTGGATTTACAAATGTGCTTCATAATTACATATTTTTTACAATTTATTTTCTTAAGTTAAATGGTAGCTTTGAACGGGATTGAATCTTAAATATACATAGTCATCATGTCTGGAAATTGAAATTCCGAAATTTTCATGCAGGCATGCTTCTCAGTGAAAATACTTCCCGAAAAAAGAGATTTTCAAGAACCTCAAGATACAAACCTCAACCAAACTATGTTAAAACTTACTCCAATCTTAAAATCTTGTTGGGCAAAAGTTCGTAGAATTGGATAAACTACAATGTAGAGGTATTGCCGATAAATTTTAATGTTTCGTTCAGTAGTTATGATTTTTTAAAGCTTGAAAATAGCCCAAAAACACATAATTGATTTGAAGCACATCTAAATTTACTCTAAATTAAGTGAAATTTTGGCCAGAAGTTCATTTCGCAATGAAAAATCAAAGTGTTGGTTGACTGGGGAGTTTCCAGACATTTTAGAAAATATGAATAGGTCTAATGCCCATACAATAGGTCTAATGCCCACACAATCAGAAATTATTGATCGGTTGAATGTCATTCGACTCATTAGAAATAGCAAGCTAATTCTGAGCAACGACATTTCTTAGACGAACTAATTTTGGACAAAATATTGCTATTGATAGACTACCATATACGTGTTCAACAGAGTAGCATCAGCGTTTGACTTTCATCGTGTTATACATGCAATTCGTCGTATTTTCACGGAAATACTCAGTCGGACTTGTTTAATTTTTGTTACTTGTTTTGATATAACATACCTTGATCTGGGCTGCAAAATGGTGAGTCGACGGAGTCCTCACAAGTTCCTACCTCATGCTTCCACGGGTCGACGGATGACAAATGACCGCCAGCTAAGAGTTGCGTGCTTAGCTGGTAGAGCAGCCTGGGTCCTGTAGTCCTTCTGACTTCAGCTAGATTGAGGAGGTACGTCCACCGAGCGTCAGTTCACCAAGGAGGTGCGGCTCAAACAGCGTCTGTCTGGCATCCAGCGGCTGAATAAGAAATGCTCTTCCCCGGAAGCTACACCTAAGATGGCAACCCCATCCCGGCGGATAGGGAACCTTAGGCTAACAACCTACTGTCCCCGAAACATAAAAAAATGTTCAAGAAACCGATAGAGAAAGATTACGAACTGATTTAACGGCAACGACTTTTAGCTCGAAACAACGGACACGAATTGGAACATGGAACGTACTAACCCTAGCCCAGCAGGGTAAACTGGCACAACTCGCCAACGAGGCGTGTCGCATGAAGCTGGAGATCCTAGGACTGAGCGAAGTCCGTTGGCCAAACTTTGGAGAACACAGAATACCATCGGGACAGATTCTGCTATATTCTGGCCTGCGAGGTGAACACGCTCCTCGGCACCGTGGGGTTGGCTTTTTGATCAGCGCCCAAGCTTACGCCGCGCTTATGAAGTGGGAGCCTATAAATGAGAGAATAATCGTCGCCAGATTTAGAACACGGGTCCGAAACCTTACCATAGTCCAATGTTATGCGCCAACCGATGCTGCCGAATTGCAGGACAAAGAGAACTTTTACAGTCAACTCAATGCTGTCGTGGATAAGATTCCGAAGGGTGATATCAAGATCTACATGGGCGACTTCAATGCGAAGATCGGATCCGACAACTCGAGCTATGAGCCTGTCATGGGACGCCATGGTCTCGGAGAAATGAGCGAAAACGGAGAACTGTTGGCAGAGTTTTGTGGCAATAACGACATGGTGATCGGGGGATCGCTCTTCCCCCATCGTCCGGTTCACAAGGTCACGTGAGTCTCCCGTGACGGCTTTACCGAAAATCAAATTGACCACATCTGTATCAGCCGAAAGTGGAAACGGAGCCTTCTTGATGTGCGGAATAAACGTAGCGCTGACATCGCATCCGACCATCACCTCCTCATCGGCGAGGTGCGTCTGCGCATTGCGCGGATTCGTCGACAGGAGGAAAGAGTCGGACGTCGATTTAACACACGCCGACTGGAAGATGCCACAGTGAAAAGGTCCTTCGTCGAAGAACTGGAGACTCGTGCTGCTAATATTTCGGAAGGTGGCAGCGTAGAATGGACCGCCATCAAGAATGCCTTCATCACTACCAGCGAAAATAATCTGGGTGAGCTACGCACTCGGAGAAAACAGTGGATTACCGATGAAACCTGGAGGAAGATAGAGGAGCGGAGAGAAGACAAAGCCGCGATAGAGCGGGCGAAAACCAGAGGAGCCAAGGCACTTTCCCGTCAACGATACTCGGCTCTAGAAAGGGAAGTTAAGCGCTCATGTAGGCGGGACAAACGAGCGTGGGCGGACTCCCTTGCTGACGAAGGTGAGAAAGCCGCAGCAACCGGCGACATTCGTCTTCTCTACGATATCTCACGACGCCTTAGCGGGGCAAAGATGAATACGACGATGCCCGTGAAAGACACGACTGGACAACTGTTAACCGACCCCACTGACCAGCTGAAACGCTGGTTTGAGCACTTCGAACAACTTTTCCAAGTGTCAACCCGGCCACCAACACCTCAGCATGATCCGCCTAGGGTTCGGCGTATTAGTCGCGTTAACACCGAAGCTCCATCACTGCATGAGATAGAAACAGCCATCCAAAGTATGCAATCCAACAAAGCCCCTGGGGTCGATCGCATATCAGCCGAGATGCTCAAAGCAGACCCCGCAATATCCGCTCAACTGTTGCATCAACTATTCCGCAATATCTGGGACACCGCGACTTTTCCGGCCGACTGGATGCAAGGCGTGTTAGTGAAGGTACCCAAAAAGGGTGACCTCACTGTATGCGATAATTGGCGGGGCATCATGTTGCTATGTATTGTTCTCAAAGTTCTATGCAAAGTGATCCTAAACCGGATCCAGGAGAAGATCGATGCGACTCTCCGTCGACAGCAAGCGGGATTCCGTGCCGGACGATCCTGTGTGGACCATATTGTCACGCTCCGTATCATCTTGGAGCAAGTCAATGAATTCCTGTATATCCCTGTATATGGTATTCATTGACTACGAAAAAGCTTTCGACCGACTCAATCATGAAAATATGTGGGGTTCCCTGAGACGCAAGGGTGTTCCTGAGAAAATCATCGGCCTCATCGAAGCGCAGTACGAGGCCTTTACGTGCAGAGTATTGCACAACGGGGTCTTGTCTGAACCCATCCGGGTTGTAGCTGGAGTGAGGCAATGATGTATACTATCACCACTACTGTTCCTCATCGTAATTGACGAGATCCTGATAGGCGCCATTGACCGTGAACAAAACCGTGGGCTGCTGTGGCAGCCTATTACTATGGAGCACTTAAATGATCTCGATTTGGCTGATGATATTGCTATACTAGCACAGAACAGATAGCCATCTTAGAACAATACCTAATTTTCGCCTAGAGTACGAGAAAATGCGAAGATGAGTAGGCGAATAAAACATTGTTTACCCCATTTAAATTCACAGTGCATGATATTGACATTGATCTCGTCTAAAATGATCTGCTTAGCTAGTATAATGTGTTTGATGTTATGTCAACACCGTTGATTCGCTAGCACAGCAAGCCTTGCAGTGCATCTATCAAAACATTTGCCAACCAAAACATGACACGCTTTGAATTGCAAACAATATAAACGATTTTCCGCTGATGGCTATGGCATCCTTTCGGGATTAAATTATCTTTGGATATGTGTAAGAAAAATGGTGTAGTAACTAGTAATATCCATTAACCCCCGACTGCAGTTTTCGACCTGAAACAACAATTACCAATCTCTCCCGCTCCCTTGCTGCACGCGGAATGTATTTGCTAATAAACTTATATCGAGAAAAATAAAAAGGTAATTTCAGTCATGTGTTCTTTAAAGCAATAAATAGCTCAAAATGGTTTTTACATGATGCCGCACACAGGTTTTGCCTGACTAGTTCGATTTTCTCTAACAAAACGCATGCATGCAAAGGCTCGTCCAACACGATCATACTAATATTCGCATGAATGATATGGTTGAAATTATTCAATATCCAACTCCACTGTATCAAGTTTTGTTTATTGTTTTGTACCAAAGGATTGCTATGATGTCTGATGTCCGTCAGATGTGCAAATTTTTAGACGAGTGCAAGGTTGATTAATTTGTCGCGGTGTTATGTTATCTAATTGCGTTAAATTGAATGAATACAATTATTTTTTGTTCCGGTACAACTAGTTTGAAATACAAAAAAAGATCGGTTTCCGAATCTTCAGACTAAGCACCCGACATGGCACGTTGTCAAGCGCATCTGATCTGCTATCCCGCCTGTGTACAATGGCTGACGTTTGAATCATAGCCAAGGAGGAGAAACGATTACCGGATTCCGGTGTTCAACCAGATTACTGTTTGTATTTGAAAAAAATCTTCGCCAGAAGTGATTATTATTCGCTCTAACGAAGGTACGGTGCTGCCAACTGGATAAAGTTTACTCTGTGCGTGAAGCGTCAAAATTTTTACCCGGCGAGGAATAGGAAGTGAAATTTCAAATGCTTATATAAAATTAACTACAATAGCTATTTGAAATATTTTCAGTACATGTTGAACTTTTGATGGGCTTCATTATAGACACAATACTTTGATTTTTATATTTTTCCTCGATAGTCTGCGGATTTTATAGCTTTCCATAAATCTAACCCCGTACACTTAACAGAATTTAATTAAATTATGTATTGAATGTATTGTATTCTTATGCTTTGCCATGTATAGAAATCGGAGCTTCACGCATAGGGTCTACTGTGGTAATTGCCTCCGTCACCGCGAATTAACATGGATGAACAAAGACCTACACGGAGAAATCAGACTACCCAAAAAATAAGTTCTATTTACTCAAATTTGGATAAAATGCATTTAGTTTTTACCCACGGTTGGGTTGTTTTGCCTCTCTCGCAACAGCAATGTTGTCAAAAACACGTAGAGATGGTCGGGTCTCGGGTTTTCAAACCCGAAACCCAACCCGAACCTGAACCCGACGGGTTCGGGTTTGAAAATTTAAAATTTTTCGGGTTCGGGTCGGGTTTGAAGGCTACAAAATTATCGGGTACGGGTCGGGTTCGGGCTTGAAAAAAATCGGGTTTAGTCGGGTTTGGTGAGAATTGTGAACAGAGTAACAACCTAAAAGCTTCCCTATGCATCAGAAACGATGAATTTATAATCTTTTCAAACTCGGTTCTACTAGGGTTTTTCTTAGAAAACTTTTTCGGGTTTCGAGTCGGGTTCGGGTTGAAACAACGAAAATTTTTCGGGTTCGGGTCGGGTCCGGGTTTGCTTTTCAATTACAGTCTTATGTTCGGGTCGGGTCCGGGTTTTAAGAAATAAAATAAGTCGGGTACGGGTCGGGTTCGGGTTTGAAAAATGTGAAACCCGAAAATCTCTAAAAAACAGAGAGAGACGCAACGACCCGTCGTCGAAGTTCAATGGAATAAGCCAAATTTGGGTTCTTTCGAGTTTTACCCAAAGTTAAGTTGTTTTGACCCATCACGGAGACTTCGAAAGCCAACGCTGGGTAGATTTTTTTTGCACTGAGTTGTTTGTTTTGCCGCTGTCAAATGGAAACAACACGCTCGTTCAGATCTACTCAAAAGTGAGTAGATTTCGACTCACTTCGGAACAAAGTGGAACTGCTCAAAAGTGAGTAACACCATCGTTACTCACTTTAGAGTACACTCAGGCAAATGGACTATTGATAAACATAGGATCCCCTTATGAAAATTCGCCACAAGGAATCGGGTTGAAATTCATTAATTTGCCTTATGAAACCGAAATTTGAAAACAAAAATAGTTTTCGCGGCAACCTGGAATCGAACCAAGGACCTTGCGATCGATAGGCTCGTGCGTGCACCCCGCGCCTATCGACGCCTTGATGTGGAGTGATGCTAAAACGATACATAAAGCGTTCGTATTGCGATAATTGTTTCATCTTTCATAAGGCAAAATGTATGAATTTCGATAGTCCAGTTCGCTGCGTGTAACATTGTCAAATGTCAATATGGGAGTAACACTTACTCACTTCGTTTAATCTTAAATTTGCGAAAGTGAGTAGATGTCACTCACTTCAGGAAATAATATTTTTGGAAATCAATATATTATGTTATTAAAAAAAAAAAGAAAAAATATACAAAGAGCATAACATATATATTTTATCTCTTATACAACTATATGAATAATACAGGATAACAAATAAAATAAATGATATTTGTGTTGAAATTTTCGCTGCTCTGGAATGGATCCCCGGATGTTAAAATCTCTGGAGGATTGATGAAAGTCATGGAGGATCGAGTGGAGGATGTAGTTTGACCAGGCCAGTAGCTTTCTCAGTTAGACTGTAAAGAATTGATAATTAGTCCAATAAAAAGTACGACGGTAAAACTTACTGTTTATATTATTTTTCTTGCGGTTGTTCGATCGAAACCAAAACTTGGTCATTTTGACTCCGACCTCGCTTCACTTGATATCAGGATTATTGACTTCACAGCACTAATCTGGAATTCGCCGGTTCAAGCAAACTAACTGTCATTGCTCTGCCGGCTCGGCTTTTGTCTCGACTGTTTTTGAAAATAGTCCAACATCACGTCGACGGAAGAAATTCCACCACAACGGAGGATTTGTCAGTTCGAACGCGCGAAATTTTCACAAGACTTTGACGTTTACAAAGTGAGTCAAATATGTTTGTGTTTACTCAAAAGTGAGTAAGGTCGTTTTCTTTCATGGTTGAGTAAAATGTTACTCACTTTGATAAAATAAAGTTACTCACTTTTGACAGCTAACTTGAAACTTCAAAAGTGAGTCAAAGTTACTCTCTTTTGAGTAGATTTGAACGAGCGTGAACCTAATAGTGGTTTCTGCGTTCGTGTACATACACAATACATCTCACCAACACTACTTAAAAATTGCTGGTGGAAAATATAAACAAAGATCAGCTGTTCCCAGCAAAATTAAATGGCAGTATTTTCAACCAGCAAATTTGCGCATGTGTTCGTGACACCGCTCGGCGAGAGCTCAATGGTAGGTATATATAAGTTAACCCAAATTTGGGTTATCTCACGGAAGAGCCGAATTGCGTCAAAAGAAGTCAAAGTTGGGTTAATTTGCGGCTCCGTGTAGCATGCTGCAGCAGGCCGATCAAACTTCACAATGTGTCCGAAGCAAAATGACTTTCGAAAGAAGAGGAAAGGTTTAGGATATAGTTTTTGATAAATTTAGGTACACTTGCTGTCCCGACATCACAAGTAATCAAATACCACTTTTATGCGTGCTGCATGGTTATATAGTGCTAACATAAATCTGTCAAGCCTTATATTAGCCTATGATAGCTGCGAGAACTAAAAAATGTTCGTAAAATTGTGAATTTTTCGCTAAGTAAAATTCAAGTTATGTCTGAATTGCGATTAAAATTTAAGTTAATCGGAGCACTAGAATCCGATAGCCAAACCTCCAAACTCGAACATTTAACGAAAATTTATCTCTTTCATATTTAAATTCATTCAAATAAACTATTGTAGGATCTGATTTCTAAAACAAGGTGAAATGCAATACCATTTTTCGGTAACCTTAAATTCCCCAATTATTCCCCAATAAAGGTCTAGACAGGTCTAAAGAAGGTTGAAAAAGAAGAGATTCTTTATTTACTCTCACTTAGAGCATACCTTCCATATCCAAAACTCTTGGAAAAAGTTTACTCGATGTGGGAGCGTCGAAAATTTTACCCGGCGATGTATAGGAACAAGAAGTGAAATTTCAAATGCTTATATAAAATTAACTACAATAGTTACTTAAAGTCTGTTCAGTATCTGTTGATAGACTCTTGATGGGCTGCATTATGGACATATTATTTGATTTTTATTTTTTATCAAAATTCTGCTGATTCGATAGCTTACCAAAACTCTAAAAAAATCGAAGCTTCACGCATAGGGTCAACTGTGGTAATTACCTTCGTAGTCGCGAAAACTCCACTCTTTCTGAAGATTACCTCTTTTGCAACAACCTTGGAGTAGAAATCTTATAAGAAGATTTAGACGAGCTTTCTTGTCTAATTCTGTACATTTTTCGGAAATTTAACTGTGTAAAAAGCTTGCCCGCCGCCACCAGGTGCGCTAGTGTTCGCGTTTATTTTGGCAGCTGTTTTTGTTGTCATCTTTCCCATCTGTTCTGTGTATACTAGCTCAACGGCGCTCTGATATGCAGAGTAAGCTAGACGATCTTGCCGAACGCTCCTCAGCGGCAGGTCTCAACATCAATGTCAACAAGACCAAATCGTTGGATGTAAACACGGCCGGCCCTTCCAGCTTCACAGTAGCCGGGCAAACAGTGGAGAACGTCGAAAACTTCCAATATCTTGGTAGCCAACTGGCGTCTGACGGCGGTACCAAGATCGACATAGGTGCACGGATCAAGAAGGCGAGGGCTGCTTTTGCGAGCTTAAGAAATATTTGGAAGAACAATCAGATTAGTCAACGCACCAAAATTCGAATATTCAATTCCAATGTCAAATCTGTGCTGTTATACGCCAGTGAAATGTGGTGTGTATCAGCGGACAACACTAAACGGCTGCAGGTGTTCATCAACAGATGCCTGCGGTATATAATTCGGGCATGGTGGCCACACAACTGGATTTCTAATGCTGACCTCCATCGTCGGTGCCACCAGCAACCGCTACAAACCGAAGTTCGACAACGAAAGTGGGGGTGGGTCGGCCACACTCTACGTCGGGGCGGAAACGAAATCTGCAAACAAGCGCTGGAATGAAATCCAGCAGGACATCACAGCAGAGGCAGACCCAGAGGATCATGGCGGCGCAGCCTCAACAAAGAAATAAAAGAAGTCGACGGCAATTTGACCTGGCCGCAGGTCAAGGCGATAGCTGGTAATCGCCCAGGATGGAAATCTTTCACATCGGCCCTATGCACCAGAATGGGTGCCCAGGACCTATAAGTAAGTAAGTAAATACCTTGATCTATTTGAATGCAAATTGAATTGAATCCAACATTGCTAAGAACAAATATACGACCACTAGTCGCACCAAAAACATCAATAATATTTGCTAGGAACAAGTATACGACCACCAGTCGCGGTAGCAAGTGTAAACCACTATTGCTAGGAACAAGTATGCGACCACCAGTCGAGCTAATAACATCAATAACGACAACCAGTCGCGGTAGCAAGTGTACACCACCATTGCTTAGAACAAATATGCGGCCACAAGTTGCGCTAGCAATATCAATAACATTTGCTAGGAACAAGTTTGCGACCACCAGTCGCGTTAAGGACATATTCATAGCAACTACCTGTCGCGTTAGGGCATTAACTTTTTTTTATTTCGACCACCAGTCGTGTTAAGGACACTTTTTCCATTGCAATCATTAGTCGCGTGAGGGGATTTTTTTTTTGTTTTTTTTTTATTTTTAACATAGCATTTATTTAGAAATAATAATGAATCAAGCAAAAAGTATTAATAGTTTGGATCTCACCGGTTATCGACGCAAAATTCTCGAAAAAAAAACACCAATTCAGTATGCTTCACACTTAATTTGTTTGGTAAACATTACTGGATACACAATGTACTGGAGCAAATAGAAAGGAAAACAATCATGTGTACTATTGGCCCAATTCGACCATAACATCGATAATACTGAATTGATTCAAATTCGATACGTCGAATTGATTCGTTGATTTGATCGAATGTCTTGTATCGATTTTTTTTAATCTATTCGGTTTTCCCACTCGTAGTAAATTACAAGAACTAATGCTCAAAATAAGACCAAATCCCTCGCATCGGATTTCATATTGTTTCAACATAAAAATCGATAAATTGGAACGAAAAATTTACTTTTCGAACATCAATTCAAAATCACCCATTGCTAGGAAAATTTGCACACCTAATATTCATTTTTCACTCTATCTTACTGTATTGAAACTAAAATTATCATTTTTTAATTGAAAAGCAGGACAGATAAGATATATAAATCAAGGGGGTGGTCACTCTACGCACTGTGCCTCGCGCAGGTATGGCACATTTCGGCGCACTGACTGGTACACCTTACCAAAGTGGGTTGCTATAAAAAGTACAGTGAACTGAAATTTTCGTCCCAGCAACCATTGAGTTTTCTGAGTGGCTTCGGGTTTACTTCCATAGACAGAGAAATGGGTAAAACATGTTGGAGATCTTCGGAGATATAATCGTCGTCGTGTGTTCAGAGGATTACAGTAATCCACGCATGACATGCGTCTTTTTTTTCCTGTTGTTGGGATTTGAACCACTGCGACCATTAAGTTGATATATTGTGGTACACCCCTGTTTATTTTTTCGCATATTTTCAGGACGACAAGTTACTATTAAAAGTAACTGCCGTTGACTGATAGTGCGACGTACCCCAATCTGGAAGGATTCTTAAAATGAATTCAACTACCTTATTGGGATTTCCTTGCCAAATTTCAAAAGGACTCAGTATGCCCTTGTTGAAATACTGTCTTCTTTGCGCAAATAGTGCTGAGCATTCACAAAGCAAGTGTTGAGAGGTCTCTATCTCACAGTCGCAAAACCGACAGATATCAGTTGGACTTCGACCCATCTTCTTTAAATGATATCTAGCTGGACAATGTCCTGTAAATAGTCCAATAACTATACAGAATGATTTTTTATTTAAATTTAGAAGTTTTTCTGTAATGTGTTTATTTGGAGTTATAAACAGTTTAGACTGTCTTGATATATTTGTACCAATCCAGTTCGACTGTATCATATTACGCTCCCATTTTTTTATTTCCATTTGTATTACACATTTTGAAACTCTACAAAAGGGTTCTGGTCCTAAAAACTGAGTATTCGATCCTCGTCTAGCCAGAAAATCAGCTTTCTCATTTTTTCGATTCCACAATGGCCTGGTACCCAGTACAGTACAGTACATGCGTCTTACTGCATTGCGATTATTTCACCGTAATAATCTACCAACTCTTCGCACCCCTCTCCCTTGCGCCACGATTCCGCACATAACCGTCGATGCTCCGTGCAACAAATTCCATGTTGTCTTGGAATTCATATGGGCCTTTTCCTACGCCTCTCCATTGAAGTCTTACATAAACTTGTCTTGGCTTTCTAGTTTATTTTCATGCAATAAGGGAACGTCCATAATTGCTGTAGCATTTTTTTTGGCACTCCCTCCCCCATCGTACCTAGGGTTACCATATTCGCTCCCAACGAAAAGAGTACTGTCATCAACTTTGTAGAAGAGTACTTAAGAGTACAGGTTTAGTGTACTCATGAAATATAAAAAAAACTTACTAATGTGATTGTCTTAATTGTATTGTGGGAAGAGATTAACGTAACATTGTTGATGGAGCATCTGGAATAATGCAAGAAACGAGCGTATTTTCTTAAGTTTTATGATATTAATATAATTCAATCCCAAATATCTTGAAGCGGTTACTTATCGGAAGATCATTGATATTAGAATTTTGAATTGTTTTTGGATAAAAAATCATATTGCAGCATCAAAACGCCTTTTCTATAACCAGAAATTGAATTTTCAGAAATACACCAAAAGTTGCCCTTAGAAAAACTTTTTTATTTTAAATTGCACCATGTTGAAACTGCCCTTTAAACATGGGATATTAATGTGGAAAGAGATAAACGTAACATTGTTGGTGGAGCATCTGGAGTAACTTATGAAACGGGCGTTCTTAAGTTTTATGATATTAATATAATTGAATCCTAAATATCTTGAAAACGGCTAGTTTTAGGAAGACCATTGTTATCAGCATTTTGAATTGTTTTTGGGTGAAGAATCATATTACAGCATCCAAACGTCTTTTCTACGGCCAGAAATTGAATTTTCAGAAATGCACCAAAAGTTGCTCATAGAAAAACTTTTTTATTTTAGATTGCACCATGTTGAAACTGTGCTTAATACATCTGGTTTTACATTGAAATTTTACAGAAAAAAATTGAAAAAAATCGAAGATACCTATTTATTGCAATTTGTGTTTTAAGGTTTAATTTCGATTTTTTCATGAAAATAAAAATATTTTTTTTTCAGTGTATATTTTTTTACAAAGCCTATTTGATTGTCTACCATTCCTCCTCAGACACTTTTTCTCTATAACAAACGGTTTCCGAGGTACATTTTTTTTAAATGGTGATGCTTAAAATACTTACGCCTTTATCAGAAGTTACTCTTGATTTTTAATGGTCTCTCCACCAGTGGAAAAAACTTATTCTATTATATCGAAACTATGTGCTAAATTCTATTTGAATCCAAGGTAGTCGAGTTTCATCGTTTACTCGCTAGTTATTCAAGTTTATCACCAATTATTCAAGTATTAAAGATGACCTAGTGGTAGCTCACTAAATTACTACTCAGAAGACACGAGTTCCCGATGAAACTTTTTTCTGTTGTTCATCCGATGGTAATGAAAATCAAACAAGTTTCAGATTATGTACTTATTTTTATATTGCAGTAAAACATCAGCTGGTTAATCTATAATTGAAATGATGGTCATTTCTGGTAACACTTCACGCATTGAACTGTGAACTTGATCAGCAAAAATACACCAAATGGGAGCAGCTTGGTGCGCTTTAGTAGAGCAAATTCATGGTTTTCTTCGATCTCAAGAATCTATGCATGAACACGTGAGGACCTTGATTCAATGCATACGAATCCTTCCCAATCAAAGTACATAAACACTTGTCACATGGATTTCAACCTGCATGGTGATGATAAACATCATTTGTCTCCAATTTTGCTTGTGTTGTTGAAAACTATTAAACACATCCAACCATACCGAACCAAGAACCATATTTTTCATTTTTTTTTTCAGCCAGAGTGAACTAAGTGCCTCATATTTTTTTAATAAAATCCAATTTCATATTGGCTGTTTTGATAATTTTATTCCTTTCTGATCGGGACAGCTTCCCAT
The DNA here is from genome assembly GCF_002204515.2 of Aedes aegypti. NCBI lineage: Eukaryota > Metazoa > Arthropoda > Insecta > Diptera > Culicidae > Aedes > Aedes aegypti. The sequence continues at coordinate 231,246,194 of NC_035107.1, read as the reverse complement.
CAGGTCCAAACAGCTTCCATCCCGAATGGTTTCTGCTGGATACTTGGCAGCAGGCGGGAGAAGGCGGACGACGACGTTCACAAGCGATACAACGGCCATAAATCACCTCCACTGGCATCGGACCTAAATTTCCTTCCATTCATCCATAGCGGTGGATATCGTGAGTTTTACCGTCGTCGTGATCCACCGAAGTCGTCGACATCCAAGACGGGATCGTAAAACAAAAGGACTAATGATATGACATGGGCTTGAAAGAAAGATAAAATCTTATCGAAAATGACAGTTTTATTATCTTTATGCCGTGCGTTCGTTCGCTTTGCTGATGGGCCCGAAGTTGTCGGGCTCTAAACGAAGATCTATTGAGAAGCTTCTTCGGATACGATGTGGGTCTGAGGGGGGCAAAGGATTCGAAACGTTTGGGTAGAATTGCGCTGTCGATTTTACGGGGGAAATTTCCGGATTGTAATGGTGAGGAAATTATTAGAAAGCTGAAAGAGTCAAAATGGGAAAACTTCAGATGGAAAATAGGGTAGATGTTTCTGTAATGCTCTTGGTGATTCCCTGTTCAAGCATAAGTAGTTGTTTGATTGTTCAAAATTTCCGAATGATTTTCAATGTTTCACTAGTAAGATTTCCAGTAAGCACGGTAATGCGGCATTATAACAGCATTATATGCTCATATAGGGAGTAATTTGATGCCTGACAGCTTTATACACATACGTATAATGCCATTATAATGACTGAAAAGGCGAAATAGCTTGTCATTATGATGTAAAGATATAATCGTGCTTCTCCGCCCATTAATGCCAATATTAGACCGTATGAGAAATGTCAATTTTTTTCGCCCGATTTTCGGGATGAGTTTTTTGTGCTTTCGCGTACGCAGCCAAGCAGCTGGTACACGTGGTAAATGAACTATCGTATAAAAATTGAAACCTCAAATAACGTGAAAAAAAATGAAACTATTCAAAGAGTAGTTTTCTGTGTCAGATTTATTTCTTTTGGGGTTTTTCCCCTTCATTACGATTATTGATATAATTTTGATCCGTGTTACATGGTGCTCAAAATTTCTAACTTCCATCTCGAACCTGTAATGTTGGATTGTTGTCAGCCACAGAAGTGGAGAAAGGAGACCAATTTGAACCTACACTTCACTCGTCATTGAATCTGTGATTGAGATATTCTGACTATTTATATTTTATTCTTCCTTGCCAATACATGCAAAACACTTAGCACGTGGTATATCTGTCAAAACACAGGATAGCAAGCATTGAAACATGCGCTTTATACGAATATAGAGCTAATATGGTGCTTAGTTGATGCCTGTATGCATCTTAGGGCGGTTCAAAATTTAAAAATGTTTTAAAATCCAATCTCCCATATGCTCCTTACCATCCTTACCATAAAAATAGTGTTCTGTGAAATTTTCAGCTTTCTAGGTGGTGATTTAAAGGTGGCCCAAAGACAATATAGGTTTGTATGTAAATTACTATGGAGAAATTTTGAGATATGTTCCAAACATGGTAGTACTGTAATATTAATACAAACTTATTATCCCATATTGAAAACTCGTTCTTCAAACCATAATGAAGAAATTTGCTGAAGAGAGAAATTCAATCCGAAGGATAGCAGAAGAGATATCCATGAGTTTGTTTGCTATTATTTAGCTTAATATGGGATTATAGCCATGCAAACATGTACAAAAATCCCAAACAAAATTAGCTCAAAAGTGATTTGTTTCTTCAGCAACATCCTTCATTAAGGTTTGAAGAATGAGTTTTCAATATGGGATGATAAGTTCCTACTTACATTACAGTACTAGAGTGTTTGGATCATTTCTCTAAATTTCTTCATAGTAATTTCCATATAAACCTATATTGTCTTTGGGCCACCTTTAAATCACCACCTAGAAAGCTGAAAATTTCACAGAACACTATTTTTATGGTAAGGATGGTAAGGAGCATATAGGAGATTGGATTTTCAAACATTTTTAAAATTTGAATTGCCCTAATGCATCATGCTTTATAAAATTTATTAATGATGCAGTCAAATAGGGTTTCTATGCGATGGAACTGCTGTTATTAGGCGTGTCAGCATTTGTAGTGCTTTTATAATGCCTGTACGTATCTATGTAGTGCTTGCTTATTAGTGCTTATGGTTACTTGGGTACTTCTTTGTGTGAGCATTATCCAAAAAAACAAGTACTAGAAGAATTTTGAATCAAGAAGATTAGTATTTACCTTTCCCCAATTTTCACTCCAAAGATTTAACCTTTGATTTGTTCCTTTCCTAGGAATAATTAAACAAAGTGCATTTGGACTGACACAAAAGGAAACTTGGTTCCCCCCGACCAGACTTTCCAGCTTAATGGAAAAGGTAATGAAAGGTTCTATTCGGTCGACTCTTTCGGAAATGCCATTCGCTTCAAATAGTAGCTCCCACTCACTTCAGTCCTCAAGAATCACTTCGTGCCCAACAGTGTGAATCGACTTTCTTTGAAAGAAATTGTACGTAGGCAAACATATTTATGTGCGCCGTTATCGAAGATTATGCAAAGCTTTCTTCGCCCGAACCGGATTTGGTTCGTATTTTCGTGCTGCTCACATATTTAGCCCTTTCGTGCCTGCTGGTAGGATTACCCGAAATACGGCCCGTTATCCTTCGTCCTCGCTCGAAAGCACGTGGCACTAAACCACACAGCAAACGACTCCATAAAACTCTGGTGGTGGCAGTAGAAATTTTAACGTGTCACACAGGCCTGGTGGTAAACAGCGCTCGTGGTGCGTTTCGTGGTTTGTTTCAATTTTGCACTAATCTATGCTCTCTACCCACCCGGCGAAGTCTAATCCTAAAAAGTAAGGACCATTCATTTTCCTTGATTGCGTCAAGCATGATGTCGTTAGTTGTACACATAATAGTCGGAAATCTCGGTAAGTACCTGGCACGGTATTCTGCAGATCGTTATTATCAGAAACAAAATGTTCATCAAATCTGTGCTTCTTTTAGTTTAGTTAGTTTTTATGCAGTTTGGCAACTGTATTCGATGGGTGATCACAGATTTGATGGAGATTTTTTTTCTGATAATAACGTTCTGGTGAGCACCGTGCCGCGCGTAATGTAACATGGAAAATAAAAATCTCATTTGTCAGTCAGCCGGCTTGCTTTTTGATGTGAACAATTGTTCGAAGTCCACCGAAAATTTGAGTGGTTGGCTTCGGTTCCGTCCGTGTGGTTGCCCATTGGCTGGATGGATGGCGTCGGGAAATGTCCTTGCTGGATGTAACGAACGAGTCGGTGAAAACAGGCGAACGATAATGAGGTTTAATTTATATGTCGCCAGCAAGCACCGGACAGAGTGTTGACAGTGAATGGTGAATGGGGAGTTGGACCGGTAGTGGTGGGAATGAAAACCGGAAACACAAGACATGATGGGCTGCCACCCCCGCCTTCCGACTGAAGCCTATGGGTATTGTTGCTAAGGGTATGCGATATTTTTTCATGTGGATGTGAAATGAAACGATACAATTTTGTTCACTGATAATAACAAAATGTGGATGAGCTTCGTGTAGCTCGATACACAATCCAACATGGCACAGATTGTTTAGAAATAAAAGTAAATTATATAATGTAATATTATTCACGGAACATATCTGGTATTCTTCGTTACAATTTGCAACTTTTCGTGAAAAGTTTAGAAATAGTTATTTACTCTATAGTCTGTGTCTTTTAGAAATTACTTTAGAAATGCATCATAATATTCCTAATGAAATTTAACCCAGAATACTTTTAGAGAGTTTTCCAGTATTCCTCCAACAATTCCTTCAAAGTTGCACCAGTAAATCTTTCAAGGATTTCTCTAAAAACTCTTTCACAAATTTCTCCAAAATTTTATCTAAAAATTTGTACCAGCATTTTTTTTAATTTCTCTAGAATCTCTTTAAAGTTTCCAGGCATTTCTCTAGGAATTCCTAGCGGAAATTAAGGAAGAGGAAATCAAGAATTTTTCCAGGGATATTTTTCAGGAATCCCTCCAGGGATTATTCTTGGGATCCCCTATGGTTTTCGTTCAAAAATTTCTTTAGAGATTCTTCCTGAAATATCATCTAGATATTTCTATTAAAAATTTCACAATGGATTCCCACATAAATTATTTCGGAAAATATTTACGAGTATAATGACGAAATTTTTGGAGGAACTCCAAAAGAAATTGTTTAAGCAATTTGATATTGAATTTGTAGAGAAAGTTCTGCAAAATTGCTGGAGAATTTCGTAGAGGAATTCCTGGATAATTCATTTAAGGAATTTTGCGTGAAATTTCTGAAAGGATGCCTGAAGGAACTCTTGGAAGTATTACTGTAAGAATTCTATTAAGGATTCCCAAAGTAAAGTAATCTTTTGGAGAATTAAAAGGAAGTTTCTGAAGGAATTCTGGAGAAGTACTTAAGAAAATCCTTAAGAAAATTTTGCAGGTATTCTCTGAAAGGCTTTAAATTCACTTAATTAATCTCCTGAGGAACTTATAACCATGATTTACCTGGAGGAATCTCTTGGAGAGTTTCTGAAGATTGTGCTGAAGAAATACTTGAAAAAAATCATGAACAGAATATTGCAAATACTTTTGAGGAATATCTGGCCGAATTCTTGCACGATTCTCTAGAAGGAAATATTTAATAAAAATCTATTGAATATTACCTTGTTGAAACCTTGAAAAAACTACTGGAAAGATCTTTGGAGAGAGAAATTTGTTGTGAAATTCTTGAAAAAATAGAGGATTTAGTGGAGAAATATCTGTATAAAAAATTCAATATCTGAAGGAATCTCTGAAATAGTTTCTGAAATATTATTTTGGAAAATTTCAAAAGGAGTTCCTGGCATTTTTGGAACTCCTTTCTGCAAACATTTCGAGAGGAGTCACCGGAGGAATTTTTGAAAGGCTCTGAAATTTCTTGACAGTGGTATACTTGGAAGAATTGTTGGAATAAATCCAAAAGGGAATTTTGGACGTATCTCCAGAGAAAAATCAAAGAAAAATCTCTGGAATATTATCAGAGCAATCGCTGAAAAAACTCTGTAGGAATGTCCTCAAAAAAGCATGCAGTAACTATTGTTTTGCTATAAATGTTACATGTGAATTCCTGTATATACTTCTGAATGGACGAATTTCTGAATGATTTATCACGAAAAATTGTGGATGAATACGTTTAGGAGTTCTATAAAGATTAGAACTGAACTTCAAAGATAATATTAAAGGAATCAATGGAGAAATTGATGGGAGTATCCCCAAAATTTCTGGTGGAAGCTCTGAAGGAATTTTTGGGGATAAGGTTCTAAAATTTCATTAGCATTCTCTGGAGGAATACTTAGAGGAAGTATCTTCTGGGAATATTTCTTGATAGATTCGGGGTGAGATTCTTGAACCATGCTTTGCATCAAGATTTCTGAGGCAATTAGTAGAGAAGTTCAGGGAAAACAACCTGATCGAATTCGTTACAGATATTCTGTTGATATTACTAGATAAATTTCTATAGGATTTACTTCGGGATTTTTTTTCCCAGAATATAGTAGGAGGAGGTCCAATTACCTTTGGTTTGGACTTTAGCAGTGGAAATCGGTTGTTCCCAGCCCCCAACATCAATGGAAAATTGGTTCCACAGAAGATTTTTGCATGCACTGTGGAGTCTTCAAAAGTAGGTGACTTCTTCGTATATCACTAATTAACTGCCAACTCGCAACGATCAGGTTCCAGACACTACATTTGATTTACGTGCAAAACGCGGTTTATTGAAATTAACTCTATTCAATGTCGGCTTGCGACTGATTAACATTAAGACATTTAAAAAACTACACACGTTAAAATGACCATGGGACTACCGCCCAGGTTGTCCGGTTGCCTGGTAAATCTGAAGTGGCAATCGCTCCCGATCGTTGGATCCTCGGGTAGCACTACGGGATGTTTCGCTTCTTCTGGCTCGACGAACGAGATCGGAATATGATGGAAATTGTTGGAAATACATGTTATTGAACTCGGTGACTGTGGAAACCGTTCCTGCGATGACTGTTCGTCGTTTTTCACCTTCAACCTCTGCTGTTGATAAGATCTCCGGTGATCTGGGTCATCCTGCAACCATGCAGATCCTTGCCACCAGAATTGATTTTTCATGGTGTCTTGGTGAGTTATACCGTGTGATGTCAGATCTGCTGGGTTTTGTGTTCCAGGACCATGACTCAACCGACACCCTTCGGTGATAGTTTGGATTTTGACAATACGATTGGCAACAAACGTCGTCCAGGTGGTCGGCAGAGCTTCTATACAACATAGAACACATGTAGAGTCCGTTCAAAAGTAGCTGGTTGCTGTTATTCTTATTGATTAAGGTGATTATAAAACGAAGCCAAACTGACTGGACAAGACTGGATAATTTGGTCGAATGACGTTTGGTCAAATGACATTTGGTCGAAAGTACATTTGGTTGAAAGGACATTTGGTCGAATGACGTTTATCACCAGTGTCCCGTTTAACTGAACTAGAAAACCACTTCTCGCAGCGTGCCTCTTCTGGTGCTTGATTCCTCCTTCTCGCAGAACCAAAAGCGAGTGATCAAGCTATCCAAGTTGTCCAACGTGGAACCGTTACAGCTGATCTGAAGAGAACGAGCTGAAACCGAGATACCACCACTGATTGACCAACCAAATACGGATTCAGTTAAAGCCCCCCAGAAAATCCTATTTCCGGTTTCGAAAAAATCGAAAAAAAAACTGTAACCTCTGGATGGACTAGCAAGCCTAACTCCCGAGAAAAGTCTCAAACTCGTGACCGAAGTACCGCTCTGAGCCTTTGTCGAACCTTGGTGGCCACCGGGCCAATTCCTGCCACCGAAATGTCTATCCAATCTCGATGGACTTGTAACCGTTGACTCAGTCGTTCCGTAATAAAATTACTCTCAGATCCGGAATCCAGCATTGCACGAGCAGCATGACGATTGCCTACGTCGTCCTCGATCATCACAAATGCTGTCGCCAGAAGAACCAGCGTTGAATGCGGACACTGCGGTTTCCGTGGCTGCCACATTAGCCACTTGAGTGTTGGATGGTTCCTGTTGGTCCTTGGAATTGGACGGCTTGTTGCCCCCTGCAACGGCCGCAACTTTGGTTTCTTTTTTTTTATCTCGCTTAAAACAGATCAGAGTATGGTGACGCCCTTTACAGTTCCAACAAAAGTATTTTGAATGACAATCCTTGGCTTGGTGCCTACCCGGTAACATTTTCGACAAAGTCCATGGGATTTCGAGAGACCGTCCCTGACTGAACCTTCCATTTCTTGGAATTCGCAACATTGGTAGAGAAGATGGTCTGAAGAGCAGACCACGCAGCGTCCCCTATATTGGGTTGAGCTGTAGCTAGCCTTCATGTGTTGAGTTCTTGACTTCGATTGCTGCTGCAACTGAGCGACTCCTCTAGTATCGGTGAATTTTGGTGGAAGACTGTCCAAAACCTGGATTCGACGTCGCAAAAATTCGAATAAATCCTCGAGAGTGTCCTTTCGAAGATGATACTTCCTCTCACTCTCTTCACGTGACCGGATCCAATAGTTCTGTGAGGATTTTGACAAACAACAGATCCTTGTACTTGTTTTGTTGCACGACCTGGTCGAGAGTCTGCACGATGCGTTCAAAACCTTCCAGTAATATGTGTAGATTAACTCCAGATTCCTTGGAGAGAGTTGGTAGCTTGAAGATAGCCTGCACCTGCCGCTTGCTCAGCTGCTTGTCATTATTATAGCGTTTCAACAAGGAGCCCATGCCACCTGGTAGTTGGCTTTCGTGATTGGAAGAGGATCGATTAGGGCCTTGGATTCTCGTTGAAGGCAGCCCTTCAAATAATGAAATGTCTCCACCTCCGGTATATCCACCTTCCAATGAATAAGTGAAGTGAAAAGATCACGAAAGCTTAGCAAATCGTCGATGTCCCCGTTGATCTCTGCAGTTTGATCTGCGAAAGACGAACGTGATCGCTGGTAGCTCATCACCAGCTCGGCTGATTTGCTCCGAAATTAAGGGCTGGTGGACCTCCTTGTCCTTGTCCATAAGGAAGGTTTTTACCTCATAACATTGGTCGCTGAATTTTTATTACATCAGCTTTAAGTAGCTACAGGTGCCGTGCGCGATATTGTTTATAATCGAATCATTTTTTTTTTTTGACACGCGTAATGAGTTGCGAAATTTGTGCTTGCGACACTTCTGTCGACTCGGTCTTGTGGTCATGCGTAGGCTGCCTTCGGAAGTTTCATGCAAACTGCATTGGTGTCACCGTGCAGAGGGGTTCACTGCGGAGAAGAGACAGGAAGGTAGTGGACTTTAACTTTTACGTACTTCCATGCTGTGATTCCTGTCAAGAGCTAATCCAGGCGAAGTTGGATTTTAACGGACTATTGGAGCAACAAAAAGTTCTCGAAAAACAGCTGAATGCCAATACGGAAGTGATGCACAGACTCTCGCTTCATCAAGAAAAACCAAATATTGTCCACGAAGCTATTGAAGGTATGGAGATTTTGCTTACTAGCGTGAGAAATGAACTGGCAGCAATAAATAAAAACAGTAGCTTGGCTGGGAGTGTCGTTGCCATCAAGAATCATATTACCGGCCTTCTTGATACCGCAATAACGGCAACTACTGAAAATATGTACTCCACGCTAAAAACGGTGACATTCGATATATCTACTGACCTGCGCAACATAAACGACGAAATTAGTCAATTAAATCAATTATCAATTGACACAGCGGCAAGTTGCGCGATGAATTCAAATCCAATGCTGGGGCTGGACATCCTCGATGAATTGAAGTCTTTGTCCGCAAATATATTGACAAATAAAAATACGTCGGCTCCACCATCAATAGAATATCCAAGTTTGGAAGCCGAATTGAATAACAAAATTGCTGAAGTGTCAGGATGGCGCCTACTTGGAAACAGAAAAGTTTGGAAATTTGATTGGACGCAATATGACATGCGCAAAAGCTTTCACAAAAGGCAGCAAAATATGGCCGATAAAGCGAAAAAGCGTAGAAAGCGGAGAATCAGGAACGCTAACAAAAATTGTAATAAGAACAACATTAACAACAACGACGTGAACATTAATCACCATTGCCATAATAATGTTCCATCCAAAATTCATCACAAAGTAAGCAAACAACAAAATAAGAATCACGGAAATTTCGCCTTCAACAATAGCCAGGAAAGGAGTCATCAACTTCCTCCTGACAGAGAGCTTCTTGCAGCAGCGAAACATCATTTCTCAAGATCGCCAACAAATTATCGACCAACCATGCAGTTTAAAAGAGGAGAAATTTTAAACCCATATCCGGCGAGGGAGGCGCCCCGGCAGTCCGTTGCAGTACCTCCCCCGAACTGGACGACGGAAGGATCTTCAACTGGTGGATCTTGTGAAGCATGTGGTGCATGCCGGCATTCGTGTTTTCTACGGAATTGACGGACCCCTCAGAGGCAGAAAATAATTCAATTCAACCCGGTGAAGCTAATCAGCACTTGGTAACAAATAATAATGACAATTCACCATATGATTTCCTTCCTTCTGGCGTTACGTCCCCACTGGGACAGAGCCTGCTTCTCAGCTTAGTGTTCTTATGTGCACTTCCACAGTTATTAACTGAGAGCTTAATATGCCAATGACCATTTTTGCATGCGTATATCGTGTGGCAGGTACGAAGATACTCTATGCCCTGGGAAGTCGAGAAAATTTCCTTTACGGAAAAGATCCTCGACCGGTGAGATTCGAACCCACGACCCTCAGCTTGGTCTTGCTGAATAGCTGCGCGTTTACCGCTACGGCTATTTGGGCCCTAATGACCATATGATTTAACAGACTTAAATAACGAACTACCAATATTTTCTTCTGAAACACAGCCAACTGAAATTTTAATCTATTGTCAGAACTTTAATCGCATGAAAAGTGCTTTTAAAATTAATGAAATTCATAAAAATATACTAAGTTCATCGTACTCAATTATTTTGGGAACAGAAACAAGTTGGAATGATGATGTAAAAAGTGAAGAAATTTTTGGTAGCAATTACAACGTATTTCGCAATGATCGTGACTTACTTTTGACACAAAGAAGATCGGGCGGAGGAGTCGTCGTTGCAATATCATCAAATTTCAGTTCTGAAATCATTGATTTACCTAAATTTAAAGAATTTGAGCATGTGTGGGTTAAATCAAATATTGGTAATGAAACTCATATTTTTGTATCAGTTTACTTTTCCCCAGATCAGGCTTGTAAGTCAACATACGAGAGTTTTTTCCAGATAGCAGAAACAATCATAACTCAACTTCCTCCCGAAAACAAGGTGCATATTTATGGCGATTTCAATCAACGTAATGCAGATTTAATTCCTGATTTTGAAAACGAGAGTATTCTACTCCCTGTTGTTGGCGATAACGAAACTTTGCAATTTATTTTTGACAAAACCGCATCCTTAGGCCTTAATCAAATAAATCACGTAAAAAATAAACAAATCTGTTACCTAGATTTTTTATTGACAAATATGCATGAAGATTTCTGTGTAAGTGAGTCAATTTCACCATTATGGAAAAATGAAGCGTTTCACACGGCAATAGAATATTCTATGTTTATGCATATATATCATACTCCTCACGAATATGTGTATGAGAATATTTTCGATTATAGTAGAGCCAATTATACTAATATTAGATTAAAATTAGATAACGCAAATAGGCAATCTGTTTTGAGAAATCAAAATAATATTGAATGTGCAATAAAGATCTTTTACAATTTATTGTGGGAAACCATCAGGGAGGAAGTACCTGTTAAGAAGAGACGAAGGAATCACAACTCAAAAAATCCAATTTGGTTCAACAAGCAAATCATAAATTTGAAAAATCGAAAACAAAAAGCTCACAAAGTTTACAGAAGATATAAAAAACCAGACGATTTAGAAAAATATTTGGTTATTTGCGACCAACTCAATTCAGCCATTTCTACAGCACTTACCGAGTACAACATAAAAACTTAAAATGAAATAAAGTCATGTCCAAAGAATTTTTTCAGTTACGTTAAAACTAAACTCAAATCGTGCAACTTTCCATCAACAATGGCTTTGGATGAAAAAGTAGGAAATAATTCTGAAGATATTTGCAATCTTTTCGCAAAATTTTTTCAAGAAAATTATACAACATTTTCGGAAGACGATCGAGATTATTCTTACTTTTCACATTTTGCTGACATTCCGAGTGATGTTGGCGTTAATTCTATAAATGTTCAAAACATTTTGTTTGGTCTTAAAAATTTGGACGCCACTAAAGGATCAGGGCCAGATGAAATTCCACCCGGATTCATAAAAAACTTAGCAACTGAACTCACAACTCCATTATTTTGGTTATTCAATATGTCTCTTCAAACTGGCCAATTTCCAAAGGTATGGAAAAAATCATTCCTCATACCAATATATAAATCTGGTAAGAAATCGGACATTCGAAATTATCGCGGTATTGCTATTATGTCATGTATTCCAAAACTTTTCGAGTCAATTGTAAACAAAAATATGTTTGCCCAAATAAAAAATCGTATAACAAACGTTCAACACGGCTTTTTTAAAGGTCGTTCGACCACTACGAACCTTCTGGAATTTGTAAGTTACTCACTGAGTGCAATGGATAAAAGTTACTTCGTAGAAGCTCTTTACACTGACTTTAGTAAAGCATTTGATAAACTTGACATTCCAATGTTGACTTTCAAGCTTGAAAAAATGGGAATCGAAATGAGTCTCCTTAAGTGGATCAAGTCCTATTTAAACGACCGTCAGCAAATAGTAAAATTCTATGGGAAAAGATCAAATCCAATACATATTACATCTGGAGTACCTCAAGGCTCACACTTAGGCCCTCTTCATTTTATTTTATATGTTAATGACGTTTCTTATATTCTAAAGAAACTGAGGGTCCTTATATATGCTGACGACATGCTATTTTTATAAATAAAGAATGATGACGATCATAATGTTTTTAAGAATGAGATACAAATTTTCTACACGTGGTGCTGCAAAAGTTTATTGGAATTGAATATAAAGAAATGTAACCTCATAAGTTATAGCAGAAAACGAACCACACCAAATATGTCTATTGTTTTAGGAAACGAACATGTAAATAAATGTGATAAAATAAGAGACTTAGGAGTTATCTTAGACTCCAAACTATCATTTGAAGATCACTATAATGCAATAATTCATAGATCAGGAAATATGCTCAATTTCATAAAATGATTTGGCCAACACTTTCGTGATCCTTACACACTACAAAAACTTTATGTTGCATATGTAAGATCAATATTAGAATATTGTAGTATTGTTTGGTCACCTTACACAAAAAAACATGAAGAACGCATAGAATCGATACAAAAGCAGTTTTTATTATACGCACTACGTAATTTAGGCTGGTCAGTACTTCCTCTACCATCATATGAATCACGATGCATGCTTATCAATATGAAATCACTGAAAGTGCGTCGTGATTATGCTATGGTTTCTTTTGTTAACGATATTGTTTCACAGCGCATTGTTTCTGCTGATATACTTTCAAAACTGAATTTTTATACTCCAACTCGTCACTTGCGCAATCGTTACTTGTTTACAGTAGGTCATCATCGCACGAATTACGCTAAATTTAGTCCGTTGAATCATGATGAAAATGATGACTATATATAATCAGCATTGTGAAATGATTGATGTTAACATGTCTCGAACAAAACTGAAAAAATACTTTTTTGATATACAAAACAATAGTAACTGAGGAATGTATTATGAATCGAGTATACTCTACAAATTTATAATATCTAAACACATAGATATTAAGAACACAATGTAATTTAGAATGGTCTACAAAATGCTTGACGTCAAAATAAATAAAATAAAAAGATGAATTCTACACGTTCCTTTTACAGTGACGTTTTCTCTGGATTATAGCCTTCGTGAGCGAAGATTTACACCATGGTTGCACTGTAGCTTTCTCACAGTTCATGCAGCTTGGTCATCTATATTTCCACCTCGGTTATGCTGGTGGCTTCAGAAAACTTCTGAGTGAAGCGGTGAGTGTCGTTGAAGGACAGATGGATTTCCTTCAGCCTCGCCTTCAACGCCCTCATAGTCAGGTAAAACCATGCTGTCGTCGTCAATGCAATACAGCAAATCCACTTCCGCTCCACGAATCCATATTCCCACTCAGCATACGGATGCACTGTTGGATTCCGGTTGATTGTAGAACTCGTCGTATCCTCGGCGAACCATGGATGAGAAGGCCAAATCGCACAGAAAAAACAGGTGTTAGTGGAGAGTAATTTCCTAGCTTGGCTGGACATAGTAGCAAGGGTTCACTATCAGGCACAAAACTCCTTTTGGTTGAAGTCCAAACCAAGCCCAAAACGAAAACGAAGCGACGCTTTATTTTAAGGCGCGCAAGGGTTCTGAAGCCACTGATTGTTCCCCGAATAAATGGCATCCACAATGGTGATAGTGACGTTGACCGTGGAATTAGATGATGGTGTTGGCTGTATGGATTCGTGGTGGCTGTTTATATTGCTATCGTTCGAGCTGCTAGGGGTTGTCCATTAACGATTCCCGAGAGTGGAGTGCATCGTATTCATAATTACGAAGAATGACAGATCGGGTTCATCTCTCTTTTTTATAATGATTACTTGGACTGGGGATAATCCAAGTAAATCATTTATTCCATTTTTGATCTCGTCAGGACTTTCAAGAGGTCTTTGAAAAAACGTTCAGTTATGTCGTCATAAGTAAAAAAAATGTGCTCCTTCTCTTCAAGATGTTTAAGAAGAGGTTCGCGATCTTTAAGACTTTCCGGCAAAATTCGACAGTCTCCTTTCTTTGCGATTTATGCTTGCTTCCCCTAATGGAGTTCAAGATATCTTGCCTAAATCCTCCAAATTCAGAACAACTGCTTCCTCACTTGAATCAAAGAGCATGGTCTAGACTAGAGGCTACTTCAATTTGGTGTTCTGAAAATTTGTCTAAAGTATCTGATTGCTCATTTCGATGCAATTATCAACATTATCCATTTCACCCTTGGAAGAAAGCGCGCTTCCCGGAAAAACGTTCTTTTTCATCTTTGTCTCGTTTATTGACAGTTTTTAGTCCCACTTTTTTGTAAGGAAGTTGTGAATTCAGAGATTCACCCTTCCTTTTGTTAGTAGTTGCTACCATGTTCAGTGAATAAACGAAAGAAGAGGAAACCTTCTAAGAGGATGTTTTCCCAAGACGGTGTCCATGAAGTATTACCACCACTAGCTTTCACTAACGGGTCCGACGAAAAATCGAAGGCACGTGTCTTAGCATGGATCGTAGAGAGATCAATAGTAGAAAATAGTACCGTAATTTCGGGTGAAATTGATATTTTTTCACTGTTTTCAATGCCTGTTTTCTGCAATCTTGCCAATGCTATACAACTGACTGTAAGAAAACAAGTACGACAATCTACATTGGCTCATGTACCGAAATTTTCATACAGATGCGATTTTCATCTCTAAAATAAAAAAAAATATACCATACTGAGCACGATTATGGAATTTCTTATTATTTTCATAGAAATAAACATTTTTCGTCACAAAACATGTTCACAACGTACAATTCGACAAAAGATAAGACAAATAATGTTCGTTTGCTATAGGTCTCATTGATTTTTGAACTTCATTAGTGAGAAACAGAATCGTGTGACACGGTGATCAATTTCACCCGAATTTACGGTACTGAAAAGTACTGTTTTTGTAGCACTTAGAAATTGTGTTTTATTGCGTTAGGTCGCATCGCATACCCTTATGGCTGGTCTCCCGAGAGGCAGTCAGGCGTCAGCGTCGAAACAGGAATATGACATTTCCTCCTCCGGGTGGCAAAGCGCCGATGAAGTTAAGCCGGGAACGACACGAGATGACGGAATAATCAAGAGTCGCTTGTGAAGTGGTGAAGTGACCCCGAAGTAACTACATGAATATTTAAAATTTTATTATTTTCTGCCCCAGCCAGCACCTTCGCTTCTGAATTTCTGGCTCGCCCGAACAGATTGTTCACGTTTTCTTTGCTACTGCGGAATCCGACATTTCATCATGGCGTGCGGATTGCAGTTAACTTGAATATCTTGGTAGTTGATTTGAATCGCGCGGTAATTATGCACGAGTGATTGCATGAAAATCCTCATTAGAAGGACATTGTGTAAGTTATGAGTTTTGTGTTTTATAAGATATACATGTACGATTGAGCCTCAAATAAATGAAATAGAAAAAAAAAAAGATATACATGTAATTTATCCATAAAAATTTCAAACGATGCCTTAGCTATCATTATGTTACATTTTAATCTCTACAGTTGTCAACCAATAATTTCAAGAGTTAGACATAGAACTCGACTACGCTTTTGAATTGCCTGTCTTGTGTCTCACATCATATATTTTCTAGATTATGATCCTCTCCTTTATCACTCCCAATAGAGAAACCGTTTAATCAAAATAGTGTACTGTGCAATCGATAACCCGACCAAATATTTGCCCAATGTCCAACATGCCGCATGCGAGTAGCCTATGAGTCGCCAAATTTCACCGACAACCACAACAAACAACCTAACAATTGTCCAGTTAATCGAAATTCCCCTCATCGACTACCGCAATGATTGTTGGGTAAGTTCGGAACAAAGCTCGCGTGGTTCCAAATGGCGTATTTGAGAGCCCCAATACCACACAATGATGTATGATGGTTATTTAGATGGTCGCTTGACCGACGATGATAGGAGTAGGGTCCACCTCAAAACATTTCAATTTAGCAGAGGCCCATTTTCCGACAAAGCAACTCGGAAGCCAGAAAAAGATAACTGCGGGAAAAGGGGTGGCTATGGTGCGGGAGAAAACCGCGACTAAAACATTCAGAGGGAAAATAGAAATGCAAGCACCGATAAGCATCATGATGCATCGCCTGTCACATGTCGCCCCAACTATACGGTACACGGTGCTCTCCGGACCGGTATTATTAGAAAAAAGAACTCCATTCAATCTCATTTACTATCTCAATTTACAATCAAGCCTTCATGTCAAGCAATGTCGAATGCTTTTTTATGTCTAGAAGAGCAAGGCAAGTAGAATAGCGTTCAGATTTGTCGGAACTAGTTAAATTTGTTACACGTAAAAATTGATGAGTTTGTTGAATCGGAAAATTGGTCGAATGTCGAAAGTTTTCTGATAGAAGAAAACAAGCTGATTGGACGATAACTAGAAGCTTCTGCAGGATTTTTGTCCGGTTTGATAAATTGCTACATGCTTGGGATTGTTACATTTATCAGGAGAAATAGTCAACTAAAAACATTTGTTAAATATAAGCTACTCTCTGGAAGTTTCTTCATGAGGATATAATAACTTCTATTACCGCCAAGGGCTTTCATATTTTTGATTTTTTTAATGATAGCTCTCACTTATTCTCTCGATTTTTTCTAATATTAACAGTCTGGGAAGCACCGTAGCTAGTTATCGGCTTCGTGGTTTGCCGTTTGTAGATGATTCTGGGGCCCATCAGAACAAACGAGAGAGACACGCCGGATGCCGGCTGGAAGCAATCGCCACTGACCTGATTTCGTCCCAAACCGAGCGCACTCCGGTAGAATAGATTGGATGGGACCGACAAATGGAACAAACTGCGGCAGCGGACTGACTGACTGACTGTCAGAGTATGTTTGCAGATAACTCAATATCGAATGGGAACAGCGCGAGTCCAGTTGTCCAGAATGATGTAACCTACGGATGTCAGATGTGCAAACGCAACGCAACCGGTGTACATACCCGCACACATTGAGCACGGTTAGGTTTAGAATTGTTTTACGTCTAATTGAACTTTGCAATTCATTGCCTTTCGATGACTGGTGAGCCTTTGTTCAATAGGAGTGTTTGCAGAGCACGTCATTCAAAGCTGCTGGAGCTTATTAATTTAGTGGCATGCTGTGATCGGCAGATATCTATTCAGCTTTTACTCTAGAACATACGAACGACGATTTGAATTTGATTTAGATTGGATTTGGATTGGATTTGGATTGGATTTGGATTGGATTTGGATTGGATTTGGATTGGATTTGGATTGGATTTGGATTGGATTTGGATTGGATTTGGATTGGATTTGGATTGGATTTGGATTTGGATTGGATTTGGATTGGATTTGGATGATTTGGATTGGATTTGGATTGGATTTGGATTGGATTTGGATTGGATTTGGATTGGATTTGGATTGGATTTGGATTGGATTTGGATTGGATTTGGATTGGATTTGGATTGGATTTGGATTGGATTTGGATTGGATTTGGATTGGATTTGGATTGGGATTTGGATTGGATTTGGATTGGATTTGGATTGGATTTGGATTGGATTTGGATTGGATTTGGATTGGATTTGATGGATTTGATTGGATTTGGATTGGATTTGGATTGGATTTGGATTGGATTTGGATTGGATTTGGATTGGATTTGGATTGGATTTGGATTGGATTTGGATTGGATTTGGATTGGATTTGGATTGGATTTGGATTGGATTTGGATTGGATTTGGATTGGATTTGGATTGGATTTGGATTGGATTTGGATTGGATTTGGATTGGATTTGGATTGGATTTGGATTGGATTTGATTGGATTTGGATTGGATTTGGATTGGATTTTGGATTGGATTTGGATTGGATTTGGATTGGATTTGGATTGGATTTGGATTGGATTTGGATTGGATTTGGATTGGATTTGGATTGGATTTGGATTGGATTTGGATTGGATTGGATTGGATTTGGATTGGATTTGGATTGGATTTGGATTGGATTTGGATTGGATTTGGATTGGATTTGGATTGGATTTGGATTGGATTTGGATTGGATTTGGATTGGATTTGGATTGGATTTGGATTGGATTTGGGATTGGATTTGGATTGGATTTGGATTGGATTTGATTGGATTGGATTTGGATTTGGATGTTTGGATTGGATTTGGATTGGATTTGGATTGGATTTGGATTGGATTTGGATTGGATTTGGATTGGATTTGGATTGGATTTGGATTGGATTTGGATGGATTTGGATTGGATTGGATTGGATTTGGATTGGATTTGGATTGGATTGGATTGGATTTGGATTGGATTTGGATTGGATTTGGATTGGATTTGGATTGGATTTTGGATTGGATTTGGATTGGATTTGGATTGGATTTGGATTGGATTTGGATTGGATTGGATGGATTGATTGGATTTGGATTGGATTTGGATTGGATTTGGATTGGATTTGGATTGGATTTGGATTGGATTTGGATTGGATTTGGATTGGATTTGGATTGGATTTGGATTGGATTGGATTGGATTGGATTGGATTTGGATTGGATTTGGATTGGATTTGGATTGGATTTGGATTGGATTTGGATTGGATTTGGATTGGATTTGGATTGGATTTGGATTGGATTTGGATTGGATTTGGATTGGATTTGGATTGGATTTGGATTGGATTTGGATTGGATTTGGATTGGATTTGGATTGGATTTGGATTGGATTTGGATTGGATTTGGATTGGATTTGGATTGGATTTGGATTGGATTTGGATTGGATTTGGATTGGATTTGGATTGGATTTGGATTGGATTTGGATTGGATTTGGATTGGATTTGGATTGGATTTGGATTGGATTTGGATTGGATTTGGATTGGATTTGGATTGGATTTGGATTGGATTTGGATTGGATTTGGATTGGATTTGGATTGGATTTGGATTGGATTTGGATTGGATTTGGATTGGATTTGGATTGGATTTGGATTGGATTTGGATTGGATTTGGATTGGATTTGGATTGGATTTGGATTGGATTTGGATTGGATTTGGATTGGATTTGGATTGGATTTGGATTGGATTTGGATTGGATTTGGATTGGATTTGGATTGGATTTGGATTGGATTTGGATTGGATTTGGATTGGATTTGGATTGGATTTGGATTGGATTTGGATTGGATTTGGATTGGATTTGGATTGGATTTGGATTGGATTTGGATTGGATTTGGATTGGATTTGGATTGGATTTGGATTGGATTTGGATTGGATTTGGATTGGATTTGGATTGGATTTGGATTGGATTTGGATTGGATTTGGATTGGATTTGGATTGGATTTGGATTGGATTTGGATTGGATTTGGATTGGATTTGGATTGGATTTGGATTGGATTTGGATTGGATTTGGATTGGATTTGGATTGGATTTGGATTGGATTTGGATTGGATTTGGATTGGATTTGGATTGGATTTGGATTGGATTTGGATTGGATTTGGATTGGATTTGGATTGGATTTGGATTGGATTTGGATTGATTGGATTTGGATTGGATTTGGATTGGATTTGGATTGGATTTGGATTGGATTGGATTGGATTTGGATTGGATTTGGATTGGATTTGGATTGGATTTGGATTGGATTTGGATTGGATTTGGATTGGATTTGGATTGGATTTGGATTGGATTTGGATTGGATTGGATTGGATTTGGATTGGATTTGGATTGGATTTGGATTGGATTTGGATTGGATTTGGATGGATTGGATTGGATTTGGATTGGATTTGGATTGGATTTGGATTGGATTTGGATTGGATTTGGATTGGATTTGGATTGGATTTGGATTGGATTTGATTGGATTTGGATTGGATTGGATTGGATTTTGGATTGGGTTTGGATTGGATTTGGATTGGATTTGGATTGGATTGGATTGGATTTGGATGATTTGGATTGGATTTGGATTTGATTTGGATTGGATTGGATTGGATTTGGATTTGGATTGGGATTTGGATTGGATTTGGATTGGATTTGGATTGATTTGGATTGATTTGGATTGGATTTGGATTGGATTTGGATTGGATTTGGATTGGATTTGGATTGGATTTGGATTGGATTTGGATTGGATTTGGATTGGATTTGGATTGGATTTGGATTGGATTTGGATTGGATTTGGATTGGATTTGGATTGGATTTGGATTGGATTGGATTGGATTTGGATTGGATTTGGATTGGATTTGGATTGGATTTGGATTGGATTTGGATTGGATTGGATTTGGATTGGATTTGGATTGGATTTGGATTGGATTTGGATTGGATTTGGATTGGATTTGATTGGATTTGGATTGGATTTGGATTGGATTTGGATTGGATTTGGATTGGATTTGGATTGGATTTGGATTGGATTTGGATTGGATTTGGATTGGATTTGGATTGGATTTGGATTGGATTTGGATTGGATTTGGATTGGATTTGGATTGGATTTGGATTGGATTTGGATTGGATTTGGATTGGATTTGGATTGGATTTGGATTGGATTTGGATTGGATTTGGATTGGATTTGGATTGGATTGGATTGGATTTGGATTGGATTGGATTGGATTTGGATTGGATTTGGATTGGATTTGGATTGGATTTGGATTGGATTTGGATTGGATTTGGATTGGATTTGGATTGGATTTGGATTGGATTTGGATTGGATTTGGATTGGATTTGGATTGGATTTGGATTGGATTTGGATTGGATTTGGATTGGATTTGGATTGGATTTGGATTGGATTTGGATTGGATTTGGATTGGATTTGGATTGGATTTGGATTGGATTTGGATTGGATTTGGATTGGATTTGGATTGGATTTGGATTGGATTTGGATTGGATTTGGATTGGATTTGGATTGGATTTGGATTGGATTTGGATTGGATTTGGATTGGATTTGGATTGGATTTGGATTGGATTTGGATTGGATTTGGATTGGATTTGGATTGGATTTGGATTGGATTTGGATTGGATTTGGATTGGATTTGGATTGGATTTGGATTGGATTGGATTTGGATTGGATTTGGATTGGATTTGGATTGGATTTGGATTGGATTTGGATTGGATTTGGATTGGATTTGGATTGGATTTGGATTGGATTTGGATTGGATTTGGATTGGATTTGGATTGGATTTGGATTGGATTTGGATTGGATTTGGATTGGATTTGGATTGGATTTGGATTGGATTTGGATTGGATTTGGATTGGATTTGGATTGGATTTGGATTGGATTTGGATTGGATTTGGATGGATTGGATTTGGATTGGATTTGGATTGGATTTGGATTGGATTTGGATTGGATTTGATTGGATTTGGATTGGATTTGGATTGGATTTGGATTGGATTTGGATTGGATTTGGATTGGATTTGGATTGGATTTGGATTGGATTTGGATTGGATTTGGATTGGATTTGGATTGGATTTGGATTGGATTTGGATTGGATTTGGATTGGATTTGGATTGGATTTGGATTGGATTTGGATTGGATTTGGATTGGATTTGGATTGGATTTGGATTGGATTTGGATTGGATTTGGATTGGATTTGGATTGGATTTGGATTGGATTTGGATTGGATTTGGATTGGATTTGGATTTGGATTGGATTGGATTGGATTTGGATTGGATTTGGATTGGATTTGGATTGGATTTGGATTGGATTTGGATTGGATTTGGATTGGATTTGGATTGGATTTGGATTGGATTTGGATTGGATTTGGATTGGATTTGGATTGGATTGGATTGGTTTGGATTGGATTTGGATTGGATTTGGATTGGATTTGGATTGGATTTGGATTGGATTTGGATTGGATTTGGATTGGATTTGGATTGGATTTGGATTGGATTTGGATTGGATTTGGATTGGATTTGGATTGGATTTGGATTGGATTTGGATTGGATTTGGATTGGATTTGGATTGGATTTGGATTGGATTTGGATTGGATTTGGATTGGATTTGGATTGGATTTGGATTGGATTTGGATTGGATTTGGATTGGATTTGGATTGGATTTGGATTGGATTTGGATTGGATTTGGATTGGATTGGATTGGATTTGGATTGGATTTGGATTGGATTTGGATTGGATTTGGATTGGATTTGGATTGGATTTGGATTGGATTTGGATTGGATTGGATTGGATTGGATTGGATTGGATTTGGATTGGATTTGGATTGGATTTGGATTGGATTTGGATTGGATTTGGATTGCTCTTGGCTCTTTGGTTCTTTGGCTTTTTGGCTCTTTGGATTTTTGGCTCTTTGGATTTTTGGCTCTTTTGCTCTCTGGCTCCTTTGCTCTATGGCTCCTTTGCTCATTGGCTCCTTTGCTCTTTGGATTTTTGGCATTTTGGCTCGTTAGCTCATTGGCTCTTTGACTCCATGGCTCTTTGGCTCTCTGGCTCTTTGACTCTCTTTCTCCTTTGCTCTTTGGCTCTTTGGCTCTTTTGCTCTTTGGATCTTAGGCTCTTTGGCTCTTAGGCTCTTCAGCTTTTTGGTTCTTTGGCTCCTTGGGCTTTTTGGCTCTTTTGCTCTTTGGATTTTAGACTCATCGGCTCTTTTGCTCCCTGGCTCTTTGGCTCTTTGGCTCTTTTGCTCTTTGGGTCTTTTGCATTTCGGCGTTTTGGCTCTTTGGCTCTTTGGCTCTCTGGATCCTTTGTTCTTTGGCTTTTGGATCTTTGGCTCTTATGCTCTTTGGTTTTTTTGCTTCTTGGCTCTTTGGGTCGATTTGGATTTTGCTTTCTATTTAGATTTGGCTTTCGATTTGGATTTCGATTTGGATGTGGATTTCGACTTGGATATGAATTTCGATTTAGATTTGGATTTTTATTTGGATTTGGATTTCGATTTGGATTCGGCTTTCGACTGGGATTTAGTTTTAGATTTGGATTTGGTTTTCGATTCGGATTTCACTCTCGATTCGGATTTCGGTCTTGATTCGGATTTTGCTCTTGATTCGGATTTCACTCTCGATTCGGATTTTGCTCTCGATTCGGATTTCGCTCTCGATTCGGATTTCGCTCCCGATTCGTATTTCGTATTTTAAAACATTCCAAAACTAGTTTCAGCGTGTCAGGTGGATTGACTCGACAGTCTTGTTGAGTCAAAATTTCATTGAAATCATCTGAAAATTGTATAAATTAGAGCCAAAAAATCACAAAAATTGGGTTGTAAAAATAGGTCGGGGACGCAAAGGTTAAAGAATCAAAATTCAATTTTTCTATCAGCAAAAGCTCCCACACACTTTCTGCTACATACCTTTAAAGTTCGCATAAATACATCCTACATCGTAAAGATATCTAATTCTTGATCAACCCACACTGCATATCACAAGCAGGATATCTTGTCAAACAGAAAGTAGCTTCCAGTTCCTCTTAATAAGAAGTCCATAAAATGCATTGTATGAATGAATTCTTGTCTCTTTCCATATCTGACAGAGTAAAATACCAAGAAAAGTACCTCTTGTCGTTTTCCATCCATACATGGCATCGTTTCAAATTATCGTCATTCTGTCAGGATTTATGGGCCGTTATTTCTGCCTTCTGTCGAAAAAGATCCGATTGATAATTCTGGAACCGCCTTTGTGTAGGTGTTCCTTCGAATGGAAAATGAGATCGTTCAAATTGCAACACGTGAATGATGTTGGAAGCATTCCACTTTGAAGTTTACCATTCACATTTCAATCATGGAAGTGATAGTCAGATGGACAGAAATAATGACTTTATGTCGGCAAAGAAAGTTGAGACTGTTGAAATTTGTTGATTCATCCATCTTTTAGATTGGAAAACATGACCAAAGTTTTTCTTGCTACGCATATCGAAATTAGAGTCTACAAAAGTTTCTTCAAGTGTTTGCTCTTGCTTTGCTTGTTCACATAAATATTCAGCTTACAGTGGATTCCTAGAACGAGAAAAATGACACAACTCTGCTGGGACGACAATTTCAGACCAAGCTTTGGTCGCTTACGGACAAGCTAAAGAGCCATCGAACGTAAGCTCCCGTAAAGCCATCTTTTCCAATTACCATCACTCTTTTGGGGCACCACCTACGCCTCCCCCAAAGCTTGAATGAATGTGTCTTTTTTCGATTATCTCTGAACGCAAAAAAAAATCTCGATGAACCCACCTGCCATGAATGGGAATTGAAACAATTGTGTCGTTGGCGGGTGTTGGCGGTGCCATAAATCAAAAGCCCTCGTCGAAGGATTGTGCTGAATGGAGAGTTCGATAGATTTTTGCCGAGTTGATTAATGAAAGGCAGGATCTAGTTTCATTTCAGCCGTCGGCGGCTCCGGTCTTGATGTCTCAAGGTTATATTGATTAAGAAAATATGATTCAACGAAACGAATATCAATAAAAGCTAAATCTGTCATTGGTACAAGAGAAATGTTTCTTCGGTTTTATCTCTAAGTGTAATTGTTTCGATCGAAGAGATGAGCTTTTGATTTGGAATATCGTACGGCGGACCAACATTGATCAGTTTTTTTATTTTATTATTTCAATGGCAAATAGCTAGTGAATAATTTATGTGTTGTTTTTTACATTTTGAGCAAATTAACACAATTAATTTAAGGCTAAGTAGTCCGTCATTTGTTTTGGCAGCCATGTTGATTTTGCAGCTTGCAAATTCAAAGTGTTCATAAGTAATATTGACTTAGGAAATTATCACGACTTGCGCTTACATGCAGAAAGTATGCTGATACTTTTTCAGCTATGTCAGTGCAAAATCGAGTGATTGTCAATTCGCAATAGTGAGACGAATCAGTCACAATCATCGATGCTAAGTACAAATTTCAATGACGGCCTACTTCGCCTTAAGCGATTTTTAATAATACAGCTGATTTGGAGTAACGTTCATAACACATGTTAGTAATGCTCAGTTACATTCGAAAAATCATTCTGTATTAAGGCCAAGTAGCCCGTCATTCGTTTTGGCAACAATAATGACTTTTCCTTGCATTTCAAATCGAAAGGAAAAATCGACCTTGACCTCATCTTGAATACGGAAAATATACTCACGGAACGAAGAAGACACACATACGTTGTACTCAGATTCAAGACTACGGAGAAAAACCCTGTTTTCTTCAGTGCGATGTCGTAGGAAGTGATGGCGAGCTTAGCAAAGAACGGTTTCTTTGGTGTCGAAGATCCGAATTCCACCATGGCTGTGTGTCTGCTAATGATTCCGAATACCAATGTGTAGAAAGTATTGACCGCTTCGTTGATATTTGCTCCGTTGAAGATTTCCCTCAGTTCAACAGATGTAGATCATCAATAACAGTTTCACAGTTACTTCGAGTTACATCAAAATCTTGGCCTACTGCAACGCCTAGATTATCACTGGCACTGCGCGTGGCTGGGCTCAGTACAGACGATTCATGATGGCGGGCAGTTGGTAAAATAGCTGATGGCGCTTCAAGTAGTTCAAGCCAAAATCTGAATCGAAAGCCAAAATCTGAATCGAAAGCCAAAATCTGAATCGAAAACCAAAATCTGATTCGAAAGCCAAAATCTGAATCGAAGCCAAAGCCAAAGCCAAAGCCAAAGCCAAAGCCAAAGCCAAAGCCAAAGCCAAAGCCAAAGCCAAAGCCAAAGCCAAAGCCAAAGCCAAGCCAAAGCCAAGCCAAAGCCAAAGCCAAAGCCAAAGCCAAAGCCAAAGCCAAAGCCAAAGCCAAAGCCAAAGCCAAAGCCAAAGCCAAAGCCAAAGCCAAAGCCAAAGCCAAAGCCAAAGCCAAAGCCAAAGCCAAAGCCAAAGCCAAAGCCAAAGCCAAAGCCAAAGCCAAAGCCAAAGCCAAAGCCAAAGCCAAAGCCAAAGCCAAAGCCAAAGCCAAAGCCAAAGCCAAAGCCAAAGCCAAAGCCAAAGCCAAAGCCAAAGCCAAAGCCAAAGCCAAAGCCAAAGCCAAAGCCAAAGCCAAAGCCAAAGCCAAAGCCAAAGCCAAAGCCAAAGCCAAAGCCAAAGCCAAAGCCAAAGCCAAAGCCAAAGCCAAAGCCAAAGCCAAAGCCAAGCCAAAGCCAAAGCCAAAGCCAAAGCCAAAGCCAAAGCCAAAGCCAAAGCCAAAGCCAAAGCCAAAGCCAAAGCCAAAGCCAAAGCCAAAGCCAAAGCCAAAGCCAAAGCCAAAGCCAAAGCCAAACCAAAGCCAAAGCCAAAGCCAAAGCCAAAGCCAAAGCCAAAGCCAAAGCCAAAGCCAAAGCCAAAGCCAAAGCCAAAGCCAAAGCCAAAGCCAAAGCCAAAGCCAAAGCCAAAGCCAAAGCCAAAGCCAAAGCCAAAGCCAAAGCCAAAGCCAAAGCCAAAGCCAAAGCCAAAGCCAAAGCCAAAGCCAAAGCCAAAGCCAAAGCCAAAGCCAAAGCCAAAGCCAAAGCTTTTTTTTAATTTACTTAAGGCGATCGTCTAATGGGTTTGAGCGATTTGAAATTTGTATGGGAGTGAAGGCGTTATGCTGGCTTTAGACCATTGGGCTGCTTAAACCTGGCCGAATTGGGTCATATAAAACTTTTCACGCTACGAGGGATCATGTTTCCTTCAAATCGTGGAAAAAACTTTTCCTGAATTTTCCTTGGTTTTTCCAGCTTACTTCGGCGAAACAAGCAAAGTCGGGAAAATTTTTCCACCAATTAGGTATTTACGTGATTTTCAGGAAATTTAAAGCGGTAACATATACTTTTTTCTGCTCAGAATGGTTTAAATGATCTCAAACATTGTCACTGAGGTATTTTCCGGAAAATCATTTCTCGATTTTCCCGGAAAATTTGATACTTTCGTACCGTGGAAATGTGCCTAAATATTGAACGACTGGGCTGGATATAAATTTTCAAAATATTTTTAATTACTAAATAAAGGGTAACTAACTGGATTCAGGGGATAAATTGAAAATTTGAACGTTTTTCCCAAGGGTTTTCCCCAATTTTCCACAAACTGGTTAAAAAAATTGAACGCGTAACGTCTGTGTCTATGGATCAGTGTATTGAAATGAATGATTTTTTCACCCTCTCTTCTAAAGCTTATAAACAAAAAATATACCCATATTTTTGTATATCCTGCACCCTCATATTCCCCTGCAGGTCATAGGCATAGTCGGGGGCCCTAATTTGAGCATTTTTGCACCAAATTTTTGAAAAATTTGGCGTGACCCCACTTAGCAGCGGCATAATTTTCCAACCAGCTGCCGTGCGGATAGAGAAACGTCATTTGAGAAGTAACGCTGCCACACACGCCTGAAATAGGCAGGGCCGCATCATGTAGAATGCAGAACGCTATCGTCAGATCGTCACCAAACCAGATAGCGCACAACTAAATCGCGACGCGGCTCAACTCGTAGCAATATAGAATCATGTTTGAAACATTACGCATCTATCAGATAATCTTTGAATACGCAGCGCGCTGTTATTAGTAGATTAGTCGCGGTACAAGGGACTGATAACATTATATTTTCATATGAAATGCCTATCTTGTTTATGTAACATTGAATAGTTCAATTTACGAGTCGTTTCGGATCTGATTGCTTATTTTATGAATGACGATTTAATAAGAAGCAGTCGCGTATCGCGTGAAAGTAACAGCAATATCAGCAATGTTGAAATTTTGTCAAATGGATCATTGATATAGATGCTTGATATAAACTTTGTTCAATACAATAATGTTTTGTTTGCTTGCATGATGTTGAGTAAACAAATGAAAATCGCAGTTATTCCAAGAGCATTATGCAGCTATGTGTCGACAAATATCAGAGAACCAAGTTTATTTATCGTTTTGTTCATATATGGTCTGCGAAAACAGCTACAAATTATCCCAATTATCTTTCAGATGTTTTTTTTTGTCAAAATATATTATAAAAATTCGTACTTCAAAACATTGAATATTTTAGAAGAAAGATTCTTCTGCGCAATAAGTACAATATATTTCGAAATTCTTTCGCTAGATTTCTTTTTTGACCAGGAAATATATTACAAAAAAATCCGATATCATTCAAATTTTAAGAGAAGCATACATACTTAACCAAAGTTTCTCAGGAGGTCGTGGGCTAAGAAAATAGAAACATTTTATTTCGATATTCGATCTTAGGCAATGTTTCAATATTTAAAAATTGAATAATATTATAGAATTATTTGCAAGATTCATATTTTTAAACCCTCAGCAAAGATTCTCCACAGAGCTTATGAGATTTCACCAATTTGGGGTGTAGCACAGTATTATCTTCAGCGAAGTTTCAGCACTCAGTACGATTTACAATTAGGAGTAGAGGGTCATCCTTTTAGTTGAGAACTAACTTGACCAGTAGGGGCGTTTTTTCTGACTTGCCCCATATGAACCTTGAGGAATAAAAATGCAAACTTTGTAACCTATGATATCTCTAGATCCTGATGTTTTGGAAGGTTGGTGTCTTCGAAAGAGTTGTTCTGGCTGACACGTGGTGGTCATTCTGATACGGTATTACGCCACCAGGCGGCACTAGTGAGCATTGAATTTTTGTTTTGCGGATAGCTCAGTGGCATGACCACTTAGAAAGATGGCGTCTTCGGCAAAGTTGTTCAGTAGTACAAGGGCTAACATTAATTGAGCCAAGAGCTTCAAGATTATCTCACCTGGTGGCGCTAGTGAGCATTGAATTTTTGTTTTGCGCATAGCTCAGTAGCCTGACCACTTAGAAATATGGTGTCTTCTACACAGTTGTTCAGTAGCACAAGGGATATCATTATTTGAGCCAAGAGATTCGATACTTTCTCACCAGGTGGCGCTAGTGAGAATTGAATTTTTATTTTGCGGATAGCTCAGTAGCCTGACCACTTAGAAAGATGGCATCTTCGGCAAAGTTGTTCAGTAGTACAAGGGCTAACATTATTTGAGCCAAGAGCTTCAAGATTTTCTCACCTGATGACCACTTAGAAAGATGGCGTCTTCGGCAAAGTTGTTGAGTAGTACAAGGGCTAACAATATTTGAGCCAAGAGCTTCAAGATTATCTCACCTGGTGGCGCTAGTGAGCATTGAATTTTCGTTTTGCGGATAGCTCAGTAGCCTGACCACCTAGAAAGATTACGTTTTCGACAAAGTTGTTCAGTAGCACTGGGGCTATAATTATTTGAGCCAAGAGATTCGATACTTTCTCACCAGGTGGCACTTGTGAGCATTGAATTCTTATTTTGCGGATAGCTCAGTGGCATGACCACTTAGAAAGATGGCGTCTTCAGCAAAGTTGTTCAGTAGTACAAGGGCTAACATTAATTCAGCCAAGAAATTCGATACCTTCTCACCTGGTAGCACTAGTGAGCATTGCATTTTTATTTTGCGGATAGCTCAGTAGCCTGACCACTTAGAAAGATGGCGTCTTCGGCAAAGTTGTTCAATAGTACAAGGGCTATCATTATTCGAGCCAAGAGCTTCAAGATTATCTCACCTGGTGGCGCTAGTGAGCATTGAATGTTTGTTTTGCGGATAGCCCAGTAGCCTGGCCACTTAGAAAGATGACGTCTTCGGCAATGTTGTTCAGTAGTACAAGGGCTAAAATGGCTCAAATAATGATAGCTTTTGTACTACTGAACAACTTTGCCGAAGACGCCATCTTTCCAAGTGGTCATGCAACTGAGCTATCCGCAAAATAAAAATGCAATGCTCACTAGTGCCACCTGGTGAGATAGTATCGAATCTCTTTGCTCAAATAATGTTAGCCTTTGGGCTACTGAACAACTTTGCCTAAAACGCCATCTTTCTAAGTGGCCAGGCTACTGGGCTATCCACAAAACCAAAATTCAATGCTCACTTGCGCCACCAGGTGAGATAATCTTGAAGCTCTTGGCTCAAATAATGTTAGCCCTTGTACTACTGAAAAACTTTGCCAAAAACGCCATCTTTCCAAGTGGTCAGGCTGCTGAGATATCCAAAAAACCAAAATTCCATATTCACTAGCGTAACCTGATGACAAAATCTCGAATTTCTTAGCTCAAATAATGTTAGTTCTTATGCTACTGAACAATTTTGCCGAAGAACCCAAACTTTTTAAATGGTCAGGCTACTAAGCTTTTCAGAAAACAAAAGTTTCATGCTCACTAGTGCCACCAGGTGAGCCGATCTTGAAGCTCTTGGCTCAAATAATGTTAGCCCTTGTACTACTGAACAACTTTGTCTAAGACGCCATCTTTCTAAGTGGTCAGGCCACTGAGCTATAGACAAAACAAAAATTCAATGCTCACTAGTGCCACCTGGTGAGAAAATATCGAATCTCTTGGCTCAAATAATGTTAGCCCTTGTACTACTGAACAACTATGCCGAAGACGCCATCTTTCTAAGTGGTCATGCCACTGAGCTATCCGCAAAATAAAAATTCAATGCTCACTAGTGCCACCAGGTGAGAAAATCTTGAAGCTCTTGGCTCAAATAATGTTAGCCCTTGTACTACTGAACAACTTTGCTGAAGACGCCATCTTTCTAAGTGGTCATGCCACTGAGATATCCGCATAATAAAAATTCAATGCTCACTAGTGCCACCTGGTGAGAAAGTATCGAATCTCTTTGTTCAAATAATGTTAGCCTTTGGGCTACTGAACAACTTTGCCTAAAACGCCATCTTTCTAAGTGGTCAGGCTACTGTGCTATCCGCAAAACAAAAAAATCAATGCTCACTTGCGCCACCAGGTGAGATAATTATGAAGCTCTTGGCTCAAATAAGGTTAGCCCTTGTGCTACTGAACAACTTTGCCGAAGACGCCATCTTTCTAAGTGGTCATGCCACTGAGCTATCCGCAAAATAAAAATTCAATGCTCACTAGTGCCACCAGGTGAGAAAATCTTGAAGCTCTTGGCTCAAATAATGTTAGCCCTTGTACTACTGAACAACTTTGCTGAAGACGCCATCTTTCTAAGTGGTCATGCCACTGAGATATCCGCAAAATAAGAATTCAATGCTCACGAGTGCCACCTGGTGAGAAAGTATCGAATCTCTTGGCTCAAATAATGATAGCCCCAGCGCTACTGAACAACTTTGTCGAAGACGCCATCTTTCTAAGTGGTCAGGCCACTGAGCTATCCGCAAAACAAAAATTCAATGCTCACTAGCGCCTCCAGGTGAGATAATCTTGAAGCTCTTGGCTCAAATAATGTTAGCCCTTAAACTACTGAACAACTTTGCTAAAGACGCCATCTTTCTAAGTGGTCATGCCACTGAGCTATCCGCAAAACAAAAATTCAATGCTCACTAGCGCCACCTGGTGAGATAATCTTGGAGCTCTTGGCTCAAATAATGAGAGCCCTTGAACTACTGAACAACTTTGCCGAAGACGCCATCTTTCTAAGTGGTCATGCCACTGAGCTATCCGCAAAATAAGAATTCAATGCTCACGAGTGCCACCTGGTGAGAAAGTATCGAATCTCTTGGCTCAAATAATGATAGCCCCAGCGCTACTGAACAACTTTGTCGGATACGCCATCTTTCTAAGTGGCCAGGTTACTGGGCTATCCGCAAAACAAAAAAAATTAATGCTCACTTGCGCCACCAGGTGAGATTATCTTGAAGCTCTCGGCTTAAATAATGTTAGCCCTTGTACTACTGAACAACTTTGCCGAAGACGCCATCTTTCTAAGTGGTCATGCCACTGAGCTATCCGCAAAATAAGAATTCAATGCTCACGAGTGCCACCTGATGAGAAAGTATCGAATCTCTTGGCTCAAATAATGATAGCCCCAGCGCTACTGAACAACTTTGTCGGATACGCCATCTTTCTAAGTGGTCAGGCCACTGAGCTATCCGCAAAACAAAAATTCAATGCTCACTAGCGCCTCCAGGTGAGATAATCTTGAAGCTCTTGGCTCAAATAATGTTAGCCCTTAAACTACTGAACAACTTTGCTAAAGACGCCATCTTTCTAAGTGGTCATGCCACTGAGCTATCCGCAAAACAAAAATTCAATGCTCACTAGCGCCACCAGGTGAGATAATCTTGAAGCTCTTGGCTCAAATAATGAGAGCCCTTGAACTACTGAACAACTTTGCCGAAGACGCCATCTTTCTAAGTGGTCATGCCACTGAGCTATCCGCAAAATAAGAATTCAATGCTCACTAGCGCCACCAGGTGAGATAATCTTGAAGCTCTTGGCTCGAATAATGATAGCCCTTGTACTATTGAACATCTTTGCCGAAGACGCCATCTTTCTAAGTGGTCAGGCTACTGAGCTATCCGCAAAATAAAAATACAATGCTCACTAGTGCTACCTGGTGAGAAGGTATCGAATTTCTTGGCTGAATTAATGTTAGCCCTTGTGCTACTGAACAACTTTGTTGAAGACGCCATCTTTCTAAGTGGTCAGGCTACTGAGCTATCCGCAAAACAAAAATTCAATGCTCACTAGCGCCTCCAGGTGAGATAATCTTGAAGCTCTTGGCTCAAATAATGTTAGCCCTTGAACTACTGAACAACTTTGCCGAAGACGCCATCTTTCTAAGTGGTCATGCCACTGAGCTATCCGCAAAATAAGAATTCAATGCTCACTAGCGCCACCAGGTGAGATAATCTTGAAGCTCTTGGCTCGAATAATGATAGCCCTTGTACTATTGAACAACTTTGCCGAAGACGCCATCTTTCTAAGTGGTCAGGCTACTGAGCTATCCGCAAAACAAAAATTCAATGCTCACTAGCGCCACCAGGTGAGATAATCTTGAAGCTCTTGGCTCAAATAATGAGAGCCCTTGTGCTACTGAACAACTTTGTCAAAAACGCCATCTTTCTAAGTGGCCAGGTTACTGGGCTATCCGCAAAACAAAAAAAAATTAATGCTCATTTGCGCCACCAGGTGAGATTATCTTGAAGCTCTCGGCTCAAATAATGTTAGCCCTTGTACTACTGAACAACTTTGCCGAAGATGCCATCTTTTTAAGTGGTCATGCCACTGAGCTATCCGCAAAATAAGAATTCAATGCTCACAAGTGCCACCTGGTGAGAAAGTATCGAATCTCTTGGCTCAAATAATGATAGCCCCAGTGCTACTGAACAACTTTGTCGAAGACGCCATCTTTCTAAGTGGTCAGGCCACTGAGCTATCCGCAAAACAAAAATTCAATGCTCACTAGCGCCACCAGGTGAGATAATCTTGAAGCTCTTGGCTCAAATAATGTTAGCCCTTGAACTACTGAACAACTATGCCGAAGACGCCATCTTTCTAAGTGGCCAGGCTACTGGGCTATCCGCATAACAAACATTCAATGCTCACTAGCGCCACCTGGTGAGATAATCTTGAAGCTCTTGGCTCAAATAATGAGAGCCCTTGTGCTACTGAACAACTTTGTCAAAAACGCCATCTTTCTAAGTGGCCAGGTTACTGGGCTATCCGCAAAACAAAAAAATTAATGCTCACTTGCGCCACCAGGTGAGATTATCTTGAAGCTCTCGGCTCAAATAATGTTAGCCCTTGTACTACTGAACAACTTTGCCGAAGACGCCATCTTTCTAAGTGGTCATGCCACTGAGCTATCCGCAAAATAAAAATTTCAATGCTCACTCGTGCCACCTGGTGAGAAAGTATCGAATCTTTTGACTCAAATAATGATATCCCTTGTGCTACTGAACAACTTTGTAGAAGACGCCATCTTTCTAAGTGGTCAGGCTATTGGGTTATCCGCAAAACAAAAATTCAATGCTCACTAGCGCCACCAGGTGAGATAATCTTGAAGCTCTTGGCTCAATTAATGTTAGCCCTTGTACTACTGAACAACTTTGCCGAAGACGCCATTTTTCTAAGTGGTCATGCCACTGAGCTATCCACAAAACAAAAATTCAATGCTCACTAGTGCCGCCTGGTGGCGTAATACCGTATCAGAATGACCACCACGTGTCAGCCAGAACAACTCTTTCGAAGACACCAACCTTCCAAAACATCAGGATCTAGAGATATCATAGGTTATAAAGTTTGCATTTTTATTCCTCAAGGTTCATATGGGGCAAGTCAGAAAAAACGCCCCTACTGGTCAAGTTAGTTCTCAACTAAAAGGATGACCCTCTACTCCTAATTGTAAATCGTACTAAGTCCTGAAACTTCGCTGAAGATAATACTGTGCTACACCCCAAATTGGTGAAATCTCATAAGCTCTGTGGAGAATCTTTGCTGAGGGTTTAAGAATATGAATCTTGCAAATAATTCTATAATATTATTCAATTTTTAAATATTGAAACATTGCCTAAGATCGAATATCGAAATAATTCTTCTCTCTGGCGTTACGTCCTCACTGGGACAGAGCCTGCTTCTCAGCTTAGTGTTCTTATGAGCACTTCCACAGTTATTAACTGAGAGCTTACTATGCCAATGACCATTTTTGCATGTGTATATCGTGTGGCAGGTACGAAGATACTCTATGCCCTGGGAAGTCGAGAAAATTTCCAACCCGAAAAGATCCTCGACCGGTGGGATTTGAACCCACGACCCTCAGCTTGGTCTTGCTAAATAGCTGCGCGTTTACCGCTACGGCTATCTGGGCCCCCAAAAAATCGAAATAATATGTTTTTATTTTCTTAGCCCACGACCTCCTGAGAAACTTTGGTGAAGTATGTATGCTTCTCCTAAAAGTTGAATGATATCGGATTTTTTTTAAATATTTTTCCTGGTCAAAAAAGAAATCTAGCGAACGAATTTTGGAATATATTGTACTTATTGCGCAGAAGAATCTTTCTTCTAAAATATTCAATATTTTGAAATACGAATTTTTATAATATTTTTTGACAAAAAAAAAACATCTGAAAGATAATCGGGATAATTTGTAGCTGTTTTCGCAGACCATATATGAACAAAACACATAGCTGCATAATGCTTTTGGAATAACTGCGATTTTCATTTGTTTACTCAACATCATGCAAGCAAACAAAACATTATTGTATTGAACAAAGTTTATATCAAGCATCTATATCAATGATCCATTTGACAAAATTTCAACATTGCTGATATTGCTGTTACTTTCACGCGATACGCGACTGCTTCTTATTAAATCGTCATTCATAAAATAAGCAATCAGATCCGAAACGACTCGTAAATTGAACTATTCAATGTTACATAAACAAGATAGGCATTTCATATGAAAATATAATGTTATCAGTCCCTTGTACCGCGACTAATCTACTAATAACAGCGCGCTGCGTATTCAAAGATTATCTGATAGATGCGTAATGTTTCAAACATGATTCTATATTGCTACGAGTTGAGCCGCGTCGCGATTTAGTTGTGCGCTATCT
The DNA here is from genome assembly GCF_002204515.2 of Aedes aegypti. Lineage (NCBI taxonomy): Eukaryota > Metazoa > Arthropoda > Insecta > Diptera > Culicidae > Aedes > Aedes aegypti. Next base: position 231,211,123 of record NC_035107.1, on the reverse strand, counting down.
GGTTTGGTGACGATCTGACGATAGCGTTCTGCATTCTACATGATGCGGCCCTGCCTATTTCAGGCGTGTGTGGCAGCGTTACTTCTCAAATGACGTTTCTCTATCCGCACGGCAGCTGGTTGGAAAATTATGCCGCTGCTAAGTGGGGTCACGCCAAATTTTTCAAAAAATTGGTGCAAAAATGCTCAAATTAGGGCCCCCGACTATGCCTATGACCTGCAGGGGAATATGAGGGGAATATAAGCTTCAGAAGAGAGGGTGAAAAAATCATTCATTTCAATACACTGATCCATAGACACAGACGTTACGCGTTCAATTTTTTTAACCAGTTTGTGGAAAATTGGGGAAAACCCTTGGGAAAAACGTTCAAATTTTCAATTTATCCCCTGAATCCAGTTAGTTACCCTTTATTTAGTAATTAAAAATATTTTGAAAATTTATATCCAGCCCAGTCGTTCAATATTTAGGCACATTTCCACGGTACGAAAGTATCAAATTTTCCGGGAAAATCGAGAAATGATTTTCCGGAAAATACCTCAGTGACAATGTTTGAGATCATTTAAACCATTCTGAGCAGAAAAAAGTATATGTTACCGCTTTAAATTTCCTGAAAATCACGTAAATACCTAATTGGTGGAAAAATTTTCCCGACTTTGCTTGTTTCGCCGAAGTAAGCTGGAAAAACCAAGGAAAATTCAGGAAAAGTTTTTTCCACGATTTGAAGGAAACATGATCCCTCGTAGCGTGAAAAGTTTTATATGACCCAATTCAGCCAGGTTTAAGCAGCCCAATGGTCTAAAGTCAGCATAACGCCTTCACTTCCATACAAATTTCAAATCGCTCAAACCCATTAGACGATCGCCTTAAATTTGGATTGTTTACCCTAATCTGGGTAAATATGCATTAGGGCGAGTAATTCCTTGTATGAAAAAATGCAATTTTGAATTAATCCAATTAGATCAAAATGGTATTGATTCCATCTAGGGCCTCAAACAACTGTGATAAATTGAGGCATGTCGCGATTGAAGTTTACATTGGAATCTGTATACAAAAATTATTAAATTTTGCTTCCATTTCACGCAAAATGAATCGAAAATCAAACTTCATTTGCATTATTTCTCAAACCCTGATTGACAAAACTTATTCTCATCACACATTCTCAAAGAACTCTACTGTCGCATTTCCGCTTCATCTTATCAAACACAAAACATACTCACCGAAAATAATTCCTTAGAAAAACTCCGTTCATAACTGGCTGGCAAGTTCGAAACCATGTTTCGTTGATCTTGTCTCATGAATAAATGCCAAATAGGTAGCAGGATGCATATCAAATGGTCACACAAGAACACTTCCCAGAACTTCCACCGACTTCTTCCAATACCCACCATTAACCTGCAGTTTGACTTGCTAGCTAGCTCAGTGTCGAAAAGACATGGATCTGGAGACGCTTGCCGATGATGGCTTCGACACTTGGCTTGACTGGCTGAAGGGAAACTCAAACTGTCAAAGCTATAAGCTACCGCCACCAGGCATAGCAAAAGTGGGAACGAACGGGCGGAGGGATTTTACAACCAGGATCAGAGACATGTGCACAGGAGATGAGGAAAACGGCCGTACGTGATCGGACATACTAATTTCTTCCTTTCTTCCGGAGGAAAGTGTACGAACCCTGAATGTATGGAGGATGGCGAGGGATGTTTCTTCGGAGGCACGGAAGCACAAAGCAGCAGGGACACAATAATTCAGTCAAAAATTTACACCTTCCTTGAGTTGGGTATTGTCGTTGTTTATGTACGCTCACAGAGTATTTTATCGATACTTTGTGTGTTACAGGGATCGGGAATGTTTACTGTAGTAGAGCAGTTAGAGCCTGTTTGCGTTTGATGAATGGTGGTAACTTATTGGTATGGTTGGCATGAATATTTTGAATATTTATAAGGGATCCAAGATGAATCCCGGTGATAACAAGAAATGTTATGGATTTTTTTTTTCATACCAAACCAAAAAAGAAAAACATACTGAATTCTATCGTAAGCATAGTAAGTTAAAGATAACCGTTAATCTACTTCTTGTTGATGTGATGTCCCAAGTAGGATAAATCAGATGTGAAAATATTGTATAATATTGACCCCAAACTGCTGCCTTGAGGAACACCAGCTCTTACATGAAGTCTTTAAGACTTGAAATTCTGATAATCAACCTGAAGTGTACGATATAACAGTTAACTTTAGATTACTCTAACAATAAATGTTTAAAAAATCAAGGTTTTTTTTTAATTTTTTTATATTTTAGTTTTGGTTTGCTTTTAATAAGTGGATAAAGACATTTTACATGTTTGTTTCATTTAGCTTGAATTCCCTAAAAGTGATTATCGAAAGCTGAATTTTTATCATACTTAACTTCATCTGACCAATTTATTGGAACCCTTCTCATCGTGACAAAATGTGTGTTTGAAGGCTTCAAATAAAGAGCTTTTGGTTTATGTGGGAATATTATAAGGTGAGTTTTGGAAGTATCAGGGGATACCTGTAAGTATGAGGGTAAAATATCTAAACAACTTTGCAATCTACAACAGATGACACGCAGGCATTATCCTTTGGTGGAGGGGCCTGTGTCATCCGCAAACAAAGATTTTTGACATTCCTGAGGTAATTCAAGTAAGTCAGATATGAAAATATTGTATAATATTGGTCCCAAAACGCTGCCTTGAGGAATACAAGCTCTTGTAGGATGTATTTCAGACTTGGAGTTCTGATAATTAACCTAAAATACGATTTGACAGATAATTTTGAAAATAAATTCTAGAAGTTTTAGAATATTCTTTAGAATTCTTATACATATTGTTTCAGATTTAAGTAAATCCATCTGATATTTCTCAGTAAACTTTCAAAATTATGCGTAAATTTTTTTTTACGATTTAAATTTAGTAAAATCTTACAATTTGAATATTGGCAATGTTCTTCAAAAATACCGCAAAAAAACATGCCGTTAAAAGAAAAAATCTATTGGGCCAACTCCATGAGTTTTGAGCATCAAAAAATTACAAAGTTTTCACTTTAATTTGCTTATATCCTAAAAATCACAAGAATAACAAACTTGCAATGTTAAAAAAAAGTGTGAATCTTTACTTTCTCTACAATTATTCTGAACTTTCACGTTAACCTGTAAATAAAAAAGTTAGACAATAATAACTGATATTTCGGGTCACCCTAAGCTAAAACTTTCAAATCAATATACATTGCTCAAATAAAGAGATAGATCAAAAGTGCCTTCGACAAAGCCGTTCAAAATAACATCTTCTGAATGTTTACAGAAGAGTGCAGTCACAAAGTAGATCACACAAAAAAGTCTTAGTCAAAATTTAAACTTTTTTCTCAGAAGATGCAAAACCCGATTACGAATTACTTCTCTGCCAGAGCAGAAGAAAATTACTACTGAATACCAAACTAAGGTGTTCCATACCAGATAATTTCCAATACTTACAACCTGAATGAGGCATGAATGAAATTTGAGGTAGTGTACCTCAAATAATACCTTCTGCATATTCTACAAACACTAAGCTGATGATTAGATCAGGTATTGTAATATCTAAATAATACACAATAGATTTTCATATAAAAATGAAGTTTTTTAATATTAGTTCAATAGCTATCGAATACCTAAATGAAGTATTTTTAACAGTTTTAAAGTTTTTTTTTCCAATACCATTATAATAACAAAATGAGGTATTGACAACTGAACAATTCCTAATCATGCTATGATACCAAAAAATGGTATACATAAATTATTGCGAGTTATTTTTTCCTCGGGTGAATACAGCATACGTCTAAAATCGACGAGAACAGAGAAAACACTTTGTTCCTGCTAAATGTCGATTCGGACCATTGTGCATGTTAAGCAATTGAAAGCCATTGAAAGCCATTTGATGCCGTTCAAAGCAAGGGTAGAGGGCGGCTGTCAACTGGGAGTAAAATTGAAAAGCCGCCAACCTAAGTCCAAAACCAGTTTTAAGGCTTAAAAATAATTATTCGCAAAATTACAGGTAATCAATGCGCTTGAAAGAAATTGTTTGCAAGCGGTTATTTGTTGCATGCTACTGCAGTGCGCTGTTGGCAATTTAATCAGAAAATTGCGGTAAATTCCCAAAATAAATGTTTTTGAGAAAATTGATAACGCCTTCACCATTGTTTGGTCGTTATTTACATTTTAGAACCAGCGACACGTTGGGGTAGCAATAAAGAGCCGCCAATACCGCCCTTATACCGTATCATCGTACCTGCCACACGATATACGAATGCGAAAATGGCAACTTTGGCAAAGAAAGCTAATAACTTATAACAGTAACTCCACAGTTAATAACTGTGGAAGTGCTCATAAAAATACTAAGCTGAGAAGCAGACTCTGTCCCAGTAAGGACGTAAAGCCAAGAAGAAGAAGAAAGTCGTTTTAAGAAATTTTAAGCTGATGTTAGCCATTCAAAACGTGTTATGCCTCTTTTAGCCGCTAATAGCAATTTTATGCCATTGTTTCAGCCCTATTAGGCCTTTTAAAGCCGTTTGTAGCCATCTTAAGGCGTTTCAAGCAATTTTCAGTAACTTTAAGACATTTTAAGCCATGTTCAGCCATTTAATGCCGTTTTTATTTTATTTTATTTCACTTCGTCTTCAGCATTTCTGTACAGACTGTATCGGTCTTAATCTAATGTAATAGTCTTATTGTAGCTTTAAAATTATTTCTACTCACATCAAAGTAAAAAAACTACAACATTTAACACATTAAAGCATCTTTCCATCGGGTGATTTTGTCCAAATACTGTGCGATGTCGTGCGGTTCAGAACAATGAGCGTGGGCGGGATCTACGAGCCGGAACGAAAAAGTTCGCTTGTCGCAGCAGATCAGGGCAATCAATCCGATTCGTCAAGACATCGAAAGCAAACATTCTTTGGAGAAATACTCGACGAGAAATACAGTTTGAGTTGATCGTTCCACGGTAGTCAGCGTAACGCATACCGCATGAAACAACGTTGCACCCTTTCTATGCGAGTAATATGCGTGCCCAGATTTGAACAGCACATTCGAGAAGGCAACGAACGATTGCGCAGTAAACGGTCTTCAGGGCGTTAACCTCTTGAAACTCGGATACATTACGACGAATGAAACCCAACACAGCGAAAGCTTTCATTGTTGTCTTTGAGATGTGTGCGAAATTCAGCTTACGGTCCATTATCACTCCCAGGTCTTTTATCGCCGTTACATGTTCAAAGCAGACACCATTTGCAGTGTAGTTGAAGCTCAACAGCGACCGTGATTTAGAGAAGCTTATCGCTTTGCACTTCAACGCATTCTTCTCCATCCTGTTCATTACGCACCAACTTGCTACTACGTCGATGTCTTGCTGGAGAGCAGCACAGTCGACCATGGAAATGATGATACGGTACAATTTCAAATCGTCTGCGTACATAAGGTGCTTTAAATTCAGTCCATGATTCAAGTCGTTGATGAACAAAATGAGAATCAATGGACCGAGGTGGCTACTTTGCGGCACGCCAGATGGAGTAGCGAAACTAGTTGAATTGGTGAATCGTAGATTAACATAGGCGGTTCTGTCTCGTAGATATGATCGTAGCCACTTGACCAACCAGTCGGGAAATCCTAGCCGCTCAAGTGTTAAATCATGGGGCACCTTATCGAAAGCTTTGGAAAAATCTACGTGAACGCCATCCACTTGACAGCGTTTTTTTACAAGTTGGAGTTCAGAGCACTAGCGTACACCATGAGGTTAGCAGCTGTTGATCGATTCTTCACAAAACCGTGCAGATATTGCGATATTTCTGGCATAGCCACAGCGTACATTCTACTATGAACTGGTCGGTGTTCAGACAGACTGGACCAAGTGCTTTTTTGAAGGTTTCAGAAAAACGTACCCCAGGCATTCTAAATATCAAAATATTCGCATCATTTACCATAGTAATGGGGCTTATCTATTTGGTAATACATCTGTATCGAAATAGCATCGGAAAAATCAGAATTGATGGAGTCCTTAACGTATCTTTAGAGCGCCAAAATATCATCTAGTCCGGTCTGTCTGAACACCGACCAACTAAGAGTAGTAGTGTCTAGACTAAGCAACAGAGAATGGAGATGAGTCTATAGTTTTTCACTTCATGGATATTCATGGACCTTGACCTCATCTTAAATAAGGAAAATATACTCACGGAACGAAGAAGACACACATACGTTGTACTCAGATTCAAGACTACGGAGAAAAACCCTGTTTTCTTCAGTGCGATGGCGTAGGAAGCGATGGCGAGCTTAGCAAAGAACGGTTTCTTTGGTGTCGAAGATCCGAATTCCACCATGGCTGTGTGTCTGCTAATGATTCCGAATACCAATGTGTAGAAAGTATCGACCGCTTTGTTGATATTTGCTCCGTTGAAGATTTCCTCCCAGTTCTACAGATGTAGATCATCAATAACAGTTTCACAGTTACATCGACGAAAATCAAAATCTTGGCCTACTGCAACGCCTAGATTATCACTGGCACTGCGCGTGGCTGGCACTTCAAGTAGTTCAACCTCAAGGCTGGTTTGCTACTGACAAGAAAAGGAATCGCCTATTTCGATGCGTGGAAAATTTCTTCCAAGAAATGGTCAAGAAAATCACATTTTTCTGATCGCAGTACGCAGTTGAAAAGAAATGTCACTTCAAAGGGGGCTCTCTGTAGGAAATTTCTTGACCCATACAGTCAAGGAATTTTTTAACTTTTCTTGAGTGAAGCAGCATACTTAGCTTCACTAGTACCGTGCTGCATCAATACCCGGACGCTTAAGACGACATGAATGTTCAAACTGCGATTCTTATATGTTTATTAGGAATTTTCATAAAGTGTTATTATTCGACACATTCTTATACCTCAGATCTTCATGGAAGCGATGGAATTTTCTCGATTTTTGATGATTTTTACATGTAATTCTATGAAATATTGAAGTCTATCTTGTTTTTAAATCCGGACACCTAATACAAAGATGTTTTTAAATCCGGACACTCTTGGATCGAAATCCGGACACCTTTAATATAATATTAAATATGTATATATCTTTACTAGAAAACCACACATACCCGTTTAAATATCGTTATTGTATCAATTCGATGTATGTAATCTTCCTATAGTGCCACAAAAATCAAAACGTAACTGTTATTAGTGTTTAAACTATCTGAACTGAAGCGCGTGTAGTTTGAGCACATTTACGTGCGGCTTGATTCGAATAGCGAAAGATATACATAATTAATTTAACACTGATCCATCTTCTGACAACTCACAACGCTGTTTATGATTATCGTTCAACACTTCTCTTATTTTAAATAAAAAAAAAATAAAAACATTTACACTTGTTCAAAGTAGGTGTTCCATATGATGTCCGGATTTGAAATCACTAGCTCATAATTCCGGACAGTCTCATTTTACACCGTTTGAATACACATTTGTATTATTTTCACATCAGTAGTGTTATCTAACATTACAAGTATCACTCTGGACTTAATTCTGTTCAAACAATCTACAAATATATGCTTCACACTTGTTTCATTCACTAAACGTTGTTCGTGTTCTAGTTTGTGCGTTCACAGTTCGTCAAACTTGAATCAAAACGGACCGCGATGAAATGACGTCCGACAGAAACAACAAACTTATTTTTATTTCTAGTAATTATTTGGCAATGTTAACTAGATTGGAAATGATAGTAGGGAATATTATGTATTTAAGGTCAAAAGTATGAATAAAATCCAATCATATTAACGTTCAAATTAGGCTAAAATAATTGCATATTATCAGAGTGTCCGGGTATTGGTACCGTTCGGATTTTGATTCACCACGGTAGTAGTTTTCAGCAAAAGAAAGTTCTTGCTCAGTCGAGGCATTTGTCGGAATGTAGGAGTCCACGTCGTCATCGTTTTACCATAGTAAATGTGGCAGATTGTAGTCACCAACAATCACAACAGAATCGCCGAAACTTGTTTTGTTGATAACACAGCGCAACAAAAATGACATTTTTGCGTGTTTCAAGGACCAAATTATGTGTCTCTAGTAGATTTGGAGTTACTGAATCTGATTCCGTTCTCAGAAATTTCCCAGCACGTCACAATTTTTAGCTACAGATCGCCAAAGTTGCATAAAACAATGGTTTCATTGATGTTTACTTCAAATTTGAAGTATATTTTATCAAACTCTTTTGTGATCTTATCCACCAAACATGCAAAAGAGGACTTAAACTTTCGTTTTAGATACATTTTGGTTGAAATTTCACGATTATATTGAGATTAAACCGATTTTTTCAAAATGCTTGCAGTCTCCATACAAAAATCTTTGTTTCTCTTATATGGCAAAATACAATACTTTTCTAAACCATCGAAAAATAACTTTTCCGCATAAAAAGTATTATAAACTTTGATGATAAGTATTGTTATGCACATAAGTTTGAATTCTGTGGCAAATTAAGCCAATATATTACCCATATATTACCTTACAAACTTGCATGCAAGTTGGCTGAAATAGTCAATTTTTGCATTTTCAACAACTAATATCTCAAAAACTAGACGTGCTAGGATATTTCAGTAGACGGCAATGAATTCAGCAACCCCTAATTAAGTTAATAGAGGTATTTCGATGCTGGAGACAAAAACGTGTTCCGCAGTGTAATTTGCTCAACACAGTCGGAATGTACGACATATTTACAAGGATTGCTGTTGGGTCGCAAATGGATTCCACAAACATAGACGGATTTGGGTGTTACAGCTTCCGGTCTCCAAAAAAACTGTATCTTATTCCCAACGTTTTCAAATTCTCGGAAGCGTATTCCACGTGGCCAAGTTTCCGGTGCCAGAGTGATGGTTTTGAGTTCAAGAGGTATTCCAGTTTTGTACGAAACAAAAGTGAGCGCTTTGGCGTCTTTCCCACGAGGAACGAGTTTAACCACCTGCAGATTCGTTGTCTTCAATCTAGACTCCGCTAGCTTGTTCTCTGGTACCTCCGGCAATATGCCTGACAAGTACAGCCCGAATTTCGCGAGATTTTCTTCTGCGGCTTCAGAAACAACCAGATCCGCAACTGAGTGATTCCAAGCAACAGCACCAATATTTGGTAAATTTTTTAATTCATTTTTTTCTATTGAGCTGAAACTTTGCACAGTTTTCCAGTTCCATCTAAATCGTCATTTTCCGATATCAAATCTTCAAGTTGAGTCACGACTAACTTTTCAAAAGGGTGTATGTGAAAATGGTTCAAAAATATTCAAAAAGCTGCACAGCAAAAACGGTTCGTTCGATTGTTAGACAACTAAAGAAACAAAGTTAGACAACTAAATAAAGATTCCAAAAAAAATACACACAGTAAAAAAAATTTTTTTTGTGACGTAGCAAAGAAATGCCATTCTGCATCAATTCCGTACTTTGATTTAAATTGACATAGGCTCGAAAAATTCTTACGGTTTTTGTACTGCGATGCTGCTCCATCAGACATGAAATATATCTTTCTGATTTCTTTATCCTTATCAACGCGTAAAAAGTTAATCATTTTGGCAATGAACAAATTTACAGATACTGAGTCGTGTCTTAAATCTTCGGAAATTACAATAAAACTAAAATGTTCAATTTGCGTACTTCCATTGAAATAAATAACGAATGGATGAATTGTAGCTTGTTGTACGTTCCAGTGATGGGACTGCACTTCATCTTGCAATACAAAGCTATAGTTTTCAGAAAAATCACAAATGACTAAAAATTCACCATCTTGTAATGTATTTTTCGTATTTTTTAAAAAGCGGGATTGCTCTGTTTTAATAAAGTCGTGAGGAATTAAACTTTCTAATTTCAAGCAAAAAAATGACACAAACTCATCTACAGGTTTTACAATAGTTTCTAGGTCACACCTATCCGTGGTCACCCATTGCTCAAAAGATAACTGATCAATATAATTTTCTTCAAACTCAGCGAATAAAGTATTTTCCAATGATGAAGAATCTGGACAATCCGAACAAGATCGTAGATAGCAATTTGATGTTGTATTTTCACACAAAAGACTACCAGTTAACATTTTAATATCCTTTGATAAATTGATTATTTTCAAACTTTGTAAGATTAGGTTAATATTTTCGTGTGTTGTGCACACACAAACATTATGTGTTCCTGAATTGGATAGAAGCTTGCATTGCCTTGGACGAAGGCTTGTAAATGAGGAAATACCTACCTTAATATTTTCGTTAATTTCCTTGAAGCGTGTATACGCTTCTTTCAAAGTAGTCATCATTAATCGTTTTTGGATTGCTTGACGCTTTCCATCTTTTTTTACAGATACAAAATCTTTTTGGCCAGGCATAGCTCTACTTACTTCATCGTCTTCAAAATATTGAATTATTTTTTCTTTTGTCTCATCTGTTAATGAAATACTCGACCTAGCATTTTTGGTTGCAAGACAGTTATTTTTGAATTGTTTTGCCTCTTTTGCTGTATTTCTATTGGTTTTGAACTCATCAATGGCGTCTTAAATAGACCACGAGCTTGGCAGCATCGACAAAATCAATAATTTTTCATTCCTTGTCGTGGCTAGATTCGAGAACCTTTCCTTCATATTCATAATTACCTCATCTTAGTCTGTATTTTCCACATCCTCAGGTCCTAATTTGAAGAGGTTTCTTCGTACAGCTTCGTTGATTTCACGGTATTTTTTCTCGGGATAATTGACGTAACCCATCTTCGTCCATTTAATCGGAGTCACTTTTATTCCAGCTATCCCTTCGTTGAAGCGTTCGATGTTAGCCTTCTGGATGCACTCATCTTCTGATTGATTTGTTGAAACAGATGTCGCTGATGGTACCGTGGCAAGACTATCTGCACTTGGTACTTCTGGTAACTCCTCAGTTGTTGTCGGTGCATCTAGTAATTCCTCAGTTGTTGTTGTTTTCGAACTTCCTACAACCTGATCCACCGATGATGTACAGATTGCCCGTTTGTCAACGTTTAAACGGCAGGACGTACAAATGCGTAAATTTGTATTCAATGTAGACATTGGAGCATAACCAGCCGCTTTCAGTTTATCTATGGTGCTTTCGGTGAGATTTCGTAGCTCTTTCGAACACTTTTTTTCTGCAAACGGCCTGCAACAGTTGAGAAAGCGACTACTCATGTTGCTCGTTAGATTTTAATAAACAAAATCACTTTTAAGTTTTTACTGACTAGTTTGGTGTCGTTTGCTTGACTGAAGAAAAATTTTACAATTAAATCTTTTATAACCATAGTGGTAGTATATTTTTAGCTTTTTCGTGAGTATGTTCATGGCATGTACCTATCATGTTTTTGATGTTGTTGAAGTTACTCGCTTTCTCCCAAATATGATTAACAAAGTCTATTCTCTACCAAGGCGGGTCTATACCCAGGTGTAATCAGATTTTAACTTTGTGGAGAAAACCAGCGCCGAGAAAACCGACCTGCTTTACGTATACTTGATCACCTGGGTATAGACCCGCCTTGTTCTCTACGAGGTAAACTTTTTGCAGGTAAACTAGTCGTATACCTGTATAGAAAACTTTTTTTGTAGCTTTTGTCTTCAATATTAGATTTCTTATAGGTTTCTTTTATCAAAAGGTTTCAACACTATTGAGAGAATTTTTCTTAAGTTACGTACAATAAAAAATATGACACTATCAAGACTTTAGATCACAACACTGGATCGCGTCTAACTTTCTAATAGATGCTATAATAGTTATGAATAATTAAATAAAATATCATGAAAACAACTTGTTAACCTCATGTGGTACCCTTAACAAAAAATTCAGCAACAAACTGCGGTCCTAAAAAAAATTAACAATGAAAAAAAAAAATTCACTAAGTGTCAAATTTGTGAAATATTTGAAATGTCATAACTAACTCAAAAAATTACGTTGGTATTCCGATAGGGTTTTGAGATATTTGAGTTTTTGTGACAAAAATAATGTTTTTTAATGCAAACAAAATTTTTTTTTTTACTGTGTGTATTTTTTTTGGAATCTTTATTTAGTTGTCTAACTTTGTTTCTTTAGTTGTCTAACAATCGAACGAACCGTTTTTGCTGTGCAGCTTTTTGAATATTTTTGAACCATTTTCACATACACCCTTTTGAAAAGTTAGTCGTGACTCAACTTGAAGATTTGATATCGGAAAATGACGATTTAGATGGAACTGAAAAACTGTGCAAAGTTTCAGATATTTTTGAAATGGTCGATCAGAATCGACTTGCATGCCTCCGTGGAATCCCTCAACTGTAGCACTAGTTCCAACGCAACTCATGGATTTTGCCGGCTGATGTGTAGCTGCATCGTCATCACAATCATTATCACGCAGACGCCTAGATCTAATCGAAGGTGGATGTGGTGTGCGGTAAATTGAAGCTGGGGTGCGGGGTACAGAATGGATCGAAGTGTTGAAATTAGAACGAATTTCATAACTTGATCTCTGCCAGCACGCTATCTCAAATTTCCACTTTCATTGATTCAATCGCGGATTCACTCGCCTTGTTGACTGACACCGAAAATCGTGTTGGAGTTCGAAAATCGTGCTTTCGTGCAATTCGAAAAATATTGATTTTATGTGCTCGTGTTACCCATTTATGATAAATATTATCATTTTTATAGTGTAAAAAAATAAATTTGAAAATATAAATATGAATTTTGACATTGCATTTTGATGATGTATTTTAGTACCAAATTGATCGATCTTGAAAAGTGGCACCCAATACCGGACACAATCTGGAAATGCCTCGAATTCTGTAAATTTGAACATCATTGAATGTGTTTACTTTAGAAATAGTATATAATTGCCAATTCAATGCATTTGCAACTTTTACAAGAACAATTTGAGTATATCATAGTTTGCAAGATGTCCATCAAAAACTTCTTTGTTATATGATGAAAAATAGCACATTTTACGATGTTGTACTGAATGTTCATTTTTCTTAATTTTATTGCATGTTTGATACCATGATCGACGGAATCCATGAAAAATGAATGTATTTTGAGACACTCGTGCAATAATTACAAAGATATCATATAATAAATCAGGCTGTCCGAAACTGGGGGACAGGAGGTGCTTAAACAAAATTGTAATTTGTCCATATTTAGTCCAATTATGGTACAAAATACATTCATACTATCAAATTAGGATTATGTTCGAATATGCTTGCGTGATCCAAAGTATTTTTTCATATTCAAAATAATTACTAAATAGGCTCAAAATTAAGGCAATACATAAAATATTTTGAAATTTTTAATCTTTTGTACTTTTTTAAAAAGGCATGCATATTTCAAGGATGTGTTATTCTACGCAAACATTAGTCTCCAGAATAGCTTCCTTTACTACTAATACACCATCTTGATTGGACCATGATTTCTCAATGTTTCGACTTTGTCCGGTATTGGGTGCTGTCCAGCCCTGTCGTCCTGCTTAGTCGCGCTTAGTCGACGACTAAGAAGCTTTTCTCAGATTTTTTTTTTATTTTTGCACCCTTAGACATAAAAAATATTGTGCGAAATCAACAACAATCTAACGCCCCATAAGATATCAATCGAAATTTCCAACATGTACCTACCAACGCCCTGGAGTAATTTAAACCTATTTGCATAGAATTTCATATATAACAAGGGCATATTACCACCCTATAGAAAATCAATCGAAATTTACAAGCTGTATCAACGCCCTAGAGTAATTTCACCACATCGAATGAAAATTCCAGGCTTTATCAACGCCCTAGAGTACTTTGACCTTATTCCACATAGATCAAAATCGAAAACTCCAAACAATATCAACGCCCTGGTGTAATTTGTCCCACATAGATCCGTAGCATCCTAACGCCCTGTATGACATCGAATAAAAATTCAAACTTTATCAACGCTTTGGAGTAACTTGACCTCACCTTATGTAGACCAAGTGCATATTTACGCCCCTCATCACTTGAATGTTCCAAGCATTATCAACGCCCTGGAGTAATTAGGACCATGTAAATCAGTTGCATCTTAACGCCCTGAGGGACAAATGCCAAGATGTTTAAATGCCCTTGACTAATTTGACCTTGTCTTACGTAGATCTAGTGCACCTCAATGCCCTGCATCGATTGAACACTCCAATCTGTATTGACGCCCTAGAGTAATTTGAACTTGTCTCATATAGATCAGCTCCATCTTACGACCCTGTAGGACATTATTTAAAAATTTCAAGCTGCTAAAACGCCCTGGATTAATTTGACTTCATCCCATGTAAATCAAGTGCATCTTGACGCCCTGTATGGCATCAATAGAAATTCCCAGCTCTATCAACGCCCTGGAGTAATTTGATCTAATCGCATATCTATTAAATACATCTCAATGCCCTGTAGGACAACAATTGAAAATTCAAGCTTTACCAGCGCCCTGGAGTAATGTGACTTAATTTTTCGTAGACCAAGTGCATCTTTACGCCCTGTAGGACATCAATCGAATATTCCAAGATTTAATAACGCCCTGGGGTAATTTGACCTTGTTCTATGTAAATCAGTTGCATTTTAACGTCATGTGGGACAAATGTCAAGATGTATAAACGCCCTCCACTAATTTGGCCTTGTCTTACGTAGATCAGGTGCACCTCAACGCCCTGTATCGATTGAAAATTCCAATTGGTATTGATATCCTGGAGCAATTTGACCTTGTTTCACGTAGATCTTAGATAAGGTGCATACTAACGCCCTGTAGGACATCAATTGAAAATTCCATGCTGTATCATCGTCCTGGAGTAATTTGGTCATGTAAATCAACTTTATGTTAACGCCCTGTTCGATATCTATTTTCTTTGTCTTTTCACCTTGTTTTTACCAGTCTTACGTAGATCAGGTGCATCTTAATGCTCTGTTTCCATTGAAAATTTCAAGCTATATCAACGCCCTGGTGTAATTTGACCTCATTCTATGTAGATCAGGTACATCTCAACATCCTGTAGGACATACATTAAAAATTCCAAGCTTTAGCAACGCCCTGGAGTAATTTGGGCTTCTTTTACGTAGTTTAGAAACATCTTAACGCTTTGTATAGCATCAATCGATCAAGCTATATCAACAGTCTGAAGTAATTTGACTTAATTCCATATTGATCTTTGCGAGATCTAAAGCATATTTTGAGCCCTGTTGAAAATCAATTGAAATTTCTTAGCCGTGTCAACGTCCTGGAGTAGTTTGACTGGAGAGACTGACTTATCCTATGAAGATCAGGTACATCTCAACGCTCTGTATGACATTAATTGAAAATTCCAAGCTCTATCAATACCCTGCAGTAATTTAACCTTAGTCCACATTAATGAATTAAATCGTAACGCCCTGTAAAAAACAATATTTTTTTTTAATCTAACGCTCTAAAGTTACCTTGTTTTACGTAGATAAGCTGCAATTTAACGCCCTGTAGGAAACCAATTAAATTTTGTTTGCTTTAACTTAACTAATATATATCAAGTGAAGAGTAGTATTTGGATCTTTCCGTTTTATATGTTGTTTATAATATCTATATTTTGTCTTTACTATTTATCAAACGATTGTGCTACTTTTCCTCGACTGTCGCTTCCGCGAATGACAGTTCCTAGAATAACCCTTTTCCTCGAATGCCATTTTTCCGAATGATTTACCTCTTCGAGAAGTGATGCAGTTCATGAAGGTGCAAGAATAGTTCTCAGTGTTAGGGTGCGTACCAGATTACTGGTCCGTTCATTACCCTGAAATGTGGGAAGTTGTGAAACGGGATGAGGATGTGAGAACAGACATTCAAGAATTGGCCTGGCGTTCGAGGAAGCGGCATTTGAGAAATCAATATTTAGTGCAAAGTAGCGCAATCCCTTAATTTAATGGATATTACTATATAAAAGCATTTGCCTACAGGGCTGTATGCGCTTGATCCCTAATATTTGGTATTGTTAAAGAAATTGTTGGTTAATTTATCTCATTGAGAAGCCCAAGACCACTCTCGAAGATTGATGAAATATGGTATAGTTTAAACATGAAAAAATCTTCAACTTATATGTTCTTCTATACAGTCAGTTCATATCCTTGTTTATTCTGGACCAATAATTTTCATGTGATAGTGAAAAATTTCATAATCAAGTATGCACCAAGACCAACATTTTTGTGTTTTTAAATTTGATGAAATAAGTTTGAAAACCATCTATCAACTACAAAAGATTAAACCAATGCGAAATATATTGAAATCCAGAGAAATTGTTGACTTTTTTCCATATTGTTATCACCTCAACAGCGATATTTTATTTGTAATTTAAGTCATTTATTTGGCTGAAAATCGAACACCTCTTCTTTATGTAAAAAAATAGTTCAATCGTTTTAGATGTTCTGATTTTGGAAAACTCAAGAACGTCTTAGTTAACTTAGTTACCTATTTGATTCATTCTTTTAAAAGAAAAATATATCATATATTTCTCTAAATATGCTTCATATATTACTTTACGTACAAATATAATCAAACATTTGAAACATCGAATCTTAGGTATTAATTTATTTATGTTTGCGTTGCGTTGCGTTGCGTGGTAACGGAGTATTTCGTAGATTGCAAACTGAAAACTGTCATGTTAGAAACTTTACAACACTTATTCCAATTGCTCAATGCTCATGGATAACTATTTTGGATCAAATAGTTATTCAATCGGAAGTCAGAGATGCAAAGACATGATAATTTCCATTGCCGGCCACGCCCATCTTCTCCGTTACGAGGAATGGAAAGGAAAATGATGATATGACACCTACTTGAAGAGAGGCTAGCGACTCACCGACGCCCTCATAGATGTCAAGGAGTTGGATAATGGGAAAGGTAATGGTCTAGGATTCACTACAAGCGAGTGATGCGACCGGATTGAAATTTAGTGTATGTGTAGTTTAGTATACTTTTTGTAGTTGAGTGTAAGTGTGAATGTAATGTTTTCATCATCGTTCGGAGTGACGTTGCTAAGAAAGTTAAAGTCACTCCGTCTTCCAGGGATGAAACACAGGTATTTCCACCTTGTGCTCTAGCTAAGAAGTTTTGGTTTGAGCGCCATTACTCGCTCTCTGAAACGAGAAGATAAAATGACCCAACCCCATGCTACAGAAATAGCCCAGAATTAATATTAGCGGTTAAATCAGAACAAACTCATCAAATCCGTCCATTCATCGAAACGCCGAGTAAAAACATGTTTCCTCAAAAACTTTAATATTATTCTGTTGGAAATTTGAATCGTTATCCTCTGAATGGTTTCATATCTTAATTTGGTTGGATAATTTCTTAATTTGGTTCTAATTTCTGCATAGCACAATAATCATCATCGAAGGCGGCTTCATACTTAACACAAAACTTATTATCAGAAAGCATAAAATTAAAAATGATGAAAATCTCACAACCGTATGCTTTTTTATCTTATTTTGTCAAAGTCACACTTATTCCAAACGATAAAAAAAACTATCCGGGTGGCGTAACACTAACGGAATCATGCAAAAATCTAGCACGCCACAAGCCATCTTTAAAATATTCGCAAAAAATAACACTTAAATCACTGCACCATCAGGCAGTTTTATTGCAGCTGTTTAGCATTGTACAAAGCACTACGACCCGAATTACGTTGCACCTGCTAATATCGGCGGATTCGGGAACAACGAGCACAAAACATTTTGAAGGTGGCATAGCGCCATCAGCCGAATCTATTTTTCACCGTCCGAAACGCGGAACCGAAGTAAACGTGGCAGAAAATTCAAAACGCCGGTATTAATTTATTTATGTTTAACTTTAAAACTTTTCTTCGCATTCTAGTCAAGTCTACATTTTTTTCTGGTCTGACATGACTGCGAATACGCATAATATTTCGTTAAAAAATGTCCCGAGTTA
Source organism: Aedes aegypti (assembly GCF_002204515.2). Classification (NCBI taxonomy): domain Eukaryota; kingdom Metazoa; phylum Arthropoda; class Insecta; order Diptera; family Culicidae; genus Aedes; species Aedes aegypti. The sequence continues at coordinate 231,193,220 of NC_035107.1, read as the reverse complement.
TGGTTGAGTATAATAATCGCTGAAACGCGGTTACCATCGGTATATATAATTAGAATTACAGTTTGCGTCGTATTTTGCTTGAACTTAATTAAACTAGAGGAAAAGCATTTCGGTTGACTCAAATTTGCTGGACCCTAGCTTGAAAGTTGGCAAAAAAGCTCAGTTTTTGATTAATTCTATGTATTTTTTTTTCTCATATATTCCCTGAAACACAGACAATCTTAGGGGCATCGCATGGAGGAAAGTTGTAGTCTAATTTTAAGTAATCTTAGCGATCATTTTGAATTTGGTCCCGTCTTGAATTTTATCAGAAAAACGTGATTCACCGTTAACGCTTCGTTTTAAATTCTAAGATCAGCATCAAAAAGCATAGAAAAAACTGTACAATAATATTTACCGAATAAATGATTTTCTCATTAAATGAAAACATTATATTTTGTACAATGCCATTTTGTTCTTAGTGAATTTATCAAGCAAAAAGAAATGCAATATTAAGTAATAAAACAATCAAACAATTCAGTTGTATTGTCAAAATTATGCTTTTGACTTTTGAAGAGCTTTATACCGGCAGAATAGTACCAGAAACATAAATTGTCGTTGGCTGAAAACTGTTTTATCAATTTGCTTAAATTTTTCATAATTTTGTTTAAAAAGCGGAATGCAATAACAATATATTGTTTTAAAAGCGAAATACTGAACATGAGAAAAAAAAATTACATTTAAGGGAGACACAAAAACGGTTCTATGTGGTTTTTAGATTGGCATCAGATGATTCGTTTTACACTGAGTGATAGGTTCTACAAGACTGAGTTCATTTCATGGATTGAGATTTCTATTAAAAGAGCACATCGTAATAGTATTAGTTGTATGACTCTAGGAAATAGTCACATAGCATATACAGTAGGTATTGTTAAGGTACATTCAATTGATACTAGGACAAAATAACATTCACTTTTTACATCAGCAAATTTTTCAACTAAATAATTTTTAAGCCCATGTACTTGATCTCTTCGTTCCATATTTCAATAGAAATGGAACACAAATTAAATACGGACAAAAGCATATTGGTTTTCGTTCGTTAGGAATGAATATTAAAGTATTTGTGATATTTGTAATTTTTATATATCAAAATGTAGTTCAGGGTTTTCGGATTTCCGTTTATGATCTATATAGACTGAAAGTCGAAAACCCATAGCAACATAACCTCCATTACAGTTGATCCCTATATATTAAAATATTTGTGATACAGTCGGGTCTCCTATTAAACGCATTCCTATAACGTGTACTCCTATTACGCTCACTCCTATAAGACACACCAGAACGTTATAGGAGACCCAGGGCTTATGGGATTTCATCACTTTGGGGGTGTCGTTGAATATCTCGTATGCCAAAAGAGATAGCACAGTACTGTCTTCGGCGAAGTTTCATTGCTAAGTACGATCTACCTTTAGGAGTTGAGGATCATCCTTTTAGTTGAGAACTTGGCCGGTAGGGGCGCTTTTTCTGATTTGCACTATATGAACCATGAGGGATAAGAATGCAAAATTTTGTATCATATGATATCTCTAGATCCTAATGTTTTGGAAGGTTGGTGTCTTCGGAAGAGTTGTTCAGTAGCTCAAGGGCTGACATGCGGTGGTCATTCTGATACGGAATTACGCCACCAGGCGGCGCTAGTGGTCATGGAATTTTTGTTTTGCGCATTGCTCAGTAGCCTGACCACTTAGAAAGATGGCGTCTTCGGCAAAGTTGTTCAGTATCACAAGGACTAACACTATTTGAGCCGAAGGTTTCGAAAATTTGCCACTAGGCGGCGCTAGTGAGCAAATAATTTTTGTTTCGTGGATAGCTCAGTAGCCTGACCACTCAGAAAGATGGCGTCTTCGGCAAAGTTGCTCATTATCACAAGGACTAACATTATTTGAGCCCAAAGCTTCGAAATTTTGCCACTAGGCGGCGCTAGTGAGCAAAGAATTTTTGTTTTGTGCATAGCTGAGTAGCCTGACCACTTAGAAAGATGGCGTCTTCGGCAAAGTTGCTCATTATCACAAGGACTAACATTATTTGAGCCGAAAGTTTCAAAATTTTGCCACTAGGTGGCGCTAGTGAGCAATGATTTTTTGTTTTGCGCATAGCTGAGTAGCCTGACCACTTAGAAAGATGGCGTCTTCGGCAAAGTTGCTCAGTATCACAAGGACTAACATTATTTGAGCCGAAAGTTTTGAAATTTTGCCACTAGGCGGCGCTAGTGAGCAATGATTTTTTGTTTTGCGCATAGCTCAGTAGCCTGACCACTTAGAAAGATGGCGTCTTCGGCAAAGTTGCTCAGTATCACAAGGACTAACATTATTTGAGCCGAAAGTTTCGAAAATTTGCCACTAGGCGGCGCTAGTGAGCAATATTTTTTTGTTTTGCGCATAGCTGAGTTGCCTGACTACTCAGAAAGATGGCGCCTTCGGCAAAGTTGCTCGTTATCACAGGGACTAACATTGTTTGAGCCGAAAGTTTCGAAAATTTGCCACTAGGCGGCGCTAGTGAGCAAAGAATTTTTGTTTTGCGCATAGCTGAGTAGCCTGACCACTTAAAAAGATAGCGTCTTCGGCAGAGTTACTCTGTATCACAAGGATTAACATTATTTGAGCCGAAAGTTTCGAAATTTTGCCACTAGGCGGCGCTAGTGAGCAAAGAATTTTTGTTTTGCGCATAGCTGAGGAGCCTGACCACTTAGAAAGATTGCGTCTTCGGCAGAGTTACTCAGTATCACAAGGATTAACATTATTTGAGCCGAAAAATTCGAAATTTTACCACTAGGTGGCGCTAGTGAGCAAATATGTTTTGTTTTGCGGATTGCTCAGTAGCCTGACCAAAGTTGTTCAGTATGACAAGGGCTATCGATTTTTCTGGCATTGTCATGTTTAAGTAAAAGTGCCTAGAGAAAAATACATACATTATATTTACATTCGGATAAAAGTGTGGGTAGTTTCCTAGTATTTTCGACGGATTGGGAGAATTTTTGATCAATTTTTTGATATGAGAAAGAGCGAGGATCCGTTTACTACTTAAATGTGTGATCGTTAGCTATTTATATGAACCAAAGAAAAAATAAGTATTTTTAATTTTATTTCGTCATTGTATGAACTCCACATTTTCCAAGATATGGATTGGATAGAAATGAAGTTAGGTTGGAATGTCAGTCATTACTTACAAATTGGAAAATCAATTCGCTAATAATCTTAATGAGATAACTAGGACTGGCCTTATCTCTTCAGTTACACAACACTCTTGTTTGAATATTTTTATAATATAAACCTTCTTTTTCATAACGATAATTCAATTCTATAAAAAAAACTTTTTCTCCAGATTTCTTCGTATATATAATACAGTAATGACCCGATTTTGTCTGCCCCCGATTTTATCTACCCCCGATTTTAGCACCTTTTTAGACCCGATTTTGTCTACCCCCGATTTTAACACCCTTTTGACCCGAATTTGTCAACCTTCATATTTTAATGTGGAAATATTAGGTACAACCATATTGTAAAAAGTCAGGTGTGACATTGGCCACGTCTATTCGATCATCCAAAGTATGAATTCACTTTGTATCACAGTTGTCACAGAATGCAGTTACGTTAGGGATCTTGTATATTATTATGGTTCATACAAAAATATAAAAAACGCTGTAAACATCAACAAAAACATTAAACGAATTCTATGGATGAGAATAAATATAAAAAGTAGTCGAATTTTTTTTCCGATTTTAGCTTTTTCCCGTTTTAGTCAACCCTAAATGCAACATGGGGCTGACAAAATCGGGACATTACTGTATCTAGAAACTCTCGGCTCAAGTAATGTTAGTGCTTGTGGTACTAGACAACTTTTCTGAAAACTTTCAGGCTACTGAGCAATCCGCAAAACAAAAATTATTTGCCCACTAGCGCCACCTAGTGGTAAAATTTCGAAACTTTCGGCTCAAATAATGTTAGTCCCTGTGATACTGAGCAACTTTGCCGAAGACGCCATCTTTCTAAGTGGTCAGGCTACTCAGCTGTCCGCGAAACAAAAATTCTTTGCTCACTAGCGCCGCCTAGTGGCAAATTTTCGAAACTTTCGGCTCAAATAATGTTAGCCCTTGTGATACAGAGCAACTTTGCCGAAGACGCCATCTCTCTAAGTGGTCTTGCTACTGAGCTATCCTTGAAACAAAAATTCTTTGCTCACTAGCGCCGCCTAGTGGCAAAATTTCGAAACTTTCGGCTCAAATAATGTTAGCCCTTGTGATACAGAGCAACTTTGCCGAAGACGCCATCTCTCTAAGTGGTCTTGCTACTGAGCTATCCTTGAAACAAAAAATTCTTTGCTCACTAGCGCCGCCTAGTGGCAAAATTTCGAAACTTTCGGCTCAAATAATGTTAGTCCTTGTGATACTGAGCAACTTTGCCGAAGACGCCATCTTTCTAAGTGGTCAGGCTACTGAGCTATCTGCGAATCAAAAAATCTTTGCTCACTAGCGCCGCCTAGCGGCAAAACTTCGAAACTTTCGGCTCAAATAATGTTAGCCCTTGTGATAATGAGCAACTTTGCCGAAGATGCCATCTCTCTAAGTGGTCAGGCTACTGAGCTATGCGCAAAACAAAAATTCTTTGCTCACTAGCGCCGCCTAGTGGCAAAATTTCCAAACTTTAGGCTCAAATAATGTTAGCCCTGGTGATACAGAGCAACTTTGCCGAAGACGCCATCTTTCTAAGTGGTCAGGCTACTGAGCAATGCGCAAAACAAAAATTCCATGTCCACTAGCGCCGCCTGGTGGCATAATTCCGTATCAGAATGACCACCGCATGTCAGCCCTTGAGCTACTGAACAACTCTTCCGAAGACACCAACCTTCCAAAACATCAGGATCTAGAGATATCATATGATACAAAATTTTGCATTCTTATCCCTCATGGTTCATATAGTGCAAATCAGAAAAGCGCCCCTACCGGCCAAGTTCTCAACTAAAAGGATGATCCTCAACTCCTAAAGGTAGATCGTACTTAGCACTGAAACTTCGCCGAAGACAGTACTGTGCTATCTCTTTTGGCATACGAGATATTCAACGACACCCCCAAAGTGATGAAATCCCATAAGCCCTGGGTCTCTTATAACGTAGATTCCTATTACGCCCCCCAACCATGTGTCTAATAGGAGACCTGACTGTATTTTATCATTAACGCCTGGGAATAGAAGCGCCCTCTGGGCTATAGCAACGCCCCCCTCAAAAAGGGACGACTAAGAAGCTCAAATTTTACGACGACAGGGCTGGTGCTGTCCGGTACTGGGGGATCTCCCCCTATCTGTGGTATTGGTGTGTATATTGATCTCTCTGCGTCAACTATTTAAAGCTACGTTTCCTTTTTTCTATAGATTCTGTAAGGCGTTAGTTTTGTTAAGAGACGATCCAGAATTTTGTAATCAAGCATACGTGTCTTCACATCATCAAAATGTTCCTTACGAGCTGAGTCTATGAGATTCCTAACTGTACCCTGGAGAATCCTTAAGGGATTCATGGTTCTTGTGGGACTTTCCAGAAATTTTAACGAATTCATGAGGATATCTTTAGATTCCAAGTGGACACTGAGGGCTTCTTGAGGGATCCTTAGAGTGTATAAATGGTTATGGAGAATTATATCCAAAATCTGGTCATTCCTAATAAACACTAGGGCGTCCTGTAAATTTTAAGTGCGATAATGTGAATTTCTAGTGGTATTTTTAATATTTCCGGCGAAAGCTTGGGGGCTTTGAAAAGGTTCCCAGAGGAATTTGAGGTGTGCTAGTAATAGCCTAATAAAATGTTTTTTCATCGGATACTTGAGAATTTTCAGCAACATCGGAATTCCAAGAGATTAACTCCTAGCAAAATCCTTAGCAAGATCCTGAGAACTCTATGCAAGATCCTGCGAATGCTTGGCAAGATGCTTCAGAGCTCAAGCAGTTTTCTGTATATTTCTTATGAGAACCTGAAGATTCCTATAAGGTTCTTGAGGTTTCATATCAGGATCCTGTGAATTTCAGTTGATTTCATAATGTAGGTGTAAAACATATATCAAGCTCAATGAAAAATTATTTCAAGTAAAAATTAAATTCTACAGAATTACAAGTCACATTTATGCATCATCTCATCTTTATGTTTGCCCTTTTGATTGCAGTCAACCGTTCATTATAAAATGCTTTACTTTATCAGAAACATAAATTGAAATAGCAATTCTAAACTTACCGAATTTTTCAAATTTTACGCCTAAGTCCAAAAGTTAAACTGATTTTAAATGTTCATTCAATTAAAAAAAAGCTAATGCCGTTTTGCAATACCCAGCACTTTTGATTCGTAGTTTTAAGAAAATGTCTAGTTCTTGAATAAAGGTCACTTATGAGATTATTGGTTTTACAAAGCCCTTTTATACAAAAATTAAATAAAGCTTCTAAATATAATTAAAGACGTTGAGGCGTAAAAACGCCACCAGAAAAACGTTTGCCAGATTTAACATTACGGGGCTATAGATTCATAGCATAGTATAACCCTTCGGAAAAATACTTCGAAGTGAACCTTTTCGAAGCCTCAAAGCCTTATGATTACATAAAAATGATGTATTAACATTGTAATGATGTTTTCAAAACCAATAATTGAAAAACTAAAATTTTAAATATGGGTTCCGATTTTGGCACGGTTCCGTTTTTGGCAACTGAAAATTTAAACTTTGTTGCCAAAAACGGAATCCCACTGTATTTTTAGCCATTAATGCCGTGAACCGCTAGTCAGTCCCATCTGCATTTTCGTCAAAATTGAGTTGAGTTCAGTTTTCAACATCTCTTCCAATGCTCTTTCTGTTGCACTAATGAAATAATAAGATTTGTTCGGAAAAAATAGGAAAAAAAACAGCAAGTCAAATTGTCCCATAATGAACAGTAACTGCATATCGGTCCCACTACAGACTTTCGCACCATGGAACACAATGTAATGTAACTTGTTTTGATCATCTTTATATTTTTCTCGAAAAGATATCATAGTGATAAGCAAGTTGTGAAAGTTTCATTAAGATTGGAACATGTTCTAATCCTCTGGAATTTTTGAAATATTCGTATGGAAAACGAGTTTGAAAACTTCGCAGCCCATTTTCTCAATGCCTACTATTTACAGGTGGGACTGACTTGCGATTCACGGCAGTTAAGGCCACTTTAACTTAGCTTAGCTTAGCTTAGCTTAGACTGACTACACATATCAATGGTTGCTATTCCGTGATTAACCGAAGTCAGTGAAAATGCACAAAGAATCAGCTAGAAGTTCGGCTGGGATTGGCCATAATCTTCTTCAGTGTGCATAATTCAGTGCCTCTATTTATACATGGTCAATAACGGCGCCGGCCACGTCCTTGCAGTCAGGTGGGATTGGGGAAAGGAATGTTAGTTTGTAACCTTTGCTATTTGGAGACCGTGTTTGCCTCTGCATCTCCACAAAGGTTACTGGGAGGGATGTTTATTAATGGGGAGGATCGTTGGGTCACAGGATTCACTTTGGTAAGCGATTAGACCATTATAAATAATTATTTGTGAGATATAAACATGCTAATGTGTAAATATAATATTTTCATTTGATATGAACAATATCTGTGAAGAGAAAAAATATGCCGACACTTGAGATGACGATCCTTTCAAAGTTTGTTGAATGAAGTTAACCTTTCGCAAGTCTACACTTGTAGTGTCGAACCATTCAAAGTTTTTTTTTAATTACAAAAATAAAGGTAAAAAGAAGAAGGTGTTTTTAATTAAAAAATACATAAATAATTTATGAATCAGAGATTATGTCGACACTCATAGTGACAAACCATTCATAGTTTGTTGAAAAATCATATTTACGTCTCACCGTTGTAACGATTAAAGGTGCAGTCATACATATTTTATAGATTAGAAATAGTAGCATGAAACGAACTCACCAATTGATCCGTCATCCTTGAGCAGCAACAATTCACTTTCAGCTTCACTCCTTTGCTCGGCTATATAAAAGCGCTCAGAGAAAATAGGCGCGCGACCCGAGAGGGACAACTGACGACTGCTCGGGCTTTCCTGACGCACTGCCCAGGAGCAAGCGTCAACGTCGAAGGATCTCAAAAAGAACTAATCGAAAGCGGCACTTTTTCACTTTCACTCGACCGACGCGCGATATGTTTGATCCTGCCCTCATCGCCGGCCCCCGCAGGATCAAGCGTCAAGGTCGAAGGATCAAACACAACTCTCACGGCAGTTAAGGCCACTTTAAGCCGATTTAATCCATTTGACCGTTTCAAGCCATCTCAAACCAATTGAGGCCATTTTAAGCCATTTGAAAAAAATTATAAATTCTAAACGATGGGTCGAATTGACATGGCGACTCTCAATTTTTTTCTGCACAAATGGTGTGCAGAAAAACTGCCGTTCCGAGATTTGGCTTAAATCGCGAAGTGTCCAAATTGAATTTTTTCAACGCTGTGGCCAAAACAGATAGGGTAAATTATGGCTTCGGCACCCTGAGGGTATTTTCGGCAGCACTAACTTATCGTCCTTGTTTAAATTTATCTACGGAACAAGAATTAACATTAACATGGGTTTTATCATTGAATGAAATAAATGCTTACGAAATTATCGTCATTCGTGAGCTGCCGAATAAAACAACACAAGAACAGCTTAAGAAAAACTCACCACTTTGAAAGGTCCAATTCTCCGCTCCAATTTGTCACAAAAGCTACGCACCAATCACCTGCACTATTAAACTTTTGATTTGTCTATAAATCACTCGAAAATACTTAATTTTTATGCTTCAAATCACAAATTAAAATTAATGCACTTTGCTTTCCTCGGCAATCACTTGCGGTGTATTTATTATTCACGATTTAAATTGACAGAAAAAAACATGACTAATGAACATGACTAATTAATTTATTGCAATTAGGCAACAAAGCATGCATTGGTAACAATTGAACCTTTTAATACTTTCTTATTTGAATATTGTAGTGCATAATCTTCAATATACTGAGAAACATATTAAATATACGTCTTTCAATAGGTTAACTATTTTGGCAACACTCCTGTTGTTCTACAGGCAATCAGAGGATGATGTTTTTGTGTCAAGTCATAAGTGCATTGATTTGCAAAGGGCCTATTCTGATTTTCTCATACACTGAGAATAATATGAACGTACAAAAATGTAAAAATAGCCTGTAGAATTTTCAATTTCGCGTTACCTTTTTGCGATTTTTTGCGCATAGACACTAGGGTGCGGCTTATTTTTCAAAAGTTCTCAAAACCAAAAATTCGTGTGCTTTTATGAATTCAAATCATATGAGAAGAGAAACCTCAAAGTTTAAGCAAACAATATTAAGATTTAGGGTGGCGCAAGCCTCTTAAGGTGCATTTTCAAGTTATAAAAATGGCCTTCAGTGAAGTCACCATAACTTCGGTTATTTCTAACCAATTTTTAAACTTTTAGCATCATTATTTTCAATATTATATTTATGAAAACTTTGTAGAACATCAAATTTGTCTTAAATCAAAAAGTCTTTGTTAAAAGTAGTTTTCTCGAAAATTTTCTTCATTTAACTGAAAACTTCATATTTATTTGAAATCGGTTGAGTATTTATGAAGTTAAATAAATACTCAACCGATTTCAAATATTTGTATGTACATGTTCTTGAATCAAAAAATAGTTGTTCCCATATTGTTAATACAGCACATTTTTCTAAAATATGGTATTGGCTTAGTTTTGTAATAAAAACTACCCAAAAACATGATTTTTAAAGAAAAAATCGAATTTCTTTTGATTATTTAAGTTTCTTCGCCAAAAATTACATTTTTCCTATAAAACTTCTGCTTATAAAGCATGTTTTAATTACGAGTTGAATAGTGCATATATTTTTAACATGAGCAAATATATTATTGTTTCAAAATTATTTAGAGTCCTTTTCAAAGGTTTAACAAATGAGGTAAGCCATTTTCAGCTTTAAAAATATTGTTTCACTGCCAAAATTTAAAAAAAGCCGACGTTTTTCGTTAAAAAATAATGCTTTTGTGCAGTTTTTGATGAATAACTTGGTCAAAACATTTTTTTAGTGAAATGTGGTGTATGAAAAGTTTAAAATAATTAAGTAAGCTTCTAAACCATGCAAAAAGATTTGGAATCGGTTGAGTGTTCATGAAGTTATGGTCAAACAAAGATCTTTTTTCTTGTAAAATGAGGAAACATTCGGAGTAAACTACTTTTTATTAAAACTAGTTTTGATTTTACACAAATTTGATTTTGTACAAAGTTTTCATAAATTTAATTTTTAAGATAATGGTGCTGAAAGTTTCAAAATTGGTTAACAATTACCGAAGTTATGGTGACTTCACTGAATGCTTATTTAGCTATTTTAGTTCAAACTTTGAGGTTTCTCTTCGAATATGATTCGAATTCATAAAAGAACAAGAGTTTTTGGTTTTGAGAGCTTTTGAAAAATAAGCCGCACCCTAATAAACAGTAGTGTGAGGGCCTGCATGTAACCCATTCAAACGCAACTCTGACATTCAAGTTATCCGATAATCGTGTTCCGTGGATTTTTCTTGCAGAGCACAATATTATGAATCAATTAACCATGACGTCATGCTGCAACTTCTAGGTTGGATTCGCACTTGCTGCAAGTTTATAACCATGACATGGTATTTTTTACAGCCGAAATGCTGCCATAGTGAGATTGAATACAAAAAATGTTCGATAAAATATTTATTTATTTTTTATTTAAATGAAAACGACATTTTTTCCACTTTTTCGACCCCCTCTCCCCCATTGTCACACTTTTTGTATGAGTTCTCCGAAAATTTTGTAACCCCCTCCCTTCTTGGAGCGTGACGTAATTTGTGCATGACCCCTTAGGCAGCGTCTATTTAAGACATAACGTTAAAGTGTACAATTTTCGACCATTCCCCCTTCTCAACGGTCTTTGCATGAAAAAAATAAATGTGTTTGAGCTTACTCCCCCTCCCCCTAGAGCGTTACGTAATTTGTGGACGGCGCCTTAGTCTGCATAAATTTAGTGGCGTTGTGTATTCAATTTGACTCTCTGCTATTTTATTTATAACTGCAATTTTGTTCTCAGTGTAGTCTGTATTTTTCAGGATTTGTCAACAAATACGAAATGTTATCAATACATTATCTAGTTTTTGCGCAATTTTGGATTGCCGAAGTGAACATTTTTATTGCCGACAATAGAAATTGCATTGCCGATAAAAGAACAAGTGCCTCGTGACTTTGCTGAGGAAAAATAGAAGATTAAGAGAACAAAATAGTGTTTTGTGTATAATAACTAATAGATGAAGAGTGCTCAAGTGTAGTTCAGGTGTCTCCTGCTAATTGTTGTGTTCTATTCTTGCGTAGGGCAATTTTTTAAAAGTTCAGCTGCTTAGGCTGCCGACAATACGTAAGTTCCCCTATTCCTGACGACGTACGATACATCCCAACAGAAAAATTTGGGAAAAATGATTTGGTATGGCAAGCATCCTGCGGTATGAAAGTACTACATATTTCACGACGGGTTCAATCAACGGCGAAAATTACAGAACTGAATGCATTAAAAAATGGCTTCTGCCCATCTACTGAAAGCATACCATGCCTCCATTGTTATTGCCAGACCTAGCATCGGCTCACTATGCTTCAGCTACTTTGGAGATGCTCAAGAAGGAATAAGTCGAATTTGTAGAAAAATGATCGAATCCATCAAATTGCTCAGAACTACGCCTCATTGAAACATATTGGGCAATAATCAAACGGCATCTTAAGAAGGATGGAAGAGAAGCAAGCTCCATCGATTTTTTCAAGAAAATGTGGTCAGCAGTTCAAAAAGCAGTTCGAAAAGTTCCGAAAAAAGTTGTGCAGAAATTTATGGGAGGTATCAAAAGAAAAGTAAGAGCATTCTCCAGCAATGCTCAATAAATGTTCAAATGTATGTGAATTTGATCGAAATTACGTTGATTTCCATGTATTTTAGGTTAACTCATGAATTTGTTTGAAAATAAACAGTTAACTGTAAAAAACACGTGACCACTTTCTTAAATGAACAGTCCTTAAGTGGGTTTTTTACTGTTTTCAGCCGTTTTAAGCCATTTAAAGCCTGTTTAAGCCGTTCTAAAGCCACCTAAAGCCGTTTTTAACCATATTAGGGCGTTTCAAGCCATTTAAAGCCATTTTAATATATTTTAAGCCGTTTAAAACTATTTAACCCGTATAGGCCTGAGTGAAAGCAAAAATACTGAAACCCTAGCCGCTCAGCGAATTCTTAACGGATTCAAATGATTTTTTGTCAGTTCACTGGCCCACATATCTAGTATCTGGAAGTGGCCAGAGGAACTCGGAAATATTCCTGTGACCGGAGTTATTCCGGTGGGTCACTGGGTCAAGTCGGGTAAAAAAGGGCTATTTTTTGGGACATACCTAGTTGTGGTGTATCAAATGTGCGTTATAAAAATATGTTTAAAAATAGCACACACAATTCTCTCAGTGTATCTTCACAAGGCAGAATGCGCACGCACAAGCATGCGCGCGAGCTTTTCTTTTGACATTCAAGCTGACAAAAGCTTTATCCCTTGCACGATGGTAGCCTTCGGTTGTGTTGGTGAATGTGAGAATGAGATAAGCGTTTGATGAAACGCTCAATTACAGACACACATACTATCAAGCATCATCATAGGGGATGCGTTCTTGATAGAAGAAAGATGATGCCTGGGATGAGAGAGAGTGAGAAAGAGATAAAATTTGAGAACGATACGCGAATTGAATGATGAAGATGAACGGAACCATTGGAAGTTTGCTTCAGTTTGTCAACAGCTTTTGGGGTGAACAAACACCTTAAGTTTAATTTTGCAATTTCTTGCAAAATTATGTTCCGCGAGTGCCGGTTACCACAATGGCGCATATCGGTAGGTGAGTTGTGATGAACAGCAACAATTTTCGGATGTATTTTGGGGCAAGAGGTCCCCTCGTAAACGTTTCCAGAGCGACAGGTCTCTGGGGTTCAATTTCGAAGCGACAGGTCTTCGAATAGAGATTTAATGGAGCGACGCGACAGGTCTCCAAGCTAAATTTTCCAGAGCGACAGGTCTCTGTTTCGAAGCGACAGGTCTTCGAGTGAAAATTGAATGGAGTTACAGATCTCTATGTTTTCCAGAGCGACAGGTCTCTGTGATTTATTTTCGAAGCGACAGGTCTTTGAATGTAAATTTAATGGAGCGACAGGTCTCCAAGTTGAATTTTGCAGAGCGACAGGTCTCTGTTTTGAAGCGACAGGTCTTCAATTAAAAATTAAATGGAGCGACAGTTCTCCAAGTTTCCCAGAGCGACAGGTCTCTGTGGTCCGTTTTCGAAGCGTTAGGGTGCTGCCATAGTAAACGCGTCTTGCGGTGCGTGCGTGTGCGAGCCCGCAAAGCAGAATATCAACAACAGGAAATCCTTTGATTGCATCGCGTTCGCGGACGCACACGCGTTACTATGGCCACACCGTTAGGCTTCCACATTGTACTAGGTGGAGCGAGGTATCCGGATAAATGAATGAATGGTATGAATACCTATCTAAAAGAATCAAAGAGATAGATGAATTGCAATGAAATTTGATTTAAATCAGAATGCAAATCATGCTTTAGACTAAATTTGGATGAATTGAACTAGTTTTTATTTGTACAGAATTAAGATATCAATTATCTTGAATTATGATCGTGTTTCATTGGATAATGGATTGAATTTGGACGGAAGTTGTATGCATCTAACTGTTAGTAGATTGGAATTGGATTCGCTTTGATTTGGCTACACGGAGTGACGTTTTGTTCCGTTTATTTTGTAACAACAAAGCCAACAAAACAAAATATCTAAATTTCGATATGAGAAATGTGATATTATTTTGATAAAATATGGATTGAAATGGAATCTGAATAAGATTTGGAAGAAAGATAAGCTTTGTTGTAGAAAGGTTTGAAATCAATTTATATTTTGATTAAATTCAGACTTGCATTTGATAAGAATTGATTCGAATCAAATTTGGATCGGATTTTGATTGGGTTTGGATTGGATTTGATCTAGACTTTTGGTTAGACTGAATTGAATGCAGATTGTATCTAAATTGGGATTTGGATCAGATTTGAGTTGGATTGCATTCAAAATGTATTTGAATTGAACGTGTATTGGATTGGATTTTGGTTGAATTTGAATCGGAATTGAATTGGATTTCGATAGGATGTGGATTAGATGTGAATTGGATTTTTAATGAAGTTATTTTGGATTTGAAATGCATTTAATTTTGATACAAGTTTAATTTGATTCTGAATAATATCTAATTGGATTTTAATAAGATTTGAATTGTACGGATTTGAATTTGAATTGGAAATGGATGAAATTGGATTTGGATTTGATATGGATTGGATTTGGATTGGATTTGGATTGGATTTGGATTGGATTTGGATTGGATTGGATTGGATTGGATTGGATTGGATTGGATTTGGATTGGATTTGGATTGGATTTGGATTGGATTTGGATTGGATTTGGATTGGATTTGGATTGGATTTGGATTGGATTTGGATTGGATTTGGATTGGATTTGGATTGGATTTGGATTGGATTTGGATTGGATTTGGATTGGATTTGGATTGGATTTGGATTGGATTTGGATTGGATTTGGATTGGATTTGGATTGGATTTGGATTGGATTTGGATTGGATTTGGATTGGATTTGGATTGGATTTGGATTGGATTGGATTGGATTTGGATTGGATTTGGATTGGATTTGGATTGGATTTGGATTGGATTTGGATTGGATTTGGATTGGATTTGGATTGGATTTGGATTGGATTTGGATTGGATTTGGATTGGATTTGGATTGGATTTGGATTGGATTTGGATTGGATTTGGATTGGATTTGGATTGGATTTGGATTGGATTTGGATTGGATTTGGATTGGATTTGGATTGGATTTGGATTGGATTTGGATTGGATTGGATTGGATTTGGATTGGATTTGGATTGGATTGGATTGGATTTGGATTGGATTGGATTGGATTTGGATTGGATTTGGATTGGATTTGGATTGGATTTGGATTGGATTTGGATTGGATTTGGATTGGATTTGGATTGGATTTGGATTGGATTTGGATTGGATTTGGATTGGATTTAGATTGGATTTAGATTGGATTTGGATTGGATTTGGATTGGAGTTACATTGGATTTGGATTGCATTGGATTCAAACTGATTTGGATATTGATTGAGTTGGATTTGGATCGGAATTAGATCGAAATCGGGTCAGATTTGAATTGCATTTAAATCGAATTTGGATTGGATTGAGCTTTGATTGGATTGGTTTTTAATTGGATTGGATTTGAATTAGATTGGGTTGGATTGGATTAGGATTGGAATTGGATTTGATTCGAGTTTAGATTGTACTGGATTTGGATTGGATTTGAATTTGAATTGGAATTGGATCAATTTGGATTTGAATTGGAGTTGCATTGGAGTTGGATTATATTTGGATTGGAATTGGATCGTATTTGTATAGGATTTGCATTGGCTTTGAATTGGATTGGATTTTATTTGTATTCGGATTGGATATGGAATAGATTTGAAATGAACTTGCATTAAACTTGGATTAGATTTGGAATGTATTGGATGGCATTGAATTTGATTTGGAATGGATAAGATTTGGACTGGAGAATTGGATTCGATTTTAATTGGATAGAATTTTATATCGGAACGCATCATTGGATTTGTATTGAAATTTGATTGGATTTAGATAGCATTTGGATTTGTTTCGAGTTTAGATTGTATTGGATTTGGATTGGATTGGATTGGATTTGCATTTGAATTGGAATTGAATCAATTTGGATTTGAATCGGAGTTGCATTGGAGTTGGATTATATTTGGATTGGAATTGGATCGTATTTGTATAGGAATTTCATTAGCTTTGAATTGAATTGGATTTTATTTGTATTCGGATTGGATTTGATTGGATGTGGAATAGATTTGAATTGAACTTGCATTAGACTTGGATAAAATTTGGAATGCATTGAATAGCATTGAATTTGATTTGGAATGGATATGATTTGGACTGGATTTGGATCGGTTTAAATTGAATTAAGATCCTTTCTGGATTTGTAGATTTGGGTTGGATTTAATTTGGATAGAATTGTATATTGGATTTTGATTTGATTGGATTTTAATTGGATTGGTAATGGTTTGGATTCGATATGGATTGGATTGGAGTTAGATAGCATTTGGATTTGATTCGGAGTTGATTCGAATTTGGATTGGTTTGGATTTAGATTGGATTTGGATTAGTTTACGGTTGGACATGATTTGTATTTGATTTGGATTATATTTGAATTGGATTTCGAATGGATATGATTTGGATTGGATTTGGATCGGTTTGAATTGGATTTAGATCGAATTTGGATTGGATTTGGATTGAAATTGACTGGATAAAATTTTATATTGGATTTGATTTGATGGGAATGGGTTTGAATTCAATTGGATTTGAATTGAAATTTTATTGATTTAGATTGGATTTGGATTTGATTCGGATTTGAATTGGATTGGATTTGGATTTGGACTTGTTTTGAATTGGATTTGATAGGATGTGGATTTGATTGGATGTGGACTATATTTGGATTGGAATTGGATCTGTTTGGATTTGGATTGGACTCGAGTTGGATTTGGTTTGGATTGGATTTATTTTGAATTGGATTGAATTGAACCAAATTTAATATGGATTGGATTTAAATTTGGATTTGCATTGGAATTAAAAGGGATTTGGATTTAATTAGATTTGGATTGGACTGGATTTGATTTTAGATTGATAATTGATTTGATTTGAATTTGAATTGATAATGGACTGGATTTGGATTTGACTGTATTAGATTTGGATCGGATTGGAATGGATTTGAATTGGATGTCGATTAAATTTGGATTGTTTTGCATTTGAATTGAATGTAATTGGATCGTAACGCATTTGAGAATGGATTGTATAAAGTTGTATTAAATTTGGATTGGATTTGAATTGAACTAGGATTGTACTTGTATTGACTTTAGGATTAGGCTCGGATTGGATTGCATTGGGTTCGAATCACACTTAGCATGGGTTTGAATATGTTTGAATTGGATTCAGAACGGTTTTACTTTGGGTTTAAATGAGATTTGATTTAAACTGATTTAAGATTGAATTTGGATCATACTGGGTAGTACTGTACGGTGTTGTGTTTGATTTGGATATGAATTGAATTTTGTCCATATTTGATTTGAATTTGATATGGAATGGTTTTGGATTACATTTGTAATTGGATTGTATTGGAATTGGAGTGAAATAGGTTTAGATTAAATTTAAATGACATTAGAGAGGATATTAATTTATTAGGATTGCAATCCAAAACGGGTTTGGATTAGATTTGTAATTGAATTTTGTTCAGATTCAAGAGTAGTGAATAGCATTGCATATTGAGTTTGGATGGATGACATTAGATGTGAATTGGATTTGGATTAGATTTGATTTAGATATGGTTTAGATTTATTTAAGATTTTGAATCGAATTTGGATTAGATTCGATTGGACTTGAATATGATTTTGGACCATCTTCAAATAATTAGTTACGACATTAAAGTTGAAGTAATGATCTCTTGCGGAATTTGATCCGAGATGAACTAGCTAAAAATCACGTTAACCCTCAAAGCCCCGGGACAGACCTTTTATTTTCAATCGACTGGTGCTCTGGAACAAATAAGTTTAACGAAATGCGGTTTTCACTATGATCGATGGGATGAGTTAGACTTCCTGCGAGTGGGGTTTTCAAACCGGAAGTTCAGGTCTGGACATGTTTTCCAACCGGAAATAAGTGTTCCCTAGTCACATATTTTACATCTTTGACAACGAAACCAATGTTTAACGATAAGTTTTAGCCATTTTTAGGCATTATGTATCGGACCAAGGCAAGAATGCACTATTTGGTTTATTCTCTTGCATGGGTTGAAAGCCGGAACCTGGTTCCGGAAGTATTTTCCGGGTAGGAGCCGAGGCCAAGGAACACATGTAAATTTGACCCGAAGCAACATATGCGGCTACTTGAACGTCCTGAACTCAACTCAGAAAGCCAATACAAGACATCAACTCTCAATATTGTCAACTTTAACATATAGCCAAGGCTGGGTTGTAGGGTCACTTCCGGTGAAGCAGGAGACAAATATGGATGAAGCTCAAAACTAGGCATGCGACTGCTCAAACTTCATGAAATAGCCTAAGCGTTGCTGAAAGAACGTGCTTCTTTCATATATGTACACTTCGACCAGATTGCCAAACATTGCCCGGATTCCGAGGTCACTTCCGGTGAATCTGGAGATAAACATAAATATCAGGTAAAACTAGACATGATACCGCTCAATCTTCATGAAAATACCTCAGTATTGCTGTAAGAACATGCTTCTTGCCTGTATGTACAGAGGACACTTCGGCCAGATGACCGGACAATGATCAGATTTTGAGGTCACTTCCAGTGAATCAGAAACAAACATATATAATTTAAAAAAAAAAAAAAAATAGGCATGCGACTGTTCAAACATCATGAAATAACTTCAGCGTTGCCGTAAGAACATGCTTTTAACGTATTGATGCTTCGGTCAGATGAACAGACAATGGCCGGTTTCTGAGGTCACTTCCGGTAATTCAGGGAACAAACATAAATAGAATAAAAGGTAAAACTAGAAAAGCGACTACTCAAACTTCATAAAACAACCTCAGCGTTGCTGTATGAACATGCCTTTTACATGTAATACTTCGGCCATATAACCAGACAATAACCAAATTCTGAGTTCACTTCCGGTGAACCAAGAGACAAACTCAAATAAAGTAAAACTGGACATGAGACTACTCAAACTTCATGAATTATCCTCATCGTTTCTGTAAGAATATGTTTCTTGCATGTATCAACACTTCATCCAAATGTCCGGATTTTGAGATCCGTTCTACTGAATCAGGAAACAAATATCGAAAAAAGAAATCGATTCTTTTTTATCAAACAAAGGTGTACAGAATTCTTATAACTTGTGTATTTGACAATTGCAAACAGCAAAGCAGAGCTTAGATGATTTCATGCCGAATATCCAAAAAACATTTTTATACTTTATTCATGTGTGTCTTCTGGTTTACGAAAAGTGACCTCAGAATCCGGTAATTGTCTGGTCTTCTGGCCGAAGTGTCCCTACAGGCAAGGATCATGTTCCTATAGTAAAGCTGAGGTTATTTCATATAGTTTGAACAGTCGCATGCCTAGTTTTGAGCTTCATCCATGTTTGTTTCCTGATTCACCGGAAGTGGCCTCAGAATCCGGTCTTTGCCTGTCCAACTTGACGAAAAGTCAATTAAGACATGAAGCATGTTCCAGCAGCAGATCTTAGATTATTTCATGAAGTTTGAGCAGTCGCACGTCTGCTCTTACTTATTATATATGTTTATCTCCTGGTTCACCGGAAGTGATCTCAAAATCCGCTTATATCTGATTATCTGGCCGAAGTATCAATTGATGCAAAAGTATGTTATTACCACAACTTTGAGGTTATTTCATGACGTTTCAGTAATCGCATTTCTAGATTTACCTACTATTCATTTGTGTTCCCTGAATCACCGGGAGTGACCTCAGAAACCGGCCATTGTCTGTTCATCAGGCCGAAGTATCAATACAAACAATAGCACGTTATTATAGCAACGCTGAGGATATTTCATGAAATTTGAGCGATCACATGCCTAGTTTTACCAATTACATATGTTTGTTTCTGATTCACCCGAAGTGAGCTCAAAATCCGATCATTGTATAGTTATCTGGCCGAAGTGTCCATACAGGTAAGAAGCATGTTCTTACAGTTACGCTGGGGATATTTCATGCAGTCTGAGAAATCGTATGTCTAGTTTTATCTGTTATTTATGTTTGTCTCCAGATTCACCGGAAATGACCTTAGAATCCGGACAACGTTTAACAATCTGGTCGAAGTGTACATATATGAAAGAAGCACGTTCTTTCAGCAACGCAGAGGCTATTTCATGAAGTTTGAGCAGTCGCATGCCTAGTTTTGAGCTTTATCCATATTTGTCTCCTGCTTCGCCGGAAGTGACCCTACAACCCAGCCTTGGCTATATGGTAAAATTGACAATATTGAGAGTAGATGTCTTGCATTGGCTTTCTGAGTTGATTTCATGACGTTCAAATAGCCGCATATGTTGCTTCGGGTCAAATTTACATGTGTTCCTTGGCCTCGGCTCCTACCCGGAAAGCACTTCCGGAACCAGGTTCCGGCTTTTGACCCATGCAAGAGAATAAACCAAATAGTGCATTCTTGCCTTGGTCCGATACATAATGCCTAAAAATGGCTAAAACTTATCGTTAAACATTGGTTTCGTTGTCAAAGCTGTAAAATATGTGACTAGGGAACACTTATTTCCGGTTGGAAAACATGTCCAGACCTGAACTTCCGGTTTGAAAACCCCACTCGCAGGAAGTCTAACTCATCCCATCGATCATAGTGAAAACCGCATTTCGTTAAACTTATTTGTTCCTGAGCACCAGTCGATTGAAAATAAAAGGTCTGTCCCGGGGCTTTGAGGGTTAAGTATACTAAAATTATACTATATTCAAGCTTTCCAGCGATAATCGTTTGGGGTTTCACTGTACAAATCCTTCCTCGTGGAATAGTCATTCCGTCACTACAGGATCAGTCAGGGGTACCATGCGGTACGGTAAGGGCTTGAAAGTGCTGTAAAAATGATTCCCCAATTGTGTTCCGCCGTTCCGCAGCATCCGCTTTGCAACTTACAAAGTGTACGCATTTTTGACTCCAACAGACGGTGATTCCCGCCGGAATTACAGTTGTCCAAATGGCTGGAGCTGTCGTAAATTATAAAATTAATTTGCATAAATTTACTCTTCGGGAAGTGAATTTTAAATACTCGAACCAGTCCCGGTTGCCGAATCCATCCGAAATTCATCTGGATCAGGTGCTGCAGCGTCAAGATACGCGCACGTGCCGGGATTTCGGTGCGCCTATGGGGGAACGGAATTTATTGCAAAGGATGATTGAGCATGGAAACGGTGGCGATGTTATGGCAACTGGCCTCAACGACGTCGGGCTACGCTTCTAGTAAGATAAGACTTCCGAACGATGGCAAAGGCGGCTGCTACCGTGTAATCAGATAATCAGTAATGCACTAAATTCAAAAAGGGACGGATAGCTATAGACCGGGAAGGTTGCCTTTGGTTTTCCACAGGGCGATGGACCCAGGTGGTTTTCGTGATTCTTGAGATTTGATTATATTTGGCTAATTTCAGCTGCACGCAGGTGTGTAGGCAAAGATAGTAAGATGATAAATTGAACAAGCTGATAACTTAGCTCAGATTATGATATTTGTATGCATCAAGAAGAAATCTTATATGGCTGTGGGTGTTCATAAGCCACTCGAATTTCATGTCAATGATCAGAACTCAGAAGATTTCCCGTCAGAGCTAGTGTTCCATAAATATAGCAATATTATACAATATACATATTCACATCTGACTAACCTGAGTTACCTTAGGAATGTCAAAATCTTTGTTTGCGGATGACACAGGTCTCTCCGCCAAAAGGTGAGACCTACGTGTCATCTGTAGTAGATTGCAAAAAAGTTTGGAGTCTAGTCGAGTCTAGTACACGACACTAAAGACGGCCTTACAGATGAGGTCGAAATTCGCGTATCAGTCAAAGGATACAAACTCTAGTGGAATTGAATGGTATTGTACTAAATTCAGTTTTTTCATCTACTGATTTTTTTTTCATACTTTCCAAAATGAAAAATTTCTCATAATGCTTCCAAAACTCAACTAATAATAATCCCACATAAACCAAAAGCTTTTAATTTTGAACATTTAAGTAGACATGGTTAAGTTAATAAAGTTCCCTCTTTGGTATAGAACTAATGGGTTACATATAATATCCAATATTGGAACTAGTTTTTTAAGCACATAATTTTGATTTATTTAAGTGGGTGCTTAGATACCATATCTTTTAAGGTGAAACATCCCGGAGTTCAAAAATGGCAGCATACATGGCCGACTCTCCCCTCGCCTCCCTTCATATCCCCTTACACACTTACACTTTTATAAACTTCTTCCATTTGTTCATGACCCGAATATAAAACATATTTTGTTGTACTTACATCACAGAACAGATAGCCATCTTAGAACAAAAAGCCATTTTCGGCTAGAATACGAGGAAATACGTAAAAGAGAAGGCGAAAAAAACATTTTTTGCCCTATCGGAATTTAGAGTGCAGGATATTGACGTTAATTTAGTCTAAAATGGTTTCCTACGCTCGTATAATTTGACGTTATATAAACATTCTCAGATAAACATTATTGATCTACCATCACAGTAAGCCTTGAACCTAAATCAGAACATTTTTTGTCAACTAATGCCCAAAACTTTAAGCATTATAAATATAAACAGTTTTCCCCTGATAATTGGCTTTCACATCCTTTTGGATTGGGAAAGTGTAGAAACATGGTGTGGCGACTGGTTACATGCTATATGTGGGACCAGAGTTTTTCACATGAACAACAACTACCAACCTTCTTCAGCCCCTTGTGGCACGGTGAATGAATTTGTTATCGAAAAAAAAAACGTTAAATTCAATCATGTGCACCTTTTTCTTCCATCGTGTAATGCTCAAGCATCAACCATTCAAGCATGAGCAATCATCAAACAAAATTTCGTTCGAATTAAAGCCAATTCTCATGGAAATCTATGAACGCATTTCAAATTTCATGTGTAGTGCAATGAAACACGCAGCGGCTCTTCCATCACGATCGCATTAACACTCTCGTGAAGGATGTGGTTGACATTATTCATTCATTCCTATGAGTTGAGTTAAAGAAAACTTTTCCATCAAAGGTTTGCTATGATGTAAGTAAAGCAGAAAAAAATAGCTGTCAGTCTGTTGTGCAAGTTTTTATACGAGTGCAAGGTTGATTAATTTATCGTGGTGTTATGTTATTATATTTCATTGATATAAATAAATACAATTTTATTTTGCACCGGCACCATTAGTTTGAAATGCATGAAAAAGATTTTTCTCCAAATCCTCAGACTGCTGACTTTAGATTCAGATGGCTGACTTTTGATTCATAGCCAGTGAGGAGAAACGATTACCTTATTCTGGTATTCTACCAGAGTGCGTTCTTCAAAGTTAAAAACAAATAGTGCATTTATTAGTTGTTGTCTCTGTAGTTTATTAAATGGAATTTATACTAATCGTTGGTAATTTATCTCCACGAATTTCTTAAAAAATGCGGGTCGAAGTGCGGAATTATATCGAACCGATTAGGCGTCTTAAGCTAAGTATGCTGTTTCGCTCAAGAAAAGTAAAGAAATTCCCTGACTGAATGGGTCAAGAAATTTCCTACAGGGAGCCCCCTTTGAAATGACATTTCTTTTCTCAATTGCGTACTGGGATCAAAAATGTGATTTTCTTGACCATTTCTGGGGAAAAAATTTTCCACGCATCGAAATAGGCGATTCCTTTTTTTGTCAGTAGGAAACCAGCCTTTAACCGCAATGTTGAGCGTAGATACCAAACTAATCCGATATTTCTAATATAATTAATGGTCGCCAACTCTAAAACTAACTCCACTTCATTGTTTTTTTTTCTCAATATGTACAGAATAATTATTGTTTGTATAACTGAGCCTAGTTCAGTAAACCAGCAGGCCGATCAAACGTCATAATGTTTCGTGTCAAGAGACAATATAAGAAGAAGTTTAGAATATAGTTTTTGGTGAATTTACGTACAATTGCTGACCCGACATCCCAAGTATCACTATATTAACCGAATAACTACTCTACATATTCAAATAGGCGAATTAAAAATCAATAGACCTGATGAGGAGAAGTTTTTTTTTTGTTCAAAATCCTCTGAATCGCAAAAAAAAATCTGGAGACTCTTGAACAAATACACCAAGCGTTTAGGTCACCTACCATTTATTTTTAATTTAAAAAATGTAAGTTTTAAAGAAATCTTCCTTTACTCTCTTCTTAGTCTGATCATCAAAGAAAAGAAAGACCCGAAAAAGTTGAGGAAATCTTATCGAAAATTATGTTCAAATTGTAAAATAACTTACTACACACATTGTTGTATAAGAAAAATAAATTCCAAATCTGGAATATTGTGTGAAATTTGCATGGTATTATTTTCTTAATTCAATACCACACAATTGTCAAGTTTGGAGGCTACTAGTGCTTCGTTTGACCTGAAGTTTTCACCACAGCTTGTAAATAACTTGACAATCGCTCAGTTGGAAATTTACAGTAACTCACAAAAAAAACTTTTGAGTTATAACAAAACACAAATTAAGACGAAAATGGCAATAAATCCTCCTCTGCAAATATGATACAATTGTTGATAATTACAAGTTTGGTAATAAAATTTTACAGTAAAATTGCTTGTTTTCAAAAAAAAATATGCCGTTTTTACTAAATGTTATATTTGCAATAACTGAACAACAATGTGTGTAAAAATAGTGAATTTTATTTCAGGAAAAGTTATGTCTGAGCTACGATTAAAATTTTAAGTTAATCGGAGCACTAGAAGCCGAGGTCTATGCTTCCAAACTTGACCATTTTGTGTTCAGTAACTGTAATTTAAATTTCCGGAAAAATTGCAGATTAACGTTCAAGGCTCCGTCATCGAAATCTTTGCCATCATCGAAACTTAAAAAGCAGTTTTTCTGTTAAAAACTAAAAATTATTCGATGAAAATGTGTTCACTGTATTTCGGTTGGAGAATAGAATACAGTGAACACAATTTTCCTGATAATTTTCTTGATTTAAGCCTGATTTGCTACTGAAAAGGAATTGCTAAAGAAATTTCTCGCCGATTCCTCGAAGAAATTTTTCTACAGCGATTCCCATTTGAACACGGCATTAAAATTAACAAGGCAGGCTCTTTACTGATGTAAATATCAAGTTTGATTGTAAACATGTGAAGTCACTCCTATCGTACCATATACCTTCCGGACCACTAGATCATTTTTTAAAGAAATTTGTTCGAGGCGGATAGGAATGACGTCGTCAAGTAGCTGTCAGTTTTCAGAATATATCAACTTCTTAATATTTGTACATCGTGCATTTGAACTGACATATCTTTTCAACTGCGTACTGCGATCGATTCCTTGCAGAAATTTTCCGTGCATCAAGATAGGCCGAGAAATTACTTGTAAGCAGCAAATCAGGCTTTAGAACGAAAAAACTGCTTTTGAAAATTCCGAAATCAATGACGGATCCTGCCCACTTAAATTAAAGGTAATGATATTCCTGAAAGATCTAAAAAATGATTTTTACTAACATTTATCTCATTCGTATTTAAATTGAATTCTATAAACTATTGTACGATCTTATTACTAAAAAAGGGAAGAAATTCAAAACCATCTATCGTTAGACTTAGACTTAGACTAAATGAAAACATTCCACTTTTTCTGGAGATCACCTTTCTTTTACAACAACCTTGGAGTAGAGATCTCAAAAAATATTTAGACGAGTTTTCTTGTCTAATTCAGTACATTTTTCGAAAACTTTACAGTGTAAAAAGCTTGCCCGCCGCCACCAGGTGCGCTAGTGTTCGCGTATATTTAGGCAGCTGTTTTTGTTGTCATCTTTCCTATCTGTTCTGTGCTTACATGCTAGCCAGAATATGGAATATTGTTATTCTCGATCAATATGAATCCTATCTTTCATATTTTGCTAATACTTTCACTTTAGATTCGCCAAATCCTTGGATTAGTGCCATTTTACGAGACGCCAAATTTTCTCCATGATCTTCTTCCTCACGACTCCCGCATCACAAGGCTAAATTGAAACACAAATTCCGATCACTTTTACTGATTTTTGATGACGCATATTCTTAAAAAACACTGATATATTTTCAAAATTTGATCCACTTCACAATTTTTGTCTATTTACACAATACATTTTGATATTTGTGCACTTTTATTCCTTTCAAATCCGTTGATCAGTTTTCAATTTTTTCCCATGTTTCCTTTGCTTACTGAGTTGTTTTTAGTGTAATCCAACAGAAATATGTTTTCCAGTGGTGGCAGATTTGCTTCCTATCATTTCATTTGTCTACCTTTAGATTTATGAATGGAATAGCAAATATCACCAATAATATTGTGTTGAATACATTATTTGTTTAAATGAAAAACAAAAAAATGAAAAATGGGTACACTTTTATCAAATGTGTTCAATTTTTCTCCGGATATTTTTATTCAATGATTTCAAAGCTAAAATTCGGCTGCTCTGCCATCCTCAAATTGCGTCTATCAAAAACATAAACAAAAACAAAACTGAAAAGTATTACAGCCATCCAAATGGGCTGACCGAACAAAAAACGTAAAGCTGCCCGGGTGCGTGAAAACGCGGAAAAAGTGAAACTTGAAGTTACGGATCCTCTGGCATGGAGTTTTGAGGATCCATGGAGAACCAAAATTCGAGAATCGTATGATTCTGCTACTGAGGAGAGGCATATAAGCGACATGACTCAACCGGTTGGGATTCCGGAGCCGGAAGACTACTCTTCGTCCGGTTCTGTTACAGAGTGGTCCAGTTCCCCGACTGACACATCATTTGCGTTCGACATATCGAACCAGAAGTACCCCCACCAGATCCGGACGAAAAACTACCGTTTATGGCTTTGAACGATGTCCAAACAGGATCTGTTGCACCTGTACCGTCCTTCGAACCCGCTGTGAATTATGGTAAGTTATGATAATCAATTATATATTGGTTCTAGGGGTTCTAGTGCTAAGGGATCATGCACAAATTATGTCATGCTCCAAGGGGGAAGGGGATCAAACATAGCGTGACAAGCCTTTTTAGAAAGAGTGTGTAAAATGGGGGAGGGATTCGAACAGCCCAAAGTTTGCGTGGCAAAATTTGTGGACCATCCCTTCAACGGATAGAAACAGGTAATAACCCAAGCAGCACAGTTTGTTTCAACTCAAGAATAAAATTATCTCTTGAAACTAATCAGAGTAATCAATTGTTGAAAATATGACTTACAATTGCACTGAATAGCAACGCAAAAAGCGCAAGAGGTGGAGTCTGTTTGCAACATATATAAGTAATATCGAAATTGCTTATTTGTTGCAAAATACTTAAAAGAAAAAAAAAACGAAAACAAAAATATGAACGAGAATTGAGCTTCCGACCTCAAGAACACCAATCTTCTCCTCTACTCACTACTCCACCAGCTCTTCGAACAATTGCTTCGCCAATGCACTATAAAAGCGACATGGCCCATTAATCAAAGCTTGTTGCTTATAACTTGACTGCACCCTTCGGAATACAAGTTCATTACCGGCGAAATTAGGCCACGCCTGAAAGAATCTAAACTTTTCGCAAAAACTTCCACGCAACATATTTGAAACACCTTTTAAACAAACAAACTGTTGCTGGACCATGTTTTCGTTGTTAGATGATACTTACGGTGCAACTCAACCAAATTGCAACTGGATTGAAACAAACAAACATCTAGCTGTCATACACGTAGTTGAGTGCAACTTTATCGTAACTGGGATGAATCTTCTTCAGTTGTGGGTATGGGAACTAAAATTGAATGCAAGTTGCGGATGCTTTTAATGAAAGTAATTTGAAACATAACATTAAAACCGGCATATTGGGAGAAGTTTCAAGAGTTTGTTTGAAAAGTTGCTGAAAACATCTTGATAAATTTGACTTCATTGCTATTTGCAAAGGGCATTTGCAGCAAATCTTGTCGTTTCAAAAATGTTGAACGTCAAACAAGTAGTGAAATGCATGTTCATTGGAACGGAAATGAAACTTTATGAGCCTTGATATTGATATGCAACCGAACTAGAAGCAGATAAGTTACATATGCTTTTATTGATACGTTCTTGAAACCATTTTTGGAAAACATCTCTTTGGAAGATGTTTCACGTGCTACTTGGGAAGGTTGTTTTATAGTAATTCCAGATGCTGCAGTTCCAGGTGCAGCTGAAATCGGATTACACAGCGTTACAAAAATGACATTTTTGCGTGTCTCAAGGATCAAATTATGTGTCTCGAGTAGATTTGAGGTTGCTGAATCTGATGCCATTTTCAGAAATGTTCCAGCACGTCACAATTTTTAGCTACAGGTCGCCAAAGTTGTATAAAACACTGATTTTATTGATGTTTACACAAAATTTAAAGTATAATTTATCAAACTTTTTTGTGATCTAAGCCACTAAGCATGCTATTTTGCACTCAAACTTTCATTTTGGATTAAATTTGGATGAAATTTCGCAATAAAATTTAGATTAAACCGATTTTTTCGACATGCTTGCTTTCTCCATACAAAATTCTTCGTTTCTCTTATATGGGAAAATACAATACTTTTTAAAACCATTAAAAAACAAATTTTCCGCACCGAAAGTATTATAAACTTTACCTATAAGTATTGTTATACACATAAAGTTTGAATTCTGTGGCAAATTATGCAAATAAATTGCCTTACAAGCTGGCAAACTTGCATGCAAGTTGGCTGAAATAGTCAATTTTTGCATTTTCAACAGCCGATATCTCAAAACCTAGACGTGCTATGATATTTTTGAAAACGGCAATGGATTCAGCAACCCTTAATTGAGTGAATAGCGGTATTTTGGTGCTTGAGACAAAAATGTGTTCCGCAGTGTTATCAACAAATGAAACCGTAAATGCGTCGAATCCCGTTTTGAAAATCCCATCAGCTCTAGGAATTTCACCACTGATGAAAACGGAGATCCTCAACGTATCTGAAACGATGACTATGTTACCACAAAACCCACCAGTCCCATACGGTAAGACGTTTGCTTGTTATCCGATGCAATACAACATACTCAGTATAGTTTTCATTACAGAATCCTCCTATGGAAATTTTCCAAACGCGACAACGACTCGGACTATGGGGTCAGACGCTTTTGATGACCGGAACATGGATGCCCAGAACCCTGCAAGTATACTACATTTTCTGAAATCTATAACGGAGCTCACGAATCACAAAACACTATAACGCTCTGCCAAGATGCTAGACCTTGTTACTTTCAGTGTTATGTAATTTGTGAACGTGGCCACCACAATGTGAGAAAAAAAGAGATCGTCCATCAATGATGTAGCATTTGGGGAGAGGAGAGAGTATACGAATCATGTATTAGGTATAGGTAAATAGACTACGATGGGGGAGGGGGATCTCGAAAATGCTACGTCATGTATGGACACTGCCCAATATATTTCAGTCAATTGCACCTAGTAGGAGAGACTGGGTAGACTTGATCCCCGTGGAGACTTGATCGCACCCTATTTTCTCGGAATCCAAAACAGTTTTATTTATTTTTTATCAGTACACCCCTATTACTGCCTACTAGTGTAAGAACTGATTTTCCGCATGGATATCTTCTAGCAAATGCAGTCATCTAAGATTCAATATATTTTTATATTTTAATTATTTTCAATGATATAATTATAATTATATGCAGTAATATTTCGGCCATATAATTTAATATAGTAATATAATTTAGATTTTATAATTTGAGATTTACATCTGTTAAACGTGAGCGGAAAAAGGAACTCTTAGATGCTACAATAAACGCAATTAATATTTTTTATAATTTTGTTATCTTACTAAGAGAGGGGTGAATTATTTCCAAATTTAAAAAAATAGTATTTACTAGGAAATTTTAACCAACCTGTTATTTTGAAATAGGCCCATTTTATTTTAGGCATAAATTGTATAAAAACAATACATATTTACATTTTAAGATATCAGTTACTTTACATTATTACCTACTTTGTGCCGTCTATTAATTACGTAAGACAATTTTGGCAGTTTTTCGACCACCCCTCACCCCGTGGTAATTTTTGTATGAAAAGTTAAAAGAATTTTTATGGCACGTAAGAAATCTTGCACCTCCCATGCCCCATAACGTCTTGCGTAATTAATTCACGTTATTTAGAATCATTTCGTAATGTATGGCCTTGCAAAACACGTTTATTTAAGAGTATATCGGGAAATCTCACTAAATTATGATTTCCCTGCACAGTTACTGCCGCAATAGAAAAAGAGGATCAAGTCCCCCTTATACAAAAAAGCACTACTAACTACAAATCATTTTTTTTGAGGTGAAGTTTCATCATATGACCCATCAATGCAGTCCGCGTGCCCTAATTTCACCACTACGTATCGTACGACACAGCGCACTATCACATTATCTCAAACGAGAACAACAATTTTGGAAATTTCGGGAGTGCCTGCAGCAAGAACGAGTGATGTGAAACTAGATTGCTACTATTTTGTTCATATGGACCAGAAATACGTCACCAATTGTGCTGCAACCATGTACTGAAAAATATGGGAAAAAAGCTACGAGAGGTTTGTTATTGGTACCCTATTCGCCAGAAGCACGGATTCGCTTCACCTAACATTGCGACACCCTAGAAAAATTTAGAACCCCTACAACAGCAACTTTTTAGGGTGTTGCATAATCCAGAACAAGGGTTGCAATACTCGGTGAAGTGATTCCATGCTTTTGGTGGGTAGTGTATTTTGATAGTTTCAACATGCAATGCATTTGATGAATCGATTAATGTATAAACAATTATGGATTAACCTATCATTAAGGTACGGAATATAAAATAGTAATAAGATGTCGGCAATCGTAGCGTTTCGATCCAAACAAAACTTTTCTTGGGGACGTCTTATTCTTCATTCAAGTTTACGTTTATTACTAAATTTTAAATTTTAGCTCTACGTTATTAGTATACTATGGACATAATTAGTACACTACAGTACTAACCCGATTTTCACAGATCCATTTGAGGATGATTTTCTGCTGTAACTTTTTCTTAATTAAATTTTCTTTAAAATGTTTTAACCCAGTTCAAATTATTAAGAATATGTATAATATAGGGAAGAATGAATTTGATGATATGTTTACATTTTAAAAGGAAGCTGAAAAGCTTGTTGGAAAAGGGGCTGACAAAATCAAGTTTCTTCTATGTGTGATTAGGAACATTGTGAATATTTAATACCCTAATAAATGCCTTTATGTCCAATATTGTGCATTTTAGAATAAATGTCCAAAGCAGAATGCGGTTGTTATCAAAAAATGTATTGATAGAACCACAAGAGGCATAAGAGCTGCAATAAAGCACTGTGCTGAGAACACTTCCGGAAAAGATATGGAAGGCTTGAGATATGACATCCGCAATGCTCCATTTCATGCATTTGGGAGACACTCCAAATGCCGTGACTACTTCTGCACAATTAAAGAGGATACTGAGGAAAGTAACTTGATATCTGAACTGGAGGAGGCTGCAATTGGGAATAAAATCTTGGTGATAGTCGAAAAAACCGCTGCAAAAGCTGAATATATTAATAAAAATAGAACCAGTAATTTGTAAGTGGCAACATATATTTGGAAACTTCCAGGTAAATGTGTATATGTTGTATATTTCGTCAACAGGGTCGAAAATCTATACTGTCGGCTCAGCAAATATAATGTAGGAAAGAGGGTGGACATCTTGAGTAGAGGTTCTTATCAAAGAAGAGTACAAGTGATAGTGTTGCAACATAATGATGGATACTCGAACTCGTGGCAAGAGAAATACATGCATATGTTCACTGGAGATGATCCTGGTTTTTTCATGAGAAAAATGATAGAAGAGAAAAAAAGTTCTTCTCGTCGGACAAAAATAGCACGAAACAAAACTATTCATTGTCGGCGTGTCGAAGAAGAACTCAATTATGGGGAAGAGGCTGTGGCTGCTGCGGAAAACCAAACTAATGAGCATTATGATCATTTGACAGTTAAGTCAAAATATGAGGTAAATTTGAACAACTATAAATTTCATATATAGACTATGGATTTTATGTTTGATTGATGCATACATGCTTGACTATTTGCTCATGCTGCTAATTTTTATTAAGGTCATTGCAATCATTTAATAAATTTTAGATTATATTGTCGATTTCTCCTCAAGTTGGACCGCCACAAAAGTGTGCACGCTCCTTTAAAGTGAGATAGCAGCTCAGGATTACGTCAAATTATGATGGTGTCTTTGGTGCACTTATTCCTTGTAGTTAAATAAACAAGTGCACTGAATACGTCGAGATGATCCGATGCAAACGTGCACTTTTATCACACTTTTTTGCACTCTTCAACTTTTGTGATAGTTCCAATTTGAGATAAAGTGCGTAGTAAAAAATTTCAATATATTTAAGAGGCGTCATAAATACACTTTCTCACAGTTTAAGTTTTTAAATGACTAAGTTGCGTTTACTTATAATTTAACACATATACATATTTTTAGTTTTTTCTTACTATTCCCCTCATCTCTCGTACCCTATACGAGGTCTCCTATATAAAACCATAGATATAAACCAATATTATCTCCGACCTAATCCAAACTAACATCCAATATTTATTATCTTATTGAAACTATCAGAAGC
This sequence comes from Aedes aegypti, assembly GCF_002204515.2. Taxonomy (NCBI): domain Eukaryota; kingdom Metazoa; phylum Arthropoda; class Insecta; order Diptera; family Culicidae; genus Aedes; species Aedes aegypti. Next base: position 231,160,667 of record NC_035107.1, on the reverse strand, counting down.
CACCAGAAAACAACTGAATACTAACATTTCAATCACCGCAATGGAGGAAACAGCCATGGGCCGGATACTCACAAAATTCGTTCCTGAGGTCATAAACTGCAGAGAGTCCAATAAATGGAGAAAATGTGATATGATTCTCCAAGCTAGGAATACTTGGAACTATTTGAAAAGCAATCGAGCTATAGTTAGATTGGCTCTTCGCTCTCTACATGATCAGCTTGGGTCTAAAATAGGAGGAAGCCAAATGTTTGTAGACACGTGTCACACATATTTATGCTGCGTTGTAGATGGTAATTTGTCACTCAAAAAATCTAAATTGTAAAAATTAATAGATTTTTATTCTTAGCAATTTCGGAGGATGGCACTACAGTTCTTTTGATAAGAAAATGTGATTCAAAGGATACAGTAGCTAATTCCATCATGAAACCTACAAATAAGTTTGGATGCCGAATGAAGAATGGATACTTATCCATCTGCAAAAGCTTGCAAATTGAAGTCCAAACATTGTTACCTACGTGCAAAGTCTCCAAGTGACTGATATATTTTGTAAATTCGAATAATCATACGGACAACGTGCAAACTACGATGGAATACGACGATGATTTCTTCCAGAAACATGTTTTGAAAAAGATTGAAAGTTTTTTCGAGCAGTTTTTGAGTAAACAAGTGTTTGATAATGTTGTTTTAATTAAACGCTGAAGCAGATCGTAAAAGATATTGAAACATTATTTTTTATGTAAACACAATGTTTTTAATGAAAATCCCATAAATGGGAATAAATGGTAATTAAAGAAAACTACAAATTTGCATTTAAAAATATATTGATATTATTTTTATCTTGCTAAACTTGTTAAAGAGTTCACCTTCTTTTAGCCTCTATTAAATTGGATAATTTAGAAAGCTTTTGATGTCAGCATGTGAGTTTTGAAAGAGCTCAGCTCTTAGTATAAGGAACGACTTACTCCTATGCGAATTTTGAATTTCCCGGAATTATTCCGTAAGGTGAAAAGGGTCTGCGCCAAAGATTGTGTCTGTGTCTGCTGAACACCTCATATAGAGCATGGGCTAGTTTTAGTCTGACGTCGGTGGTGCGGCTTCCCATACTCCTTGAGGGGAAGATACCTCTTGTAAAAAATGTGCATTTTGATTGATGATGTCAGCGTTTTTTTGGAATCTCATTGCAATTTATATCAATGTTTCCGTTTGTCACGGTTTTCATATATTTAATACACGTAATATAAAAAAAATTAAATTGATAACCAATTATACGTATCACAGTTACCATTACTTTAGGTGGATTGATGTTGCATAACCATAACAAATATTATTTGACAGATAAATTATGTTTCTGTGTAAGTGAATGAATTAGATCGCACCCACACATATAACCCTGCAAGCACACACATACTATTGCGTTTTGATAGCTGTACTCTGAGATGTTTCACCTTAAGTGGTGGGTGCAGAATTGATGATATTTTTTTCGTTAATAACATTTTTAACACACCGTTCGCAAGCTTTTGTGGATTGCGAATGTCGTGTACTTAGGTGCATCTTTAACGGTTCCAATAAACATTGAACCACAAGCTTGCATAACTTTACGGTTAGAATACTTTATAAACATAGGGCCGAGATTCAGAAATTTCACCGGCACACCTCCCTATTCCTACGCTAATGGGACAGTCATTGTGTAGTCCAATTTAAATTGAATCTGCACATTCGTAGCCACTTGGCTGTGATGAGGACACCCCGTCATATACGTCCAATTACACGTTCTGTCGGATTACATTCTTTTGTCTGTTACGACATCATCACTCATTCGTCTGATGTGGCAGCTCTCTAATCGCCGACTATCCAGTGTTATCATCGTCATTTGCATGGCAGAATCGAGCGGACAAATTACGACACGAGCCTCTGGGCCAGTTGGCGTTGAGCTTTCTGTCAAGAACACGTCTCATCTCTCAGTCCATCGAAGGCTTGACGCGACGAGTGAGTGAGTGGGACACAGGCAGTAATCAACACCCATCCTATCTCATCCCATCCCATTAGGATCCTCTATTCTGTGTTTGCCGAAGTGGGATCCTACCGACTTTTAATTACACCAAGGGTTGGGGCGATACTCTACGGATGCCCATCAGCCACAGGCCGTTACAAGAGGATAGCCGGTAGTGTTCCTGTCATCACAGCTACGGGGACGACCTCCATATTCCGGCTACGCTCAGCCATCACACAAGGAGAAGAACCACATTATGCTCATCTTACTCATTATCATCATTTTCATCGCTTCGCCTCACAAAGCGAACGTGAAAATGAGTTGTGTAGTCAGCGTAAGGTGGAAGAAGCCTGGTCCTGTTTCGCTTGCAACTATGTGCGAGGAGATTACATGTGCTCAAGAAGGATGGTGGAAACTCTTCTGTCGGAACCATGAGGGTAGCCAGAGGGGGGCATTGTGGTGGGTGTTGCACCACGCCCTTAACTGGCCGACGGAAAATAAATGTGTTTATCGCAAAATTAATTAAAACTCCTCAAACTCCTTTTTTGTTCACTAACCTGCGCGACTAATTACGTCTTCCGATGACCAGAGATGCAGTGTAATACATTCAAATGCAGGAGAGAATCTGTAAAGTGCTAATAACAAGAGATGTACGATTTGATTTCCATGTGAGAAAATAATAACGTAATTGAAGCTATTTTTCAACCCTGTCATGGATAGATTTATTGTATGAAAAATTAAAATAATTTGTATGGCGTGTAAGAAACTGTAAACCAATGATCTCTTAAGTGATTAATGGACGACATTTTAACGGAGAAATTAAATCTAATCGAATCTAATGTTTCATGTAAAATTTGGAAATAACCGCATGAAATGGATGCGGAAAATTCCGAAAATTGACACTGTGAAAAATTGCTGTTCATTTAATTACTTAACATCACCCTCCCCTGATGGAATTCCAGATCACGTCCATGGTCGAAGTGACAATCTGCTTTGCTGCTAGGATCTCGGATCCGGAAGTGGAACAAAATTGCGGGCGAAAGAAGTAATCATAAATAATTACAGGCTGTGCAGATGAGCGGATGAGGAATTCAAACCGAGATGTCGTCGACAGCCAACAGCTTCAAAAGTTGCTACATGAACCAAACCGCAGGGAGTGCTCCAGAGATCGGGGGAGCTGTCATGGCAACAGGTATGTATTAAACTTCTGCGAAGGGTGCAAAACCCGAATGGGGAAAAAGTAGGTTCTCGGATATCATTCAATGCATAAATCTGAAATTAATTACATTTCTTTCGATTGACAGATTCGATCCAATCCAATTTAGAACCCCTGTCGTGACGAGCAGACATTCCGGAATGAGCATGGCACTACAATGCCTAACTTATTTTGAGGGAAGAGACAGCCGAGACCGAATAATACAGATGAGTTGTTTGAGTACCTGGGCGTACGGAGTTTTCAGAATCCATCTCATCCAGTGAGGGAAAATGAAGTGGGCGCTCCAGACTGTCTACTGCGGAAAATTCTTGCTTATTCCACGGTCAAACCGAGAAGCATACACAGAACCACAGCCATTTCGGATTTCACCCTCATTCTCGTCAACAGATATCAACGCTTTGAATGGTATGATGCAGGACGAGATAATGAATGACCACTTGGCACAGCAGTTCCGGTCGCTCTTATGGCAGAATAACTGCGGGGGTGCGTAATCGTTAGAAAATGTGGAATTTTGTGGATCTTTGCGCTAATGAAAAATCTCCGCGGTAACGAACGAGCTTCTATAGCTGTTTTTATAGTGTTGAAAAATCTATGCGCGTTTATCGTAATGGCTATATGTGCGCCAGAAGAGTTATTGGATAATATTTGTGTCAGATGTTATTTGAGGATGTAGCTGACAAATGGCATTCTTTGGAGATTCCAAAAATCTTAAATTGTTTTTGAATAATTTGTAAATTTCAAAGAGTTATTGAAGAATATTTTTGATAAAATACATAGAGTCGAATCTATGTGTTTGAAAAACAAAAAATCTGAGATTATTTTTGAATTATTTGCGAAGACAACAGAGTTGTTGGAGAGTATTATCACAGACAAACAGACGTAACACTGACGAAATTTCCATCGACCACTGATTTATCCAAATTTCATATGTTACAAATCTCACAATGCGCCTCTGAGTGCATCGTTTTCTTCGTGTTTGACGTTTCACATCATTCTCATCTTCAGGCCTTGTTGCACAATGGTGAAATGGTAAACTGGGCGATGGATTATGAAGAAATTTGTTCCAAGTGTAAGATCTGTAATATTTGTGTTGAAATAAAATGTTTGAAGATTATAAAGATTATTTCCGAATTATTTGTGAATACACAAAAAATATGGTAGAATATTTCTGTCGAATTGGATTGTTTGATGATTCCGGGAAACATGAGATTATTTTCGAATAATTTACGAAAACAAGGGATTTATTGGAGAATATTTATATCGAATAGGATGGTCTTAAAACAGCGGAAAATTCTGACAATAATTTGTGAATACACAGAGGTTGTAAAACAATATCTATGACAAATTAAATGTTTGAAAATTCCACAAAATCTGAGATTTTTTTTGAATAATTTGTGAAGACCAAGGAGTTGTTGGAGAATATTCGTGTCGAATTTGGATGTTTGACCAGATGAAGTGCTTAAGAAATCCTTATACAGAAGAAATTCCTGGAGAAACTTCATGAGGAATCCCGCGACAAGTTTGAAATATCCTGGAAGAATATTTAAATCTATGAATGACTTTCTGAAGAATTTCTCTAAAAATTTTATCACGAATGTCTCAAGTCCTCAATGAAATAAACCAGTGATTTTTTCCTAAATTTTTATAGAATTTCGTCCAATATTCAACTAAGCATATCTTCAAGAGTTCAGTTTTTCGTTTATCTACTGATTTCATAGAATTTCCTCCAAAATTGATGTTCCCCATTTCAACTTTTTTTTTAGCTTTTTAAGCATGACAGCTTTGTCAGCATTAAATCCATTAATTGCAAATTTGATCTCTACTTTTGTCAATATTAAGACTATTCTGCCCACATGAACATAAATAACAATACACCTATGGGATGATTCAAATATTACGTAACGCAAAATTTGCCCTCCGCCACGTAACAGCTTCTGTATGGAAAATTTTTGAAACATGTTTGAATAAAAGTTTCTGCACATAGGCAATATTATTTAAAATTATTAGTTAGTTAATTGTTCATCAATAGTGACATTTACAAAAAAACATAAATTATTTCAATTCCCTTATTTCAATTATTCAGGCCCCTTGCGGAATAGAGTACGATGGCCGTACTCGTGACACCTTTAGCACGCTTCCCGTTTCTAAGGGGCACTCAGTGGCTGCTAGCCCTCGGGTCTCTTATTAGCTCCAGGATCATATCTCCGGTACGGGTGCGCTTGACTTTCCGCATGTCTGCCCTTATGGCCGGTACGCTGATCATAAGTACTGTGCAAAAGGATAGGACAAGAAACGGTCAAGGAATGATTCCGCTACCGAAATTACTTGAGCTGTACGCAGCTGAGAAGTAGAGCTGATTTCATAACGTCGGTAACGCCTGCCGTACAAATCAAAGGGATCTGTCACTTTTCCGAACGGAAAAATGTGCCGCTCAATTTTTCCGCAAGTAAAAGTGACATTTCGCTCATACTGAATCAGCTGTCAAAATTACTTGGGTAAAAAGGAGAAATTTTACTTGAGTGATTTACGTTTCAGGTCCGTACTTGGCTTTAGCTGTTCGAGGTCCGGGTTTGTCTGTTATGCACAGAGAACATTCTCGTACAAGTCATCGCTTACTTTAACTATAAGCTCCTCGTCTCTCTATCTATGAACAGCTTTCGTTTTTCTGGCCTGCTCTTCGTTTTCGTCTTTTGACTTTTTTTTTCTTGGCGATTTCCTATGGGGTAGGGTAACGGTCGTATTTTGGACCCCCTAAGGAAGTGATTTCAGTTTTTTGTCCCAATTAATTAATTGCACAGCGAAACCAAGTCAACGAACATGCCAAAATGTAGAGAAAAACTTCCCCTACGAGATAAAAATGCCCCTACGATCATGTAGGATCCTAAAAATGTCGAAAATAATTGAATTGTGATGCACTGTTTTTCATTATTTTGGACACACCAATACATTTTGGACCCTCAAAGTATATATTTTGGACCCCCCGGCATTTTTTATCGTTTGGCGACAAAGTCCACGACACTGGTTGTATAATATGCTTGCCCATAGTTTAATCAATCGATTGACAATGGAAAACCGAAGAAATTCTACGCTTTTAGTGCAGAAATTTAAAAAACGTTCTTGTTTACATTTGAAAAATTTCTGACGGCTTCAATTTCTGTGTGTAACGTGTTGTAACGGTTGCATGGATGAACCGATTAAATTAAATTAATTTCAGATGAAATAAACACATTTTCTATGTACAAACGGTTGATGCAAATGCGGAATAGTCCTATCTTTCCAAATGGCATGCGAGTTGAGTTGGTCTTTCGATTGAAACTGGGAAATTTGCAGGAAAATGGCCCAGGGGGTCCAAAATATATAGGGGTCCAAAATATATTGGTTACCCTATTGTTGCTTTGGTGGTTGCTGCGTTAACTAAACGTGCCTCGTTGACGGGAGCCTCCTTGTGTTTCTTGGAACCACCAGGTCTTGCATCTCCTTGTGATGCTCTTGGACTCTTCGGCGTGAAAAGTACGCTTTCCGACCTCGGCGGTTTGTTCCTCTTTGCGTTAGTGTCCCTCGAAAAAGTGAATGGCTTTGCCATTTGTTGAGTCAGCGCTCAACTCATTTGTAAGGTAGTCTTGGCCGCCAACAACTATTTCTCAGTTGATTCCGCTTTCTGTGCGACGGCTGCCCATCCAGCTAATCCAAGAGTTTCTTGGATCTTCAGCACCAATGTCTTGATGAATTTGTGCACATTAGACAGATTCACAAAAAAAACAAAATGTCAACCAGTCACCCCTTAGTCCTAGTTGCAATACCAGACAAATTTTCATCCAATTTGGAGAAGATTAGGAGGTGCCTCAAGTCGAATTTGTGTTTTTGTCCATTTTTTCCATTCAAAAAATTCTAACGAGAATTTGGAAAAACGAAAATCAAAATAAATACCACTAGTTGAACGTATTATTAGTACTTTACAACTTTTGAGAACACTGTATGCCGATTAGAGATGATATTGACCTCATAAAATTGATTTCTGTTTATTGAAGTACCTGTAAAACATACATTTCTCTACAGTTTTTGTTCTACAAGATTCTTAACCTCATGCCTCATCATAAAAGTTCAACCGTTGTATCATTCCTTTGTCATTTCTGAACATTATTGTAGTACATCATTTTTGTATCCGAATTACAGATAAATTGTGAAAAATCGTCGGAAATACGGAATTCCTCATTCCCCTGCATTTAGAGCTGCTGCCAAATGGCGCAATTGCTGACATGTTACAAAATTGAACATAGTAGCATTGCTTTTTCAATGATGGATGATGATTGAAGAAAACAGCTATCAAATGTCATCAACGCGGTCGTGTTTCAAACAACATTCGCATTTGATGCCAAGCAATTACTTATGTGATATAGCTCCAAGGTCAAGCTTCTCGACTACTGATCTTGAGGATCAGAGTTTGATTACGGGAGTTCATTTAGAGTGTTGTTTTTTGCCATGGACCAAATGACTTGAGGCCAAACAATTTCATCACGATTTATTGTTCAAAAGTGCATCGTGTGTCTGAGTCTTAATCAATAGGACTCACAAAAATCTCCCACTCCTTAGTGAATGAAGAGAAATGCTCAAGTAGTGATTTGCGCCTTTAGTCCTTTTTCTATGCTAGATATAATAAACATTGGTTTCACTCGAAAGAAAAGGAATCATAAAACGAACTAAGTCAACGGTGCAAACTCTAGTAGAATTAAAAGCAATTGATTGATGCTTTAAATTATTAGTTGGGATATGATATATTTTTATTGCAAAAATGGATTTCTTCTATTTTCATTTTGCGGGATACATTTTAATCCTTTTGTTCATTGATAAACAAAGCACGATCAAGAACATCTGGCTCAACTCATCGCTTTCCGATTCACCATTCGAACAAATCTCTATGAAAAATTCCATCCCATCCTCTTGTGAGCAAAGCTTATCACATTTCATCTTTCATCTCTGCTTGCCTCAACAGTCCCAATACCGGTCCCGTGTCAGCGCTTTGGATTCCACCGTAAATCATGCCGAAATCTTCCCGACAAAATTAGTTGTAGCGATTTTTCAAAAATATCCATAAAAATTCATTCCGATCTGGTTCACATTTGCATATCATCATCGCGTTATGTCTGCACGAGAGAGAGAAAAAAAAATATTAAGCTCTCGAGAGGCGTTAACATAGATAAATTAATAGTAGTCATAATCTTTATGGGCTATAAATTTTCGGGGATCCCGACTGAGTCGCTTACTGGCCGGCCAACGACTGGCAGTAAGGTATGCGAGTGCAGCAGCCAACTGGGGCCACTATGGGTGATCAGGTGGCCAAAATTGCTTGTTCTGGTAGGATGTTTTATACGAAATTTCGTAGCGAATTCTAATAAGATGTTTCTGGAAAATAAGAGCAAGTTTGTAGTTTTGTTTACTTAAATAATAGCTAAATATTATTACAGAGGATATTTGAATACCACAAAATGATTCATGGAAAGGTCTTCCTTAGTCGAGTCCACGGCTACAAAGCAAAGCCATGCTAAAGGTGTCTGGGTTCGATTCCCGGTCGTTCGAGGATCTTTTCGTAATGGAAATTCTCTTGACTTCCTGAAGCATAGAGTATAATCGTACCACCAGACATAGAGTATAATCGTGGCCACCAGACGATATAAAAATTGCCCACAGTGCAGTATCGTCGTCGAGGACGTTTAAGAAAGCATCAGCAAAATCGATCCAAAAAGCGAAAGACGCAACGAACAAATTCGAAACATTTTTTTTCTTCTGCCGAGAGTTGGTCCACAGCAGCGGGACAACACCTGGAGAGCTGGCCATCCGTTTGCTTTTCACCGCGGCCATTCGGCACAGCAAGCCACCAATTATACTTCATTATGAAAGCCTCCCATAAACAAATCATAATTTAAAAGTGTGTATAATCCAAACGAGTTTTCACTGCCCAACGCGGCGATGGTCGCGATTCGGAGGGAATGAGGAAATCTCCGAATGTCGCTTATTTTCGAATATAGAGTGAACTCTGCATAATACGATATCCCTTATCACGACAACGAGTTATAGAACCCAAGTGAATCGTAGCAAAAGTTGGTTCCCTTCAATCGTTGTTGCACTTTTTGATTCCTTCATTAGTATCATATCAAACATTACAATCATTTCTTATATTTAGGAGAAATCTTCCATATTTGTAACACCAGCTCTTACAAGAATTCCTTCAGATAGGGGCCCATATAGCCGTAGCGGTAAACGCGCAGCTATTCAGCAAGACCAAGCTGAGGGTCGTGGGTTCGAATCCCGCCGGTCGAGGATCTTTTCGTAAAGGAAATTTTCTCGACTTCCCAGGGCATAGAGTATCTTCGTACCTGCCACACGATATACACATGCAAAAATGGTCATTGGCATAGTAAGCTCTCAGTTAATAACTGTGGAAGTGCTCATAAGAACACTTAAGCTGAGAAGCAGGCTCTGTCCCAGTGGGGACGTAACGCCAGAAAGAAGAAGATGGGGTTCTGATAATTATCCTGAAGTGTACGATTTAACATAAACTTGGATTATTCTAATCATACATTGTTGTTGGAAAATTGAAGTTTATTAATTTAAAAAAAAAGCCTTCATACCAAAAACTGTCGAATGCTTTTTCTATGTCTAGAAGAGCAATAACTATAGAATAGCTTTCATATTTGCTGAAACGACTCAAATTAGTACGTAAAAGTTGATGAGTGGTCAAATGTCCATGGCTGAATCCGAACTACTCATTGGCAAACATTCAATTTTCATCGATATGGACTATCTTTCTGCTCAAAATGACCGTTTGAAGAAGTTTACTGACGGAGGAAAGCAAGCAAAATGGACGATAGCTGGAAGCTTCTGCAGGTTTCTTTTCCGGTTTCAAAATTTGTATAACTTTGGCATTTTTCTATTTGTCAAGAAAATATATTAACTGAAAAAAATGTTACCTACATCAACCAAGAATAATGTGCTACTCTCAGGAAGCTTCTCAAAAATCCATCAACGACATGGGCTTTCATATATTTTGGATTTTTAATTAATAGTTCCCACTTCTTCCAAATCAGTCTCCCAGGAATTTTCGAAAACGTTCTCTCGATTGAGAATATTTTAGAAGTGCTGTGTAACTTGATTTTCAATTGGACTAGTAAGTCCTAAATTAATTGTGCGCACTTTCAAACTGCATAGCATGTTTTTGAGCTGTTTCGCAATTAGTTAGTAATAATTTGTTTTCCTCTTTCAATGCCGGTATTGGTTTTTGAGGTTTTTTTTTAAAATTTTAGATAATTTCCAATAGGGCTCAAAGCCAGGGTTCAATTGAGAAAATTTATTTTCAAAGTTTTTGTTTCCTAATTGTGCAAAACGATTTTTGATTTCTTTCTGCTAATCTGCCATATAATATTCATAGCAGGATCGCGAGTGCGTTGAAATTGCCTTCTCCTCACGGTTTTAAGACAGATCAAGAGTTTAAGATCGTCGTCTTTAATCACGAATTCAAATTTTACTTCACATTTTGGAATTGCAATGCTCTTGGCTTCAAAAATGGAATATGTTAAAGTTTCAAGAGCATTGTCAATATCAAGTTTTGTTTGTAATGAAATGTTTACATCAAGATTAGACTCAATATATGTTTCATATTTATTCCAGTCGGCTCGAAAAAAAATGAAAGTGGTGCTGATAGGATTAGAATCGCTTCATGGGATATTTGAAATGTAACAGGGACATGATCAGAATCAAAATCAGCATGAGTAACTGATTGGCTACAATAATGACTAGAATCGGTTAAGACCAAATCAATCGTAGATGGATTTCTAGAAGAGGTAAAACATGTATTGAATTGAGAAATATACTGAAGAGCACTCATCAAATAAAATTCTGCCGTTGGAATTACTTTGAGAATTATTCCATGACCGATGTTTGGCATTAAAATCACCAATGACAAAAAAAAATGTTTTATTGCCAGTCAATTTTCGCTAGTCAGTTTGGAACAAATTAATTTGCTGTCCAGATCATTGAAAAGGCAAATAGGCAGCTTTGAAAGTATATTTACCAAGCTGTGTTTCAACAGAAACACCTAGAGCTTCAAAAAGTTAAGTTTCAAATGACGAAAACAGTTGATGTTTTATAAGCCTATGAATGATGATTGCAACTCCCCCACATGCCCCATAAAGTCGATCATCACGATAAACAAAAAGTTAGGATCTCTTTTGAGTTTGGATCCACGTTCCAAATACGTTTCAGTAATAACTGCTATATGCACGTTATTAGCTGTAAGAAAATTAAACAGCTCGTCCTCTTTACCATTCATGGAACGAGTATTTCAATTTAAAATATTTAAATTATTATTTATTGGATCCGTTAAAAAAACGTAATCCAATAACAATATGATTAGTAAACTTTACACCGACTTGGACTGCTTCAGTCATAGTGGTGGCTTGGAAAATTGCATCAATCATTAGATTCAATAGTTCAGTTAGAAAAATAAAATCAGAGGCAGACATATCACTTGAAGTGGGTACATTATCTGATGATATTCCTTGTAGAACTTTCGGTAGACGAAGAGGCGGAGTAGAAGTTTTGTGTGGCGGCAAGGTTTTTCCATTTAATTTGAAACAATTAGAATGGGTACTCGTAGTATGATTCGGGGAGGAGTTCAAATTACCTGCTACGATATCGGCAAAGGATTTTTCGTGGGTAGATACATTCGAAATTGAAAGATTCGAACGACTACCCGACAGATTAAAATTAGTTTGTGAATAATCACACAATCCCAAGCACCTGATGGGTATAATTCCTAATCAAGCGATCGTTAACTGAAAAATGAGCATTGTTCGAAACTCTACCAGGCAAATTCCGGAAACGATCGTTATCGTAACGGATGTTATCTTTCATCTGCCTGGCACAAGCCTCGACGACTCGCCTACGCGAAGGGCACTCCCAAAAATTTGACTTATGTTGCCCCCGCAATTCGAGTTTATAAACTTGGTGGTATCTTCCTTCACTGGACAGACGTCATTAGTGTGAGAAGCACCTCCGCAAATCATGCATATAGCATGCATGCGGCAATTTTTTGTACCATGGCTCCACTTTTGGCACCGATGGCACAGAGTAGGGTTCTGGAAATTTCCTCCAGGTTTCTGGAAATTTTCTCATGTCATACGGACATCGAACATTAGTCTTGCTTTTTATAAAGCTTATTTAGTTTTTTTGTTGAAGTGAACTTAAAAATATTCTTGAGAAAGCCCTTTCCGAACAATGCCAGATTGGGTTCTCTTTTTTATAATGATTACTTGGACTGGGGAAAATCCAAGTAAATCATTTATTCCATTTTTGATCTCTTCAGGTGACTTATAGTCACTTGAGAGGCCTTTCAAGACGACTTTGAACAAACGTTCAGTTTTGCCGTCATAAGTAAAACAGTTTTGCTTCTTCACTTCAAGATGTTTGAGAGAAGTTCGCGATCCTTAAGAGTTTCCTGCGAAACGCGACAGTCTCGTTTCTTTGCGATTTGGAAGGAACCCTTAATGGAGTTCAAGATCTCCTGCCTAAATCCTTCAAATTCGGAACAAATGACCATGATAGGCGGCACTCTTTGCTTCCTTACTTGAATCAAAGAGTCTGGGCTAGAGGGTGCTTCGATTTGGTGTTCGGAAAATTTGTCTAGAGCATCGAACTGATTGCTCATTTCGATACAATTATCAACATTATTCATTTCACCCTTGGAAGAAAGTTCGCCATTGGCGTAGGAACAGTGGAGGCGAGGGGGGCCTGGCCCCCTTCAGAATCATCCAGGCCCCCCCCCCCCAGAATTTTTGCTGATATTAAAAATAAAAATCAAAAAACAATTAATTTAACATGAAGCAACATTTTTCGAATCAATGTACATGACTCTTGTTATTGACAAAAATCTCTTCAGTAGTTACGTTATTATATGTTGTACAATCACATTGAGAAAATCTCGCTTGTTTTACATAACATCAGCGTGACGGTTCTAACTTCGGTGAATTTCGAGACAACCGAAAGCTCAACCGTCCAGCTGTCCATCGATCGGTTACTGTTAGAACTAGCTACTGATTGTATACGATATGCACAATTTTCAACATCTCCGTTGCAAAAAACGCCATGGAATAAAAAAAAGCGTCAATATCCTGGAAGTATAATTCCCAAAATTCGTTTTTTTTTCTCTAAAATTCAAATAGTCCTGCATAAAGCATAATGCGGCATATTTACTGCATTCTGATTCCTCATGTTTTTTGAAGGAATAAGAATCATCTAAAGAATTCCATATATCAACTTCAACTCGTATAATGTCAGAAAAAAATAATTGAAAAATTAGAATTTTGTCTAAAGGAATTTCTCAGAAAATATAAAACGGGAATTTTTGTCCAAAAATAAGGCTAAACTTGCAAGCAATTTCGGATTTTTTTCAGATGAATGGCAGAAATTTAACCTGGAGTGAAAAAATGTAACAAAATCGACCTTAGTGTTTTATTCCAGTGTTAAGTTCTATATTTGATTTTGATTCAATTTTTAAAGTATTTAATTTTGCATGAGTCAATTTACTGCGTAAACTATTTTTTTTCAAGAAAACCTATTATTTCGTAAATAATTTGATAAATTTCCAACAGATTTAAAGCAATTTTTTTCAAAAATCTTTTCGATATTCTTTATATAATTTAAATATGATGAAATTCCTCAAGGAATATTGAAAGGTGGTTTCAGAACATTTGCAAATCTCTTGGTCAAATAATATTGTGGAACTTGTTCATACTTTCGAAGCGAATTCCTCCTGGTGGACATCCATTCTTCTATGTTTACCATAATATGATATTATGTTAGCAAATTAATTCCGGAAAATGGTCCAGGATCTACTTAAAAAGTTACTTAGTTTTTCAAAAGTTCAGTTTTTCCGCAATTCCTCAAAGAAAAACATTGATTCTGTCATATCTAATGCTGTGATATTTCGCTGAATTTCTTGAGTTTATTTTTTTTTAAATAGTTTTCCCAATAGTTATATAACAAATTCTTCCGCTAAGTTCATCAAAAGTCGTAAAAAATATTTCCAAAGTACTTCACAACTTTCATCAAGAAATCTTCTATATTTAGGATTATTCAACAATTGGAAAGAATATTGCCTTCGTAATTTCAGATGAAATTTGTCGAAAACACCAGGAAAATTTTTGCTTCAGCAAATCAGCATAGCGGTAAAGGAATCTGTAGAGAAACATACAGCAAATAAATGGGAAGGGGGGAACATTTATTAAGCTATTCATAATGAAATTAGTATTGATCGTCCCTAAAACACTTCTTTAGAAATGATTTTGCCAATCATTGGCAGAATTTTGTATATTTGTGCGATAAGAGGGCGAAATTTATAGAGGCTTCTGGCAGAATTCTAGGAAATCAGAAGTCAAGGAAGAGCAGATTTCAAGGATAACTTCTAAAGAAGATTCTGATGGACCTGCTTGAGAAATTTGTGTTCGAGAAGTTTGGATAATTTCTGCTGCAATTTTTTCAAACAATCATTTAGTAACTTCAGGAAGAACTTCAAAAGCAAAGTTGGTAAAACTGTTGGCGAACTCTCTGAAAAATTCGTGGAATGATTCCTTGCTTGGTGATCTTGAAGACATTTTTGATGAGACCCCTAGAATTTTTGTACTATTTTCTTGAAGAAATCCTCATTAATTCCTGAAAATCCTAAATAAATTATCAATGAACACAGGAGGCCACTTTGAACTTCAAATTGGAATTTATATGTAATAAATACATGTATGACCTATGATGCAAATGATTAAAAGAATTTCTAATGCATTCTCTGGCGGAATCCTTCATGAATTTTTTTAAAGCAGTTCGATAGAGATTCTTCGAAAAATTGTCTGGTAAGATCAGAAAGTCTGAGAATGATTTTCCGTGGGAATCCCAGGACAAACTCAGTGAAAATTGGTAAAGGAGTTCTTGAAAAAAAATCACTGAAAATGAAGAAAAAATTCATGAAGAAATTCCTCAAGGAATCTATGTAAAGCACATTGTTGAATACCTGAAAAGTTCGTGGAAAAATCACAATGGACATTCCTTGTGAGTTTTTGCTAGAATCTTTGTAGGATTTTGACTAAATTACAAAAAAAAAAATGAATTTACAAATATCCCTGATGTGCTGCGAAATGAGACAAAATAACAAATAAATAACAAAATCAATAAAATCAATACTAGTCTGTTAAAACTGCGTTTTTTTTTATTATATGACATTTCCCAGAATGACGTTCCCCAGAACGACATTCCCCAGAACGCCATTTCCCAGAATGGGACATTCCCCAGAATGGGACATTCCCCAGAAAACAATTCCCCAGAATGGGACATTCCCCAGAAAAAATAACAAGTGATTTTTGGAGTGCTATAATCCAGGCAAATAGTGTAAATAGTAAATAGTGAAAGCATTTAACTGGAAAATTCGAGGAAAACCAAATTATAGTTTTCGTAGGTGAAACATTTTCGTATTTTTTTTAACGACAGGACTTTCGGTTTATGGTAGTCTTTCATTTATTGACTGGAGAATCTTTAATCAAAATTTCTAGAAATTAATCATATACAGCGCCACCTATGGTCGGAAATGTAATTCGAACCGTTTGTGCACACAGACTACGATATTTTGTAGCTATTAAGTTTTGCTGTAAAAAAGAAATTTTCAGACAGAAGAATTCTAGTGTAATAATCTACATAATTACGAAGACAATAAACCTAGGAAGAACAGCATATGTTCAAAAGAAGGAAGAATATGCTATGGAAGCAGAATAACAAATTTCATCAATTTATTTTGTACATATTAGGAATATTACACTATACAAATCACCCTTTGAAAATACAATTAGAAAAAACAACCAATTTTAAAAGAAGGAAGAATAACTATGAAAAAAAAAAATCCAATACCTTTGACCAAGTTTGATCATAATCGGTTCCCCAAAAGTCGTTTGCCGGAACAACAGTTCCCAGAATGCCTGTGCCCCGAACAACCCGTTTCCCCTAGCCTAGTTTCCGAAAAGTTTTAGCTCTTATAATTGTCATAACTTTTTGTGTTTCAAGTGGTCATCTGATATGCACCCTTCTTCACTTGATTGGCGGTTCATTAAAGTTTCACCATCATCTAGATTTTTGACAAGATGTTATAATATATATTATATTCTCCTTTTAATTGCTTATCATTCGTTCTAGTTCAGCACCCAGTCCTGAAAGACTATTTTTGCACCTGTTTGAACTGCATCACTATTCGAGGAAACGAGTTATTCGGGGAATTGTCTTTTGGGGAAACGGTTCATTCGGAGAGGTGGCATTCAGGGAAATGATATTCAGGGAATCGTCAGTAGCACAAGCATGTTAAGTAGATGTAAAACTGTTAAACAGCATTTTCCTATCAAAATTTTGGTTTGGTATGCCGGTGAACCACATTGTCATTTATTTTGATAGATGACCAAGTGGCTTATGGACGGCCCCTTAGATGGTTTGCCTGAGACAAGGGAAACAAACACTCGCTGTTTAGAAGGTTTTTTTTTTTAACTCAATACCGATTTTATTCGCTTGAGATCTATAATAATGATATTGATAAAATAATATTTTGGTTGAATTGACTTCTGTGTCGCGAATCCGAAGCTTCTTGGAATTCGAATCAGTTCAGAGGGTTACATTTTTTTAACGAGAAAAAAATCTAAATAACCAAATTGATTTTTTGTTCACTCTATAAAATCGTATAAAACGATTCTGGGGAATGTCCTATTCTGGGGAATGTCCCATTCTGGGGAATGGGTTTCTGGGGAACGTCATTCTAGGGAATGTCGTTCTGGGGTTTGACTTTCTGGGAAATGTCCTACAACCTTTTTTTTAAATCGTGAAATTTGGGACCGACATTACTTCTGTAAAGCAAGTATTTGCTAGGTCCCCCCTAGGCCCCCTCCAGAAAAAAATCCTAGCTACGCCAATGAAGTTCGCATTCCGGAGAAACGTCCTTTCTTCCATTCTTGCCACGTTTAGTGATAGTTTCAAATCCTACTTTTTTGGAAGGAAGTTGTGAATACAGAGATTCACCCTTCCTTTTGTTTGTAGTTGCAACCATGTTTAGTGAATAATCGAAAGAAGACAAGAACTCCTAAGAGGTTTTTTCCCAAGACGGTGTCCAAGAAGAACTACCACCGCTAGCTTTCGCCAACGGGTCCAACGAAAAATCGAAGTCACGGGTCCTAACAAGGATCTTTAAGGGATCAATAGTAGAAAATTACTGTTTTAGTAACACTATTCTAGCACTGAAAAGTACTGTTCTAATGCTATAAGTAGTTTTTAAAAACTTCCAAGAGCAGAGAGAATCCGTGTACGCACAGCAGGTACGATGCGCACTGAATCGTAGTTGCACTAATTTTGTGTTCTATAACTCGATATCTTCCTAACTCTATGATCCCTCCAATATCGAGTTATGAAAAGTGGACTGTACTTCGGACCTCAAGCGATTTGATACTCGTTCAGTTGGTCCGAGCTTGGGGAGGAAGCTCCACGTGGCGAATCGAATTTCGTCCCAACGTCAGAAGTGTCCCGCAGGGATTCTGAAACAGAGCAACAGCTTTTGTGGTTTTGAAACCCTGTTTCTGGGAGTGGAGATGAATGGTGATTGGTTGAGCGGAACATCGGGAATGAATCAGAAGCTGTCCTCCGTAGGATGGTCTGAGAGCAAAATCGATCTCGAAACAGAAATGGAGAGTCCTCCTCCCCGCTGCGCTGTGCTTCGCTCGGAAGGGCTTTTGTTGTTCTAGAATGCGTCTTTTGTTGTTGGCTGGCACATTGATTCACATGTTACTTTGTTGCCTGTCAGAATCGGTAACAGAAACGCAGCGGGAGAAATGTGAGCTTTGATGTACGTTTCGTGTCGTTCTGGGGTATCACTATGGAGTGGGGAGGCAGGCGTGCGAAAGGAAACGGTGGAGCTCGGAAATATGTTGCTCCACTAGAAATGCGAGTCCGTATTGAATGGAATCTGTAATGGAATGAGAAGTGTTTTTGATGAGAGCTAGGATAGTGCTGCAAGCTGAAAGCTTGCTGATTGAATCGGGAGGTTTGATTATGCAACGTTCCTACTGATTCAAATGTAGTGGCATTTTTCCGTTCGAAATCCTGATTCCTAAATAGAGTCAGAAAATTTCAGCAAAGTTGACTGATAAAATATCTTTCTGAGATCCTTTTCTAATAATTTATTTGAATTGCAATAGGATAGAAGGTTACTTATTTTGGTGCTGTTGATAAAAAAACTAAGCCTGAACATAATTCCCGTTTTGCAGTTGCTGTTGGAATTGAAATTTCATATGCTTTTATTTTTAAATTCTTCTTGGTATTCTTACGTTCTTCTTCTTCTTCTTTCTGGCGTTACGTCCCAAAAGCCTGGTTCTCAGATTAGTGTTCTTATGAGCACTTCCACATTTATTAACTGAGACCTTTTTCGTCGATTGACCATTTTTGCATATGTATACCGTGTGGCAGGTACGAAGATACTCTATGCCCTGGGAATCGAGAAAATTTCCTTTACGAAAAGATCCTCGACCAGTGGGATTCGAACCCACGATCCTCAGCATGGTCATGCTGAATAGCTGCGCGTTTACCGCTACGGCTATCTGGGCCCCGGTGTAGATGTCATCGGCGCCGAATTCCGGATATCCGATTTTCGCGATTATAGTGGGTTCACTCACTTTGGTGACGATCGACGACGAACCGGGAAGGCTTTGTTTATCGTCTTCAGACAATGTTCGACGATGGCAAAAAGATCACACTAGTGAATTTTGGTTCACAAAAGCGGTTCTGAGTTTTCGCAAACGCGGCGGATTTAACGAACTTTCTGCTACGGGACAGAGTTTCCTCCTTCGCGTCTTTATGGTACCGATCTCGGTACCACTATAATCAATTTATTACTAAAATATAATTTACATTGGATCGATCATATGCTCTTTGATGAGCATCTAAAAGAGATGAGTGTAGCTACTGTGTATTACATACTGTGAGAATGAGTGGAATGATTTGGAGAGTGAGTGGTATGATTGAATGATTGAGGAACATAGCTGTGTTACGCCACAACTTTTTATGGATATACAAACAGAAGACGTTTTTTTGAGGTACTTTAATTGGAGCATCATGATTGACTACTACACCCTTTAAGTTTGTCAAATTTTTGGTATACTTACGAAGAGATATTGATTGAAATTTCAACGTGAGTTTAACGCTTAATGCAACCATTTAAATTTCACATCAGGGGCGCGACTCCAAAAAATGTTGGTCTCAAGGGGGCGAAAGTCAAAAAAGTTTGGGAAACATTTATTGTTTGAGATTGAAATTCTCGAGTTTCCAGGGCATAGAATATGTTCGTGCTTGTCATACGACCAGGGCTGTTAAGTACCGACATGCAACACTGATGAAACGAGTCTTCTCACTGTCGCTGGACGAAAATGAACTACAAATTAACAAGTTTGTGATTCCGTCACAGGCCGTAGTGACGGAAAAATGAAAGAGAATTTGAAAAAAATCTTTGTCATTGTCTCGCCGCCTCAAAGAATATGGCCTTTTTAGCACCTACTTCCAGCACAGCCTTCCATACCGATACACCTGGAGATCACCACAGCAGACAGTATCGCAAATCGACCACGTTCTGATTGATGGACGGCACTTCGCCGACATTATCGACGTCAGGACCTATCGTGGCGCTAACATCGACTCTGACCACTATCTGGTGATGGTCAAACTACGCCCAAAACTTTCCGTCGTTAACAACGTACGGTACCGACGGCCGCCCCGGTATGACCTAGAGCGGCTTGAGCAACCGGATGTCGCAGCGGCATACGCGCAGCACCTTGAGGCTGCATTACCGGAAGAGGGTGAGCTGGATAAAGCCCCTCTTGTGGACTGCTGGAGAACAGTAAAAGCAGCCATCAACGATGCAGCTGAGAGCAACGTCGGATACGTGGGACGGAGTCGATGGAACGATCGGTTCGACGAGGAGTGCCAGGAGGTTTTGAAGGAGAATAATGGACGGTCGTGCTGCAGCAAGGGACCCGGCAGAACGTAGAACGCTATAGACGGAAACGGCAACAGCAGACCCGCCTCTTTCGGGAGAAAAAACGCTGCCTGGAGGAGACGGAGTTCGAGGAGATGGAACAGCTGTGCCGGTATCGAGAAACGCGTAAGTTCTATCGGAAGCTCAACGCATCCCGCAACGGCTTTATGCCGCGTGTCGAGATGTGCAGGGATAAGGATGGGAGCATTTTGACGGACCAGCGTGAGGTGATCGGCAGGTGGAAGCAGCACTTCGACGAGCACCTGAATGGCGCTGAGAGCACAGGCAATGAAGGACGGGACAACGGAGGAAATGCCTTCATCAGTACTGCGGAGGATGGAAACCAACCAGCCCCCACTTTGAGAGAGGTTAAGGATGCCATTCACCAGCTCAAGAACAATAAAGCTGCTGGTAAGGATGGTATGGGAAACAGAACAGCTACCGGAGGAGTGGAAGGAAGGGATGCCCTATCTACAAGAAAGGCGACAATTTAAATTGTGAGAACTTTCGAGCGATCACCATTCTAAATGCGGCCTACAAAGTATCATCCCAGATCATCTTCCGTCGTCTGTCACCTGTAGTAAACGAGTTCGTGGGAAGTTATCGAACCGGCTTCGTTGACGGCCGATCGACAACGGACCAGATCTTTACTGTACGGCAAATCCTCCAAAAATGTCGTGAATACTAGGTCCCAACGCATCACCTTTTCATCGATTTCAAGGCGGCATGCGACAGTATCGACCGCGTAGAGCTATGGAAAATCATGGACGAGAACAGCTTTCCCGGGAATCTCACGAGAATGATAAAAGCGACGATGGAACGTATGCAAAATTGTGTGAAGGTTTCAGGCGAACACTCCAGTTCGTTTGGATCCCACCGGGGACTACGACAAGGTGATGGACTTTCGTGCCTGTTGTTCAATATTGCGCTAGAAGGTGTTAGGCGGAGAGCCGGGCTTAACAGTCGGGGTACTATTTTTACGAGGTCCAGTCAATTTGTTTGCTTCACGGTTGATATGGACATCGTTGGCTGAACATTTGAAAAGGTGGCAGACCTGTACACCCGCCTCTAACGCGAGGCAGCAAAAGTTGAACTGGTGGTGAATGCGACCAAGACAAAATACATGCTAGCTAGTGGGGCCAAGCGCGACAGGGCTCGCCTAGGTAGCAGTGTTACGATAGACGGGGATACGTTCGAGGTGGTCGATCTTGGATCCTTGCTGACGGCTGATAATAACGTTAGCTGTGAAATACGGAGGCGCATCATCAGTGGAAGTCGGGTCTACTATGGCCTCCACAAGAAGCTACGGTCAAAAAAGATTCACACCCGCACCAAATGTACCATGTACAAAACGCTCATAAGGCCGGTAGTCCTCTACGGGCATGAAACGTCGACGATGCTCGAGGAAGACTTGCAAGCACTTGGATTCTTCGAACGTCGGGTGCTTAGGACGATCTTCGGCGGTGTCCAGGAAAACGGTGTGTGGTGCCGAAGGAGCCTCGCCCAACTCTACGGCGAACCCAGTATCCAGGAGGTGGCCAAAGCTGGAAGTATACGATGGGAAGGGCATGTTGCAAGAATGCCGGACAGCAACCCTGCAAAGATGGTGTTCGCTTCTGATCCGGTTGGTATAAGAAGGCGTGGAGCACAGTGAGCTAGGTGGGCGGATCAAGTGCGTATCGATTTGGCGAGCATGAGGCAGAACCGAGGATGGAGAGATGCGGCTGCGAACCGAGTTTTGTGGCGTGAAATTGTTGATTCAGTGTTATCTGTGTAGATGTTAACTAAATACATGAAATGACATGTTTACTCAATATTTAAATGTTTTTCGTTGATTTCAGAAAAAAAACCCCTTGGTTCAAACTGAAATTTTGGGTGCATTTTGTTTTCCGTGTCATTTCAGATATGTCCGATAGGAACAACTCCAGTTTTGAAAAGTTGGATTGGAACTACTCCTGAGGCGTTTTTGTCAACATAGTGAAAGTAAAACATGATATAAAATGTCAAGGTTCAAATTTGTAACAGGTAACAGGTACGGAAGTCCGTCACCTTGTTGTAGTTCGCCTGAAACCTTCACAAAATTTGCACACCTTTCACCTTCATTACCTGTGCTCTTAGTGCTATACAGGTGCTCGCCGAAGTGCTGATTTTTCTCCCGAAAGAGGCAGAGCTGCTGTTGCCCTTTTTTTTATATATCGTTCCACGTTCTGCTGGGTCCCTTGCTACAGCATGACCACCCCCGCTGCATTCTTCTACTCCAGAATCTGCCTATATTCCTCGTCGGACCAATCGTTTCGTAGACTTCATCCTACGTACCCCCGGTGACTGCTTTCACTGTTCTCCAGCAGTCCTCAAGAGGGACTTCATCCAGCTCATACTCCTCTGGAAATGCAGCCTCGAGGTGCTGCGTATAAGCAGTTGCAACATTCGGGTGCTTAAGTCGCTCTAGGTCTTACCGGGGCGGCGTCGGTACCCTACACTGTTAACGACCGATTGTTTTGGGCGCAGTTTAATCATCAACATATAGTTGTTAGAGTCGATGTTAGTGTGACGATAGGTCATGACGTCCATAATGTCGAAGAAATGCCGTCCACCACCCGATCACGCGCCTCTGCATATCACCCATCACTTTAAAAGCTGTTCCCAGCTTGTGTGTGTTTCCGCAGCGATGGTAGACGGTATGGTTACCTCTAAACGTTCGCACCTTTGATCCCTTCCAACACACTTCCTGCAGCGCTACAATGCCGAATCCGTGACCCTTCCAATCGCTAGTCCCTCTACGTCACTGTGGTCTTCGCTGATTGTCTCAATTCGTATTCTCTTGTTGATTATTCGTTGCTTGATTTTTTACGGCTGGCTTGCCGGGCCTGACACCAACCCCCTAGATTTCCGGACGATCATTCCCCCTAAATTTTCGGAGAGCCATAGTGCGCAGTTTAGCTTAGAGTCCTTCTCTGGCACTCAGACGATGATCACCCACCCCTGACATGGGGAACAGACGCTGTTATGAGCCGCTCCTAACATGGAGTACAGACGCTCCAGGTTTGCAGAAGCAAACCTCCCCTTCCCTGTCAGCATACGACCAAAGTTCCCACCGGGGTTGTGTACCTGACCAGTACCACGAGGAGGTAAGGATAGAAGTTGCAGCAGACTAAGGACCACACAGAGGGGTCTTTTTTATTCCTTCAGGTACGCTAGGTACCAATGGTACGCCATTTACCAACCTTGCGTTGACCGTTTGCCATCCGATAACGCGTGGCCGCATATATGAAGCCATTTCCTAGTTCATTTGTGGTGCCACAGCTTTGGTAGAAGGTAGCTGTTTGATGACCACATTTCTATTCCTTCTGTCCAGTTCATACATCACCACGATTTCGAAGTTTATCATAGATTAAGCTTTTGTAGCGTAGGTCTTTGCCGTTTGTTCCGGGTCGTATTTTCTCCTATGTTATTCGCAATAAGGTTTCTTTTTATGGATGGCTTATTGGGCCTAAGTCACCACTCCTGTCTCGCAGGAACGCCATCATACCAGCTATGTTTAACGTCCCAACGGACGATCGCGCTGATAGGGCTACCACCTTGGATATAGCTGTGTGCGATACAGCATTTCTCACTCATCCGCTGGATACCAGAACAGACGCTGTTTGAACCGCACCTCCTGGTGAACAGACGCTCGGGACGTACCTCCTCTATCTAGCTGATGTCAGAAGGACAACAGTGCACTGCAGCTATACCAGCCAAATACGCAAATCTCGACTGGCGGTCTTTGTCATCGTTTGAGTCGTGGAAGCGTGAGGTAGAAACTTGTGAGGACCAGAGCTGTGTTGGACGCTCCTTCCTAGTTGTCGACTCACCATTTTTGCAGCCCACAGAAATATCTGTAGGCAGCCCTGTGGTCCTGCTTAGTCGCGCTTAGTCGACGACTAAGAAGCTTTTCTCAGATTTTTTTAGAATTTTTCGCCACATAAAATATAATGTATGAAATCAACAACAATCTAACGCCCCATAAGATATCAATCGAAATTTTCAATCTGTACCTACCAACGCCCTGGAGTAATTTAAACCTAATTGCATAAAATTTCATATATATCATGAGCATATCGCCGCCCTGTAGAAAATTAATCGAAATTTACGAGCTGTATCAACGCCCTAGAGTAATTTCACCACATCGAATGGAAATTCCAGGCATTAGGATAATTTGACCTTATTCCACATATATCAAAATCGAAAACTCTAAGCAGTATCAACGCCCTGGAGTAACTTGTCCAATATAGAGCCGTAACATCCTAACGCCATCCTAACATCAATTAAAATTTCAAGCTTTTTCAACGCCTTGGAGTAACTCGACCTCACCTTATGTAGACCAAGTGCATCTTTACGCACCACATCACTTGAATGGTCCGAGCATTATCAACGCCCTAGAGTAATTTGGACACATGCCATGTAAATCAGTTGCATCTTAACGCCCTAAGGGACAAATGTTAAGATGTATAAATGCCCTTGATTAATTTTACCTTGTCTTACGTAGATGTGGTGCACCTCAATGCCCTGCATCGATTGAAAACTCCAATATGTATTGACGCCCTAGAATAATTTAAACGTGTCTCATATAGATCAGCTGCATTTTACGACTCTGTAGGACATTATTTAAAAATTTGAAACTGCATAAACGCCCTGGATTAATTTGACTTCATCTTATGTAAATCAAGTGCATCTTGACACCCTGTATGACATCAATAGAAACTCCAAGCTCTATCAACACTCTGGAGCAATTTGACCTTATCCCATATCGATCAAATACATCTCAATGCCCTAGGACAACAATTGAAAATTTAAGCTTTATCAGTGCCCTGGGAAAATTTGACCTCATTTTTCGTAGACCAAGTGCATCTTTAAGCCCTGTAGGACATCAATCGAATATTCCAAGATTTAATATCGCCATGCAGTGATTTGACCTTGTTCCATGTAAATAAGTTGCATTTTAACGCCCTGTCCATTGTCAAAATTTATAAATGCCCTCCTATAATTTGACCTTGTCTTACGTAGATCAGGTGCACCTCAATACCCTGTATCGATTGAACATTCTAATCTGTATTAATGCCCTGGAGTAATTTGACCTTGTCTCACGTAGATCTTAGATAAGGTGCATATTAACGTCCTGTAGGACATCAATTGAAAATTCCATGCTGTATCATCGTCCTGAAGTTATTTGGACTCGTGTCATGTAAATCAACTTTATGTTAACGCCCTGTTCCTTGTATTTTGACCTTGTTGTCTTACGTAGATCAGGTGCAACTTAATGCTCTGTTTCCATTGAAAATTCCAAGCTGTATCAACGCCCTGGAGTAAATTGGCCTTCTTTCACGTAGTTCAGAAACATCTTAACGCTTTGTATAACATCAATCGATCAAGCTATATCAACGATCTGAAGTGATTTGACTGAATTCCATATTGATCTTTGTGAGATCTGGAGCATATTTACGCCCTATTGAAAATCAATTCAAATTTCTTAGCAGTATCAACGCCCTGCAGTAATTTCACTGGAGTTACTGACTTATTCTATGATGATCAGATACATCTCAACGTCCTGTATAACATTAAATGAAAATTCCAAACTCTATCAATATCCTGCAGTAATTTAACCTTAGTACACATTAATGAATTGAATCGTAACGCCCCGTAAAAATCAATCATTTTTTTTTAATCTGTATCAACGCCCTGAAGTGATTATACCTTGTTTCACGTAGATAAGCTGCAACTTAACGCCCTGTAGGAAACCAATAAAATTTTGTTTGCTTTGTGACCTTAACTAATGTATATCAAGTGAAGAGTAGTGTTTGGTTCTTTCCGTTTTATATGTTGTTTATAATATTTATAATGTGTCTTTACTATTTATCAAACGATTGTGCCACTTTTCCTCGAATGTCCTTTCCGCGAATGACAGTTTCTAGAATAACCCTTTTCCTCGAATGCCATTTTTCCGAATGATTTGTCTCTTCGAGAAGTGCTGCAGTTCATGAAGGTGCAAGAATAGTTCTCAGTGTGCGTACCAGATGACTGTCCGTTCACTACCTTCTTCTTCTTTCTGACGTTACGTCCCCACTGGGACAGAGCCTGCTTCTCAGCTTAGTGTTCTTATGAGCACTTCCACAGTTATTAACTGAGAGCTTACTATGCCAATGACCATTTGCATGCGTATATCGTGTGGCAGGTACGAAGATACTCTATGCCCTGGAAAGTCGAGAAAATTTCCAACCCGAAGAGATCCTCGACTGGTGGGATTCGAACCCACGACCCTCAGCTTGGTCATGCTGAATAGCTGCGCGTTTACCGCTACGGCTATCTGGGTCCGTTCACTACCCTGAGTTGTAAAACGGGATCCTTTAATTTAATGGATATTACTATGGCTGTATGCGCTTGATCCCTAATATTCGGTATTGTTAAAGAAAATGATGGTTAAATTATATCGAGAAATCCTTCGATAAAAGCACGTGATCATTAAGAAGCCCAAGACCACTTTCGAAGTTTGATGAAATATGGTTTAGTTTAAAAATGAAAGAATCTTCAACTTATATGTTCTTATGACAGTCAGTTTAAACCCTTAATACCCTTGTTTTTTTCTGGAACAATAATTTTCATGTGATAGTGATAAATTTCATAATCAAGTATGCATCACGAGCAGCATTTTTGTGTTTTTAAATTTCATGAAATAGGTTTGAAAACCATCTGTAATTGATACTTGGAAATTCCAAAATTCACTAATATATCTATCGTAAAACTACCGTTTTGCTTCAAAATCCGGACACCTAAGAGGCAGTGCAACTTCAAACTTGAATTTCATAAGCAAATTCTTGTATATCTTGAAGCTATTAAATATTTCCACACCGTACATAGTTCAATTTTTGTTGCTGTGCAAAGAAAAATACAATGTTTGAGGAAAATATCTCTACCGTGGTGAATCAAAATCCAAACGGTACCAATATCCGGATACTCTGGTAACTTCTACTGAATACAATGTGAATTTGAATAATTATGTGGTTTTAATGATTCACATCTGAGCTTTATAACATTGCTCATGATTTGACTACAATTTGCGCTAGTAGCCATTGTCATATAATTAATAAAAATAAAAATAAAAATCAAATATCAGTTTGACACCATTATATCGTAGTGCAGTTTTCGTAGTTCAATTCATTCAGCGAAACAAAGAGCGGTCAAGTTAACGATAATTAATTTCAATGACATTGTATGCGAATTGTTGCAAACCATAGTTTGTGTTTAAATATGTTAGATAAATGATTGGAACACTTTAAAACTGTGAAAACAATTGTAAAAGGATATTTTTTCGTGTGATAAGTGAGTGTCCGGATTTGTGAACCATGGATTTGAAATCCGAACGCTATACGTTTAAGTTGTAGTTTGCTTGAGTGAACATCTATTTTGTAATAAAAATGCAAAGAAAACTGAAATAAATGCAAGAAAACGTGGATGATCGTGCATGGAATTAAATTGTAGTGGAAAAGTCGACTTTATGATGACGATTGTTGCAGATTATTTGCTCGCGGCTACAACCAAAAGATATGAGTAACCGAAATACAGAATAATCTTGATTATTCATTATTAAAAACATTATTATGTATTCTCTGTTTTTAACAACAAAAAATATGATAGAATAGCCACATTTGAATTGAATTTTCTTAGTTTCATTTGAATTAAGCTGGCTTAAACACGGATGTCCGGAAATTGATTCAAGAATGTCCGGTTTTTTGATTCATATGTCCGGATTTGAAAAAAAGACATGTGTAATAAAAACATTATTTCCATATTATATTCGCTATTTTGACTAGAAAATTTGCAATTATCATCAAGATAAAAGTCGAAACAATTCGTGACACGGTAGTGCGTTAATCAAATCTAATGCAAATATATTAGTATTGGAATTAGATCATTCTGCACCACTTAAGCGTTCGGGTATTAATTCATCACGGTAAAATAAAAAAAAGTTCCATTGCATGTCTTGCTTCCAAATCCGGACATCGCTTTCGAGCTGATTCAAATTCCGGACACATTTGCTTCGGCTTCCGGACACTCTTATTCAATTATAAACTCAAAGATTTTGTAAGTATTTCATTCGAATTGAATTTTTAGCACTTTATTTAAGGTTATATCACCAGCTTTCAGTATTGACTATTAAACAGTCAAAAGTGATGTGAAAAACAAAAACAAATCACACAAATCTCTTCTATCGCCGCATGAGATTCAGTGACGTGCGACATCTGGAACTTAACGAGACACATTCTTTTCAAATTATTTTTCCGAAACGGAAGGTAACAATTTAGTTTTTTTTTACCGAATGTTCTCTGAATCACTTTTACAATCATCAATTGTCCATTTTGATCATTATGATTAAAATAGAGGCACATTTTAATTCACATTCTCGGATGTCCGGCTTTTGAAGCAGCTGGAAATCATGCTTCGTAATCCGGACACTTGAATTTAACCATTAATAAAGAAATGTTCATATAAATACCGGTAAATTTCACTAGCTGGCAACAAAAACACACTTTTTTCCTCCTGTTAGTCACGTTTAACAACACAGAAACGTATGTTGACTATGAAAACTTCGAGTACATATCCGAGCACCAACCTTAAGAAATTGTTTATCAGGCGGAAAATCAACCGACGATTTCACGCGCAGTTTATTTTTATTTTTGTTTTTATGATTTTAAAGCCTACTGCGGTACGTTGAAATTCACAATAAACATTTAAAATCAAAGAATCGAACTGAGTGTTAACATTACAGTTACACTTTCTTAAACATGGCAAAAAATAAGAAAATGTTCAAGGTGTTCGGCTTTCGAAGCGTCCGACAATTCGATGCAAAACGGTACAAAAGATAAAACCATTGCAAAATATATTGAAAACCAGAGAAATTGTTGACTTTTTTCCATATTGTTATCACCTCAACAGCGATATTTTATTTGTTATTCAAGCCATATATTTGGCTGAAAATCTAACACTTCTTCTTTATGTAAAAAAAATAGTTCAAATTTTCTAGATGTTCTGCTCTTGGAAAACTCAAGAAAGTCTTGTTTTTGTTTGTTGGGGCGTAGAACCACTGCGTCCATTGAGTTGGGCTTTTGTGGTAAAGAAAATCTTAGTAAATTTAATTATTTGATTCATTTTTTAAAAGAAAAAATATTATATATTTCTCTAAGTATGCTTCATATATTACTTTACGTACAAACATAATCAAACATTCGAAACATCGAATCTCAGGTATTGATTTATTTATGTTTAACTTTAAAACTTTTCTTCGCATTCTAGTCAAGTCTATATTTTTTTCTGGTCTGACATGACTGAGAATACGCATAATATTTCGTTAAAATTGTTCCGAGTTATGGTTGAGTAATAACCGCTGAAACGCGGTTACCATCGGCATATATAATTAGAATTACAGTTTGCGTCGTATTTTGCCTAAATTTTATAAAACTAGAGGAGAAGCATTTAGGTTTACTCAAATTGCTAGACAATAGCTTGACATATATTATGATTTCTATTTGAATGGTACATCGTAATAGCATGACTCTAGGAAATAGTCACATAGCATATACAGTGGGTATTGTTAAGGTAGATTCAATTGATACTAGGACAAAATAACATTCACTTTTTACATCAGCAAACTTTTCAACTAAATCATGTTTAAGTCCATGTGCTTGATCTCTTCGTTTCATATTTCAATAGAAATGGAAGACAAACTAAATACGTGCAAATGCATTTTGGTTATAGTTCGTTAGGAATGTATATTGAAATATTTGTGATATTTGCAATTTTTATATATTAAAATGTTGCCATGGGTTTTTGGATTTCCGTTTATGATCTATATAAACTGAAAGTCGAAAACCCATAGCAACATGACCTCCATCACAGTTGATT
Organism: Aedes aegypti; assembly: GCF_002204515.2. NCBI lineage: Eukaryota > Metazoa > Arthropoda > Insecta > Diptera > Culicidae > Aedes > Aedes aegypti. The sequence goes on along the minus strand of NC_035107.1, from coordinate 231,130,439 downwards.
CCTATATACTAAAATATTTGTGATATATCTTATGAGCCGACATCATTAACGCCTGGGAATAGAAGCGCTCTCTGGGCTATAGCAACGCCCCTCTCAAAAAGGGACGACTAAGAAGCTCAAATTTTACGACGACAGGGCTGTCTGTAGGTACTGATCACTGATCACGGAAGCATCTAAGAATTTGGTATAGCTATTGTCGAGGGAATTCTTTACGTTTTTTTTAAACATACTTTCTCGGAATCTCCTCCTGAATTTGTACGCATTACTGTTTTAAATTCCGTTTCAATCGAAGCTGTTATCAAATCCCTTTCAACGTCTTGAACCTTACTTCATATACACTTCTCTTTTCGAGAAGGAAATTAAATCAAAATATTGATCTGTTATCACATTTTAAAATGCGATTAGTGCCACCAATCCCTAAGGATTTTCCAGCACAACGACAGCAAGAATGCCCTTTTCTTGCTGCCGAAATGTCGTTTCTTCCAAATTTCACCCCATGCGTCACCTCTTGGGAATCAGCACAGAAACTCTACTAAACCGTAAAGAACCCCACTGCCAGAAGGGTGCATAAATTTACACCTCTCCCCATGATTTGAACGGTTGAACTTTGTCGGTAGTTCTCCAGCAACCCAAAAGAGGAAGCAGTTTAAGAGATATCGGAAATTAAAAAGTGTGTTGTTCTCCGTTGGAAGGAAACTAACGAGAGGGGGACTCATCCTAGACATACGATAACAATACACGAAATAGGGAATGTTTAATAAGAGGGGAGGGGGGAGTGTCGTAAAGTCAAAATGCCAGTTGTCGTTGCCTTGGCTTGTCCGGATTAAAAAGACTTCCATCGAAACGAGCAGAAATGTCAACAATACGGTTGGAAGGGGTAATCGAAATCAAATTATTCTGAGTCAATATTTGGGGAGTTAGGGCTGACGGGGAAAAAACCACCGAGCTAGCAATGTCTGACATTACTCGTCGGTTTGACAAATGTCGTGTGTCGAAACTTTTGGCGTAACGAAAAGCAAACGAAATGGATGTGGCCTGAAATCAATTTACCCAGCACTGGATGGAAACAAATGAGTGGTTCATCATTCAAAACTGCCATTACGTTTGTCTAAACGCAGATACTTTCTCCCCATTTGGGACCCTTGTCTAACCGCACACTTGTTGGCCGCTCGGCAGAGCTGACATTGATTTGGCCCTTTCAGGGCGACTTTTTTTCTACGGATTTAAGTGTTTCTGCTCAGTTGTATCATGAAAAGTTTAGAAATAGTAAAATCGATTCCCAGTCGGTCCAGGATCTTTTCGTAAAGGCATATAGAGTTCGATATTCGAATGTGAAAATGGCAACTTTGTCAAAAAAAGCTCTCAGTTAATAACTGTAGAACACTTAGCTGAGAAGTCGGCTCTGTTGCAGTGAGGACGTAATGCCAAGAAGAAGAGCAAAACTTATTCGTTTACTATTTTGCTGCAGATATAACAACTGAAGACACAACTTTATAGAAGTTGGTAAGAGTAAGAGTAAATAAGAGTAAATATGACCCATCTGTCCTGAAAGGGCCAAACGAGTCATGGGTTCACACACGATTATCCCTCGCGAAAAAAATCTCTTCAATGGCCAGGCCACTTTTCAACGTTTAACCAAATTGTTTCCACTTCGAAGCAGTACCGCATGGATGGATGGACGTTTCACTTTAAACCGTTTCCAATCCCTCATTCGTCGGCCGTTGATGACGACTAGCGCAACAACATTGGGTAAAGGCCTCTGCCCCGATTCGTCCCCTTCCTCACACTAGACCATAGCAAATTGCACGCTCTCGACAAGACTATTCCCCTGGATCAGTGAAATGAATGACAACGCCACCACTCATCTCCGAATGAACGCAACGCTGGCTGGGTCTGTACATGGAGCTTTGGGACCTCAGCATCCATCCACGGTTCCTAGTTCGCTTTCACGTGCGGAAGCAGCGAATGAAAAATTACACTCATTAAGAGTTGGTCGCGGTCTCTTGGTCCATTCGTCGACCGAGGAGGCCTCCTGCCAATGACAAGTTCCGTAGTAGAGTAAAGTGGGGCAAACAAATTATTTTTAAGATTTCTAGCACAATTTGAAACATGGTGTTTGAATGCGCCTAACAAGGATTTTCACCAGAAGGAGCAAGCGATGTCAAAAGTTTATTCACGATTTCCAAGTAAAGGAACATAATACGATCATTATACATCACTTCGCCACTTCTTTTTGCATGAAGCGTGAAACTATGATGGATACGTGCCTTCTTGTTTTCATTCGCCGAAAGCTTTGTGGAGAAATTGTTAGTGCAATCCAAAATTCAAATTCAAATCAAATCAAATTATTGTCGATAACGCTACACGTGTTAAGGAAAAAAAATAAGTATTTTAGTTCTAAAAAGAACTAATAGTTGCGTAAATTTTGAGTAGTATCACAAATTCCTATTTATGTTCCTGCATGTTCACTGCACTTCTATAAGCAAATTTATGCAAATAGAATCCTCCTTTGAACAACATTGCAGAAGGAAGTTTTAAAGTAAGTATAGGCCAGGGTAAAAGAAAAATAACTAAAACTCTCACCACTCAGCGATTATTTTTGTCAGTATATTCGTACACATATTGAGTTTCTAAAAGTGACCAAAGCATCTCGGAGAATGTTCATGTGGCCGAAGTTACTCTGGTGGGTCACTGGGTCAGGTAGGGAGAAAAGTGTGCTGTGCATTTGTGCTCCTGTAGGTAGACAAACTTTGTGTCAAAGATAGTTTTCGACATTGGGTAAAAAGTGGCCATTATATCGAACAATTTTAAGCATAACGCATCAGTGTGAACTTTTTTAAAACGATTGATTTCTGCATTTGAGCTTTCCTGCAAATGATCATTTTCAAGTTCCAGCTCAAATCTCCTTGAGTGGCCAATTTGTATCTAAACATCTGTGCCAAGCTTATGGAAATGCATTTTTGCGAACAATTCTGTTTTATATTATTATTTATTTTATTTATTTGGTTTAGCATCAATTAGTTTGATAAAACCTCACCAACAACATTTCGCCAATTCACTCGGTTCATGGCCGCTTCTCTCCATCCTCGACTGAGACCCACGCTGTCCTGGTCGTGGTGCACCTGGTTAATCCACTTAGCTCGTTGCGCTCCATGCCTTTTTGTTCCGACTGAATTCGTAGCGAACACCATCTTTACAGGGCTGTTGTCCTGTATTCTTGCAACATACCCTGCCCAGCGTATCCTTCCAGCTTTAGCTACCTTCAGGATATTTGGTTCGCCGTAAAGTTGAGCGAGCTCATGATTCATCCTTCGCTGCCACTCGCCGTTATCCTGCACGCCGGCGAAGATCGTCCTTAGCACTCCGCGTTCGAAAACCGCAAGAGCTTGCAAGTCCTTCTCGAGCATAGTCCATCCCCGTAGAGGCTACCATTCTTATGAGCGTTTTGTACATCGTGCATTTGGTGCGGGGGTGAATCTTTCTAGACGGCAGTTTCTTCTGGAGCCCATAGTAGGCACGACTTCAACTGATGATGCGCCTTTGTATTTCCCGACTAACATTGTTGTCAGCCGTCAGCAAGGATCCGAAGTAGACAAACTAGTCCACCACCTCGAAGGTAACCCCCTCTATCCGGATCAGACGCTGTTGTGAGGCGCTCCTAACATGGAGTACAGACGCTCCAGGTTTGCTGAAGCAAAAGCTAAAGCAAACTCCCCCTCCCCTTCCCTGTCAGCATAAAACCAAAGTGGGGGTTGGTTACCAGATCTTCCCTAAGGCTACTCGTACCCCGGCCAGTACCACGAGGAGGTAGGAATAGGAGTTGCTGGGCAAGAGGCTAAAGACCACACAGAGGGGTCTATTTAATTCCGGCAGGTACGCGAAGTACCAATGATACGCCATGCCCATCCTTTTAACGTGCCTTGTGTTTCATTGCCTCTGCCTTTAAATATTGCATCTTCCATTCCATTCGGAATCTCTCTAAGGATAAATTAGGAAATTCAATATTTAGGAATATTTTAAATAACATTTTATTAAACACTCTTGGTATATTTTTTTTTTAGGGAATTGTTTAGAAATATTAACCTGCCAGGCCAGAAAGGTAAACCTGCTAGGAATTAACACAAAGAATCCAAGAGTACCTCCTCGGATTTGTTCAGAATCTCATCCAAAAAAATAACATAAAAAAACAGCAAGAGTTCTTCTTGCATTCCTTCGAAATATAATTTGAAGGATTCTTTCAGAATTTCATAAATTTTCTACATACATTTTTCTTTGAATCAAAAAATAACCTTCCACAAATATTTCAGAGATTCTTTCAGGATTTCATTCAAGAATTTCTACAGGATATTTTTCTAATATTCCTAAGGAAATAATAAGTTGCTGAAGCAATTTGTTAAGGATTTATTTAAATTCAGCAGATCATTTTTCATCATCATTATTTTTCCTAGAGAGAACACAGATCTAATTCTTGAAAAGATCAATGCGATAGGTTTCTGATGTTATTACCGGGAATTGAGTAATATCATTTGAGGTACTACTGATAAAGTTTTTGAATTATTTTTTAGAAGAAACTCTTGAAAATTTACGAATTAACCATGAGAGTTTTAGAAGAACTTTTTGAAAAGTTCTATCGAGAACTCCTGGTAGAATTCCTAAATTCAATTATTTGCAAAATCTATAACAGAATTCCTAAGAATCGATAAATTGCTGCAAAAATCTTCATAGGAACTTTTTATGTAATATCTGGAGTGATTCTCAGAATAATTCGGGAAAGAATGCACGAAAAAAATATACAGACAATATAACTAAACAAATTCCAATTATTGGAGGTGTCCTGCCATTTTGTTTTTGAAGAAGCTCAAAAGGTATTACTTGTGAAATTTCTAGGAAAATATTCAAAAATATTTTAGAATACAAATAATAAACCCTGGAGCCTCTTATTTGGGAATCCCTGTCTAATGGAGTATTTCTTAATTCCTAGAGAAATTTCTGATAAATCCTTTAAAAATTCTTGGAGTTTGGTGTAAGTTCCGCTAAAATTTCATATTGAAATTAAGTGGAAGTTTTGTTAGAACCTTTGACAGAGTTCTTGGAGGAATTTTTAGAGAATTGCCGAAAGAATTACAGGAGGTTCTTTCTTCGACGAATGCTTTGAAAAACCCTTATAAACTTCTCAGTAAGTTCTTTGCTAGAACCTGAACAAATCATTGCGTTTTGAAGACATTTCTGGCAGGATTCCAAACATGTATTCCAAAAAATATCTTGGGGTATTGATGACGAGGCGGATGCAACCGAAGATTTGTACTAAAATTCAAACCACGTTTGCAATCGAGGTACAAATGGACCGGTGTTCAAAACGGTATTTGAACCGATGTTGACCTTACACATGCATGGGTTTAGGTTCAGGTTCAAGTGTTTCGCTTTGAACATGAGAAAAGAGTACAAGGAGAGTATGAAACCGCCTAAACCAACGTGTTCTATGTTCATTCGGGAAGACTACTGACGCCTTGTTGGAGAAAGACGAGGTTCTCCGAGAAACGGTGTCTGAAAATAAATTTCGGAATAATTACTGGAAAAAAATCCTTGAAAAATCGGAAGAAACAAATTTAGAAGAGTCCCTGGAAGAATTCCAGGGTAATATCCAAAGCTATATCCTATCAAATTATTTGACGTGTTGAACAAAGAATTCTTGGATGCATTAGTTTCAAGATAACTGGGCAGATTCTTGGCATCAATAGCGTCAGTTTTTTGAAGTCGTATTTGAAGTTTTATTTTGTTTTATACACGTGAAGAAAAGTTTGTGTACGCATTTTAAAATCTTCAAGTTAGTTCGTGTTGGTTTAAGTACGTTCATTTCGGGATGTGATGTGCCAACCGTGATATTGTGCAGCAATACCCCCACTAAGGATTACCGCTACACGTTAGACTGTCAGCGCGCTCGTGTTTCCTCTTGAACGATTCCGCGACGACGGAACGTTTCAGCTGAATGTTGGATCCGGTGAGTTCGTTTCAATTGGGCCTTACATGGCCTGTGTTTTATTAAGGGCTATTGGTGATCGGGTTTGTTCCAATCAACTCAGATCGGAAAGCTGCACAATCTGCGGTCAATTTCTCTTCTGAGCATTTCAAAAATTATGAGAGAGTTATACTTATGACGACTTCACTACCCTGGTGATCGTAATTGAACTTGTTAACTGGAAAATGGATTCTTGTTAGTCTACCGTGGGAATTTGGTAGAGCTGGTTGAAGCAGTTTTTGCAATTTTGAACTACAGGATACTTTAATAACACTATATATGATATATTACTATATATTGGGTATTGGGGAGGGGTAGCATAAGGGAGTTAATTGAACTGTTGACTGGATGAAAGTGCGTGGGGTCGCCAGCCTTTTGTCATGAGAAAACAGCCTTAGTGTTGTCTTCCAAAGGTCTTCAAAGATATTAACTAGCCCTGCTACAACAAACCATCAGGTAGATCATTCCATCCTGATGAGATTCTGCAGCCATAGGTAATCCTTGCGCTGATGGTGGCTAAATAATCATCATCATCAACTGGGCAGATTCTTGGCATCAACCTTTTGAATTCCATAATAGTTTTTTTTACAGGTTCCTCTGTAAACATATTGAAGAATGTTGATGGAACCTACGAATGATTTCTTCTGCGGTAGTCGCCAAGTTCTACCGCACCTGTCAAAGTTTTACCGCAGAACTACGATAAAAAGAAACACCGTGCCGCAGAACGAAACCATTTAATCAAAGCATGCTAGTAGAGTCCAAAACTTTAACGAAAACCTCAACGTGTTGAACCGCTTCGAGATTGCTGACTAGTAGCACCTCCGTTTTGCGGTGGTCTATTTCCAGCTTGACTCCATTCATCCAGATCTCGACCGTGCCCATTGCCTCCGTGACTTCCGCTTCCTCCAGCATTTCGCCTATTACTGTTATCAGGAATCTCGACGCCCATGGGTAACTAGGACCCTTTCGTACATCCCATTCAACAACCTTGGACCCAGTATGAACCCTTGCGAAACTCCTGCCGTCACTCTTAACTCCTTTCGGCCGGCGTCGCTTGCATACATGAATTCTCGAAGCAGCCGGTCCCTGGGCCTTTTTCACATTCCATGCTTTCACCGCTGCGTTGCTACAAGCTCGTCATTGAAGACCTGACGATCTGCGGCGTTTGCTTCTTCCTCGTCGACATAACACCGTATGTCCACGGTGTCAGATCACGCGTTGGAAAGAGACCTTCGACAATAATTTTCAGCTTTTCAGCACACGTTTCAACCGGCCTTGATGAACCCTTGACTATCGCCATGACCACTCGATAAGCGTCACCCCAGGATTTGGCGTCAGCTGCTCGGCACAGCTCCTTGTAGCACTTGAACTTGCTGCGTTATCTCGTGTTTGAAAGCTGCTTGGAATACGACCTTTCGCTCCTCTTTGACTTCTAAGTTCCTTGCTCACTGGTAGTGCATCCTAGCTTTAAGGCAACAGCGTTGAGGGCATTGCAGTTTTTCCCAAAGTGACCTCTCTCTCTCTCTCTCTCTCTCTCTCTCTCTCTCTCTCTCTCTCTCTCTCTCTCTCTCTCTCTCTCTCTCTCTCTCTCTCTCTCTCTCTCTCTCTCTCTCTCTCTCTCTCTCTCTCTCTCTCTCTCTCTCTCTCTCTCTTCATATTTCCTGCACTTTTCAATTCTGTCCAGGCCTTTACAGCTAGCTGCCGTGTGTCCGAAGTCCATGCACTTGAGGCATCGCATCGGTGGCCTATTTGCTCGTGTGACGAGTCTCAGTGGGTATATCGACCAGCCAATTCTCATCTTGCCTTTCTCCACCAGTTAATTCGCCGTGTCAACTGGTAGCTGAATCGTTGCTGACAGTGTGCCATCGTACGACTTTCTCAGAAGGATTGCCATGGCCTCCTCTCCAAGGCTGTATTGCTTACGCAGCTCCTCACTCACCTTGTTATCTCGTCCAGATATCTGCACTCAACCACTCCTTCCTGAGTAAGTGTTCTTACGTCTAGTTCGTTCGCCAAAGACTTCGCGACAAGCTCTTGATAGGTCGATCTCTTGATCGCAGGGTTACTCTTCAGCTCACACAGTATTTTCACTTTCTGAGTGCGCCGTGTTACAAACACGTTTTTTTCGAGATCCCTTAGGTTCTATCGTCCTTAACCCTCCGGTTCGTCACCTCGTATCTTCGGGGTCCTATGCTTGTCAGCCGCTACTTTCTCAGCAACCTTTTTCAGTGCCTTTTTGGCAAGCACTGCTTTCATCCTCAGAGCGTTCTGCTCGTTCATGGCAGCGTTTACAAAAATGTTTATGCTTGTCAGCCTGAGCTTGATCGCATACCGCGTACATTGTGCCAGTCCTTAACGAACTGGATAAGTTCATCGACCTTATATTTCACCTCCGTCAACCTTCAGTTTTCACGTTGTTGCCTTCCTTGAGCAGCGTTGTTGCTCGATTTCAGTGTGTACACTCTGAATCCCTAATCCTCCTTACAGTCCTTGTGTCTTACATTGCTTCGAGCTACTGCTATACGTTGGTAGATTCTCTGTGTTATGCACCTGGAAAAGTGGCACCCTACCGCTTTTCTGGAACGCGCTCGCGTCCTCGACTACAGCTGTGTTGAACTCCATTGTATCGGCATTGTTTTGGAAATTCTCCATTGTAGGGGGTGACCCCTCTAAGCCGCTATCCTCGCCCGTCGTAAGTAGTCCCCTTCGTGATCCCATTGTGATGTTTGCAAGCAGTGATGCCGTGCTAGGATAGACTCGGACCCTTATGGGGTGCCAAGGTCAGGAACGTTCAGGGTGTTAATAAGGGTGTAGAATAGCACGGCTGTTAGCTCTGTAGCGTGGGTCCCATGCGTGCTCCGTAGTCGTGTCCATGTTCTTATGCTGCCTGGATCCTAATGCACCGGGTGGCGCTCCTGCTGATAGGCTAAAATACTTTGAAAGCGGTACGGGTGCTTGCGTACCTGTGGGTTTCATCAGAGCCCTGCATTGAACCCCAGCCACGTCCTAGGCAACCTACCCTTTGGGCTGACTGGAAACCGGTATCCAGGTCTCTGTCAAACCAACTCTCGATTTAAAGTTATTGATTTATAACACTCTGCAAGTAGTGTGACAAAATAAATTGTTATCAATTGTTTTGAAGTCTTGCCTCACTGTTAGGGTAAAAGTTCTATAAGGCAATCAATTGTAATTTGTCATAGCCAATTCGTTGAAGATCAACTGTGTACTATTTTATTATATATTGAGCCTTTATAATTTTTCTGTCTATATTGAATAATTCACTAAGGTCGTACTTTTACCCCATCTTGCTCTATTTATCTCTCTACGACACGCACGCACAGCATCACAATCAAACCAACAAGGAAAAGTTGCTCTCGGGCGATTTCATTACCCATTCAGGGCGATGGCGACGATGACATCCTCGACCGCGAACGCGAGTTCTCGAATTACAGAAAGTTTTTTTTTCTGTCGTTCTCCTCAGGATCAAACCCAGAACGAATTCTGGCGGCGGGATCAGTTCCGGAACTCTCGGTTGGTGGTATCATAATTAATCTAATATGCAAACCAAAGTTCTCGAGCTCGTTAAAGCGTTGTTTGTTGGAAATTCAAAGCCCTGGTCTCTTTAATGGGGGTGTCGCATTAAAGCGTGACGATTGGCATTATTTGTGCGGCGCTCGGTTGGTGGTAGGAATTTAAATGATTACAAACAAGCGCAAACCGTGGAGCTGGCCTTGCGCGAAGATCATGCAAATTGAAGTTTATTGGAGGTCATTAATATTGCTCGAAGGGGAACCGTGACAAGGAAGACGTATTCTGTTCTAATGAGGCGCAGAATGGAGAGCAACTTTTTTGGAGAACTTGCGTTAACAGGCGGAACATCATGTTGTTGTACAGTTACCCCACAGTTATGGATAGCACACAGATATGGATCAAAGTTGGCTTAAACGGAGAATATCTCCTCCAATAGAGCTGCACTTACACAGAACACATTTTATCTACGTGAACCATAAATCTGTACAGCATTGCAATCAAACATCTTCTAGCATATTTTATTCGTTCGTATGAAATAAAATGTTATCCGTATTCATAGAATCGTTGATTCATAACTGTGGGGCATTGAAACCCGTACCACAGTTATGAATCAACAATAAGACCATTCCGAAAGAAACGCCGGAACGTATACTTTCACTAACACACCATTCGTTTACTTCACAGAAAAATTGCTTTTATAGTGTTCTGATCCATAATATGAGTCGATTTGATCCATAATAAGGACCTTCCTGTTCCACTGATCCACATCTGCGGGATGGACAACGTTTGAAATTTCTATCGAAATCGACACTTTCTCGTAAATAATCGAGATTTTTTATGTGTTTTCTGGAAAACAACTATATTCGGCATAGCCATGCGGGTAATTTTGTTTTGTACAAGGTCACCATGATTTGTAATCATATTTTATTCTAAAAAATGACCCTTAGCTGATCCATAACTGTGGGGTGACTGTATGTTGCTCTTGAAGTTTTGCTTCGTCTGCTAGCATGTATCACCAGTCTGACTTTTGCTGCCTTACGTTTCAGGCGGGTGTACAGTTCTGTAACCGTCTCAAATGTTCGGCCGACAATGTCAATATCATACAAGAAGCAAACAAATTGACTGGATCTGCTGAAAATCGTAACTCAGCAATTGCACCCTTTCCTTCGCATAACACCTTCTAGTACAATGTTGGACAAACAGCACGATGTTTAATTATCCAGTCGTAGTCCCAAGCGGGACTCAACTTAAAAAAAATGACCATTATCGTTCTACAAATTTTCAAAAACCATCATTCTACAAATAAACAAAATCGAAGCAATGTTCACAAAAGTCGATCATACTATTGCATGGATTATATAGGATGCATTGAAAGATTTTTATGAAAATTTCTCTCAATAATAACGAAAAAACTGGATTTTTTTAATATTCGATGATTGTTGATGATTTCATTATGGATTCTTGAGTTTTAACTGCATCGTTTGCTGAAATCTTAGCCAATGATTGCAAGAGCAAAGCAACGAAATAAATCCAGTTTCCGTCAGGCAAGTCGTTGTGGCAACCGTTAATGCTTCAATATTGAAACTTTAGAAACAGGAGGGGTGACAGTCTTTAGATTTATTTAATCTTACTTCTCACAAATCGTCCTTCATACGATGCCAAGTAAGTTTAATGTGTAACATTTTTCTCGCGATGAAAACTTTGTTTCAACGTTGAGTAGAAGTTATTCAGCCAATTCCTGCGCCATTCAGGTACATACTTTGAGCAGCAACCTGCGATTTAATATCTACTTACTAAAACATCTTCTCTTCATAAAGTATAATTTGAAAAAGAATACCTTGCCTCGGGGAAAACCTTTCTGCAAAATAAAACGAACAACCATTTCTGCAATGCCTAATACACTCTCACCAGCTAGCTATTCCTCCCGATGCTTGCTACTATGCAAGAAGAATCCGAGATTTTATCTTTTTCGCTCGACTGCGCCTCCACACAGAAGGTCCCACCAACGGTGGGTAGATAAAAACACTTAAAAGAAAAGTAAAATACATCCCCAAGAAGCGAAAAAAAAATACAGAAGTTCCACCGTCTTCGACCGAAGCACAGAGGAGTCAATTCGTGGCCATAATTAAAATGTGTTAAACTATGATTTTTGATCCCACTATACTTTTTAAATATAGTGGGGCCTTCCTTATCCGAGTGGTTAGAGTCCGCGGCTACAAAACAAATCCATGTTGAAGGTGTCTGGGTTCGATTCCCACTGGGTCCAGGATCTTTTCGTATTGGAAAGTTCCTTGACTTCCCTAGGCATTTAGTATCATCGTACTTACCATACGCCCGAAATTGGCAACTTTGGCAAAGAAAACTCTCCATTGAAAATCCTAATTTTACTCAATATCAAGGCACATGAAGATCATTAAGGGCAAAGCACAATTTTGGCCATGATGGACCTACAATAACTCTTATGTGTGACGCCGCGACCGTTTGGCTTGATTCGTTCTGATGTTCGTCCCACTTCCACCACTAAACCTCCCACCCGAAAAAGCGGCGGTGCCATATTAGCTATAAACTTCACATCAAGCCGGGGGAGCACTCCCAAGGTGCCATTTGAAATTCACTCAACCTTCACCATTTCGCGGAGAATAAGTTCGTCTCGGGCAAAACAGCGCGATTCTACTTGGCATCCTCCTCCGAAGAAGATCCTAACCTTTCCCACGTCCGCACCGCCGTGACATTGTGTCGCCACGCCACCGCTCGCTCTCCTCAAACAATTACGAATTCGCTCTTTTGCCGCACGGAGAACTGTAAGTACACGACGACGACGCTTCGGTACCAATCCTCCATATTGAAATGAGACTTTAACACAATAACGGAATTACAACAATAAAAAACAATCTCGTTTTCGCTCCAGGTTAGCATGTTTTCTATGGGTTTTCTAGTGGAGGACTTTTGTGTTTCTTTGGTCAGATTGAAAGTGGTTCAGTGATTCCCAATCAAGGATGGGGACAGTTCGAGCACTTGAAATAATTGATGTATGTCGTACTCTTACACAAATTCTCTCTGCCTTAGAACTACCATAAGCAATAAAACAGTTTTTTTTTAACATTACATTCATTTCTTAAATCTAGGTGTTCTGCCTTATTAGACAACATTATCATCCTTATTCGGTAAAACAAATTTATGATTTTATTAGCATTTTGTTAACAACATATTACATTTCATTTGCCGTAGCAGTTCAGATTGTTTACAGGTGAGTTGATTTCACCTGCTTACATATAATAGAAAAAAATCACGTTTACAATTTACTAAACCGTACTTAACCTAGTGCCAATAGAAGATTGTAACGATTTTTGCCTGAAATTATTAATTGTTTTATTTGACATTTGTTCCAATGTTTCAACATTGGATATTCTATGTAAATCATTGGGAGGAAGCTTCAGAATCATTTTCAAAATTTTATTTTGAATTCTCTGCAGAGCCTTCTTCCTGGTATTACAACAGCTAGTCCATATTGGTACAGCATACAACATGGCTGGCCTGAAAATTTGTTTGAATATCAAAAGCTTGTTCTTAAGACAAAGCTTTGATTTTCTATTAATAAGTAGATAGAGTCATTTTACATATTTATTACATTTGGTTTGAATGCCCTCCATGTGATTTTTGAAAGTTAAATTTTTATCAGCATGAACCCTAGATACTTAACTTCATCTGAATAATTTAATGGAACCCCTCTCATCGTGACTACATGTCTACTTGAATGTTTCAAATAAAGAGCTTTTGGTTTATGTGGGAATACTATAAGTTGAGTTTTGGAAGCATTAGGAGAAATCTTCCATTTTTGCAAGTCTGAAGAAAAAATATCCAAACTTTTTTGCAATCGACTACTGATGACACGCAAACTTCGTCCTTTGACGGAGAGGCCTGTGTCAGCCGCAAACAAGGATTTTTTAAATCCCTGAGGTAACTCATGTAAGTATTATATATATTGTATAATATTGGTCCCAAAATGCTGCCTTGGGGAACACCAGCTCTTACAGGAAATCTTTCAGATCTGGTGTTCTGATAATTAACCTGAAGTGTACGATTTGACAGATAGCTTTGAATTATTCTAACAATGTATGTCGGAAAATTTAAGTTTTTTAATGTTACGATCAAACCTTCATGCCAAACACTGTCGAATGCTTTTTCTATGTCTAGAAGAACAAGACCAGTAGAATAGCCTTCAGATTTGTTGGAACGGATCACATTCGTTACACGTAAAAGTTGATGAGTGGTTGAATGTCCATGGCGCAATCCGAACTGTTCATTGGCAAAAATTGAATTTTCGTTGATGTGGACCATCATTCTGTTCAAAATGACCTTTTCAAAAAGTTTACTGATGGAAAAAAGCAAACTGTACTGACGATAGGTAGAAGTTTCTGCAGGATTTTTGTCTGGTTTTAAAATTGGAACAACCTTAGCATTTTTCCATTTGTCAGGAAAATATGCTAATTGAAAACATTTGTTAAATATATCAACTAAGAATGATAAGCTACTTTCTGGAAGTTTCTTGATGAGGATGTAGAAAATTTCATCATCGCCAGGAGCTTTCATATTTCTGAATTTTTTAATAACACGGCGTAACAAAAAATACCAATTAGGCTCAAGCTTAAAGCGATACGCCAACTTTTTTTTACTATTTTCAAACATCTGTACTTTCTCAAAAAGGCATGCATTTTTCAAGGATATTTTATTGTACGAAAACATTACTCTTCACAATAGGTTTTTTTTTTTCAATACCTTATCTTGATTGGACCATGCTTTCTCAATTTTTCGGCTTTGTCCGGTATTGGGTACTATCCGGTATTGGCAGATCTCCCCATATGTTGAAGTGAAATTTCAACAAAACAATGTTTTTACAATGAAATATAAAGAGAAAGTACCTATCCAAGATAAAACGGTTGTTATATCATGTGTATTACACTTTATATATGACTCCTTCATTCTAATGAAGTAACTAAACAAAATTCAAAACTGACGTTTATTACGTTTATTAATTTTCAAATTCTTTGAAAAATAAATGCAAGTATGAAAAATGTTTACGATGGCAGTTTGAGTGTACTCTCAGATTGGCTTCCTCCAACTAGGCTTAATTAAACAGCTAATGTTCAAGAGAAACGCAAAAAAAAAATAAACTTTACAGCTTAACAAATTTTTTTAAACGATTTGGTAATTTTCTATAGAAACGTGTTGTCCAATCTCTGTCTCAGCTTTGGGCTCAATAATTCCTCAATGTGCAGCAACCCATCCGATGGTTAGACAAGATGTCCGAGCACTGCTCTTCCAGGAATACTACGAATTGTTTTCGGAGTATTATCCAGGTATTTTTCAATGGATTTCTTTTGGAATTCCCTCTGAGATTCCTCATGAAAAACTTTCATAGGCTTCTCCAAGGAGTCATTTTGGAAAATATCTACAAGGATTCTTGCAGAGATATTTTCAAGGCTTCTTCCAGGAATTCCTCCAGGAGTTACACTATGACAATCTACTGGTGACAGGAGAAGAAGGAAACGAGAAGGGAAGAAGAAGATAAGCGACGGAAGGAGACAGAGAAGCGGAGGAATATGAAAAGGCTGTTTACATTTCACATCCGCGTTGATTCGCATTTTTACCTGTGTTAAAACGGTCTAATCGTCTGGTGTCACCAATCTGTTCGCTGTTTACTGGCTTATGTACATCAACGTATTGGATTATTGATTGTGAATAGTGATAAAACTGAGAAATCACCAATATCCAACATCACATCTGTAGTGCACTGTTTTCAACTCCGTTTGCTGACTGTCTCCTTGGATCACTTTTCTGGCTACCGTAGTTTTGTGCTACACGGGAAACAACACCGCGCTCAATTTCAATTTTAATCGTTTGAGTTTTTCTTGCGAAATGGCAAATTATATGGCTATTGCTCGTAATCAGGCTTGCGAACACTGCGGCATGCCGGTAATATAGGAAAGCGATCACATTGCTTGCATGGGATTTTGTGACCAGGTCACCCATATAAAATGTGCCAAGCTGAACGATCAATTTGTTAAGTATATCCAAGAACGAAGCAATGTGTTTTGGACGTGCAAGCAGTGCGCGCATTTGATGAATCTAGCGCGTTTTAAGACAGTTATGTCTTCAATTGGCAGTGCCCTTTCCACTATCACGGAGAGTCATGGCGAGAAGATAACTGAAATAAAACGGGCCATTTCGGACAATGGGAAGAAGATGGAATTGCTCTCTAGAAAAGTTACAGCATCCACACCTCTAAGCTCAAGGAGCGCTGAAAGTCAGCCCGCACAGAAACGACGTCGGGAAGAAAATGTAAAGGAATCCAAACCTCTTGTCGGTGGTACTAAGACATCAATAGCAAATGATGTTCTGACGGTTCCCCCGCCAAAAGAGTTGTTTTGGCTTTATCTCTCTAGAATCCATCCGAGCGTCAAGCCTGAAGCAGTGATGAAACTTGCTAAAGACAACCTGCAGTGCGATGACGCGATCCATGTGGTCTCGCTGATTAAGAAAAATGCCGATCTCTCTTCATTGAACTTTATCTCATTCAAAATCGGATTGGATGTGAAATATCGTGACGTCGCTCTCGATCCAGCCACTTGGCCGCACGGAATTCTGTTCAGAGAGTTTGAGGGTGGCAATACAAAAAAACTATTGGGCGCCTCCAGACATTCGCACATCCAGCTCAACCCCGTACATCCAAGTTACACCAGTGCTTCCAGTATCCAGTCAATCGTCAAACTTTCTGTCGCCAACGTCGGATATGGGGACGATACCAATCGCTTCCTCGTAGAATCGCCGTCAACAACTGATAAAAACTTAAACATCAACCGCCGCACCAATTTCACCTCTACGCAATCGCCATCACCAGGACGCACGAAACAAGGTAGGTACCTTGGAAGCCCCTAACCCGTCTAACACAGTCGAGCCCCGCTGCACTGTGTTTTATTTTCTCGATTTCATGCGCTTTTTGAATAGCGCCCAAACCGTTGATTTTAGCGATATAGTTTGTTCGGAGAAGTTTCTTGGTATATTAAAGCGCATCTTTTGACGAAAAAAGTTTTGTGATCAATCCACCTAGCAGTGAGATAGAAAAACTATTTTTTCAAAACATTTAGATAGACATATGATGTCTTCGGCAAAGTTGTAGAATTAGTCATTTGAAACAACTTTGTTGAAGACACGATTTTTCTATCTCTTATACATTTTGAGATACATGCCGTTGTATGTGAATGATCCCTAAAAATCATATTTTTTATCATAACTTTTTTCCAAGATTTTCAACATTTTTTGTGTTTTCTACAAAGTTGTTTGTCATAGAAATACCCGTGTTTTTGCTGAACATATCATCACCCTATCTTTTCAAGTAACAAAGTTATTCATGAATTACTCTTTTTTCAAGGGGTAGTTTAGGCCTCTATAACTGGCTTCGGCGCAAAATGGCGCAGACAACTTTTACAAATCATGTAAGTACCATATCTCCCCTTTCGGCAGTTGATAAAAACTTTTGTCTATAAGCGTCTTTGCATGGGTTTTTACTATCAAACAAATAAGCCTTATTAAAACGAATTCGACTGATAATTCTTTTACTTTAAGAGCTAGAGAGGCACAATATTCAGCAAAAACACGCGTTTTAAGATGTTTAACAACTTTGTAGAAGACATGGAAAATGTTAAAAATCTTGTGAAAGAGTTACGAATTTTTTAACATAAAGTGCACAAATTTGTATGAAAAAACTCGTTGAAAATCATTTTTGTTTATAACTTTTTACTTAAATTTTTAACATTTTTCATGTCTTCTTCAAAGTTGTTAAACATCTTAAAACGCGTGTTTTTGCTGAATATTGTGCCTCTCTAGCTCTTAAAGTAAAAGAATTATCAGTCGAATTCGTTTTAATAAGGCTTATTTGTTTGATAGTAAAAACCCATGCAAAGACGCTTATAGACAAAAGTTTTTATCAACTGTTGTTAAACATCTTAAAACGCGTGTTTTTGCTGAACATTGCACCTCTCTAGCTCTTAAAGTAAAAGAATTATCAGTCGAATTCGTTTTAATAAGGCTTATTTGTTTGATAGTAAAAACCCATGCAAAGACGCTTATAGACAAAAGCGAAGCCCCTAACACGCTTAACACAGTCGAGCCCCACCGCCAGCGTCATAACAGCCGTCCTGATCCTGTTGTTAAGACTGGGGGAGGGGTCTTCCACTGGGCCTTTGTAGGCAAGTACTCGAATGTTGTGAACACTGCATGCTCTGATTCCACATCCGCTTCTAGTATCGACGTCCTGCCGTTCGTTTGCGGCCATTACACAGCCGATCCAAACTACATCGCTTTTTTTTTTTTTTTTTTATATCTTTATTTGAGTGTATTTTAACGCACGAGGGCTAGTTCTACACTTCACTACATCGCTGCATATCCTCTGGAATGCGCTTCACCAGGACGCACGAACCGACGCTCAATGGAAGCCCCTAACCCGTCCAACTCAGTCGAGCCCCGCCGCCAGCATCAACTCAGCCGTCCTGGTCCTGTTGTTGAGACTGAGGAAAGGGGCTTCCACCGCGCTCCTTTTGGCAAGTATCGTAGTGTTAGCTTCACATCACAAACTGAAACCACTTCTGCTCTCAGCAACGATCCCTCGCATTCGAATAATATCGAAACGCAGAGTCAACCCGGCCCTGTGTTTGGGGATATGGAGGGGATATACCAGTCTATAACCTCAGGCTACTCCAGTGACGAAAATTATGCCCGAAATTCTACATCACAACCGTGGCGCATCGTGGAAAGCATTTTGGAAGCCCCCGGCTCTTCTGCCTCAGTCGTGCCTACTCCAGCCCTCGCTCATCACAGTCGCCTCGGTCCTGATGGCAATTGTAGTCCGGGGGTCTTCCAACCTGCTTTGGCAGGCAAGTACATTCACGATTTGGCCCATACCTCGCCTGATTCCGCTTCAAATTTCAGTAGCATGGTGGGATCCACCAACACTTCGCCTCTTACATCCCGGGTGAGCAGCCAACAAGACATTATCGTATACTATCAGAACGCCGGTGGTATTAACAGCGATGTGGACGAGTTTTGAGTTGCTGTTTCGGATAACGTTTACGACATCATTGTAATCACGGAGACGTGGTTGGACTCCCGCACTCTATCTCGTCAGGTATTTGATAATGATTATGAGGTATTTCGCTGCGATCGCAATACCAATAACAGCCGCAAAGCAAAAGGTGGAGGCGTGTTAGTTGCGGTAAGATCTACATTCCAAGCTAGAGAGCTCGAGAATGAAGCTTGGAGGAGCTTAGAGCAGGTGTGGACGTCGATAAAGCTAGGTGATCGTACGTTATTTCTGTGCGCCTTGTACATTCCGCCTGATCGTGTACGCGATCGAGCCCTTGTCGAAACTCATTGTCAGTCAGTTCTTTCTGTTATTGAAATGGCTCATGCAACCGATGAACTCATCGTGATCGGTGACTTCAACCTACCTGGCATATCATGGAAAACGTCTCATAGCGGCTTTCTTTTTCCGGATGTGGATCACTCGGTTATACATGTCAACGCCTCGTTTCTCCTGGATAATTACAGTTCAGCTACTCTCTCTCAAATCAACCACGTCACCAATCAAAATCAACGCAGTTTAGACCTCTGCTTTGTGAGTGCTCAGGATACAGCCCCGTTTTTATGTGAAGCTCCTTCTCCTCTAGTAAAAACAGCTCTTCATCATCCTCCTCTGCAGCTTTCCATCAAAACTACGCTGTTACATGACTTTAATATATCGCCCGCTGCAGTGTCATACGATTTTCGCAAAGCTGACCACCGTAACATCGCCAACTTGCTCTCCAGTTTCAATTGAGACGACATTCTCGGCAATTCTGATATCGATACAGCTGCACAGACTTTTTCTAACGTTTTAAATTACGTCATTGACCGACACGTCCCTAAAAAGTCTCATCATCCTCCATCTCGTTCCCCTTGGCAAACGAATGAACTGCGTCGTCTGAAATCGAGAAAAAGAGCAGCCCTTAGGAAGTACACGAAGCATCGAACAACATCTCTTCGTCGTAGCTATGTCCAAATCAATCACGAATATAAACGAGTGGCGAAGCGATGTTTTCTGCAGTATCAGCAAGGAATACAGAGAAAACTTAAAGCATGTCCTAAGCAAATTTGGAAATTCGTGAACGAACAACGTCGTGAAGCTGGCCTGCCGTCCTCCATGATGCTCAATGGCAACGTAGCTTCTACCCCGAATGACATTTGTCAACATTTTGCACGAAAATTTGCTAGCGTCTTTACCGAAGATAGATTGACAGAGGACGATATTCAGCTCGCCGCCAATAGTGTTCCTCTTCTCAGTGAAAACATGGACGCTATTGATATTGACAGAAACGCGATTGCTAGAGCATGCTCAAAGCTAAAAAAATCCTTCAATCCTGGGCCCGATGGTATTCCTTCTGCGTTCCTTAAAGAGCATTTAGACAGTTTGCTGACTCCATTGCTCCTTGTTTTTCAGCGGTCAGTGACCGTCGGTATCTTCCCGTCATGTTGGAAGCTAGCGTATATGTTTCCTGTTTACAAAAAAGGGAATAAGCGGGACTGCAACAATTATCGCGGGATTACCTCATTAAGTGCTATCGCCAAACTGTTCGAGCTGATTATCATGGAGCCCCTGTTTTCGCACTGTAAGCCGTACATTAGTACCGATCAGCATGGTTTCTTGACTGGCCGATTCACGGCTACTAACCTCTTATGCCTAACATCGTATATCACGAACAGCATGTCTGAACGTGCGCAAACAGACGTTATTTATACGGATTTGACAGCTGCTTTCGACAAATTAAATCACCGCATAGCCATTGCAAAGCTAGATAGGCTGGGAATCAACGGCAGCCTCTTACAATGGCTTCAATCGTACCTGACCGGTCGTCATCTGTTCGTCGATTTGGAAGACTGCCAGTCACCTACTTTTGCTGTCTCATCTGGAATCCCTCAGGGAAGTCACCTGGGGCCTCTGTTATTCCTGATTTACTTCAACGATGTCAACCTGGTGATCAAAGGACCACGGCTTTCTTACGCAGATGACTTGAAGCTCTTTCTTCGAATCCGCTCAACTGATGACTGCAAATTTCTTCAACTTCAGCTGAACGCTTTTGCTGACTGGTGCCATTTAAACCAGATGGACGTTAACCCTTTAAAATGCTCGGTGATATCGTTCTCACGCAAAAAAGAGACAATTGTCCATAAGTATGCCTTATTTGGTCAAGACATAGAGCGCGTTAACCAAATTAAGGACCTGGGAGTTATCTTGGATATCCAACTCTCCTTTAAGCAGCACATCTCGTTCGTCATTGACAAAGCTTCCAAAATTCTAGGACTTATCTTTAGAATTTCTAAACATTTCTCGGATATCTACTGTCTTAAATCGCTCTATTGCTCCCTGTCTCGTTCCGTCTTAGAGTACTGCTCGGTAGTTTGGACGCCTCACTAGAACAATGGAGTTGAGAGAGTTGAATCCGTTCAAAGGAGATTTTTGAGATTTGCACTATGAAGACTTCCGTGGTCGGATCCCTATCGGCTGCCGAGCTATGAAAGCCGTTGTCAACTTATTAGTCTGCAACCCCTGTGTCCGTCCGCAGAGATACAGCTAGAGCTTTGTTTATTGCCGATATTCTGCAAGGACACATAGATTGCCCTGCCCTGTTGGAGCAAGTCAACATAAATGTGCAGCCCCGAGCCCTTCGGAATAACGTAACGCTGAGATTACCTGTTCAACGAACTAATTATAGCATGTTTGGCGCTATTTACGGTCTGCAGAGGCTTTTTAATAGAGTTGCGGCTCTCTTTGATTTCAACTTGTCTCGCCAACTACTTCGGCGAAGATTCAGTTTGTTTTTTGATAGATCGTAAGAATGACAATTTTTGATATGTTTAGTTTTAGGATGACATCATTGGGGCTTTGAAGCCTGTTGGTGGTACAAGTAAATAAATAAATAAATAAACATAGCGGGAAAACGTTAAGAGCTTGCATCTCACACAGTGACAATTCTCTACAGGCCAGGTTTTTGAAGCTTTTTGTATCACTCTAAAGAAAAGCAAAAAAAATGGGACAATCTCTTTGAGGATTACTCAAGACATTCCACTAGTGATTTCTCAAGAATTTGCTCGGAGTATTCCCCCACAAATACATACAGAGATATCTTCAAGTAGTCCCCTCGTGATTTGTCCAGGAATTATTCCGGAATTCCTGCACAGTTTGCTTCAGAGACGGAATTTTCAGGGACGGGTCTGGTGTAGTGATTAGAACACACGCCTCTCACGTCTAGGACCTGGGATCGAATCCCATCCCCAAGAAAGTCACTTGTAACGTTATAGTGACGACTTCCTTCCGAAGAAAAGTAAAGCCGTTGGTCCCGAGATAAATTAGCCCAGAGCTAAAAATCTCGTTAATGAAGATTAAAAAAAAATCGCTCCAGAAATTCTTTCAGGAATTCCTTCAAGGATTTAATCAGACATACTTCCAGGAATTCTACGACTCGCGAAGCCTTCAAGGGGTTCTTCAAGTATTTCCTTCAGATATTCTTCCAGAATTATCAACCAGAAAATTGTTATTTTACTCTCTCCTTGGATTTCTCCAGAAAACCCTCCAAGGAATCCTCACAAGTTTCTCCGAAGATTCGTTATGGGAATATCTTCAAGGATTGCTCCAGAAAAATCTGTATGTATTCCAGGGATGATCTGGTAGAGAATCGACTGTATTTTGCATTTGCTTTTAGTCTACGCAATCTATATTAAAATTGAAAAAGATAAAGACTGCGTAGCTGAAAAGCATATTAGATGTTCCAGGAATTTTTTCAGCAATTCATTCAGTTATTTTCGTGGGAATCCCTCCAAAGGCACCTGCAATAATATCTCTAGGGATCCTTCCAAGAATTAAACCGGTGATTACCTACTCTAGATTTTTTTCTATAGGTTCCTTCAGGGATTGTTCCAGTAAATTATCCAGAGATTTCTAAAAAAAACTTCAGTGAAGTGAAAAAACCGCAGAGAAATCCCTGAAAGAATTCCAACTGTTTGCACTACATTCCCTGGAGAAATTCATGGATGAAACTCTGTAGAAATTTCTGGATGAATTCTTGGCGGAATATTCGGAAGATTATTTGGAGGACCAGAATGAATCTCTGGAGAAATTCCAAGGGATATCAATAATCCTTGGAATAATTCTTGTAGCGATTTTTCTAGCGGTATCCTTGGGAGAATTCCTGAAGGGAACTCTTGAGGAATCCCTTTGAGAATTCATGGTGGAATTTATGGTGGAATCTCCGAAAAAAAAGGATAGAATTCTTAGAGCGATCCTTGGAGGAAATATAAAGAATAAATCGTAGGGGAATCTTGAGACGACTACGAACTTAAATTATTTTACAGAAATCCGTGAAATTAACCGCGATCTCAACAGCTGGAAAGCTCGGTGAAATAAATTAACGGAGTACGGTAATTTTTTTTACAATTTTCGATGAAATTCCACCGGCTAATTTTGGCGGTCTAATTTTGACGGAATAACGATGTTTTATTTTACCGACCTGTTTAGCTGTTGAGATTAAGGTGAAATTTACGGATTCCGGTAAAAAAATTTAGGCGTTTACTATCTGGAGAAATTTGCGGAGAAATATCTGAAGTAATTGTTATAGTTTATCCTGAAAAAAGCCATTATGACATCTTTGCAAAATCTCTATAGAGATTTTCCAAGAGAAATTCTAAGAGAAGTATGCATATGAACTTTTGGAGGAATATCAGAAGAAACCACTTGAAAATCTTTTGGATGAATCTCTGGAGAAGTCCTTGAAGTAATCTCTGCAATGATTCCTGGAAAAGTTCCTAGAAGAATCCTTGGAGAAATTCCTGAAGAAATCTCAGTAAATTTTTACTTGAGGAATCTACGAAAGTATTCTGGCAGTAACTCTTGGCGAAATCGGTGGAAAAATCCTCGTAAAAATTCCTGGAATATTCCTTGAAGGAATCCCTGCAGGTCTATAAAATCTGATAGCGAACAAAAATTCCTGTAGGAATCTATGGAAAAACCGCTTGTGATATATATGGAGATATCGTTGTTGGGACTACGGTAGGGACTATCTTGGAGGATTTTTGGGTTAAATCTTTAAAGGGATCTTCGAAAAAATACTGGAGAAATCTTTGTAGATATTTCGAGAGGAGTTTTTTAAGGAACTCCTGGAGACGGGGTTGGTGGTCCAATGGCTACCGCTTCTGCTTCATAAGCAGAAGGTCATGGGTTCAATCCCAGGCCAGTCCCTCTCCTCGTACTTTGTAGTTGTATCTTTCACTTGCTTCTATCTACCACTCTTAATATATCACAGTTGATCTATCACAATTCATAGCATTTGCTTGAACCCGAGACGGACAAAAACCGTTTCCCTATGCTTCTATTCTTCCATCACTCTTGCACCTTTCCTTACGCCTGACACATAGGCAGTCTGCTAACCAAACAGCAAGCCTCTCTACCATAAAAAATACCTTACCCCTTGACCCTTCCCGCATGAACTGGCGTAGATGCAGTGGTATATACCGTGGGAGCCAGTGAATGCATCATCAACTCCTTCCCCTTCTGACGTGGCAGGCACCATTGTATCCTAAAAATAGATGATCACCAGCATTTATATACTGAGGGTGTCTGTTAATCCCAAGCAGTCATCTGGTTGGTTCCTTATGTAAGTGCAGCTGATCTGGTGATACTGGAGTAGCAACCACGGGCGGCCAATCAAGCTCAAGGAGTTTTTTAAGGAACTCCTGGAGGCCCACTTGAACAGGTACCAAAATTGGGATTGCCGTATTGGCCGTCTCAAAATTGCGATTGCTGATTGGCCGTAACGGAAATGGTATTAGGATATAATTATTTTCAGTTTGGGAGGCCTGTAAAGCCGTAGCGGTTAGACACCACTATTCAGCATGACCAAACTGAAAGGCATGGGTTAGAATTCCACCGATCAAGGATCTTTTTGGATTGGAAATGTTCTCGACTTACCAGTGCATGGAGTAGAACGTCGGATATCAAAATTTTGCGAAATGTTTCTTCACCTTGGAAATTTGAATTTGCTGAAAGTCTGGAAATTTAGGTACAGGTACCTACGACGCTACTCAATAGAGACCAAGGCAAACATGGCGTTTTAACTTGATGCCTACAAATTGTCTTCCGCAAATTGGTAACCCCTGCTCCGTGGTAACGACCTACCTCTCGCGCTTTGACGGTGTGATGGAACAGAGAAGGAAATCTGATGACGGAGTCTCATCTTCGTCGCGAATCATTCGATGGAAAATGCCATCTTCGTTTCCCCAGCGCTGAATTGTTTGCGCCCATATTGATTGCGGGGGCACGACGCGACGTGGATCTGAGGAATGCGGGGGCTCCGTTAAAGTTCAATCTGAAGGGAATAATCAGAAAGCGAAGACATGACAGCATTTAAACCGACGATAATACCAATATTTTCTGCTTCATGGGATTTGACTCCAATTGCTATCCGTTTGGTGAAGCGCTTCCCTTCTCATTGGGTATGGCAGTTAGGGTCCCATTTAGTAGAGTGAGTGCCATTTGATTCTTCGTCTTCTGATGGCTGAAATGGGTTAGCAGCAGCGTTGGAGCAGAAATGATTCGATTGCAAACTTGGTCAAACTAGATACACCCCCGAGCGAAAGTTTGGGTTCACCCCCTTTGTCAATATTTGTTTTGTCCAAATATTTGGAAATACATGTCTAATTGAAACGCTGAATGGTTCATCCCAGTAATGAGTTAATCTTGCTACGTAGGTATTTTGACAAAACACATTTTGAATTTTGTTTAGTAAATTTTAACTTGAAGTTGTTACTTTGAGAAAAATGTATTGAAAAAGGCTGGTCAATTTTCTCAGCATTGAATCGACCACAATTTTAAACCAATACTGCAGTTGAATCGTGATCTTATATTCTTTTATTAAGATATTACAGAATATTCATGTTTTTAGTAAGTTTAATTAATCCCAAACGTTTGCACGATCACGATACACCATACTGAGGGATTATGCACTATGACTTGAATGATTGTTTCAATAATTTTAAATAGTTCAAGACTGTTCCGCCAAAATTTTACACGTGGTCTTTAAAGATTATGATCAAAGATTACGTTTCTTATGTCATACTGGTTTAAAATTTTGCTAGATCCAATGCTGTGAAAATAAGCCATATTTTTAAGTGGAATGTTTATAAAATGTCTAAACTTTAACATTAGTAAACGAAATTCGAAAAAAATAGTTCAACATACCTACAAGGTAAAATTAACTCATTGCCTTTCGAATGAACCACATAGCGTTTCAATTAGACCTATAATCCTAGAGATGTGGACAAACACTTTTATATATTTTTAAAAGAGGTAAACCCAAACTTTTGCTCGGCCGTGTAGATCCGAGAAGGTGCGCTACTGCAAAAGCTTGAGAAGATTAAATGCTGGAAGAGAATGCATGTGAACGAGCCACTTCGGGCGTTGGGTGCCAAGTTGGACTGAATAAGATATGTCCAAAGGTCAGACCTCTAGTGCCAGCATTGCATTCGGCATCAAACCGGTGGCCGGATGGAGCCAGCAGTGGTGCAGTATGAGCTTATCTGGAAATGCGCCCGCACGTTGACGTTGTCCGGGTTATTTCGGTTTTCACTTCGCAGGGCTCACACCGAGATAATTTCAGGAAATGTAAACTCTAATCTGAGCTCAAAGGAGCACTAAGCGACCCAGATTATTCCGAGATTAGCAGTGCTTTGCTAGTGGAGGATTGATGGATATGGCAGAGGTAGATCTCAACTGAAGAATTTTACTCATTAATTTCTGAATCTGTGTTGATGTGGCAGAACCTTTTGGGTCTTCTTATATATCTCAAACTATAGTTTACACGTGATGGACCAATGAAAATGGCATATTTTATTATTATTCAAATGAATTTTGCGCATAATTTGAAACAAGACGTTTGATAGTAATTTCGACTAATTCTGGATGAAATTTGTCTGGTGGATCTGGAACAAACAAATCTTGAATCAAATGAAATACTAAATTCGTCAAGCATCACTTTTCGTTTAATTCATGAGGAAAATCAAAGTCGTCTTATGAAACAACGGAAACGGCCCTTTCCGTAACGTTACATCCCATCGAAAACTTTCATCGACTCCATCCACTCAGCAGGATAGATTCCCGACAAAAGAAAATTTGTTTGACAGTTCGATGTCTCTTCATTGGCTGTCACCCAAAGCTACTTTGACGTACGAACTTCTATGGGTGAACACGTCTGCCAAATTATGTTCGACATGTAGGTATGTGATAGAATGAGAAAAATCTTGAACATATCAGCTAGGAGCGACACTTTGTGGCATCTAATGAAATGACTAAATCAAATTTGTGCAACAAAAGTTTTTCTCTTAGCAAGAAAGTGCCTTTGAGCTATTTGAAGGGCCCCCATGTGTGGATGGCAATTGTTTGTGCACAGAGATGTCCCACCAAACCACACGTGGATCCAGCAGACGGAGTTTCCGTTTCCGCTCTGCTGAATCGCTAAAAAAGGCTGAGTGTGGGGAAGACAGTTTTTTTTTCGGGCAGAGAAAAAAAAATGGGAATCACGTATAAGCACGAAGTTTGGTGGAAGTGGAAAAAAGTATTTCAGTGAATTAGAAGTGCCCTTTGGGCGGTTTATTTCGCTTCGGTGGAGGTACTCCAGTATGCTTGCTCACTTGCTGTGCAGCCTTGAGCCACAGACAAACAGACGAAATGTCTGGTGTGGTATACTTATCTATTGATCATTTCAAATTCGCCATGTTCTAAATGTATGTGGACGAGTCTCTGGAGATTTTTTGTAAGAATCCTAGGACATCATATAATATAATCGTAGAACATCAGACTATAACACTTGGAATAATCTTTTGCTGGTTTTTTGCAGGATGTCCTGGATAATTTTTGCTGCGAAGTTTTCCATGAAAAATTGCCAAGGATTTTCATAAAATATTTATTGAAGAAATTTGAAGGAAGAACCTCAAAAGCAGAGTAAGAAGAACTGTTGGTTGAACATCTGAAGAATGTGTGAAAAGAATCCTTGCTTGTTGATCTTGAAGACAATTTCTGTGACTCCTCACACATTATTCTCACCCGATGATCATGCTGTAAACTGAGTGATGGAATCTATACAAATTCAATCTAAGTGCTCCATCTGTTTGTCTTTGCTTAAGCTTTGGGCAGAAACAGTTTCCACAACAAACAAGCATCGTACCGTACATCGAACCTTGACAGGAACAGTTTCTAAATTTCATCGCACTCTGGATACCTACTAACTATGCGATGGCAAAGGGATTTCGCGCTGTGACTGTGAAATTTGTTCGAACGGAAAACCCGAAAAGTGCATCAAACAAACGTGACTGGATTCTAGAGTTGTTTCATTATCTGGGAGGCATTTTCTGGAATCCGTTGTTTGAAATTTAACTTCAAAATGGTTTCGGGATACGTATATACGGTTCGATGAGAGTTGCAGAAATTAGCCGTCGAGGTACAGCTCATTACGCAATCCGGTGCATTGAGAATCATTTTCCCGGCGATTTCCACGGGAGCTGTCTGTCATTTTCCGATCTATCCATGAAGTAATGAATGACTGCACACGTTTGTCCAGGGCATTTTGCACCGACCAGCGCAGATACGAGTGACGTCCAAGCCATCATTCATCATATCCCACATCCGGCGACAAGATATCCTTTGGACGTGCTCTGCTGGTGTCCCAATGGTCGTCGCTTTGTATCGCGCTGTACAGTTTTCAATTTCCCTTGATATGTGAGGGGTGCCGTACGGTTTCCACATTCGTCACACGTGCTCCGTTAAAGGCGGAGGACATGGGGATCTATAGAACACTGAATACCGAAATTTATTGAATTTTCTACTGTGAGTTGCTGTTCTGTGTTTCTTGAAAAAAAAATAGTGCTAGCGAGAGGCCATAAACTCATTTGATAAAATGGGACTTGTGAGGAAGTAATGAATAGAATACAAGTGATCTATTCAATCAACAACGTATAATAAGCAGGCCTAGAGAAAATGTGATATGGAAACGAAATAACAAACATACTGTCAGTTATTAGTCTAATCTTGGCTCGAGAAGACGCTTCTAAATTAACTACAATGGCGCAGTCGGTAGGATAAAGGTGAGAATACCAGAAAATGTTTAGCAACTGAAGTGGCTTTCGATGGTCAAAAACAGTAATTCTATGAAATGATTAATATAGTAGTCTCCGACGGACATGGGCGGAGATTACAGTCGACGGTTTCTGATGGAAATAGGCAGAAATCCGTGTAAAAAGGTCTCTGATGGACAAAGGCAGAGAACCAAGAACTAGATTCTGACGGAAATGGGCAGATATCTAAAAAAACTGGTCTCAGATTAGGCAAAGTTTACCTATGTGTTGAAAAAGAACATTTGAAATAGACCCGAATGTAATAAAATAACTGCAATCCCGATAGAAAATAAGAGTATTTTGAGTTGTATGATCGGAACGCTGACTCCTGTCCTGCTGTTGATTTTGTTTTGCAAGATATTGGTAACTGCAAAAATCACAGGAAAGCTGAGTGAGTGAGTTAGTGAGTGAAAACCAGTAACTTTTTCGTTGCAATACAGCTTTATAATATGGTGAGAACTCTGAAGTAGTCCCAATTCACGATACGAAAAATCTTACAATGTGGTGGCAGTATTATAGTACTTCATTATTTGATGGGCCACAATTCGTTAGATGAATCTACGTCGAATGGATGATTTTTCTTCACTTGGCTCGACCATGGGTGAATTGCCTTCAATCAGCCTGAACGTTAAGTGCCCTGAAGTCCTCCTCAACTGCAAAAATCTGTTATTCACGCAGCCTACCACAAAGTCAGTGGTTTCGTACAGCTTCTCTGTTGAATATTTTATTTGATTTACGTTCTTCCAGCATACGGGCAATGTGACCAGTCCATCGCAGCCTACCGTGTTTTATACGCTTGACAATATCCACCTCCGTCCGACCGGACCATCAGCTATCATGTACTTCGTCTTTGTGGTGTTGATAGTGAGTCCGTTGTTTCTCTCGTGAAAGGCAGGAATACTTCGTCCACTCCTCGACGGCCAATCCCAATGAATCGTTATCGTCCGCAAAGCCAAGGAGCATATAAGGATAATGGTACTGTTTTTTGTGAACGTGTAATAATGACACCTTCGAGCGCTTTGTTAAAATTTAAGCCTGCTTAAATTCATCTAAAGTTACGAACAATGACGAAATATCGTATATATGATTTCGATTCTACAATCGTTGCACGAATCAGTCCAATCAACTTTGCCGGAAATCCATGTTCGGCCATAGTTTGTCTTCACTAATCCATACGCACCTTTGAAAGCTACAAACAGATAATTAGTCTGCAAGTTGTAATCCCATAATTTGTATAGTATTGGACACAGGGTGATTGATTGATTCTTTAAAAAAAACCAACTTGGTATACACCGACGTAGGACTCCTCAAGCAGTCTCAATCTATTTAACAGAATTCCAGACATGATTTTGTACGCCGAATTATGTGTGGTATATTTCGGTGGCTGCACGCTTCAGTCGTTGCACTTTCTTGTACAAAGCGTAAATGAGACTATCCTACCAACTAGAAAACATTTGTTGTTCTTCCCATATCTTCGAAATGATACGGTGAAGAAGTTCGTGTTTATTAACGTATTTGACAAGCTTGGACCGGAACTCGTCCTTTACCGCAGCCTTGTTGTTTTTCAGCCCAGCAATAGATTACATTACCTCAACTAGCGTCGGAGGAGGATAAGAAAGAGGATAAATAATAATTGAAAATGTTATTGCTCTATTCAAATGATACGCAGATACTAATTCTCTAAGCAGATATATCGGAAAGAGATTCCAAAAAAAAAAACAGACGAAGAATTAAAAAAAGTACTCTATGGTCTGAATTCCGAACATCGATAGCAAAAATTGTGACGATTTGAGTTCGATGACAAACTTCCACTCGGCTGGTTGGCCGTAAACCACGATTCATAATTAAAACAAGTTTAGATTACTAAGTCTTCTTGTGTTCAAAGATATAAAAATGTTATTCCCAGAAGACTATGATGTTAAACTTTGCAATCTTCTCAGCATGGTCATATTTGTACCTTTTCTTGGAATCCAATTCTTCGTAGTATTTAGTTTTTGTCAGAGTTAATCAACGCAGTAACGAGTACATCAGAGAGTACGAAAATGCGTTCTATTATCGCATAGATTCCAATTTCTAAGTCAAATCGAATTTCTCCACATGAATTATGAAAGCTTCTCAAAAGGTATACAATGCAAAGAATTTAGCTTTGAGTTGAATATTTTATGTACGTGTGTATCCTATGCCGATCAAAGTAATAAAGGTCCATTGGCAAAACGAATCGCGAGTTGAGTGAACCTTTTAAAAAATATAGAATAAGTTATTATTTAAGTATGTATAATGTGTAAATTATAAAACATGGGAAATTGAACACACTCGGAAAAGAGTAGAAAAAGGGAATAATGTGAGGAAGTAATGAATAGAATACAAGTGATCTATTCAATCAACAACGTATAATAAGCAGGCCTAGAGAAAATGTGATATGGAAACGAAATAACAAACATACTGTCAGTTATTAGTCTAATCTTGGCTCGAGAAGACGCTTCTAAATTAACTACAGGACTCAGAAGATCAAATGTTAAATATTAAAATAACGATTCAGTTCCTTGAACTTGCATCATGACGACGTTCGGATGTATCGCCGGCCTCTACCTGTTTCGCTGTTTAACACCATTATCATAATTTTCCTTCTTGCATTCGCACTAAGTGACCAGCCTACTGAAGATGCCTTATTTTACACGCCTATATAGTGATTCATACGTCAGCGCCACACAACATTTTATATATTGACACATACAATTTAAAGTTTTTTGTTTAATTTAATAGTTTCACGTAAATATTAAACAGCCTCTTAAAGTTTGCTTCAGTAATCTCTTGAAGGATTTCTCAAAAAATTCTTTCGAAGAATTCCTCAGAAAATCCGCAAAATTTAGTCGAGGAAATTATCTAAGGTTTTTTTTTCCAAAATCCCTCCCAAACTCCTAACAGATTTTTCTCCACGATTTGTTTCAAGAATGCTTCCAGGACAAGCATTTCTTTTATTTTTCTCTAGAGACTTCCAAAGCCTTTTTTCAGAATTTTTAACAGAAATTCCTCAATTAAGGTGAAGATAAATCGAAGCCAAATCTCAAATTTTCAAGAGCACGGATCTGGAGAACCAAACATCCGTTTAAGCTGAAAACTTAATCGATTGGCCACTCGCTGGTGGTGACCAGTCGATTAAGTTTTCAGCTCACACGGGAGAACCGAACTCCAGATTTGTGCTCTTGAACATTTGAGGTTTGGCTTTGATTCATCTTCACCTTAATTCATCCAAGAATCTTCCATCTCTATGTATTTCATTCACAGATTTTTTTTTTTCTTGAAATACTTCTGAGGTTCTTAAAATAAATGAAGAAATACCAGCAGTAATTTTTTGAGTCCTTTGAGCAAATTTGTAATTCCGAGAGAAAATTCTGGAAAAATATGAAAAACTAATATTTTTTCAGAATGTTCTCTCGGAATTGTGAATTTGCTCAAAGGACTCAAAAAATTCATGCTGGTATTTCTTCATTTATTTTACTGGTGAGATTTAAAAGAATTCTTCTAGATATTTCTCTAACAAATCTCAGTTTTCTCAAAGATTTGTTCAGTATATCCAAAACTTTTCAGAATAACCATAAGCGAAAAAACTTCCAGAGGAATCCTTAAAGAAAATTTTTGAGGAACTATTAGAGGCGTTCCTGTGAAAAAATCTGCAGGAACTCCTGAAGAAATTTTTGGGATGAACACTTGGAGAAATCCCTAAAGGAGTTCCTTCAGAAATTCTTCCAGGAGTTCTTCAGGAACTATTTCAGGAGTTACTTCTGGAATTCATCCGAAAGTTCCTTCAGGAATCTCTCCAGGAATTCCTCCAGGAGTCACTTATTGAATTCCTCCGAATGATTCCTAAAGGGATCCCAGCTGGTCTTCTCCTATAAGTTCCTTCAAGAATTCCCCTCACAAGTTCCTTCAGAGATTTTTCCATGAGTTTCTTCAGAGATTACTCCATGAGATCCTTCAGGAATTCCTCTAGGAGTTCTTTAAGAGATTCATCTAGGACATCCTTCAAGAATTGTTCCAAGAGATTCTACAAGAATTGTGCCAGGTGTTCTTTTAGGAATTCCTCCAGGAGTTGCTCCAGAAGATTCTACAGGAATTCCTACAGATTCTCCTCCTGAAGTGCAAGAGTTTCCTTCATGGAGTCCTTCAGGATTTCCTCCAGGACTTCCATCAAAAAATCGTCTAGGATACCTTGCAGAAATTCCTGAAGAATTATCTGAAGCATTTTGTAGAGAACTACTTGAAGGAATTCCCTGAGAAATAGCTTGATGAATACTTTTAGAATCGCTGGAAATCCTCGGATACTTCAAGGTTTTCTACGGGAATTTATTCAGGTTATTTTTTATTGTAGAAATTGCTAAAGAAATTCCCAAAGAAATATCTATAGGAGCTTTTACGGAATTTCCTCCAGAAATTTCCTCCTTCAGGATATTTAAGGATATATAAGAAGATTCATCAAAGCATTCATCCACGGATTCATAGAGAAATTCTTCAAAATAACTCCACGATTTTTCCAGAAATTTTTACATGTTTATTTTTTCCTTCTAAGGATTTCTTCCATGGTATTCTCCACGCATTTCTCTATGGTTTTTTTTTTCAGTAAATTGTCTGGGGATTGTTCACTTATTACTTCAGGGATTCTTCCAATAATTTCTCCAGAGATCCTTCCAATAACTCCTAGAGAAATCCCTGAAGGACCTCCTGGAGAAATCTCTGCAGGAAATTGTCGAGGAATCGCTGGAGGAACCCGTGGAGTAATCCATAAAGGAAATGCTGGTGATATACCTAAATGAGCTCCCGGACGAATGTCTGAAGGAAATCTTGGAAGAAAGCTAGTAGAAAACCCTGACGGAATTTCTGGAGGTATTCCTAAAGGAACTCCTGAAATTATTCCTTAAGAAACTCCAGGACGAATTTCTGCAGGAATTCCTGAAAGAATCCATAGAGGAACTAATGTAGGAATCCATAAAGGACACTCCTAAAATAAACCCCTTAGGAATCTCTAGAGGAGGAGCTCCTGGAGGAATCCCTTAAGAAACTCCAGGACGAATCCATAAAGGGAACTTCTTATTAAGGAGGAATCCCTGAAGGCAACTCTTGGTGGAATTCCTGAAGGTACTCCAGGAGATATTACATGGGGCAATCCTTGAATGAACTCCTGAAGGTATTTCTGAATAAACTCCTGGAGGAATTCTTGAAGAAATCCCTGGGGGACTTATTGAAGGAATTCTATTCCGCCTTTTGTACCACTCTCCTCTGCTGAACCACCGCGATTTGAAGATTGGCAGCGATGTGCGATGTGGGGAAGGTAGCTTAGATTCTTCACAAAACTTTCCCATGGAAAGAACCTTGCAAAGTCGATGGTCAGATCACGAACTACCGCGTGATATTGGACAGCTATGAGATCTTATTGAGGCTCCAAAAACTTGGTCGGCTGACGCGGCCACTCGCTTTCCAATTGGTGTAGAAATTCTGGTTGACTTTGTGAGTCAAAACAAGGGTCTTTAACCCACTTGATACCCTATAAGCTACGTTCAGATTTGTCGGGATGTAGTTCAATTCATCAACGCTAGTTTTCGATTGAATCTCGGCAATTCAAAAAGCTACAAACTGCCGAAACTTTCGAAGAACGGTTGTTGAGTCAGGCTATATGTAGCGTTTCTGAACGGGTATTGAGCGGTTCTCCTGAATGTCCCTAAGAAGTCTAACTCTGATTACTCCGGCGCACACTTCGCTGCGGAAAATCGAATGAGGTATTAGATGTTTAACTTTAGTGTTTGTCGCTACCAAAGCACAGCGCTGAGATCCATTGTTCATGATCCTGAAGTACGCTACGGCGCAGTATGCCATTAAGCTGACATCAACGAAGACATGGAGCTCAAGAGTGTTGTAGCTGCACGGACTGTAATTCGAAAAACGAATATCCAGCGCACTTATTCCACAATGCGCACCGTTTCCTCCACGGTATCTCGGCTATCCTGAAAGTCATCAACGTAGGTGCAGTTGACGCTGTTTCTGGAAAGGCCTCCGCATTGGTATTTTGAACGTGTTGCGCCAAACACGGGGAACAGGATGCTCCTAAGATAACAACGTCTATGATGTACACTGTGGGCTGTTCCTCGGGATCATTACGAAAAGAAATCTTTGAGGCTGTCGATCAGTTTGCTTGACCAGCAACTGGTGAAACATTTGCCGAACATCGCCTACTGCAACGTACTGCCATTATCGGAATCCACAAATGACCTTCAACAGCGGAGTCAAGAGATCTGGCCCGACTAGCAACATCGAGTTGACCGATATGTCTCCAACACATGCCGCTGCATCCCACACGATGCGAACTCTACCGGGTTTGCGGGGATTCTGGACGACGTGCAAATACTTTTTTATCTGGCCTACAATCTTCATTTTTAATGCTGGATCCTTCGGAAATTTCTTTTCCAAGTAGACCAAACGATATTCAGCCATTTTGTAGCTATTTCACATTCGAACCTTCCAGACATAGTTCGCTTGGTAGTTTGCTCCAAAATCCGCCTAGCTCTTGGACCTTGGGTTGCCTCTAAAAGTTCGTTTCTACAGCAAAGTAATAGTTGACCAGCTGGCAAAGTGGCTCGTCTACAGTACTCATGTGGAACATGACGTGATCGATACGTTGTGATTCTCCACGTCTACCTTTAAAGATTGTCCACTCAAGTCGCGTTATAGCGGCTATTGGTTCTTTGTTGCGCCTCTCACGTTTGTCCAGCGTCAACTTCAGGGTGGCATTATCTTGTCCTATAAGTATTCGTGCAACTTCATTAGAGAAGATTTAAACAGGAAGCCTTATCAAGTGCGGAAACTGCTTGGAAAGTTGCTCGTAATCCAGACTTTGTTGCAGTAAAGTAAGGCGAGGCACTGTTTGCGCTTCGGAGATGGCATCATCTGGTCCACTATTGACGCCGGGAATTTGTAACTCCACTTGTCTCGACGTTGGTTTCTTCCTGGTAACACTGCAAGTCCTCTGAATACATAGGGAACTTATTTTTCCACTCAAACCTAATTCTTCGACGGCTTCCTCCTTACACCAACGTGACATTTGATCCTTCGTCCAAGGTAGAGACAGATTTTTCATTGCTGGAAAGAATCACGAGGACTACCTTGAATAAAACACTGGCCTGGTTAGAACAGTGATATAATTCCTGCTGAACAGTTGACACACGATGGATGAAGCAGTCTATGATAAGGTTCTTTACAACCGTCGAAATCACAGGACTGTTTTGATTTGCAAGGTCATTTTCTGTGATTTCCCAGGCAACGTTGGCATCGTTTCATTTCAAATTAGCGAAATTATCGCTTGTGGTCGCTTCGGATTTAGCTTGATACTCCTTATTTGAACTGGATATCAGGATGCTTTTCTTCTCCTCGATGGTGTGTGCATTAACGAAACCACCTCTTTCTTTCTTACTTCGTTGATTTTCATATTGACTGCAATCAGTATGATGATAAGGCTATTTCTCTGGACGTCAGATCTTAAAACAGCATCGTCGAGTACAATGTTGAATAGTAAATATGAAAGTGCGTCTCCTTCCTTTAATTAATGTAACCTCACAAACTCGTACTCTGAGCAAAATTTCACTTGACACCTTATCTGCAATCCGGACACTTGATTTCGAGCCAGCCAGCTTTGCACGTATCAGCCTAATTAATTTCGCCGAAAAACCATGTTCAGACTTTCTCTGCCACAGGTCATTTCTTGTCACTGAATCAAAAAAAGATGTAAAATTTTAAGGTGATTATAAAACGAAGCCAAACTTTGAATTTTCAAGTGCACAAGACGAGAGTATCCGACAACAGTTCGCTTTGAAAACCAATCAACTTGCTTGCTTGCTGGTGGTGACCAATAGGATAGATTTTTAACGCGAAGCGCTGTTTGGTTCTTAAATCTTGTGCTCTTGAAAATTTGAGGTGTGGCTTCGTTCTATAATCACCTTAAGTTTATTGGAATCATTGTGATAGGGAACTATAAAAAGAAGCAGTAAGAAAACATTAAGGAAGGATCAGATGTTGAAGGAGTACCG
Organism: Aedes aegypti; assembly: GCF_002204515.2. Taxonomy (NCBI): domain Eukaryota; kingdom Metazoa; phylum Arthropoda; class Insecta; order Diptera; family Culicidae; genus Aedes; species Aedes aegypti. The sequence continues at coordinate 231,093,572 of NC_035107.1, read as the reverse complement.
TTTTGATTCATATTGCGGACAGTTTTATATTCCGGACACTCTACCTTGAGTGTTTTGAAGGCTCGATAATGCAAAGGAATCACTCAGAATTATTTATTTTACATGCTATCTGAAGAGTTATTTTTGTTACACAGTAAGGACCCGATTTCGTCAGCCTCTTGGCTGACAAATTCGGGAACCTGACAAAATCGGGACATTTTATTTTTGTTCATGTTTATTAACTTTTGACGTTTTATTGTTGATTTAATGATAACGTTACAAACCATATTAACTTTTAAGGAGATAGTAGCCTTTTAGTATAGGTTTTTAAAAGGGTTCATCAGATAAAACTTTTTTATGTTTTGGATATTTATAACTCAAATGAGGTACATTTGAATAAATGCATGGCAAAAACTGACTGAGAGACATAAACTTAGTGAATCTTCATAAGATTATATTTTAAGACAGGTAGCACAAAATCTTCGAATGCTTCATATGGTTTTTTGTAATGCCAGTTTGGCTCATATTTTAAAAAGGCTAACAGAGCCATAAATTGATATAATAAGTAGAGATGGTCGGGTTTGACATTTTTCAAACCCGAACCCGACCCGTACCCAACTAATTTTATTTCTTCAAACCCGAACCCGACCCGAACCCGAGACAATAATTGTAAATCAAACCCGGACCCGACCCGAACCCGAAAAAATATTGCTGTTCAAACCCGAACCCGACCCGAAACCCGAAAAAGTTTTCAAAGAAAAACTCGAGTTGGAAACGATGATAAATTCATCGTTTCTAATGCATACGAAAGCTTTTAGATTGTTACTCTGTTCACAATTCTCATCAAAACCGATCCAAACCCGACTAAACCCGACTTTGTTCAAGCCCGAACTCGAACCGTACCCGAATATTTTGTAGCCTTCAAACCCGGCCCGAACGCGAAACATTTTAAATTTTCAAACCCGAACCCGATCTAAACCCGTCGGGTTTCGGGTTTGAAAACCCGAGCCCCGACCATTTCTAATAATAAGCATAAATCAGCTTATTTTTGCCGAAAAGTCAATATCATTGCTTATTGTACTGCAAACTACTGAGTTTACTAATAAAAGTGATAATTCAACATTTTTAATATTATTTTTTGCTAGAGATTGAGGCAAGGTTTCGTTTCAAACATCGAACACCGCTCATTTTGTTTGACATTCCAAACACGTTCGTTGGTTAATAGCTGTGAGAATGCTCAAAAGAACATAAATCTGAGAAACTAGCTTTGTCCCCGTTTGACATAACAACAGAAAAAAGAAGACGAATAGTTAGTAGTTATTAGTATGATATTCCAACGAAGTCATCTGAGTTAGTTTTACTGGCCTCGATAAGACTTCCAGTGTCTAAACCACCTTTAAAGTCAAAAAAACTGATTTCCATTTCCGCAAAATTCGACATATTTAAGTGAAGAAGCGGTTCCACAGAAAATGACGACTTTTTTCCCAAATTTCACCTTTATATTTTTTGATTTGGATGAAATTTGGCACATGCTTTCTTTATGCCCAAAAATGCCTTTTTGCATCATCGGTTCGCCATTTTGACTCTAGCCTTACTTTTGAGAAGGGCCTAAGAAAAAGTCCTTAATAATTTTCAAAAAATTATAACTTAGAAACGGATTGTCCGATCAGTTTGGTGTCTTCTGCAAAGTTTTAGGTTATTGTTGGGACTATCTGGAAAAAAAATATACACTGTAAAAAATATGCTGATTTTATATTTCGCTTATATATACGCTTAAAAATCTATTTTCTCAAAAATCGTATTTTTGTTTTTTTTTTGTATATGTTAAAGTAGACATAAAACGAAGTCTTTTGCACAGTGAGTCAAGATGGAGAAATCATGGACAAAAAAGTTATAATTTTAAAGAAAAAGGTGAATTTTTGAAAATGGTCATAATAATTTTTTTAATGTTTTTCAACTCGATTTTATTAAAGTACGAAAAATTTACAACATAAAAAGTATACGGAAAAATCAGGCTTACTTTTACCGTTTTAAAGATACAGCGATTTTAATACAAAATTATGATATAATTTTCAATTTTCGGTCATTTTTGAATGTTTTTCGAGGCTCATAAGCCTAGAAATTTGTTTATTGTCTGAAAGAGCAGATAATGTTTGACTAAAATGTTTGAAAAAATATTGATTTGGTAATTTTTCATGGTATGAGGCAAAATAAAAAATGTGCCCTGTAAAATGATTTAACATCAAACATAACTTTAACATTTAACATTGTGATATTTTGATATGTTATTATCAAGAAAATATAGAACAAAATGTTGAAAGTTAAAAGAATAACAAAATAACGATTTATTTATTTTTTTAACGAAACATAACTTTAACATTCAACATTGTGATATTTTGATATGTAATTATCAAGAAAATATAGAACAAAATGTTAAAAGTTAAAAAAATAACAAAATAAGCAATCAATACGTGAAATGCATTTATATCGATTTAAGGTAATGAAATATTTCCATTCGAAAACAAAAGCTTTATGAGTAGAGGAGTAACGTGCCCAGTTGTCTCACACAAATATACCTGATGTTTTCTTAAAGTACAGCACGTTGGTATATGTTTGTGGTCGGACAGAAACGTAATAGTTGATTCAAGTACCCATGTTGGTATAAAAAAGAGCTAATGCAGCAAAGACACAAGAAAGTGATAAACAAGCAAGTGATAATCAAGTGAAAAGTTAAAGATAGCTTAGAACAATGAAGTATAAAATGAACACCATCAACAAAGGTTGTGTAAATGTGTTTCAAGTGTTCAAAAAGTTACCGAAATCTCACAGAAAGTAATATCGCCAAATTAGTTGAACTAGGATTTGCAGATGAAAAGCTGCTTAATAAACAATTTAAAATTTGCGATTCGTATCGTTTACAATTGGCCAAAAGAACAGCATTATCAAGCAGTGATGACTTATCAAGTAGTGAAGAGGAAGATGTTTGCATGGAAGAGGAAACAATAGAAGCATCAGCATCAGCAACTTCGATACAGTCAACGGATTCCAATATGAATATTCCTAGTCAGGAGTCATTAGAAGCAACGTCAGCAACTTCAATAGAATCAACGAACTCCAACTTGAATGTTTCTAGTAAGGAGACATTAGAAGCAACGTCAGCAACATCGATTGAGACAACGGATTCCAACGTCCCTGAATACATCCAAAAAGTGAACATCGATATTTTGAATGAGTCAATATCAAGTATACTCGTAACGCCGATCGATAAGACAAAAATTAGTTCTACTAAATATGTCAAGGGCTAGTCTAGCTAAAGAACGTGAACATCCCATCAAAAATGCCAAGGAATTATTTAATCGGGCTCAAAAGCGAAAGGAAGAACAACTAACACAAATTTTCTTTTCTTATGCAACTACAACAGAGTATGAACATATCAAGGAGCAGCTTAATGAACAATATTCGAAAGCAATAACTATTCAGGGAACACAAAAATACCATCCATTTATTCCAGTTTCCGTAGATACAATAGAAGTTAGGCAATTGTCAAACTGTAATAATAGTAAACAAATTGTAAAGATTATGAAAAAATAAGAAATCTGTGTCAAAATAGGACGCTCCTTCATTGTTCAAGAACATGAAATAAAATGCTTTCAGAAAAAAATATTCTTTATTTAATCAACTCGAAAAACATCCGAAAACAACCATAACTTGTGAATTTTCAGTAAATTTAATTTTAAAATCACTGTATTTCGGAAACGGTAGCAATTAGCAAAATTTTCTCATAAACCTTTTTTGTTGCAAATTTTGCGTACTTTCATAAAATTGGGTCGAAATGCATTCAAAACGTTTATTTAGACCATATTGAATAATCAACCTTTTTTTAAAAAATCATAACTTTTTTGTCCATGATTTCTGCATCTTTACCCACTGTGCAGAAGACTCCATTTTTTGTGTTCTCTAAAATATATAAAAAATAAAAAAAAAAACGATTTTTGGGAAAATGGATTTTTAAGCTTTATTATCGAAATAAAAAAATATTACTACATTTTTTTTACAGTGTATATTTTTTTCCAGATAGATCCAACAATAACCTAAAACTTTGTTGAAGACACCAAACCGATCAGACAAACAGTTTCTGAGTTTTAATTTTTTGAAAATTGTTAAGGCTTTTTTTCTTAGGCCCTTCTCAAAAGTAACGCTAGGGTAAAAATGGCGAACCGATGATGCAAATAGGCATTTTTGGGTGTAAAGAAAGTTTGTGCAAAATTTCAGCCAAATCAAAAAATACAAAAGAAAACCGACATTCGAATTCAAATGGAACCGCTCGAAATATTTCAACAAAATCTCAATACGAAATCAAGTATTTCGAATATGAGTATGTTTGGAACTAGAGATAGAATGGTGTTGATATCAAATTTCCTTATGTATGATATTTTTTTTCGACCTCTATAAGTTCAAAATCATTTCGATTTTTAGGGTAAAATTATCCTTTTTCATATTTTGCCCCATTTTAGTGTTCAAATTCATATTAGCTAGTATGCATTTAATACGTAACACTACAATTTAGAATTTTTGACGACTGCGGGGAAGCGGGGGGCCTTCGTAACGCTTTTTATATGAATTTGAAAAAAATCTTGAATAAGGGATGAGTCAATTATAACGTCTATGGTTTTTCAGGATTTCTAGGCCCTCTCCCCCCTCTGTCACGCTTTTTCCAATACCTTATACATGTTCTGTCACACTTTCATAGACCCCCTCCCTCCTTCAAATGATGGACGTCATATTTGAATGATCCCTAAGTTGTAACGCTTAAGCTCACCTCCTCCCCCCTTGGAGTGTGGCGTAAGTTGTGGACGGGGCCTCAATAGTATTAATCTAAATCAAAGCTTAACCTTTATTATATCTAAGCTGAGAGTCGTTTATAAATTACATTACGCTCTTAAGGTGAAGGTGAATCGAAGCCAAACTTCAAATTTTCAAGAGCACAAATCTGGAGAACCGAACATCTGTTTGAGATGAAATCTTAATCGATTGGTCACTAGCTGGTGAAGAAAAATCGATTAAGTTTACAGCTCAAATGGGTGTTCGGTTCTCCAGATTTGTGCTCTTGAAAATTTGAGGTTTGGCTTCGTTTCATCTTCTCCTTAAGAAGAAGTAAGCTTCAGCGAAACGTGTCGATCCATACAAAAATTTTGTAGTCTTCATATAAGAAATGGGAGGGGGTTTTAAATAGTCTAATTTAGGCTGGCAAAATCGGGTCAAAAATCTGACATAAACGGGGCAGACAAAATCGGGTCAGCACTGTACTTCACCGTGGCTTAATATGAATCGAAATAGTATGCAATTCTCCAGAGAACAAACAAAAAGTGTGTAGAAACAAAAAGAAGGAAGATGAACGAAGAAAAAGGCAAAAGTTGTTGGGATGAGAAAAACCTGAAAAAATGGTGAACAAACGGGAGAAGAAAGCATTGAAAACAAAACTATTGAAAACAAAAATAGAAAGCAATCAGATTAATGAAAACAACTTTACTAATATAATACTTTAAATATTCAAACACTTTGAAAACTAAGTTTATATGAATCTGTCGCTTCAGACAACTTTATCTGCCTCAATGAACTCCACATTTTATGAACTTTGAATTCCAAAACAGGAATTTACAAAATATACTCTCAATGATTCATACGGTCAATGTATCTTATTAAGGTAGATGAATTAATCAATATTTTTTCGTACCATCCCTCCAACTTTTCCATCAATTGAATTAGCGTGGTGGTGTCCATTCGTGGTGCGTTTCCTCCGAGTAACCCATCCCGAGCGCTGGCCATCCATAGTAATGTCGTTTTCACCGCTGCCGGTTTGTGGTCACCACGTGGTTGAATGGATGACGTCCTGCTTCACAGACTGAGCTGTCAATCATTCCGTGGGAGAATGATGAATCGACACATTTCGCTCCATATTTAGTTGATGGCGTCATCGGGTGACCACAGTAATATGCAGCATGAAGTGTCCTTTGTATTGCGGTGGCTATTAACTGCATGACTGTGCTGTTTTTCCCCGGATGTCGTATCCCCGAATGTTGTTTTTCCGAATGGTATTTCTCCGAAAAGTTTCACTCAGAGCTCTCTGTAACAATCATGATCAACATACATGATAGCATGTTCATCATCTTCTACTACAGTTTTACAGGGATAACAGTGCATGATAAAACTCCTACCTCCAATGGGGAAATGGGTTTTATTATTACTCTCTCATTGGGGCTCTCGTTTGCTGCTGTTATTTATCAAGCTTGTTACAACTTGTGAAACATTGCCGATCATGAACCAACACAGATGGGATATTTTTCTCCGCTTGCTTTGATCGTGCTTCTAAATTACCTAAAACCATGTCATGTTTATCACCAGGAAGAGGGTGTCATGTGCAATTAGTTCAACGCCAAATATTCCTCTCTACTTAGCAGTTCTCGAGCTACCTGTTGACCAAACTAAACAGTCTTCCGAGCAGAAAATCCCACGCCAAAGAACATCCTCCCTTTCATTACAAACGGTCCCGTAACATGATACCGCTACTGTACACCTCCCACAACGACTGGCAATCTAGAGCTTCTTCGATGGGATCAAGACAGGAAGCATCTCAAACGAATCCACTTAACCTTTTGCGGATCGGTATGTAATTCTACACCATTCCCAAAACGACAATCAGGACGAGGACGACGACGACGACGACGACAAAGACGACTTCACAGATTTTCAGTTTTTCAAATGCCATCAACGTGCAGGGCGGATGGATTTGTCTTCATACGCGCGATTGAGTGCGTCCCTCGAAAGGCGAGGCGATGAAGGCAGGCGAATGGAGCCGCATCTTAAGCTCGAAGCGAAAATTATATGCTTCGCATGTGATGGTCTGAAATTATATTAAAAGCGGCTACCGGGATTTATGAAAACAAATAAGACGCTCGTCCATCCGAACGTGTGCAGCTTCGGTGAGCTGGATCCCTTCGATCAGGCTCTGTATGTACTTAACCTTCTGTCTGTGCCAAAAAAGAATAATGTTGTCTGTGACTTTCAAATCGCAATAAGTCTGCGAAATTTGAAAAAAAAAAAATAGATGTCAAAAAGTATTAACACTTTTTAATTTTATGTTTTTAATTTTTGGAAGATGTGTTGAAATAAGTCACAGACAACCATGTTCAGTGAAAAACCGAGAGAAGAATTGACATTCTAAAAGGTTGTTCCTTAAGACGGTGCCCATGAAGAATTACCACCGTTAGCTTGAGAGTTTAACGAAAAATGGAAGGCACGGGTTCAAACAAGGATCGAAAAAGTATAAATGGGGGGGGAGGGTGGTGAGTGTGTGCGATGCAGACTTTCGGACAAAGGGTTAATAAGCTTATTGCTCCGTGAGGTCACATCTTCCAGACGACGATGCAGGGAATCAAAGGAAAACGTTGCGCTTCTTGGTGCGCTGTGTTTCTCAACTCTTAATCACGGATGAATTCATATGTAATGCTTGAGCACCGAGCGAAACACGGCCGGCGAAGAACGTGAGAGTTCCAGACTTATGAGATGAGATGGATGGCAAATTATTGGGCAATTCGAGCGGAAGTTGAAAGGTTGAGTGCGGGGTTTCTCACCGAACCGGCAGAAACCGGCTCGGTGGATGCACAGTAGCAGTGTGGTGAAAGGGGAAAATATTATCATGGTTTAGGAAAAGGATAATGAACATCCAAAAACAGTCAATGAAAAACTCGAAACAAGCAATAATTGAGTATAAAATAGTAATAAAACAATATTAAGAATAGTTTGCCGAAAAAAAATAATATCTTCAAAATAAATCTAAAAATAGGCGCTTAGAAGCTCAAAAAAATTCAATTCAAAAATTGCTCACTCAATTACTTGGATTATTTTATATTTGAGGTGCTTATTTTCAATATGTTATTGCTTGTTAGTTTTGTTTTTTTTTGTAAGATTGTCGATTGATTTTAATGAATATATTTTTTAAGTGTTCTTTCAAATTTGTTATTGCTGAAATTGTTAAAGCAGTGCTTATATCTATTTATTTTCTTGGCTACTTTTATATAGCACACAAAAAGTGTAACAACTTCTTTAAATGCTTGTTAGTTTGACTACCATGGTAGAAGCGTGGCCGGTCATGACTCTCCGATTGAAACACAGAGCAAAAGCATTGATTATACGGTGGTAAGGTGTTGATTGCGCGTTCGGGAGTAAATCTCTGTATGCTATGCGTGCTTTTAATGTAATTACCGGGAGGTGGGATTGTGATGATTGAGTTTAAGAGGCTTATCATTCGAGTGGAACGGAGGATATGAATGCTGTCGTTTGATGTACAATACAAGACGCTCGTTTCGAGTTTGTAAGGATTTCCAATTAACCTAGTGGGCACGACTCGGAGAAATCAATGCGTTTGTTATTAATCTGGTTTTAGTTGGTGGAGATAGATAAGCCTTGTAGCTATATTTTAAAATAGTAAGTTATAGTAAGTACTTCAAGTATAAATTGAAAGATCACAATTTGAGTTTAGGCATACTCAATAAACATTGTTCAGCAAAACACCCCGACATTTCACTAAGCCTTATACTACCTCCTATATGCTCCGTTTTCTCCGCGGATGCCACTGCTGTTTTCACCGCAGACACCATAGCATCCAACCGGCCAGTATTAATCCTTACAGATTCAGCAAACGTTGTTTTTGAAATCTTGGAATCTGAAAGGCCCACACATGCATGGATTCAGGGGACGCTGGAAAACGCTTTGTCGAACACAACCTACGCATGGATCCCCGAACATTGTGGGATACCCGAAAATATAGCTGCCGATAACCTTGCTGGTTCAGGCAATTCTTCTCCTCGTTTCGAAGAAACGGTTCGTTTCGATGACGTCAAAAGATGGATTTCGAAAACCTTCAAAAACACATGGGATAATGAATGGGCTCAGTCTTACCATCCATAAGCACGGAAAATCAAGATTTCAACCGAAAATTAGGCCGATTGTCCTCTTCTCCACGATTATCGAGTCGCCATACACACTACGAAGTTCGTGGTCGAAAAATATGAAACTGCTCTACTTTGGAAAGCCGATGACGTCAAATTACCGAATAGTCTCCCGATGACAATGAAGCGACTGAAAAGTTTCAAGGCTCAACTAGCGAACGATCCGAGTTTGCGCGATGCAGTGAATCAGCAGATGAACGACTTCGTACAGAAGAGCTATATACACAAGGCCACCGAGGAAGAACTGATAGAGATCAGTCGAAGAAAGGTTTGGTGGGTGAGATAAGAAGCAGCAGAAGAGGCTGGTGTGAGACAAAAGTTCGCAAGTCAATGGTATTTCCCTTAACTTCCAATTGCTGAAGGGCCCAGACCTGCTGGTATCGCTGCCGTCCGCGATCTGCAAATTTTCCGAGAAGCGCGGCGGATTCGGAGGCGATATTCGAGAAATGTCGGACAAGTATTTCTAGTGCTTCCTGTTTCGCTCCGATTCCCAACAGCCACCGAAAGTCTACATCGCTGACGTAGCAATGTTTGGTGCCACATGTTCGCCATGCGTTGCGCAGAATGTGTTGCGAGTAAACGCCGGCAAGTGGGCGAAAGAGTTTCTTCAAGCGGCGGCGTCGATTAAAGACAAAACATATATGGACGACTGCTACGACAGCGCCGACACTTCTGAAGAAGCTGCGGAGTTAGCCGTGCAAGTACAAACCATCCAAGCTCACAAAGGCTTTTTGATGAGGAACTGGGTCAGTAACAGCGCGGAGATGTTATAGAAGCTTGGGGAAAGTGCCGTCGTGGAACCGCGAATCCGCGCGGAAGAGCGATGGGTAAGAGTTTTAGGAATGTTGTGGCATCTAGCGTCGGAAACTCTGACGTTTTCTACGGAACTAGGAGAGCAGCTGCTTCCCTACGTGTTCGGAGGAAAGCGACCAACGAATCGCATGTCTCTAAATACCATAATGAGCCTGTACGATCCTTTGGGTTTGCTGGCGCCGTATCTTATCCACGGAAGGACCCTGATCCAGGATTTTTGGAGAAGCGAAATACAGTGGGACGAGCAAATGAAAGACGACGAGCACGAGATTTGGAAGCGCTAAGTAAAATTGCTGCCTGGTATTGAAGACAACAGCGTTCCACGATGCTACTTCGGTCATGCAGATCCACGCTGCTATACGTCGTTGCAGTGTCTTGTGTTCACCGACGCCAGCGAGGTCAGTTAAGGCTGCGCGGTGTACTTTCGCATAACTTATGTTTTTGGGTTTTCGGCTTTCAGTCTCTAGGGATCATAAACGTTTTACACCTGAACGGAAATTCGTTTATGATCCCTAGAGACTGAAATCCGAAAACCCAAAGACATAACCTCCATCACAGTCGATTCCTGTACACTTTCGCATAACGGACGACTACGAACGAGGGCACTGCACGTTGATCATGGCCAAGAACAGAGTAGCCCCTCTACAACACTTGTCGATACCCCGACTGGAGCTAGAAGCAGCCGTGCTAGGAGTGAAACTGCTGAACACTGTTATGAAGAACCATTCGCTGAAGCCCCGCAAGGTTATCTGTAGTCTGTAGAATTCTTCGACCGTTCTTTCGTGGTTACGTTCGGATCACAGGAGGTACAAGCAGTTTATTGCTCATCGTATCAGGGAGACCCTGTCGCTGACCCAAATGGAGAACTGGCGATGGGTTCCAACAAAGGAAAACATAGCCGACTGCCTTACAAAATGGGTGGACGACACAGAGCCTGATTCGAACGGTAGCTGGTTTAAAGGTTCTGCGTTCCTGTAACATCCAGAGCCACAGCAACGCATAAAGGCCCACACTCAAGAAGATATTTGCACGCTCATATTTCGGTGCCCATAAGAATGATCGATCCTTCCAGAATATCCAAGTGGACTGTTCTATTACGAACCGTTGAATGCGTGTACCGGTTTATAAGCAACTGCCGATTGCGAATCGCCCGATAGAGACTATTCCCGTAACTAGAAATCAAGAGAAGCTACTAAAACGGACGGTAGCGGCGCAGGTTGTTCCACGTAGCAGGAAGAATTTCAACTTTTTTTTTCCGCGGATGGTTCAAGGAGAATACTATCCAGACGAAGTCCGAACCCTGATAAACAACCGTGATTGAGTCGATGTGGAGAAAGACAGTCCGTTATACAGATTTTCTCCCTTTGCCGACGAATATGGAGTAGTCAGAATGGAAGGAAGAACCGCTGATGCTGCGTACGCCAGTTTCGATGCAAGATTTCCAATCATTCTTCCTTGGGATAGCCCGATCACTCAACTGCTACTGGAACTCTATCATCGTCGATATCAAGCGAACAAAGAAACCGTTGTTAACGAAGTTCGCCAGCGAATCGAGATCCCACATCTACGGTCGGTGGGTGAGAAAATTTTCCGGAACTGCTTGTCCTCCAAGGTGAACAAATGCAAGCCTTATCCTCTACGAATGGCTCCTTTACCGGAGCAACGACTGATGTCCAATGTCCGACCTTTCAGCTACGTCGGTGTAGACTACATGGGTCCGCTGGAGGTCTCCGTAGGTCGGCGCAAGGAAAAAAATATGTCGTGGTGTTTACGTGCATGGTTGTTCGGGCAGTCCACTTAGAGGATGCCCATGACCTGTCGAGCGATTCTTGCATTATGGCAATTCGTAGATTCACCCGTTGACGTGGGTCACCGGTTGAGATTTTTTCAGACAATCGGTGCCATTTGAGAACTGCAGAAGCAGGTGGAGCGAATCGACCTGGAGTGTGCCGGTGCTTTTACTGTTGCGCGGACAAAATGGTCGTTCAATCCCCCCTCCGCACCCCATATGGGAAAGATTGGTGCAGAGCGTTAAGGAAGCCATGGCCTCATTGGAAGACGGCCGAAAACTCACCGACGAAATATTGTGGACTACGCTGGTCGAAACTGAAGGGCTGATAAACTCTCGACTACCGTAATCCGGGGTATCATTGATCAGCGGGGTAACATTGATCGGAATGGCTCACCTCATCAAAAGTTCATATTATCATTTATTGATGAAACATTTTCAAATCATGAATGGTGCTTCTCTTTCTTATATTCATAAGCTAATAAAAGTTAATATTTTTGTGAAAATTGCGTTTACCTTATGCGTGAATTTGTCAACTTTTCAAAATAATGATTTTAATTGTTAAGGATGACACTACCGAAGATTCATGTCTCACATAAGTTCTGCAAACGATATAAGCAAGCAAAATGTGGTTCTTACTAAAAATGACATCGCCGAAAACGATTCCGTTGTCAAAACTCTTATAAGTATGCTCAATTAGGCAACATTACTGAATTACTGTTAGGAATGTAAAATTCCCTTTGGAAATTGCCTACCTTTAGGCGTATTCCGTGGTTCGAGGTGTTTTTAATTTTAAAATAACTCAAAAAGTAAATGACTTGTAAGCGTTTGGTCTTCATATTCGGCTTTAGAGGCCATGATTTAAGTAAGTAACGACATTTTCATTATAACCGAACGTTGTTTATATAGGTGATCAATGTTACCCCATATCAACTAAATCAAAAAATCGCCTAAAACATTTTTTTTAACATGCTTAAATTTTTCAATAAACAAAATACAGTATATAATCTCGAGCTATGGGTGGCAGTACTTGTTTTAAAAATATAAAACCTGCAACATTTGCATTTTCAAACGAAATATTGAAGAAACATTCAGAAAAATGATCAATGTTACCCCGGATTACGGTACTTACTTATATGCCGCAAGAGCTGGACAATCCTGAGGCTTTAACGCCTAACCACTTCCGCTTGAACAGCTCATCCGGCGCACATGAACCGCTGGAACCACCAGAGGACCTAGGACAGGCCCTTTGAAGCAGTTTTGCGCGTTCACAACAGCAAGCGGACGTCACATGGGAGCAATGGTCGAAAGAGTACTTTCCTACAATCAACAAAAGGTCTAAGTGGCTAAACGACGCGAAATCCCTAAAGGTCGGCGGCCTCGTTTACATAGCGGAAGGCAAAAGGAGGTCGTGGATTAGGGGCATTATAGACTAAGTCATTCGCGGTAAGGACGGTAGAGTGCGGCAAGCGATCGTGCGTACGGCAACTGGTAAGTTAAAGCGGCCTGTGGTTAAGTTGGCAGTAATGGAGTTGGGTGAATCTACGGTGTACCCTCTCCTCTATTCACGGGGCGGGGATATTCTGGCAGCACGGACGACGGTGAAGTGCAGAATCCTAACGAACGAGAGGGACGTGAGGATTGAGACAATGACTATTGTCTTCAAAACGTAGCTGATAGAACATGTGTTATAATTGTTCGATTTCTATGATGAGCAATAATAATACTAATTATAATAATAATAATTATAATTATTATAGAGTGTTGGCACTTCTCAGCAAAAAATGCTGGAAACTTTCACCTACCCCGCGCAATCTGTATGCCAAAGGGGATTAGGCTCTGTGTATCTCATTTATCGGTTTACTTATCCTAATGAGTCTGCTGGATGATCTTCTCAGTTGTGGTGGTTCAGGGACCGTCTGACTATGCTGCAGGTTCCAAAAATCACCGCTTTTTGGATGCTGTGTAGGTCCTTCTTCAATTCCAGCTCGTCTAGGGACCTTAGGAGAGATTTTGGGACAATTCCGGTCGCTGAGAGAACTACCGGTACTATACGGACATCCTCTAGGTGCCACATCAACTTCTCCGCCAAGTCGTGGTACTTCGCAATCTTGTAAGAGAACGTTGATTGGACATTGTGGTCCAGCGGTACAGCGATGTCGATGAGTGTAACTCGTTTCATCGTTTTGTCGTAGACTACAATGTCGGGGCGGTTGGTACGGATGAGGACGTCCGTTATGATCTCGCGATCCCAGTACAGTTTTATGCAACTATTTTCCAGAACCGGGTCAGGCAGGTGCTTGTAGTAGGGCACAAATCGATCCACCAAGTTGTGCTTAAGGGCAAGCTGTTGATGCACAATCTTGGCAACTTCGTTGTGACGATCGAGGTAGGCTGATCCAGCTAGTACTGAACAGCCGGCAACGACATGCTCGATAGTCTCCCCTACTGAATTGCACTTCCTACAGCGGTCCTCCACGTCTTTGTGCAATATGTAGTGCCGATAGTTCTTCGACGCAATTACCCGGTCCTGGATGGCTACCATGAAACTTTCTGTTTCTGAGAAGAAGTCACCCCGCACCAGCCACGTGTTTGACGCCACCTTATCGATGTGCTCGAGCTCCAGTTGAAGGGGGTGCGTTCCATGCAACTCCGTCTGCTTCCAGGTTGCGATCATTTCATCGACGGTTTTGATGTCGCAGTTCAGCTGGTAATCCTCTTGCGCCAGATGCAGGGCGCTGAAGCCGTGGTGAGCTTCGCATACAGTGCGGTAAATTTCTTGGCAGTTCTGGCTTTCTACGAAATATGCCCGCAGCTGCTGGATCTGGGAGACACATAGTGCCTGGATATCGGTGACGCCTCTTCCCCCTGCTGCACGTGGTAGGGTGACTCTCTCAATGGACGATTTTGGGTCGCGCATTCGGTGCTTGGTGAACGCCACTCGTACTGCTCGTTCTATCGCTTCCATGTCAGTCTTGGTCCACTTTACCACCCCGAAACTATACGTCAACAGGGGCACAGCAAACATGTTGATCGCCTTCTCCTTGTTGCCAGACAAGCTCTTCAAAATACAGTTGACACGAGACAACTTTTACTGCAGCTCCTTCTTGATCATCGTGTGGCGAATACCTCTACGTTGCAGGAATCCGAGTTATTTATACGTTTCGCCTTCAACCATATTCCGAATCTCTTCCTGCTCGTTGACGCGGAAATAGCTGGCATCCATAACTTGACCCCGACATAGATGAATTGACCGGCATTTGTCAATACCAAACTCCATCCGGATGTCGTTACTGAATGTCGTAACTAGCTGCAACAGTTGATGCAGCCTCTGCACTGATTCCGCAAATTGCTTCAGGTCGTCCATATAGAAGGTGTGGGTAACTTTTGTGCTCCTTTCCCCACTTTTCAGTTGGTAGCCATAGTTGCATTGGTTGAGTGCTTTGCTGAGGGGGTTCATGGCCAGGCAAAACCACAGCGGACTAAAGGTATCGCCTTGAAAAATCCCCCTCCTGATGCTGAGAGTCCTGGACCGTAACACAGCTGTACCGTCGGTAATGTGTAGGGATGTGCTCCACATCCCCATCGCGTGTTGCATCAGCCTGATGACGTTCCCGTCTACCTTATACAACTGAAGTACCCTGAGAAAGTACGAGTGCGGTACTGAGTCGTATGCCTTTTTGTAGTCGATGTACGCCATACTCAGGTTCCTTTGCTTTTGGGTAGCTTGCCCTACAATGACTGCATCTATGATGACCTGATCTTTGCAGCCTTGCGTGTTTCTGCGACACCCTTTCTGTTCCTCGGTCATCACGTTGTTGGCGTCGCCATGGGCTTGCACCCTCCTCGCTATTACCGACGATAGCACATTATACAGACTTGAAAGACACGTTATTGGTCTGTACTTCTCTGGGTCAGCTGTGTGTTGGTCTCTTGGCAGAAGAAATGTGACACCCCTGGCGATGAATTCCGGTAGCTGCGTGGTGTCTCCTTGTACCGTATTGAAGCATTCCGCCATCAGCCCATGGATCGTTGTGAGTTTTTTATACCAAAAATTGTGGTTTTTTATACCAAAAATCAGGTCCTGGTGCAGCCCAATTCCTGGTATACCGGGTAGCTTCACGTATATCCTGAGCGGTTACCACGACCGCGGCCATGTCTCCAATTCCATCACATTGTCTCTCTTCTTCTGCTAACCACACTCCATCGCCGTTGTGTTCGGTGGGGTTCTCCCACCGATTCCCCTGCTTGTACTGTGTTAATCGACTAACCTTTGACCGCAGTGTTGCGATCCGGCTCTCAAGCCGTCGTATCCATACGGGTTTCTGTGCGTGAGGGCGCGTTCGTAACCCCAACGTCTTAACTACAGCTACTGCAGCTGAATACACGATAAACTGCAGATCCTCAAGATTCTCCACGGCTTCCAAGTATTATGGCAAAATATCCTGATTTAGGATGCCTACTGCACTCGTCAGCCGGTAGGGATACCGCAGCTTTGGTATCCGGTGCCGGGACATGGGGTCTGTCCCACGGAACTGCGTAACTGCTGTGCCCATATGGAGTGCTAGTTCAGCACTCAAAATGGTGCTGAAAAGTAGCACTTTTCAGAACTATGTTGTTTGCAGTAAATTACTTATCGGTGTCTCTTCATACGCAATTCATCGAATTACTCTGTGGTTCTCAATTACTTTGTCTACAAGCTTACGATTTTATATCCATTGGGTGATCCGTATCCGTTGGTGAGCCATACGGACACGGAATCGGTTCGTCCAGTGAAAGTAGTGGCGGTTGGTGAGTCAGATCAAAACTGACACATGGTAAATAACTGTACCTACAACACAAACGATAACTACAAGCGGCTTTTTACCTGGTCTGTTCACGAATTTACAATCAAGATCCATTTGAGTTTGAGTGAAGTGAAAACATTTGTGACATTCATGTTTATGGTCATAGATACTACTCCATCATCGCCTACCTGATTGAAAATACCGAGTCGCTTCTACGCATGGCTGTCCATGTGGATTCTCTTTTGAATTTTGATTGTGCTCCCAGAAATAATCCAACTGAAACGGCATGTTTCGTGATTGCAAAAAATGTTGTATGCAACTCGTTGCATAACTCGATGGACGACCCTTTTTGAAAAACTCATCGTTTTGCAACTTGTTGTATAAATAACTATCACCCTACCTGTCCCAGGGATGTTTTGGAATAACTTTATTCATAATGCTTGAAATTACACAATCCAAAGTTTGCATCAATGATTGCAACCTGCACGTTGTGTTCTTGTCCTTGAACTTCGAAATTAATTAATTCATATTATGGACTATCAGCACTTCTAACCATCTGACTGAGCAGTGACAGCTACACTCGTTCCAAAGCTTGCAACCGACTCACCAGGGTATGTTCAAAAACTATTTAAACAAACAAGCATAACTGGAAAGTTCACTCAAAACGTTTTGAGGAACGCCACTGCTGCATATAGGTTAGTGTTACATGTAGAACTTTCGCTCTGCTCTGACTGCACCTTCAACTACTAACGGAAAACATTTCCTCCGCCATCCAGAATGGCTTCCTGTTCTACAGCATCAGCAATCCTGTAACGTCTATCCAGTAGTACCTATCCACCCTACCCCCGCTACACGAGCTCAGGTGGATAAATATTTGCACAAGCTGTCAAACACTGATTAAGTTACAATTTTGGTAGCAGTGCAGTTGGGCCGACAAACTTTTACTTTCAACATTCGAAACACAAACACAGAGGCGGGAATGGAGTGGGGGCGGAGTGGAGCCGAGGTCACGCTTTATTATGTTTTTAATTTGTGGAATAAACGGTTTGAGTTGGGTTTTCTGCTTTGACGAGTGTAAATTTTGAAGCGGATAAAAAGTTTGGCCGGAAAGCCGTTCACGAAATTGTCGTTGTCGCACAATTCGAGGTAAAATTTTCTGTTAGCGGATGAGAGGTAACTGGACTTTTGAGCAAAAAAGTTCCTATGAGAAGTTTTAGTTTCGTTTTACTATTGATGGTATAACGGTTATGATTATAATAATTATTATAGAACGCGTATTCTGCTTCGTCTATGAAAAATGGTATGATGATCGTGCAGAAATCCCTCCAGGGATTCTTACAGATATCGCTCCAGGGATTCTTCCAAAAATCTCTCCATGGATTCTTCTAGAAATCTTTCCAAATATTATTGCAGAAATCCCTCCAGGGATTCGAGGAGAAATCCCTTCAGGAATTCTAGTAGAAATCCCTCCTAGGATTTTGACAGAAACATTTCCAGACATTTTTGCAGAAATTCGTCCTGCATTCTTGCAGAAATTTTTCCAGGGATTCTTGCAAAAATTCCTCAAGATATTCTTGTAGAAATCCCTCGAAGAGTTCTTGCAGAAATTTCTCCAGGGATTCTTGCAGAAATCCCTCCAGGGATTCTTGCAGAAATCCTCTAGGGATTTTTGCAGAAATCCCTCTAGGGGTTCTTGCAGAATTCATTCCAGGGATTTTAGTAGAAATCCCTCCAAGGATATAAGTAGAGAAATCTTCAGGGATTTTTGCAGAAATTCTTTCAGCAATTCATGCAGAAATCTCTCCAGGGATTCTTGCAGAAATCCCTCCAGTGATGCTTGCCCAAATCCCTCGAAGAATTCTTGCAGAAATCCCTCTAGGGATTTTTGTAGAAATCTTTCTAGGGATTCTTGCAGAAATCCCTTTAGAGATTCTTGCAGAAATCCCTCAAAGAATTCTTGCAAAAATACCTTTAGGGATTCTTACAGATATCCCTCTAGGGATTCTTGCAGAGATCCCTCTAGGATTTATTGCAGAAGTCCTTTTAAGGATTCTTGCAGAAATCCCTCTTAGGATTCTTGCAGAAATCCCTCTAGGGATTCTTGCAGAAATCCCTCTAGGGATTCTTGCAGAAATCCCTAGAAGAATTCTTGCAGAAATCCCTCCAGGGATTCTTGCAGGAATCTCTCCAAAGATTCTTGCAGAAATTCCTCTAGGGATTCTTGCAGAAGCACCTCAATGAATTCTTGCAGAAGTCGCTACAGAGATTCTTGAAGAAATCCCTCCATGGATTCTTGCAGAAATCACTCTTCTAGGAACTCTTGAGGAAATCCTTCCATTGTTTCATATAATCAAGATTAAGGATTTCGACACGCAAACGTTCTCAACAAAAGAATATTCAGAGTACCCAGATTTAGAAGGTGATAATGAATTCCGTTTTATCTGATTTCAACGATATAAGAAGAAAAAAATCTCTTTCTGATCACTATACCATGACCTTGCAGGAAAACTGCAAATCAGAATCGCTTTTCTAATGGAAAATCGATTTTCCACGCACGCCCTTTCTAGCGCCGAGACAAAAGTACTCATTTCTTCGACATCTGTCATTTGGGTGGTGATACTTTCGCTTTTCATTCGCTGCGCTGTTCACCCCTCTGAATGGTTCTTGCATGGATTTGATTTTTGTTCCCGGGCAACTACAGTGTAATATACGATTTTAGTGCCATAAACGACTATCGTTAGGCATCCGAAAATCGTTGAATAATGAATGTGAGTCGACCGAACGTGCAAGTCTATGCTTCCCCGGGCAAGGGAAGCAAAATATTTGCCGAAGTTTTTCCCCATCATCATTATTTTAAGCCCACTTGCTTTTCCGCCCGACGTTGAAATTTTCGGTATTATTCTTGGCAAATCCATTTGCAAAGTGTACCTCTCCCGACAGAGAGGCGGTGTCGAAAAATTGGAAAGGAAATTCCTTTTCTATTGTGCTGCTACGGTTACCTACTGGTAGGAATTTTCGTTTCTGGCCGCACATTATGGTTGGAAGTGAATTTCACCGAAATGGAAGCATTCCGGGCTGGAGCAGAAACGATTCCTCAATCTTCTCGGATCGAACACGATGCGGAGCCGGATACCTATTACTGTGAAACGCTGTTGTGTTATTTTGAGGTATCGAACAAAATGTAATCTAGTTTGCATCCTGATGGCTGTGATAGACCGGGGCGCTTGGAGGAGGAGAAGAAGCAACAATAAAATTTATTAAATTTTTCCAACCATAACAGATCGCACTTTGTTTCCCATTATACGTTTTAACTAGAGATGTTAGACATTTACGCCAACGGTGCCTGTGGTGGATTCAAAAGCATGCTCGGTGTAAGGGAGTGGGGCGTTTCGCATAAGAACATTTAGCGTTGAAGTTTCACATGCTTCGCTGAATTTGGCAGCCATAGAAAAATGTTCAAAGTTTCGCAAAACACACGTGGAATCAACTGATCGAAGCCTCTGCGTTTCAAAGTAGCACTACCTTTTTCAAAGATAGGCCACTGTAGAGCTCGTTCACCATTTCACTAAGGTCGGACCTAGGCACAAACGGAAAAATACTAATGGCGCAAATCAACCATACGTTTGCTACGTTATTTCAGACTAAAGATCCCTTATATTACTTCTCTGGAGCACGGTGTACTACAGTTAACTGTCCCTTACTCGATAATCCGTATCTCGATATCGAGTTAGAGAACCATGAGCCAATGCACGAGTGCACTATTTGACGTTTAGGCGGTGCCGTGTTATTTATGTGGCCATGGTAACGAGTGAATTTGGCACCGCTCAAACGTCAAATTAGTGAACGCATGCGTTGGTCCATGGACCAATGCACGAGTTCACTAACTTGACGTTTGAGCGGTGCCGAATTCACTGGTTTCCTTGGCTACATAAATAACACGGCACCGCTCAAACGTCAAATAATGAACTCGTGCATCGGTGCATAGTAAAAGTTGGTTTTCATGGCTAACTCGATGGTCCCCTGGAACGCAAATGCACTGCTTTTGTGTTCTGTAACTCGATACCTCCCTAACTCGATGGTCCCTTCAATATCGAGTAAGGGAGAGATGACTGTATATTAAGAAGGTGATATACAGGTCGGACTAGATTACCCGGAGTATCGATTTTTTTTTCACTCCGGTTAATCGAATCCTCCGGATAATCGAATCACTAAGAAAAAAATTGAAATGTTCGATAAAAGAACTTAAATATTATCTTTTTATGTTGTTTTGTTTATATGATGCGGTGGTATAGCTAGAAATTATTTCTAGAAATAGTACACTTAGGCAAATGGACTATCGATAAACATAGGAACCCCTTATGAAAATTCGCCACAAGAAATCGGATTGAAATTCATAAATTTGCCATATGAAACCAGAATTTGAAAACAAAAAACGTTTACGCGGCAACCTGCAATCGAACCAAGAACCTTACAATCGATAAGCCCGAGTGTAGACCACGCGCCTATCGACGCCTTGATGAAAAGTGATGCTAAAACGATACATAAAGCGTTCGTATAACTATAATTGTTCCAGTTTTCATAAGGCAAAATGTATGAATTTCGATAATCCAGTTCGCTGCGTGTTGGGATTTTTACAAGAAAAAAAAACAAAAATTTTGACCAGCATACTCAAAAAAACACTTTTTCAACCCCCCCCCCCCTTTTCTTGAATACGTTCAAAAATGCAAAACCATTTATATTTTATATTGCAATACCAAATTATCTCAGATTTATGCAAAAAAATTGAAAAACAAGAACATCAAAAAACAAATTCCGGATAATCGAATCCCGGATAATGGAGTCCGACCTGTATTTCGAAAACTGACAGCTATTTGACGACGTCATTCCTATCCACCTCGAACAATTTTGCGAAAGAAATGATCTAGTGGTCCGGAAGGTATATGGTAGGATAGGAGTGACGTCACATGTTTACAATCAAACTTGATATTTACATCAGCCTTGTTAATATTTATGCCGTGATCTGGAGGAATTATTTTTCACTGACAAGCCGTTGGTTGCTGTGGTGAAATCATTTTTCTCATTCAGTTACTGGTCGTTCCTTCCTGTTACAATTCAAATATGTACATTAATTGCACATTTTGAATTTTGAGCGGTTATATGAAGTTAAGTCCACTATTGGAACATTTACCCTATATTCCATTTAACTTTTCGGAGGTTGATTTGGTTCCACGAATTTATCCAAGATTTTTTTCTGACAATATCCATAGAAAACTCCCCAAAAAATCTGGAAGAGTCCATTATGGGATTCTTGGTGGTATTCTTTTTGGTATCTATGGACAAACTTTGTTAGGAATCAGTGTCTGCATGTTTCAATATACAGTCAACAACGCTGACCCATCGGCGACCCATCATCGTTGATTTCTTCTTTGTGTGAATGTTTTTTTGACAATATATGCACGATTCTGGTAGAACGCGCGTTCAGTTTTCAATTACTTTTTCTACACTGATTCTCATCCACCTACTGACATTCGGTGGCAGAAAATTCAATTTCGCTTGTGAAAAACATCATTTCCATCAGAATACCCCAGAAAAACATCCGCAAACTGCAAAAGTTGTATTTTTTTCTTAAAAGACATACATAATTCATCAACTGGAGGCATCACCTTGCCGTTTCCTTACACCAGTAAAATGAAATTCATTTGTATTTTTTTATATTCAATTCTCAATTGCAGTGTCTCTAGGTGAAATTGAATATTGAAATGACACCAACAGTGGGTGATACTGAATGTGTGCGAGTGTTGCACCCACGCTCATTCTCGTCGCATTCGCTTTCATAGTCAGATTGGCTTCGTGCTAGCGAAGTTTATTTTTGTTCGTTTTCGGACTGATCAGGAATCATTCGGCTCTGGTAGGAATCATTGGAAGTATTTCATCAAATATTATTCGAAGAATTCCTCAGAAATTAAGTAATTCGAGAAAATTTGAATTGCAAACGTCTATAAAATTTTTCAGGAATTATTCCGTATCAAATATCTAAGAATATTACTCAAAAATAAAAACTCATGGAATCAACATTATTTGAATATTCTGGAAGTCTTTGGAATTATTTCTGAACAAATTCATGGCGTAGCGCAAGAAGTTTGTGTTTCAAAAACAATGTTAAAAAAACCTTAACATTCTCAGGAGAAATTTCCAGAAATTGTTTGAAAATCTTCAGAAATATCTGGAATAATTTTCAAACAAATATCTTCTGTGTCACCCTTCGTCCAGTGTCGCGTATCGTTTTTCTTCGCGTTTTACGTTTCACACTGGACCCTTCTTCAGGCCTTGTTGCACATCATCTTATTCCATGCAATATGGCCACCAGTTGATGATTGTGTGAATGGTGGATAACAAAGGAAATTGTTTTAAGTATTACGAATGTTTATCTATGGATTAGGAGAGAGTATTTTTTAGGATCCTTCCTGCCATGAGGATGAGCATAGGTAGGCTTACCAGAGCCGGATTTCACGCCAACTCGACACGCGATTGGCAGCACCCCTTCAGAATTCAATGAAACTTTCTGGATGTCAAAAGTATGTGAAACTAAGATACTTTGCATACTTTGTTTTTTCAAAATCAATCTAGACTAACATTTGGAAAGGGTCAAAGTTTTTTTTACTTTTTTTTATAAACTCGTATAACTCAAAAACGGTAAGACCTACAAAAAAGTGTTGTACGGGGGACTGTCGTGAAATTTCCTGACGTTTTAGAGAAAAATATTAAAAAAAATAAAAACACATTTTCTACACTGAAAAAAAAATATTCAAAACTTTAAAGTCGATTTAAAAAAAACGGCCACTTCAGATTTTGATCATCCTTAAGCAAAAAGTTTCGTAATTAAATTTACTAAAAGTCGCCCATACATTGCAAATTGGGCATCTTTTAGAGAAAAAAGTTTTTCTAACATCGAATTTTTTAAGTCCCAAAGTTTTTTTTACTTTTTTTATAAACTCGTATAACTCGAAAATGGCAAGACCTACAAAAAAGTGTTGTATGGGGGACTGTCGTGAAATTTCCTAAAGTTTGAGAAAAAAATATTGAAAAAATAAAAACACATTTTCTACACTGGAAAAAAAAATATTCAAAACTTTAAAGTCGATTTAAAAAAAACTGCCATTTCAGATTTTGATTATCCTTAAGCAAAAAGTTTCGTAAATAAATTTACTAAAAGTCGTCCATACATTACAAATTGGGCAAATTTTAGGGAAAAAAGTTTTTCTAACTTCTATTTTTTAAGTCCAAAACTGATTTTTTTTTTCAAAGATTTTGTTTTAAACCGTCAAATATGATCGTGTTTTCAAGTGATAAATGAGTTTGAATCAGAAAATAGATGGTATTTTTTATTGAGAATAGTTAAAAAACGGAATTATACAGTGATTATGTTTTTTTAAATGAAGGCAATCAATGGACTTCGCCTCTGCCTATGAGGAAATCAACTCCGTCTAACAATCCGACGGATTTTTATGGTTCTAAAGGTATCACAACAGTATTGCAAACATTGAAAAGTTACAACCTTATCCATATCCCATTGAACTCTCTTCTAGAAAAAGTTTTGTGAAAAATAACTTACTAAACGTACCTGCGTTAAACGCCAGATGAATAAGAAATAATGAATATGTTTGTATTGTTTTTTTTTTATAAAGGCACTCTGTGCTCGTGGCCACTACTGTGCCGGAATCAGTTGATCTGTAGCTTCTTCTTTACCGATACAGATCTATTTTCAACTTATCTATATTTACATCTTACTTTCACTCTCTCCTACTCTTTTACTCTCACACCGAGCAGATAGGAGAGAGCTCTGCTGTTAGTGAGCCTAGCTGCCTGCGAAGAGGGTCAGTTTGTCTCAGTCACCATCTGATACTGACGGAGGATGGATGTGCTCCCCAAAGCACGGTCCTCCGTGAGGCGTCTTCTGGTGGCTGGACGGGTTTTTTGTGGAGGGACTGGGAATCGAACCCATGACCTTCCGCTTATGAAGCGAAAGCGTAACCTCAAGGCTACAGACCCCCCTGTGTTTGTATTTGTATTGTTATCTACCTAAAAAAGTTGATAAGCTCATAACTCATGATTTTATTTGCAAATAACAGTCTTCTAAAAAAACTGTATAATTCCGTTTTATTTCTTTTAACTACTCCCAATAAAACAAATATAATCTATTTTGTGATTAAAACTCATTTATCACTTGAAAATATGATCATACCAGACGATATGAAGCGAA
The DNA here is from genome assembly GCF_002204515.2 of Aedes aegypti. Classification (NCBI taxonomy): domain Eukaryota; kingdom Metazoa; phylum Arthropoda; class Insecta; order Diptera; family Culicidae; genus Aedes; species Aedes aegypti. The sequence goes on along the minus strand of NC_035107.1, from coordinate 231,068,936 downwards.
ATAAAAATTAAATAAAAAGTTCATTTTGGACTTAAAAAAATCGATGTTAGAAAAACTTTTTTCTCTAATATATGCCCAATTTGCAATGTATGGACGACTTTTAGTAAATTTAATTACGAAACTTTTTGCTTAAGGATGATCAAAATCAGAAGTGGCCGTTTTTTTAAATCGACTTTAAAGTTTTGAATATTATTTTTTCAGTGTAGAAAATGTGTTTTTATTTTTTCAATATTTTTTTCTCAAACTTCAGGAAATTTCACGACAGTCCCCAAACAACACTTTTTTGTAGGTCTTACCGCTTTCGAGTTATACGGGTTTATAAAAAAAGTAACAAAAAACTTTTAGACTTAAAAAATTCGATGTTTGAAAAACTTTTTTCCCTAAAATATGCCCAATTTGCAATGTATGGACGACTTTTAGTAAATTTAATTACGTAACTTTTTGCTTAAGGATGATCAAAATCTGAAGTAGCCGTTTTTTTTTTAATCGACTTTGAAGTTTTGAATAATTTTTTTTTTCAGTGTAGAAAATGTGTTTTTATTTTTTTAATATTTTTTACTAAAACGTCAGGAAATTTCACGACAGTCCCCCGTACAACACTTTTCTGTAGGTCTTAACGTTTTCGAGTTATACGGGTTTATAAAAAAGGTAAAAAAAAAAACTTTGACCCTTTCCAAATGTTAGTCTAGATCTATTTTGAAAAAAAAAGTATGCAAAGTATCTTAGTTTCTCATAGTCTTCACACCCAGAAAGTTTCATTGAATTCTGAAGGGGTGCTGCCAATCCCTTTGTCGAGTTGGCGTGAAATCCGTCCAGAAGAATATTCCAGAAAGGAGGTCATTTTGCTTTACTGGTTTTGAATAAAGAGGACATTTTGAAAATAGGTATTATAAATTTGCACACAGTTTTTTTTTTAATTTAATAAAAAAAATATATTGTTTAATTTTTTTTAATAATTGACACTTTACACCATAGAGGTGCATTCGTGTCAGATTAAGATGGACATTAATTTAACAATTCATGCTAGGGTTTCAATGCTAGTAATGGACCCCTTAGTAGCTGAAATTCATTCTCGATGCTTTTCCGCAATGATATCTCAGACGCATATACGTTTTGTGGAATCTAACAACAAGTTCAATGTTTTTATTTCATAGTACCGTAATCCGGGGGCAAATTGATCACTGGGGTGAATTTGATCGGGTCGGTACCAAATAGCATTTCCTTTCAAGGATGCTTAATACTTCGTTTCCATCACAAACATTCCATGTTTTCTAGTTTATAGATGTCTAATGATGGTTTTAAACTATTTCATTTTTATTTAGGTCAGTTTTGCATAGAAATATTCACAGTTTTTGAAGGTGTTAGCAATACTGTTGGAAATATCGGCACTGAACAATCTGCTTGTGCTAAGCCTGCATGTAAACTTTGAGTGTTTAAAATGTTGTGTTAGCTTCAGTGTGAACTGCTGAAATCATTTTTGAAATCGTTCAGCATTACAAGAATAGTTTTTTTGTTCATAAAACCGTTTTTGTTGAATAAACTGCTTGTTTCAAGGGAAATTGCATACATTTAGGCGTATTATGCAGATATACAAAGTTTAATTTTGCAATAAAATGATGATATACACGAGTTGTAAGAATTTTGACATCATTTTCAGATTCAGGAGACCCAAATTTAGTAGATAGGGAAATTTTACTTTCTAAAATATGCTTTATTATATAGTGATCAATTTCACCCCAATGTGTGATTTTAATTTTTTTACATTAAAACTAATTTTATGAAATGTTAAATTTTATTTCATCAAAAATTGATTACATAAATTGATAGAGATCAATGAAGTACTGATTTCACCGAAATAAATTTGGCAATTTTTGAATTCCAAAGAAAATCATGACAAAAAATTGTGAAAAAGTGATCAATTTGCCCCCGGATCACGGTACGCCTATGAAACACACAAAATCGTTCGATTTTTCCAGCGAAATATGCATTTGGAAAACTGTTGTCCGAATGCCTATTATGGACCCTCCAAGAGTCCATTATAGGAATGTTTACAAATTTGACGTTTCCTGTTATGGACCCTCCATTTGATTCCCATGTAATCCGGCTCGCTGCTGACGTGCCTATTATGGACCCACCTGGAAATGCGTATTATGGACCCTCCTGTGTGGTTTCATATACAAAACTGTTCAAATATCTGTATTTATGCGTTTCGAACCAAATATTTTGCCTGAAACTGCTGACTAACAATGCAATCGAAGTTCCCCCGGTGGATTTTTATAGGAATAAGGTCGCTTTGAGTGTTAATTTTATGTTTTTCTTTAGGGGGTCCGTAATACGCATAGGGTCCATAACCGGCATCGACTCACTACTTCCTTCATAGTTGTTTGTATAGATTTGTGTCATGTAGAAACTTTAGCAAATTCTTCGTGGTGTTTTCTAGATCTGGTAGGGCGTCTCTTAAACTGGTATAGCTAATATTGTTCTCTTGACAGCTCTTAATGCGTCCTCTCTGGTCAGGATGCTAGTCGGTCGGCTTCGCTGTTTCCGCTGATGCCTGTGTGTCCAGGGATCCAACAGAATCGGACCGACTTAATCCTCACTACTTGTTTAACTTATTGCATCCACGGGTGTTTAAATTTACCCGCCTCCAGTGCTTGGATGCAACTCGCTGAGTCTACGGATTACTACCTCTCTAGCCACGTTCGGGATTGATACTGCCATTTTTATTGCGTATGCCTCCGCAGAAAACACACTGCACTGCTCTGGTAAACTGTACGTACCAGCCAGGCCTGTACCCAGACAACCAAAATGTACGTATAACGAAATCACCTGGAGGCTTTGTATGTGCAACATTTCACTTATAAGATGTCGCGAAAAGGCCTTCTACGTACAAAAGTGGAGGCGATATGCGTGCATACATTATGTGATGAATAATAACATACAATGCGAGTGTATAAATTTTCTACCGAACTAACCTGTGATCTTATCCGACTTAACTTATGATAACAAATCAAGCATGTGCTGGAATAAGGGCGTAAGTCGCATGATCGATTTCTCTTCATCGATCCTCCCTTCTGTGAATAAAGGTAACAAAATGCAGGTTTGTCAGCATTTTTTCAGTTCAGACCGCTTGGAAGCGATGCAATCTTGCATTCTGCGGTGAAAAACTGCTGACAAACCTGCATTTTGTTACCTTTTTTCACAGAAGAGAGGATCGATGAAGTGAAATCGATCATGCGACTTACGCCCTTATTCCAGCACACGCTTGAAATGTTGATTTGACAGCTGCTACGAGTTTGTCCACAGTGTTTTGCGGGTTTGATGTAATTAGTATTAATAAACGAGTTGTAACGTGAACTTTCATGCGATTTCTGGTTGTCTGGGTAGTGTTCTCGGACTTCAAACCATCGGTGTACACGACGGTCGATTGATGGAAGCGGGTTGAGAGCAGCTGTTGCACAATCGGGCGCACTTTTTCCGGTGGGTCACCGGCTCTGATTCACATCCCAAACTATCGTTGGTTGTTGCTTGTGCCACTCGCGATTGCTCTGTCTAACAAGGTGATTAACAGTGGGAAGCGTTGTTCCCGTTAGTTCGACCAGACGGTCCAATATACGTCGTGTCAGAGGAAGATTGGTGTTCTCTCGACTTTTTGTTGCAATTCGGATGGCCACCCACTAGGTGGTCAGTACTCGTGACTCGCACGCTATTTTTACCGCTTTGCAATGAGGCTTAAATGTAAGCGTACGATCTATGGTAATGTCCAAAATCCTCAGATGGTTTGTCTTCGGGGCGGCTGTTCGATCGATGGTGATATCATTTGCCGGTTCTCGGCGCGCATTCGAACTACAATAAAAGCAAATTGACTTCGTTGCAGATATACCGAAACCCACGCTCTTTGCCCACTTGTCAACCGCTTTCACAGCGGCCTGTAGCTTTCGGTGTAGTTTTCGTTTTTTGCACTGCGTACAACGAGGAGGATGTCGTTGGCATATAGGGAAATTTTAACTCCAGCTGGTATAATTCGAAAAATGGGCTGCATCGCAACGAGGAACAGCGTCACGGATAGCACTGAATCTTGTGGCACCCCGTTCTCCAATTGGTGTTCGAGGAACAATCGTCCTCCAACAGCCACCTGGAAGGTTCGCTCCGAGAGGAAGCTGTGTAACATGTGGGTCATCCGACCTCGTATTCGCCATGATTTCAGTGTCCGCAATATGCAGTGTCGCCAAGTCGTATCGTACGCTTTTGACAGGTCAAGGGAAGCTATCAAGCAGTGTTTGTCGGTACTTGACAGCGATCTCTCCAGCTCGGCAAACTATGTGCCAGTGCCCGTCCTGCACGAAAGGCGTGTTGACGCTTGTCAAGCCGACTGCTCGAAGTTCGGCTAGGGTAATATCGATGTTATGCACATCGTCGGTGTTGGGTGAAAAATCCATGGACTCTCGTTCAGCTGCCGATTTCGCCATCTGGAACGATGGAGGGTAGCTTGAAATAGCAGATCTCTCGTTGTAATACTTCGCCAGTTCTTTCGCTGCTTCTTCGGGATTGTCTGTAAATCCGTTCGTCCTCTTGAGTACCACCGATTGCTGTTGTCGGTTGCCGCGTATTTTATTAACCGTACTCCATAGTTCGGTCGTCGTGCTGTTGGGTAATACTTTCGCCACGACATTTTCCCACGATTGCTGCTTTACTTGGATGACTGCATTTTTCGCCATTGCTTTAGCTTCCTGGAAGCTCGCCAATGCTTCGGGTAGGTTCGGATCGCGCTGCTGAAGACGTCGAAGGGACCGCAAACACTTTCTTCGCTGACGAATTACCGCCTTCACTTCAGGACACCACCAAGGTACCGATTTTGGTCCGATACGTCCACTGGTCCGCAGTATGGACTTCTGTGCTACTGCTATTATCTTCTCCGTGAAGCTCTATACGTCCCACTCGATATCTGAGCGAATGGTTTCCGCTGTGAGACGCTCGTACAACGACTAATCTGCTTGGTCGTATAGCCATTTCTGCCGTGTCGTTCGATGATTGGACCATCCGGGTATGGACACCGTTATCGGAAAGTGGTCGCTGTTGTGCGTGTCCGACAAGGTCCTGTAGAATTAGAAACAGTTGAAATCAGTTTGAAATAATAGATGCACTTGAATAACGAGAACATCAAATTGTCAGTGTGGTGAAGTGTGATATAAAGCGTGCTTTAGAACAGTGAGCGATTGAATGGTCTAAACTTGTAAGCTTTTGCTCTGGATGATGTTCTAAACGTGAGCTTCTGAACTGTAAAGTACAGCACTGCATTTTAAACGTGAAAATTTTTAGTTTTGAGATTGATGTTGAGAAGGACGGAATGCTTTGAGTAGTGCTCGCGAAGTTCGTAGTTCCAAAAAAAAGTGAATAGATTTTTAGTGCGAATCCGAATTCAGGTGGAATTATGGAGACTTCCTACAATAAGAACACTAAGCTGAGAAGCAGGCTCTGTCCCAGTGAGGACGTTAATGCCAAGAAGAAGAAGAACTCTATGTGCCAGCTGCAGAAAGCTGAGAATAGTACGTGCTACCGTGTCTCGTGTTTTTAATCGGTACCATGAACGTTCGACCATCGATCGGAAAAAGTGGCAAAATTAGATCTCCGTATAGTTCTAAGGTAGCAGCACAAATGGGTAGTTCATGCTTTCAAGAAGAATCCCACAGGTCAGTTCGAGATGTGGTGAAGAAACTGAATCTATCTAAAACTTTCGTGCAAGATGCGAAAACGTGGAAGATGTGCAAAAGGCGCCTAAGCATGATGAACGGCAGAATATGGTAGGTAAAACACTTACACGGAAACTCTACGATCAGATGTTGACGAAACCACATTTCCTCGTTATGGAGATAATAGTTGAGATGTATGTAAAACAGATTTCCGGCAGCTTCCAGGGCTCCAGTTTATCACTACTCATCATAAATACGATGTCCCTGAGGACGTTGGAAAGCACAGATGTCAAAGTTTGCCAAAAAAAAAATATGATTTGGCAAGCAATTTAGTCGTGTGCAAAACAGAGCACCCCATTCGTGACAACTGGAACGGTCAATGGGCAGGTGTACCTTAAAGATTGCCTCCAAAAGCGATTCTTCCTCTTCTGACGTCACACGATCGTGCTGTGATTTTCTGGCCATAACTCAAAAGAGTTTTAAAAGTGGTACACGGCTAAGGAGGTCAATGTCGTGTCGAAGCATCTCAATCCCCGGAACACACCGGAACTGCAGGTAGGAATTTAAATTTATGCAAGAGAAAGCGCTGGACACGATATCGAAGCTAGGCTACTTTGACACTAGAGCAGAAACCGAAATCTACGTCGATGCATCATCAATTGGATTGGGAGCTGTCCTCGTACACGGATAAAAATCTGATCCCCACACCATGATTTACAAATCATGAAATTCATAAATTGGTTAGGTCATGATATCAGGATCACAAATCATGGTTCCTGGAGTCATAATCATGATTCCTCATAAGCGTAACATCCAGTGTGAAAACACTAAGCGGCGCACTTTTCTTCATCACATTCGTACCGATCACTCTCAATTCAAGATGACGAAGCGGTTGAGTGGTAGAGTACGTGACTGACAATCGGAAGGTTCTTGGATCGAATCTCAAAGCATGCTATTTTTAACTTTTTTTTTTATTTTGTCGATCATAAACGGATGCGCGACTCAGCATTTTTGGCATTTGAATCATGATTCCGAGCAATCAGCTACAAAAACCTAACGCGTGTGTTGCGTTACGGCAATCTGACTCATGATATCATGAGTCCAAATCATGGTGTATTTTCATAAGACGAAAACACGCTGGAATCATGATATCATGACTCATAATCTTGTTTTTGGATTCTGATTTCTACCCGTGTACACTTCAACGAGGATAAGGTTCCTAGGATCATCTCTTGTGCTTCCAAGGCCCTGACAGAATCGGAACGTAAATACCCTCAAACACAGAAGGAAGCACTCGCTATAGTTTGGGCTATCGAGCGATTCACTTTTTACCTAACAGGAAAGCAATTCGTGGTCCGTACTGATTCAGAGGCTAACGAGTTTATTTTTGGAGAAGGTGTTGAAGCTAGTCGACGTTCTGTATCGCGAGCAGAGTCATGGGCGTTGAGATTACAAGCGTACGATTTCACTGTGAAAAGAGTTCCAGGTGATTCTAATCTTGCTGACGCCCTATCGCGTCTGATTTCTAAATCTCAAGTTGACGAACCTTTCGATGAAGATGATGGAAAACATCTACTGTATTCACTGGATGCAGGACTTATGAACATCACATGGCATGATATACAAACAGAATCCGAGACTGATGCGGAGTTATACAACGTCCGAGAAGCCATTAAATCTGGCTCGTGGCCAAAAGAATACGCACGCTACGAATCGCAATCAAAAAGCTTCCGGGTTTTTGGAGAACTTTTGTTCAAAGAGGATAAGATAGTACTCCCATCAGTCCTCCGTATTAAGGCTATGCAAGAAGCTCATCAGGGTCACATTGGTTGCCCAGCTCTGAGGTCGAAAAGTTTGTTAAAAAATGCGAGACGTGTACGAAAATGGCTAGGAAGAATCCACCTATCCCGCTCTCCTGTCGTCAACTTCCAGAAGGGCCATGGGAAATTTTGCAGGTGGACTTCCTCACCGTCCACGGTTGCGGTTACGGTGAGTTTATGGTGGTAGTGGACACATACTCCCGCTTCATTTCGGTTGTAGAAATGAAATCAACAGATGCTACCAATACGAACAACGCTTTGCAGAAAATATTTTTTACATGGGGACTACCGTTGGTTCTACAAAGCGACAACGGTCCTCCATTTCAAAGTTCGGAGTTTGTCGAGTTTTGGGAGACGAAAGGCGTGAAAATTAGAAAATCAATTCCTTTGTGCCCTCAGACAAACGGGGCAGTTGAGCGCCAAAACCAAGGCATTACGAAGGCTTTGAAGGCAGCAAAATTAGACGGAATTAGTTGGCGCAAGGCCCTGCAGGATTATGTGCATTTCCACAACACCATGAAGCCTCACGCTAGACTCGACATCACGCCTTTTGAACTTCTGGTAGGAAGGAAATATAGAGGAATGTTTCCGGCATTATGGAACTCTAAACTGGATGAAGTGGATCGAGAAGACATACGCGAAAAGCATGCGACAACTAAAGTTCAAAGTAAAATGTACGCAGATTCACGTAGAGGTGCTAAACCTTCCGATATTGCTGCAGGAGATGTTGTATTAGTAGCAATTACAAGAAGGAACAAATTAGAACCAACCTTCTCTACGGAAAGATATACGGTACTCTCCAGGGACGGAGCTAAGGTAGTCATAAGGAGCAAACGTGGTGTTCAATACACTCGTTGTGTTCAAGATCTTAAGCGCGCTCCAGTTTTGAGCAACGATGACCAGATGAATCCAATACAGGATCAAGAGCAAATTCCTGATGATTATTCGACAGAAGAGATTGAGCAAACTGCGGAGCCGATTAAAGTAAGACGACCACCGAAAACTAGCAAACCGGAAAGCACAGCACAAGTTCAAGATTCAGGTTGCACTTCGATAACAGAGTCCGAACAAGCTATGAAACCAGCGGAGCTAGATGGAATGGATCTGGAAAATTCACCTGGCATTAGCCCGAAAGAAATATCAGAACATATTCCGAAAACGACTGGATTGAGGCCACAGCGGAGCTTGAAGAAACCAAAAAAGTTCGAAGATATGTTCTTGTACCGCATCTACGAATAATTCATAAATAGCAGACAATGTAAGAATTTTTTTTTTGAATTACTTTGCTTGCAAAACTTAAGGTATCCGATTAATCACTACGTTATTTTTACCTTATCTTCCCTCAGATTTTGATGCAGCTAACTGCCGAATTTTGATTGATTGAGGTACATCGTTACGGAATCCTTTTGGCTTATGTATTGTTTGTATTTTAACATGAGTTTTTTTCTCTTGTTTTCTTATTAGATTGTTTTGGTTCGAAGATTAAAATGATATTTTTGAATTGATAGTTTCTGTGTGTTGGTTTCAAAAAAAAAAAAAAAAATAAATGTCTGATTTACTGTCGTTACAGAACAAAAAAAAAACAACATTAAATGTGAACAAAAGTCATAAATTTATAAAAGTAGAATGAATAAAATGCCAATATGCAATTAATCCAGTGTATTTGTTTTGTTTAGGTAAATACTTACCACTTACTCTCTATACAGGTTCGTAACTGAGTCGTAATTGTAGGATGATATGACAACGAATCCAAAGCAATTCTTTTGTGGTGTAACCAATTGTTTTGGTTCGATTTCATAGCAAACTATGAATCCTTATAGTGTGACGGTGATCCAAGGTGAGGACGTAATGCCAAGAAGAAGAAGTACTGAATGGCTTGGTGACGACGGCGCAGACTGGTGCATAGAAGAGTGCATGGTGACGTCACGATAAAATTCTCCTTCTGTGTCCCCTTTCATGACGCTCAATAGACTGTCCTGCTCTTTGACATTCACTGCTAGAATTGTTGACATTTTTTTATGGAGTTTTGTGGTTATAACGATCTATGAATGCTCCTCAGGCGTCGATGTTTGTGCTGAAGCTGATAAAAAAAAAATAAATACTATACTCTTCTTGATGGCTCATTTGAGGTGTACTTTCTCATTAGTAGCTTGTTCCTTTATAGCAGATTTACATACCTTTTATAATCTCATCGTAGGGGTTTCTTTGTAAAATTTTTAACCCTGGCTTCGATATAATTAGTTTTTATTTATTTTTTTAATTTCATTACTTTCCGTTTGCCTAGCTCGCCTAATGGAAAATTTATGACAGATGAATTTTCGTTCAGCACTACAAATTTGGCAGCCCCGATACTAGATGTCGAGTTGGTGTCCATATTTTAACCAGATGTGGAACATGTGGAAATAATCAAAATTATTGTCTGCACGCAAATAATTTTGTGCTCAGTCTTGATGCAATATTTGAATGCGTATGAAAATTTTACTTTTACCGCATTTGTAATTTGTATTTTTTTATTTGTTTTAAAGAGTGAGCAGAAGTTAAAAAAAAGAGAGGCAGAGAGTTCCATTTGACGACATTTTTCTCGACTAAGTGCTGCGATCAAGGAAATGTGATTTTCTTGACCTTTCCACGCATCGAGATAGGCAATTACTCTTCTTGTTAGCGGCAAACCAGCCTTACGATTTTATGAAATACATACTTTTCATAGAATTTTGAATTAATGAGATGAGTATTGAAAAGTTTACTTATCTTAATATCTATTTTTGTTATTGAAGAGTAGAGGTAGGGGCGGATGTAGAATTAGAAACAGTTGAAATCAGTTTGAAATAATAGATGAACTTGAATAACGAGAACATCAAATTTTCAGTGTGGTGAAGTGTGATATAAAGCGTGCTTTAGAACAGTGAGCGATTGAATGGTCGAAACTTGTAAGCTTCTGCTCTGGATGATGTTCTAAACGTGAGCTTCTGAACTGTAAAGTACAGCACTGCATTTTAAGGTGAAGATGAATCGAAGCCAAACCTCAAATTTTCAAGACCACCAATCTGAAGAACCGAACACTCGTTTGAGCTGAAAACTTAATCGATTGGTCACCACCAGCTAGTGACCAATCGATTAAGTTTTCAGCTTAAACGGATGTTTGGTTCTTCAGATTTGTGCTCTCGAAAATTTGATGTTTGGCTTCGATTAACCTTCACCTTAAACGTGAAAATTTTTAGTTTTGAGATTGATGTTGAGAAGAACGGAATGCTTTGAGTAGTGCTCGCGAAGTTCGTAGTTCCAAAAAAAAGTGAATAGATTTTTAGTGCGAATCCGAATTCCGGTGGAATTATGGAGACTTCCTACAGGTCCGTCAGGTAAACCTTCGTGCCAGACTCTCACAACAGATGGAGACGTCGCTTGCTGAGGTGTTATCCGTTGCCGGGTCGATACGAGTATTGGAGCTGTCGTTTAGGATAACCAATTGTTTGTCCAACGTTGTTTCGGCAATGTATCGGCCATGCGCACTCGACTGATGAGACCCCTACGCGAGATGTTGCGCGTTGAAGTCTCCCAAAAGAAGAACCGGACCGTCTAGATGCTCAAACAGATCTCCCAATGCAGTCTGACATTAAGCTGCACTCAGAGGGATGTACACCGAAACCACGATCATCTTGATAGGTGCAAACATGCGTGCTGCGACAAGGTGTCAGGAGTTGTTGATCTGTACACGTTCGAAGCAAAGACAAATGTTCGAAGGGTATGCCTTCCCGAATAGCTAGGCCTACTCCATGCTGCCAGTGGTGTGCGGTGTTCGATGCTAGTAACAGCGTATACTGCCCGTATTCGCATAACAGTCCCATATTCTATGGAATTTCCTATAAAAATAGGACTTTTTGTGAGTATGGGCAGTATTGGCAGGCATTGATCAAATGAACCCAAATTGTAACCTTTATATGTCGTGTTTAAATTTGTCTTTATAAATCACTGAATAGATGGGAATAATAATTCACATTTATAAATGAATCTCATACGTTCAATTTCAAAAATCAATCTGGTTTACCCATCTCTTGGGGTCATGCTAACGTTGGTGGCGAAATCATAAAATGAAGATGAGGTAAGGACGTATGTAATAAAATCTTCCTATAACATGTGCAGTGTTCACCTGCAAGTGTCGAAAAAAGCGAAATTTCTTGACATCTTTGATTTCAATACAGTCTCTTATCCAAACGAACATCAGAACATCGGTATAATTGAAAATCTTCCCTCTGGTGCAAATCTATCCTCATAACTTTTTGACAATGCTGCATTGCTTTTGATGTAGTGAAGTTGTAAAGGTTGAACCTCTGTTTTGTTTCTTCCATCGAAATCCCATCGATTGCCAAGGTTCACTGGGCGTTGCTCTCCATGGGCGAAGTCAGGGTTTTCATCCCGGAGAGCGATCGACCTCAAAGGCACTATTCATCAATTTATCATAAGAGGACAATCTTTGACTACCTTCCTCATTATTTTATAGAGGTAAAAAAAGTAAAGTGAAGTCCAAAATGTGAACTAGTTTTTGGCCTGAATAGATAAGTACTGCCAATTGTAAATTTTTCCTATAATATCAGATAAAATTTACCCAACATCACTCCTGATCATTCTTTTGCGACCCTGCAATGAATCCATAAAAACCTTATTAAATTCCTTTGCTTAGAAGGTTTTTCGGGAGATTTTCAATAAAATGATTTCAAGGATTAACCTAGATATTAGACCAGCGAAACCTTTTCACACAGTTAAGAGTTCATTGAAGGTTACTTTCTTGGATTTTAATATTTATTCATGAACATCTAAAAACAGCTTCAGATAAATAACCTTTTAGATTATCTTTGAATGTTTTTGCTTTCAGAAATTCATTCAAAGATTTCTACATGGATTTTTTCGAGAGCGCGTTTGAATTTTTTAGAAGATTACTTCAATAATTTCATTTCAATTAACTCCACAAATTCTTGCAGTTTTTTCTGATATAACATTTTATGTAAACCATGGAATCCAGTTGAATTCCATTTGCATCCAGGAAAAAAAAATATTTTTAACATCTACATTACATCTGAATTACTTTTCAAAGCATATCAAGAAAAAAATGAGAAAAACTTTATAAGGTAAGTTCATGAAAACCCTGAAATAATTTCTCTAGGAACTTCTGAAAGTTTTTTCAGAAGAACATATTTTACAAGACTCTTGGAAAGCCTCCTATATATTAGTAGAGAATCGTACATGAGACTCTGTAAGAATTTTTTTTTATGTAGTGTCTCAAATAATTCCCCTAAAAGTCCGTAACGGTATGGTTTCGGATATCATCACATGAGAAACTCCTATTGAATTTCTGGAGAGAATACCAGAAAGAATTCCTGGGGACATTCTCATGGAAATTTGGCAAAAAAATCTGGTCAAATTCCTGGAAGAATTATTGTATCATTCCTTGGAGTTTAATTCTTATAATGGAATGCTTGAACAAAAATTGATGGAATTTCTCGAGAAAACCCTACCTAGAGAAATGCTTTGATGTAAACCTCTCTGTAGAAATCGAAAAAAAAAAAAAAAAATTGTTGGAAATTCATGGAAATTACATGCTCTCGGAATTTATATTGGTTTTTATTGCAAAATTGCTTTTGTTAAATACGCGAGTTACCCTAAGGAATTTTAAGATTGTTGTTAGCTCTATCAAACAGTGCAGTTTCATGTCCAGGGCGTATGAGGCATAATTTTATAAAGAATCATTGTTATCATTCATGAATAAAATTCAAGAGCAAAATAAGTGGAATTTCTAAAATAATCTCCATAAGACTTTTTCGAAAAAAGATTTGAGTCATGTCTGGGAGAATGTTTTGGAGTAATTCTTGTAAGAATTTTTGAAAAATTATTGCGAAAAATATTTGGTGAAATAATTGAAAGATTTGACGACAATTTCGTCATCCATCCTTTCTGCAAGATTTTTTTCATACCACAGAGCTACCAGTGGCAACATTTTTGGTAGGATATGTGAATTTCATTACAATAATTTTCGTCAGACATCGCCCAAGACCTATGGTAGATATTTGACGTCAGTTTTAAATAATATTTGGCAGTGGTCTAATTTTTCCAAGATACTCATGGTGACGCATTTTTTTTTAAAATGATTGCTAAAATTCAAAAATCAAACTAAGAATTATTCCTTGTAACAAATATGAATACATTTTCCGTCAGCCAGGGGAAGAGGAGAGGGGCAATGACCCCCTACCCTTCTCTGGCAACGCCCATTTAGCTCCCCAAGGTATTGCATCCCTCCGCTTCCACTAGACTCCATCTGCGTCCGGAAGTATACGTAATACCTCCACAATGTACGTTGTTTTGTTTGCACCCGGGGAACCCAATGAATAAAATTAACATAAAATTTGAAGGATGTTGTATTTTCGTAGTGGGCTCTTTGGTACAGGACCTTTCTGCTGCGGAGAAATCGTAGTTGCGTTGTAGTTGCTGCCTAGCTGACATCACACCGACCAACCGAATTGAAGAAGAGCCCGGGAAGCATAAAATGCGGAAGTTGACGTCGCCGTCTCCATTTTTCGATGTCGTCGTCTTTGTCATCATTTCCGTTGCCTGTCGTTTGCTCCGGTGGGATATGTTCGGAGGACACTGACTGTTTCAGGGTGCAGCACCAGTCGCACAGTGGTTCAGCAAACAGATTTACGGGGACAGATGCATTTGAAGCTTTGGAGTGAAACTTTAGACAAAAACAACAGCTAGTCCAACCTGAAGTGTACCTTTTGGAGGATAACTATGGATTATTCTCATAATGTATTTTGCAAAACCATGATTACTATCGATGTATGTTTCTTATGAATTCCAGCCATATCGTAAATGATTAAAAGCGAAGCTCATAGGATTGAGAATCGCTTCAAGGGATATTTGAAATGTAACAGGGACATGAACAGTATTGTACTGAGAAATATCATCAAGAGCGCTTTTCAAACGAAGTTTTGCCGTTGGAATTGCTTTGCGAATTATTCCATAAACGATAATTGACATTAAAGTCATCAAGAAGAAACAACTAGACTTATTGCGAGTTAGATTTCGCAAGTCAGTTTGAAGCAAATTAACTTGCAGCCCTGTGCATTGAAAAGGCCAAAAGCCAGCTATGGAAGTCTATGAGCCTTGCTGTGTTTCAACAGAAACACTCAAAGTTTTAAAAATTTTGGTTTCAAATGACGAAAAAAGTTGATGTTTTATACACCCTTGAATGATGATAGCAACTTTACTACATAGTAGATCATTAAATTAAACAAAAAAATAAAATGGATCTCTGCGTAAAACATCTTGGTTTGCAAATGACACAGGCCTCTCCGCCAAAGCACGAAACCTGCGTCCACATGAAGTTGATTGCAAAAAAAGTTTGTTTAATTCCGTTAAACCTGCTTTCCAGACCATAGTGCAGCGTCACAGAATCGCATCACACTGCTTAGAAGTAGTTTGAAGCCGGCCGGTAGCGATATTTATGAGAGGAGAACGCCAGAATAGAGGCACCACCAGGGCTGAGGGTCTACAATTGTATGGCATTGTTTTATGACACTCGTTATTTCGCTCCGCACACCATCCTGAAAGCCAACGGCGCGCGGATGTTGATTCCGTTTCAGAGATGCCGAAACGGAGACCTGTCATTTGCTTGGTTGGGTGGTTGACACTCGTTTCTGGTTTCGACGACACTGAATAGAGCAGAATAGAAGACCAAAGCGACGATGACAACTTCTAAATTGTCCAGGATATGCGAAGTGGGCCATATTTTGTGGGGATCCGTCTACTGGAGTGTCTGTTTATTGCCGGTATCCGGGATGAGCGATAAGTTATGACATCAAGCATGTTTATTTGGAACGCATTTCAATGTCCCATATTTCTGTGTATTTATTCAAGAGAATTGAGGACAAGATCGTGAAAACTTTGAAGATTTAAAGGAGAACCTTTTTCTTCTTCTGGGCATTACGTCCTACAGGTAACAGTTAAGTTTTGCGAAAAAAATAAAAAAAAAATATCACGAATATCAGCTAATTTATGTGCATCAGAAGCATTTGAAATCAAATCACTGTTGCCCCGAAGTGTTCGGAATATGAGCTAAGATGGCAATTATTCTATTGAAATAATTGCTGCAGACAATCATTGGTAAATTCAAAAACAAGAAAAACATGGATACTAAGATATAGGTTTTGATAAATATTGAGCCATTCTGAATACTTCTCCCTCCTTAGTGTTCAACTGCGTAAGCAATCCTCATAATTTCAATAAACGAGAGCTTGTTTCTAGATCCATTTAGTTATTCCACCCTCATAAAATACTTGCACCAACGACACAGGCATAGAATGAAATCTCATCTATTTGTCTGTCTCCTCAAAGCATCCATCAATTTGTGCATCATTAAGATTATCTTTCCGGCAAGTAGGAAAAGAAATGGTTCCACGTAAGCAGTTCGGAAACGTATCATAAACTACAATATATTAAGTGAATTTCTTATCAAGCGGCAATATTATATCATTTTTCTCCAGACACGGAAAAAAATTGCAATTGAACCCGACAGATCCATCCTTCCGTACCGTGGGTTGCGGAGGACCATCCCTGAAGCGTGTAATGAGAATTCCGAGCTGACTCTTCCGGCTCGGTTTCCAAGGGAAACCGGAAGAATGCGGGCCTTTCCCGATCGAAGGCGGAAAATTGCTGTTCTAGTTGCTGCTTTCTGCAACAACAGCAGCCGCATACAGGGCTGGTAGCGACTAAGTGTCATGGAAAATGGAACTCAGTGCTTATGGTTACTTGGGTAGTCGTGTAGTTTTCTCAAAAGCTGTCTCTGGATCCTCTTAAATTTTGCAGCAGAATTGACTGCAAGCAGAACGTCATATAAAGTGATTTTAGATATCTTTTTTGTTGAAATAGAGACTTTGAAGTTCTTTCGTTTAAAAATAAGCCTCTTTCGAGACTTGCATTAAAATTAAGACCCGCTACCAACCCTGGACACCCCAGCACTATCAATTGATGGAAGATAGCGCGAAAAACGGATGTAATAATAGTACCTATAAGATGGCATTTGTTGTTTCCGTGAAGTTGGGGAGGGAATAATATCCTTCCACGTGTGCAGCTACCCTTCACGGTAACAAGATTTTATTGTGTATGATAAAGTCATTCTTCCGGGCTACATTCTTTATCCAGTTTGCAGATTCCTGAATGGAAATTTTATTTCCTGATAATACATCACGTTGGGATAGTGTTGGAAGCTACGGAAGGCTGAATGAACGTGACTGACGACGCTGTGACTTGAATCTTGTAAATTTTGTGCTATAGGTTTCTTGAAACGAGTGTTTTTTTTCTAGATACAAAGAAAAAAAACTTGAATACAAGGTGACAGACAAAACTATAAGACCAATTCTCTATGATGTCACATAACACACTGTAAAAAAATAAATGTTATTTTTTTTGCAATTTCTGATCATAATAGGATGATTTTCATCACGCCAATCTGCCATGAAACGGTCAACTTTACTGCACTGAAGTACCGTTTTGACTCATATTCCGAACACTTAAGGCCAGCAGAGACTTCAAATACACCTGATAGAAATATATAAGATGATATTTGAGAAAATTGTAATTTTTCCGCCGAGCCTAACTGTTAGCTGTTGGGTGTGCCGATAAATTTGTTTCTGTGAACTTGTTTAGTATTGTTTTTACGTAAAAGTATGGACCAACATTTTGATTCAAATGCCGAACACTCTGTTCATTCTGTCTCATATTCCGAACACCTTGATTCAATTGCCAAACAGCACGAATAAATCGTATTCAAATGAATAATTTCGCAAATAAATTTATCTGAGCTAGTTTTACTGGTCTCGAACTAGAGAATCGTCACTACTCCCAAAGTATAAAATAGATTGCAATACTTTAAAACTGAATTGCAATTGACTGCCATTGTCATGTAGTTTGATGGCATATTTCAGCGAAACATTTCAACCAAATCGCCATATAAAAACCGAGTGTTCGTAATATGAGTCAGTTTGGAATTTGAGACACAACGGTATGCAGTGCTGCAATTGTCATAACGCAAATGAAACCAGTGCTGTAATGATTCATTCAACTTGTTCCGTAAACTACTATTATCGTGTCTTATGATCAAGACAAATATCTCTAGTAAATTTAGGGTTGCTGAATCTGATGCCGCTTTCACAAATTTTTCAGCTACAGGTCGTTGAATCTGTATAAAATACGGGTTAATAATGTTCACTTGAAATTGAAAGCCCTGGTCCATCAAAAATCCATACATACTTACTCGTTTCTTTTATACGAGAAGATACCTTCAATAGCTTGACTGTTACGCTGTCTAGATATAGTAAAAGAATTCAATAGTTGGCATGAAGGTTTGATTGCTCAATTTAAAAAAAAAAAAACCCTAATTTTACAATATATCTACCTACCTTGATACCTTGATGGCTACAGCGTATCATTAACAGCCCTGTCGTCGTAAAATTTGAGCTTCTTAGTCGTCCCTTTTTGAGGGGGGCGTTACTATAGCCCAGAGGGCGCTTCTATTTCCAGGCGTTAAGATGTTTTCTCATAAGAAATATCACACATATTTTAATATATAGGGATCAACTATGACGGAGGTTATATTTGCTATGGGTTTTCGACTTTTAGTCTATACAGATCATAAACGGAAATACAAAAACCCTTATCAACATTTAATATATAAAAATTATAAACATCACAAATACTTCAATATACATTCCTAACAAACGAAAACTAATATGCTTTTACACGTATTTAGTTTGTATTCCATTTCTATTAAAATATGGAACGAAGATATCAAGTACATGGGCTTAAAATGATTTAGTTGATAAATTTGCTAATTTAAAAAGTGAAAATTATTTACTCCTTGTACCAATTGAAACTGCCTTACCAATGCCTGTGACTATTTATTAGAATCTAACAACTAAGACTATTACGATGTGTACTTTAAAATTAATCTCAATCCACGAAATAAACTCAGTCTTTTAGAACCTATCACTCAATGTATAACGGATCATCGAGTGCAAATCCAAAAACCTCATCGAACCGTTTATTTGAAAACGTTTTTGTGTTCGCCTCAAATTTAAATTTTTGTCTTATGTTCGACATTTTGCTTATAAAACAATATATTTGGGTTTATTCTACAACTGGCGTGAGGTGACAATTGTCGGTGTCGTATAGCGAGGTGACAGTTCTCGACTCGAGTGAAGTGACTCGCCGTGTAAACAGAGCCGTAGCGTGGCTTCATGGTTCATGGTTCTTGGCGAACCGCCATTTGAGCGCCCCCTATGCAAAGCTCATTTTTTTGTATTGTACAAGTCTACGTGACACATTTCAGATTATCTTTGAAAGTCTGAAGCAACTTCTGTATCAATCGAAAACCAAAAAAAAAAACACGATTAGAGAGATTTTCAGCCATACTTTTAATTATCCCTGTAAAAGTAGTTTTTGTAAGAAGGCATGCAAAATGATTGAAATTACTTATCACGAACTGTCTTAAAGCCCGGAAGTTTTTGAAGATGTTTCACATAAATGTCTATTAAAATTATTGTTCATATCACCAGAGATTAATTTGAAGAAACTGTTTACTGCTCAAAACCTCTGTGGAAATGCATATAGTATTTCTGCATAGGGTTTAATACATTAAATGTCCAATATTTCAAAACAAAATTTCCAGGCGATCTCTGTAATTCATCTCTTCTTCTTCTTTCTGGCGTTACGTCCCAACTGGGACAAAGCCTGCTTCTCAGCTTAGTGTTCTTATGAGCACTTCCACAGTTATTAACTGAAAGCTTTCTTTGCCGATTGACCATTTTTACATGTGTATATCGTGTGGCAGGTACGAAGATACTCTATGCCCTGGGAATCGAGAAAATTTCATTTACGAAAAGATCCTCGACCAGCGGGATTCGAACCCACGACCCTCAGCATGGTCTTGCTGAATAGCTGCGCGTTTACCGCTACGGCTATCTGGGCCCCTTTAAACCTGTAATGCTTCTCATTTCTCATATTTAGCTTACTTAAAAACACGGTGCAACTTTAGAATATGTTTTATTAATTCTTTGATGAACTTTCTCATTAACTAAAAATTTGTAGAACATTTTCACCATGAATGATAAAATAATTTTAGCGAGAGCGAAAAGATTTTTTGTGAGAATTAGAGGATGTTTTATTTTTAATAAAGATTTAAAGCGATCACGAGTGAATTTCTAAAGAAATTTCGTAAAGATGTACTTGCACTGTTGTACTGTTAAAAGCAGTAGTTAATGAAAGTTTTGCACGAATGTATAAACAAACAATATTTTTTTCCTAAATTTTAAAAGCTTTGTCATTTTAGAATATTATTTGGGGAAATGTTTCTGTTGTTCTAATTCATACCCTATTTCATAGGTTTTCACCAATATTTTTTTTATTTCAATTTCAAATCAGGATTGAAACAAACATGTTGTAAATAATCTACGAAAGCTTGGCTTGAGATTCCGCGAGAGCATTATTAATTAGTTCTATTTAATCCTGATTTAAATTTTGTCCGGAAATCGCCTAGCATTATTTTATAATATTGATTATTTGTGAAACCTATCCAAAGCTTTCTGTGTTCTCGCGTTCAGTATCATAAGAGTATATTTGCAATGATCGATTTCTCTTTAGCTCGGCCAGGCAACTATTGTCGACTGTTATTTCTTTATTTAAAAGAAACTATTAATTGTCATGGGCCATGCTGGATAGTAAAATGTTATGTAATTCAATTGAATTTCGTGTAATATGCCAAAGAAAAAATCAACGAAGGGAAATCGATGATTGTTGATGTGCCTGTATGATACTTAACGCGAGAAATATTGTTTTTTTTTCGAGTGTATATGCATGAGCTAATTTATCATTGCTATGGAGAACAATTTTCGAATTTCTTAACAGAATTTCAATAGACAATACTGAGAATTAGCCTTAGGAAATTTCAATTTACGGATTATTTAACATCTTCTTGCACGCTCCTAAATTTTAATAAAATCGATCTAGATTTTTTTTTGTACTAGTTCATGCCTTGAATATTATTTCAAACTGTGGCTTCATATGCGGCTTTACTGAACATGTATCTTCAAAATTTGTAACGCCTTGCGTCATGCATTTTGGCGCCCCCTGAAGGCCGGCGCCCTTGGCGGGTGCCAACCTGGCCATCCGCACGCTACGGCACTGCGTGTAAATCAAATGAAGAGTCACTTCACTCGAGTCGAGAATTGTCACCTCGCTATACGACACCGACAATTCTCACCTCACGCCAGTCGTAGAATAAACCCGATTGTTATTGCATTTCGCTTTTTAAACAAAATTGTGAAAAATTTAAGCAAATTGATGCAACAGTCAAAAGCATAATTTTGACAATACAACTGAATAGTATGATATTTTTTATTACTTGACTTTCTTGTATTTCTTTTTGTTTGATAAATTGACTAAGAACGAAATGGCCTTGTACAGAATATGATGTTTGGATTTAATCTGAAATTCGTTCATTCGGTTAATATTATTGGACAGTTTATGCAGCTGCTCAAACTCAGGTTTTTATAAGCTTTTTGATGCTTATCTCAGAAGTCAAAACGAAGCGCTAACGGTGAAACACGTTTTTCTGATTAAATTCAAAATGGAGTCGAATTCGAAATGCCCCTAAGATTGCTTTGTGTTTCAAGAAATATATGAGAAGAAAGGTACGTGAAGAAATATATAGATTTTTTGTCAAAACTGAGCTTTTTGCAAACTGTCAAGCCTAGGGTTCAGCATTTTGAGTTATTTTTTGTTTTTTATTTATGAGAGTTTAAACTTGATTAGCCAGTTCATTCGCATCGCAATTTTAATTAACCAAAACGCTTCTCTTCTAGTTTTATGAAATTGAAACGAAAAACGACACAAACTGTAATTCTAATTATGTATGCCAATGGTAATCACATTTGAGCGATAATTACTCAAACATAACTCGAAACATTTTTTAACGAAGTATTATGCGTATTCTCAGTCCTGTCAGACTATGAAAATTTGATTAGGAAGCAAACAAAAGTTTTAAAGTTAAGCATAAATAAATTAATCCTTAAGATTCAATGTTTAAAATGATTGATTATATTTGAACGTAAAGAATTCATATACACGTACATATAGAAAAATATTATATTTTTTCTTTAAAAAAATAAATCAAATTATTAAGTTAACAAAGACTTTTTTTGAGTTTTCTTAATGCAGGACATCTAGAACGTTCGAACTTTTTTTGACTTTAAGAAAACGCGTTCAATTTTCAGCCAAATCTTCTTTCTGGCATTACGTCCCCACTGGGACAGAACCTGCTTCTCAGCTTAGTGTTCTTATGAGCACTTCCACAGTAATTAACTGAGAGCTTACTGTGCCAATGACCATTTTTTGCATGCGTATATCGTGTGGCAGGTACGAAGATATTCTATGCCCTGGGAAGTCGAGAAAATTTCCAACCCGAAAAAATCCTCGACCGGTGGTATTCGAACCCACGACCCTCAGCTTGGTCTTGCTGAATAGCTGCGCGTTTACCGCTACGGCTGGCTTAAATTAAAATAAAATATCGCTCTTGAAGTGAAGAATTGAAGAATTTTATCAAATTTAATAACACGAAAATGCTGCTCTTTTTGCATACTTGATTATGAAAGTTCACTTGAAAATTATTGGTCTAAAATAAACAAGGGTATGAACTGACTGTCTGATACAGCCCATTTAATTAAGGGATTGTGCTACTTTGCCCTACATATTGATTCCTCGAACGTCAGTCCCTTGAATGTCTGTTCTCCGAATATCCCGTTTCACAACTTCCTACATTTCAGAGTAGTGAACGAACCAGTCATCTGGTAGCACTCTGTCACTGAGAACTATTCTTGCACCTTCATGAACTGCACCACTTCTCGAAGTGACTGGTCATTCGGAAAAATGGGATTCGAGGAAAAGGATTATTCGGGGAACTGTCATTCGCAGAAGCGACATTCGAAGAAAAGTAGCAAAATCGTTTGACAAATAGTATGGAAATATAATATGAGACAAAATATAGATATTATAAAGGGATGGTACACAAATTATGTCACGCTAAATTTCCACTTTTTCGACCCCCTCCCCCCCTTTGTATGAGTTCTCCGAAAATTTTGTAAGGTTTGTCACGCTTGGCTCGACCCCCCCCCCTTGGAGCGTGACGTAATTTGTGCATGACCCCAAACAACGTATGGGCCCATTCACAAATATCATAACGCTTGAGGGTGTGGGTGGGTGTCCTAAGGATGTGACGGCCCATTCAAAAATTAAATAATGTTCATACAAAAAGCGTTACAAAAGGGTGGGTGGGTGTCCAAAATGGTCAATTTTAGAGTTATGAAATAAATGAATGAGCCCTATAAAACGGAAAGAACTCACCAATATAATAAATAAATTGCTCAGCATACACAATCAACATTGATCTTGTTTGCATCGCTCGTTCTCACAAGAGCAGACGACGCAACTAAAGTACCAAATACTACTTTCCACTTGATATACGTTAGTTAAGGTCATAGAGCAAACAAAATTTAATAGTTTTTTTTACAGGGCGTTAAGATGCAGCTGATGTACGTGAAACAAAGTATTATCACTTCAGGGCGTTGAAACAGAATAAAAAATTTGATTGATTTTTACATGGCGTTACGATTCAATTCATTAATGTGGACTTCAGTTAAATTACTGCAGAATGTTGATAGAGCTTGGAATTTTCAAGTAATGACCTACAGAGCATTGAGATCTACCTGATCTACATAGAATAAGGTCAGGGCGGTAATACAGTTTGGAATATTCCAGAGGCGCGTCCACGTTCTGAACCATGGGTAGGACAAACGTTAACAAATATTTTGTGCATAGTGAAGCAAAGAAAAATTTTAACCCTTTGTAATCCTTGGCTGGAAATTGGAAATTTTAAGGAGCTGAAGCGTAAAGGGTGCATGTCGTTACCACAAGACAAAGAAAGTTTTCGTCTTCATATGGCTGGTAGCTACTGAGGACCTTAAAAAACAAGAAATTAGAGACCTCTTGCCTGAAAAACTAGACTTAAAAGGAATCTAAAGGAGGCCGAAATAAGATTGAACAGATTTTAAAAATACAAAACTAAACCTAATAGGAGCAATAAGAAGATAAGTGCTCGATTCTCCATACCATTGGAGCACATATTTATCTAAGATCTAAGACTTCTTTGTGAGAATTTCTCGTGACAAGTATGTGTTTATGTTTTTTTTTTAATCTTCTCTAGAAATTTCATTAGATATTATTTCGAGAACTTCCTCCGGAAATTTCTCCTGGAGTTCATAAAGTAATTATTTCGCAAGGAATTTCTACCTAGGAAAATTCTCCAACAATTTTGTTTAAGATAACTCAAGAATCCAAGAATGGATTTTCCCAAGGAGTACTACAGAAAAGAAATTTCTCCTGAGATTATCTCAAAAATCTTCAGAATTCCTTCAAAAATTCTTTGAGATTTTTTAAGAAAGTCTTTAAATTTTCCAAGATTTTATTCAGTGATTTATACATCGATTTCCCTGGGACAGTCCAAGGTTCCTGGACAAAACATCTCCTAAAATTCAACCAATTACTTTTCCAGACATTTCTAGGGATTTCTTATGATTTGAACTGAAGATTTATCTGGCGATACCTTCAGCAATTGCTCCTGAAATTTTTTCTAAGATTTCTACAAAAAATTCTACACTAATCCTATAAGATTTTCTAAGGTACGTTTTAAAACTTTATTTTTGAGGAATTCTTCCAGGAAAACGCCAATAAATTTTGTGCAGAAATATAAATCCGTAAGGAACTTCTAAAGAAAATCCTAAATTAACCTCTGATAAAACCTGTGTATGTTTTAAAGTCATTCTTATTGAACAAGGGTCTCTGAAAGAACTCCTGGAATTTTGACGCTATTTAAGTAGATTTCATAGGTAGAATACTTCAATCTGTTATTGATAAAATCAATGAAATCTCGGGATTGTATTATTCCGCAGGATTCTCTCAAGGAATTTTTCTAAAAATAATTTCTGTCCATTCTTATGCATGAATGATCGGAGGAACCATTGAAAAAAATTATGAATTATTAACTGGTGTAAAACTGGTGTAAACTTTGAAGTTTTTTTTTTTTTGGAAAACTATTAGAGTAATACTTGGATGAAATGCTGGATAAATCCCTAGAAAAAATAAATCGATTTGTTGGACTAACCGCTCAAGGAATTTTGGATTTCTGGGAGGAAACGTGGATGAATACTTGAAGGAATTCACATCAACAGGCGGAGAAATTCTTGCAAGGTTTCTTGAAAAAACTCTTTAGCTATACTTTTTTTGTCAAACACTCTGAAAAAAAAAACTTTGTAGATTTCCTCAGGGGAAATTCTGTAGGAACCTTTGGAAGATCTCCTAGAGTAACAACTGGAGAATTCGATTGAAGGAATAGGGAAAAATATCTGGATGAAATTCCAGGATTTGGGAAAAAAATATTGAAACAATACCTGAGGAAATTACTAGAAGAAGTAGCTTTGAACTTCTCATGGATTTCCTGGTGTAAATTAAGGAGAACTGTTTTCTAAGTTCTGCAGATTTTTTTCTGCAAATTCTGGGGAATTTTTCTTAAGTATTTCTGAAAGTATTCTATATAAAATCACTATGATAGTTACTGAAGTTTTTCCTCGAGGAACCTGAGACGAAATTATTGAAGAGGCTGTTTAACCCGTTATAATCTCTGGAGCCTGTTAAATTTTGCATCAGCATTTTATACAAGCATAATAAGGAACAAATAAGAGTATCCTTTATAGTTAAACCCTATCCAACCAATTTATCAAACAAATTCGACAAAAATAGACCAAACTGCTTGCCTTTACAACCAGTGAAATTGTTAGAATTTCTTCGTCTATTTCTATATAACAAATGGATGGCAGGAAAAAATCTGTTAATTTGTGTAGCAATGCTTTGATAGATTATATCAAGAGTGATAGCACGTTTGGAAATCGCTAGCACCATCACACATATACTGTTTATAAAACGATACGACTGATCTTAGTTTAATCCATTACTTTCTTCCAAATATTCTTCGAGAATCTTCTGATAATTTTGTGAGGATATTTCAGAAACTTTTCGAAAAATACTTCCAGGAATGCACACGGAAATTTGTGCCAGAACATATACAGGGTTGGGCGTACATATTTTTGAGAAACCAAAAAAATTTTTTGTAACAATTCTCACAATCAGTTTGCCCAGATTTTCAATATAGATATTCTTAAAAGGTGCACAAACCATGTCACGCTTTACTTAGCATGAGAAAACAATGAAACAATATCGTGTCTTATATTCTCCATAAGAATAAGTACGATTTTGGTTTATTGAACAGGCGATAAATAGTTTAATTTATGGTTCAAGCTTTTTGTTGATCTTGATTTTTTGTTGTTGATTCGTGGGTAGGACAATCCATTGACTGTCCTACCCAGGTGTTTTTGTGCGTAGTACATGTCCTACCTGTCCTACCCACTTCCCGCGCCACTGGAATATTCAATTGATGTTCTAAAGGGCGTAAAGATGCACCTGAACTACATAAGATAAGCTTGAAATATTCCAGGACGTTGAACAGGCTAGAATTTCCAATTGATGGCATATAGGACGTTAAGATATACGTGAGAAAGGAACAAATTAATCCAGGGCGTTGATATATTTTTACAATTTCGATGACATCAATCAATGACGGAGCGTTGAGATGCACCTGATCTTCAAAGGATAAAGTCAAATTACACCAGGACGTTGATACTACTAAGAAATTTCTATTGATTTTAAACAGGGCGTAAATATCCTCCAGATCTTGCAAAGATCTTTATGGAATAGAACAGAATTACTTTAGACCATTGATATAGCTTGGTCGATTGATGTTATACAAAGTGTTAAGATGTTTCTGAACTATGTGAAATAATGCCAAATTACTCCAGGGCGTTGCAACAGCTTGGAATTTTTAATTGATGTCCTACAGGGCGTTGCGATGTACCCGATCTACATAAAATAAGCTCAAATTACTCCAGGGCATACAGCTTGGAATTTTCAATGCATACAGGGCATTAGGTTGCACCTGATTTACGTAAGACAAGGTCATTGGACAAGGTCGTAAGACAAGGAAAATAGATATCGAACAGGGCGTTAATATGAATTGATTACATGACATGAGTCCAAATTACTACAGGACGTTGATACTGCATGGAGTTTTCAATTGATGTCCTACAGGGCGTTAATGTGCACCTTATCTAAGATCTACGTGAGACAAGGTCAAATTACTCTAGGGCGTCAATACAGATTGGAATTTTCAATCGATACAGGGCATTGAGGTGCACCTGATCTTCGTAGGACAAGGTCAAATAAGTGAAGGGCGTTCATACATCTTAACATTTGTCCCATTTGGGCGTTAAAATGCAGCTTATTTACATGTAACAAGGTCAATTCACTCCAGGGCGTTGCATATTCAATTGATGTCCTACAGGGCGTAAAGATGCACATTGCTCCAGGACGTTGATAAAGCTTGAATTTTCAATTGATGTCCTACAGGGCGATGAGATGTATTTGATCGACATAGGATTAGGTCAAATGACTCCAGGGCGTTGATAGTGCTTGGAGTTTCTATTGAGGTCACACAGGGCGTCAAGATGCTCTTGATTTACTTGGGATGAGGTTAAATTAGTCTAGGGCATTTAAACAGCTTGAAATTTTTTAATAATGTCCTACAGCCCTGTATGTTAAGATGTTGCTGATCTATATGAGATAAGTTCAAATCACTCTAGGGCGTCAAAAGATTGTAGCTTTCAATCGATGCAGGTTATTGAGGTACACCTGATCTACGTGAGACAAGGTCAAATCAGTCAAGGGCGTTTGTACATCTTGACATCTGTCCCACAAGGCGTTAATATGCAGCTGATTTACATGGCACGAGTCCAAGTTACTCCAGGGCGTTGATAATGCTTAAAATATTCAAGTGATGTGGGGCGTAAAGATGGGCGTAAGGATGCACTTGGTCTACATAAGGGAGGTCAAGTTACTCTTCGGCGTTGATAAAGCTTGAATTTTTGATTGATGTCATACAGGGCGTTAGGATGCTACGGATCTATATGGGACAAAGTAAAATTACTCCAGGGCGTTGATACAGCTTGTATTTTTCAATTTTGATCTACGTGGAATAATGTGAAATTACTCTAGGGCGTTGAAACAGCTCAAAAATTTCGATGGAATTTTTACAGGGCGGTAATATGTTCTATATGAAGTTCTTGAAAAAATAGGGTAACAGAGCGTTGGTAGGTAGAGGTTGGAAATTTCGATTGATATCTTATGGGGCGTTAGATTGTTGTTGATTTTGCACATTTTTTTCTATGACTTCGGGTGAAAAATTAAAAAAAAATCTGAGAAAAGCTTCTTAGTCGTCGACTAAGCGCGACTAAGCAGGACGACAGGGCTGATCATTAAGCCATTGGCGGGTGTATTGTAGAGCCCCATCTTTGTTGGTATTGGGCGATACTTCTCCAGTTGCCCCGAACTTTTAGCCTCGACAGGTCCTCTTCCACTGCGTACAGCCAGCGTATTCGTGGTCTTCAACGAAGTCTACTTTACGCTCTAAAACACCGAAGGCTTTGCGGTCTGCCTCTTTCAACGTCAACGTTTCGTGCCCGTAGAAAGCCACAGAAAGAATATTTGTTTTATACAGGGCAAATTTTGAGTTGCGGGACCTTAGCTGGTTACGTAGTCTGTAAAAAAGAATCCTATTGGCTGCCGAAACACGTCTTTTCACTTCGCGAGAAACATCGTTGTCACATGTCGCAAATTGTCAAACTTGGTGGTGTTGTTGCTGAGGTAGTGTTTTTGGGGGATGTGTTTGAAGTTGTTAAAGAATTTGTATATATTGCTCTCACATCCCCATCAAACACTATCTCAGCACCTACAAACACCAAGTCTGACTCTATCTCTACCTGCAACCTGTAACCAACCGTTTTTATGGTTACAATTCAACCATAGTTTTCAGCTTAAACAGCTTGAATTTGTTTAAATAAATTGTATTTTTTTTGTAAATATTATTGTTAGTAAATGTTTAAATATAAAATTAATGTTTGTGATCCGTTTCCATAAACGTTTGAGTGACATTAATTATATATTTATTAGCCTATGTTGGTGCCAATATTCCCTTTTTAATGTTAATATTATTTCCGTTGTTTGTTTATATTATTTGTCATTTTGTTATTCAATTTAAAATACTATTAAATTAAAATTAAAATTAAATTCCTTAAAATTATGTTGCAACATTATAAGAAGAACTTGCATACAACATATTCAAATTTGAAATGGCACCAACTGAATGAATGTATACCCTCGTCGTTTGTATGGAGAAATGTCAACCAGCATCAACTGTCATCAACGCTCTGGGGTGGTGCAAGGACCATCGGAACGGATATGACATGGAGATGATATGGCGGATTTTTGGGATCTGGAAAGATATATAAGACCTTGGGACTCCCAAGCGTCCTCTTGTAATTTGTGATTTGGCCCGGAGGAACGAAGACAGCGGCAGCGTTCGTCACATAGTGAACTTTAGTGACCACGCGTTTCGAAAACGTTAAAGTTAAGGTAGTATCGGTTAGCGAAGCCACACGAAATCGTTAAATTTCTAACCGATTCATCGAGTGGGATTAGTGTGAAGTGAAGTTCGAATCCAGTGGTTCCAGAAAAACTGAAATCGTACGCCGTACGTCGTGAGTGTAAAAGGTCGAGGAAGTGCTTGCCAGAAGCGGTACTGGCATAGTGTGTGTCGAACAATTGGTAGAAGAGACACGAACAGTAGAACCACTGGAGGGAAAAACCGCATGTAATCCCGACCAAACAGTTAAATCCCACTCGATTGGCAAAAGACACTCGCGAAAGAAAAAGTGCACACGGTACCGTTCCCCGGGCCCAAACTGAAGTGAAACGCCAGGCCCACCGTTACACGGGCCGAGTTGCCGCAGAAAATCTGGACTCCCTGTCCAAAACGTAAAAGGATTCGGTTGAAACCCCTCGCCGGCTGCGTCCGTCCCAGCATCACCCCTCCACCTTGAAGCGTCTCCCAGTGGAACATGTCGACCAACGAGCATCACATCGGCCGCAACGATCATTCACAGTGGTTCGCAAGTGAATAAAATGCGCAAGTAAAAAAAAACATAATTTAAGCATTTTCTTTGTTCCAAACAAGCCCTTTAAATTGCATGGTCCCCACAATTCAAGCTGCCATCTTTTTTTTTGTTGTTAGTTTATGTGCTGAAAACTACCGGTAAGTGGGTTGAAAGTCCACCTAATGGGTTGAAGTTTCTCCTCAGATCGCCCAATTAACACGACCCGTGAAAAGTGTGCTGTGAACCTCTGTCTTGTGGAAAACAATACAGAGCAGTGGAGCTCAAGCCTACAGGGGTTCTCAACCACACTTCGTTGAAGTATCAATTGGCGCCCAACGTAAAAGAAAAAGCGATTTACTTCATAGGACCGAAAGTAAATCTCTTTTTCCGGTGGTCTCCCGGAGAAATTTCAATCAATTAGAAATTAATTAAAATATCGCGTTGTCATTAGGGCAACTTCAATCTGAATTCCGTTTTGCGAAAAGGTTGCGAAAATTGAAAAGCGGACGTCCGCGGATGATGATAACCCTTCACGTCAATTCTGGAGCTATTGTGTTGAGAATGATTGGAAACTGAGAATCAGCATTGAAATACCTAATTTTGGTTTGTTAAATGTTTGTATTATGTTTTAGTAAGTTTCTCTTTCTGTTTTTCAAGCATGTCGTTGATTTGTTAATTTATTGTTTATTTACCATTTAAATCAATAATTTATTTAGTTTTGTTCTAATTATTTTTTTTATTTTTACTTCTTACATATACTTTGATAAATTTGGCTTTTTTGATTTAAATAATTTAATAATGGCAAATTCAGTGCTTACTTACGATCAAGCAAGTACACTTGTTGCAAAGTGGTACTATTCAATGAGGGTTGATTACCTACTGGATGAGGAGCTCGATGATGAATTGACAGCTCGTCGTGTCATCATCACTAGAGACATGAATCTCGCTCGGAAACGAAAGTCGTTGCGAGACTGTTTGAAAGCTGAGAGTGAAGGAAAAAATGATAATTCTGTCCACATTCCTAGCGATCCCACACCAGAATTAAATGAATGTTCGAAACGATGCTCTGATTTAAGATGTCTTTTAGCAGCAGAACCAGGTGAGGAGGAAAAGCGTGTTTTGCATCATAGATTGTTGCATTATGCGGCGCGCATAGTCAGACTACTTACAGCATCTAGGGGATCTCCAAATCTTCACGGGTGTATGCAGAGCCTGCTTGTGGAGGTAGTCAATGAGATAGAACAGGGTTTTGATACATTGTCCGAGGATCAGGGCATTACGACTAGGACGACTCTATCCCAAAAAACCTTACCGACTAATAATTGTCAGGACGAGGATCTTTCGGGAACACATGAGCCGGAGAATTCAGGTGAAACGAGCGGTTCTAACAAGATCCCACCAACGCCATCAAACAGAATGCTTCAATTCAGCCAGAATGAGCTTGATTGGATTCATTGGCTGGAATCAAGGATCATCAGTCTGGAGAATGAGTTGGCAAAGCGTAATGAGAGAGTTGATATGGCCATTCAAACTAATCCACCCACACATCGATATGATAATAATAGCTTTTCCACCCATGAATCTCAAAATCCATTCCATTCAGCTAGCAATAGCCGCAATTTCCCCCCCTTTGATCTTCCCCAACAACCATCTTATCAACAAAATAACTCAATACCAGTCCCGACAGTTTTTAATCATAACTCTCCATTCGCACCTCAAAACCACTCACTCACCGGTACAACAATCCAAAATTCACCAAATTTTCCACAAAGCTCGGTTAGGAACCCACCACTAGCTCGAGTTCCTTTCAATTCTGCCCCATACACAGCTTCTTATCAACCACGTCATTCGTTGCCTGTTTCTAAATGGAACATAGCGAAATACAGTGGCGATGATCAGGGTCTGCGACTAAACGAGTTCCTAGAACTGGTGCAAGCCCTTTCTCTTGCTGAACACGTTTCAGAACGGGAGTTGTTTGAGTCCGCTGTACATCTCTTCACGGGATCGGCTCTGAAGTGGTACATGACCCAAAGATCAACAGGACGTCTGATGAACTGGGAGCATTTGGTGTTTGAGCTTCGCCGCACTTACATGCACCCAGATTTGGACGCGTTGATCAAAATGAAAATTTACCAGCGTCGTCAGCAAAAGCAGGAATCGTTCCATGAATACTATTTTGAAATGGAGAAGTTATTCAGGACGATGTGTGTGCAGATACCCGAACACGAAAAGGTGGCTATTCTGCAGCAGAATATGAGAGTGGATTATAAAAGACAGATGACGTTTATTCCAATTCAGGATCTGGAGACACTCGTGGCCGCAGGGCAAAAACTCGACGCGCTGAACTTCTCGGCGTACAATAAGGTATTCGGTGCCGAAAAGTCCGTACAAGCTATCGAAAATAACGAACATGCTAATCGGAACCGTCAAAAAGCTTTTCAGCCACAATCACAACAACCAAACCGTCCTGCAGGTTCGTTTAAGGGCCCACCAGGTAACCAAAACAAATTTAATCGTAATGTACCACCCAATGTACAACCCAAAGCGCAAAATACAACTCCTAACTCCCCACATACGTCTCAAAAACCCGCATCAACTCCCACAGCTTCGAGGAGCTCCGACACGAAATCACCAATTCCCGGTCCCTCGGGAAATACAGGGCCACATAGACCACCAGTTACTCTTGAGCAGGTTGTAAACGGGCATAAACCCCCAAGTCCAAACACGTGCTTCAACTGTGGTACACCAGGCCATCACGTTGTCATGTGCCGACAGCCCCGCCGGCTGTTCTGTGACAACTGTGGTCTGCACGGTTTCCCCACTGGCTTTTGCCCTTACTGCTTAAAAAACGGCACGAGAGCGAACGAAAATCGCCGTCCGCCGAACCAAGAAGCGTAACACCCCTTAACACCGATTCGAACCCATCAGTCTTCTGGGAACCTGCGACCGAAGACCTCTACCAACGTTCAACCGAAATTTGTCAAATCACCTACCCTTTTCCTAACGACAATCGACCATTCGTGGCCGTTAAGGTCTATGGATTCTCACTACATGCTCTGCTAGATAGTGGAAGCAATTTTACAATCATTAGCGAAAACTACCGGTAAGTGGGTTGAAAGTCCACCTAATGGGTTGAAGTTTCTCCTCAGATCGCCCAATTAACACGACCCGTGAAAAGTGTGCTGTGAACCTCTGTCTTGTGGAAAACAATACAGAGCAGTGGAGCTCAAGCCTACAGGGGTTCTCAACCACACTTCGTTGAACTATCAAACCAAGTAGTTCATTTTAGTAGAATTAATGGTCAGGCCTATCCTCGCTGTCTCCCTCTTCAGAGGCACGAAGGCCTGCGAGTGATTCCAATTAGGTCTATATCATCCGTAAAGCCAAGGAGCATGTGCGACCTTGTGATAATAGTGGCATTTCTGTGCACGCCAGGTCTCCTAATAGCACCCTCGAGTGAAATGTTTAACAGTAAATTCGAAAACGCATCTCCCTACTTCAACCCATCTAACGTCACGAACGAGGTTGACACCTCGTCTGCGATCCGAAAACATGATTTAGAACCATCCAGCGTAACACGTATCAGCCTAATTAGTTTCGCCGGAAAACCATGTTCAGACATTATCTGCAACAGCTCATTTCTGTTCACTGAGTCTCACGCCGCCTTGAAACAGATGGTGAGTCTGCAAGTTATACTCCCGGAAATTATCTTGTATCATTCGCAAGTTAACCCCTCTACCGGCAGCTTCATTTTTTACCGCTAAAAAAAATATTAAAATCGGGATAACTTTTTTGTTTCTCGACATTTTAGCACCATTTTTTACAAGACCTCAAAAATTCTTCTAGTTTAAGAATCCGTGTCAATATTGATCATTGGTGATCTAGATTTAAAAATATTTTGAAGTTCCTTGGGTGACCGACATTCTTCATATAGAATGTTCATGGCGGCCATTTTGTTTTTGGTCAATTTATCAAAAAAATAAAATGTGTACTATAAAATGCCAGGTGATAAGGAGCTACTCTGAAAAAATCATGCAAATCGGTTCAGTATTCCTGGAGAAATATGAAACTAACGATATGAGGTTTTTTAGAGTTTTCAAGATCTTTATTTGTCCAGTGTGGTATCAGAAACATAAATGCTCATTACTCAAAGACGGCTGCACCAAATTTCTCAATTTTTTCACAACATACTCGCAATAATGTATCATTCCGAGGAAGGAATATACGAATACGATAACAATTATGTAGCCTGAGATATTTACGTGCGTTATGGCTACGCGTCGAATATCTGCGGATCCGGATGACCAATTATCAATATCGACACATATTCAACCAGCCGGTGGGCAATTCTTCGTCCTCCCATACCTTCAGAAGTACTCGATGGATCGATAAAGCTGCTCACTTCCGTGCTTGAGAAGCCTTTTTAACCTCTCCTATGATCGGTGGATCCACAGTTTGGTCGTCATCATCAATGGTCATCCTGTTTCTAGCTACATTTCTGTGTTCGTCGTTCAACAAATGCTGAAAGTACTCCTTCTACCTGGCAGCCATGGCTGTTTTATCGGTCAGCAAATTCCCTCCTCGATCATTGCACATGGCGAATACTGATACGGTATTGTGCCGCGCACCATTGACCGTTGCATAGAATCTCCGCATATCATTCCGGTTCATGCTTTCTTGAGCTTCAGCTACCACACTTTCTTCGTGCTACTTTTTCTTTCTGCGGTGGATTTGCTTTTCTTCGGCTCTCATTGCTCTGTACCGCTCTCTGTTCTGTCGGATACCGGCCACAAGCATACGACTTCTTCATGTCTATCACTTTCTGGCACTCTTCATCGAACCAGTCGTTTCGTCTCCGTCATTGACCAGTGCCAATCTTCCCGCGCCCATTGTTGTCACAGCTGCGTGGATATGGTCCGCAAGGTTGTCTACATCTCCAGCAACATTGAATCTTCCTAACTGCACGTCTAGCTGCTGGCGGTACTACGCAGCTACCCCATCAGTCGACAAGCGTTGTATATTGAAGCGCAGCGTGCTGTTTGTTCTGGAACTCGTGAAGCTGGATAACCGCGCTACAACAATATAATGATCCGACTCGATATTAGGGCCTCGGAAGGTCCTGACATTCATGACATCTGAGAAATGTCAACCCATCAACCAGCACGTAGTATATTTGGGAGCAGGCGTCGCCACTCGGGTGTTGCCAGGTGTGTTTGCGAATATTCTTTCGTGCGAAGTAGGTACTGCTGATTGCCACCCAATGCCATGCCATTACAGCAGCAAAGGTTACTAACCGCAGGCCATTATCATTGGTAACGGAATGAAGGATTTCCGTTCCAATGACGGATCGGAAGAAATCTTCTCTCCCGATCTGCGCATTAGCGTCGCCGATGACTACCTTGACGTCTTGTTTAGGGCATTCTCCGTAGCCCTTATCCAGGCTCTCATAGAACTCATCCTTCATGTCATCGGGCTTATCGTTCGTTGGCGCATATATGCTGATCAGACTGTAGTTGAAAAACTTGCCCTTCATTCTCAACACACAGATTCGGTCGCTTACCGGTTTCCACCGAATAATTCGCATCATCTGTTTCCCAATCACTATAAAGCCAACTCCACGTTCTGATCTGTCGCCACCGCTGTAGTAGATGTGGTACTTGAATGAAGTGTTGGCAATGGGGTCCACCGCTCGGAATTCACGTTCTTCGGTTCTCGGCCAGCGTATTTCCTGGATAGCTGCCACGTTCACGCTTACATTCCGCAGTTCACGAGCCAGGAGCCCAACACGCGCGGGTTCATTCAAAGTTTTCACGTTCCAAAAACCGACTTTCCAAACGTTGTCCTATATACGTTAGCGGGTCTTTCACCGTAAAAGCAATTTGTTTGCCAAACTTTTTCCTTTCTTGGTAAGTGAAGAGCCTTCGATAGGCCACCTAACCAGGGTTGCGCTACCTACATCGTGCTAGAGGGGCACGTACAAGACCTACAAAAAACTTTTGTATGGGGGACTATCGTGAAATTTCCTGAAGTTTTAGAAAAAATATTGAAAATCCA
The DNA here is from genome assembly GCF_002204515.2 of Aedes aegypti. Taxonomy (NCBI): domain Eukaryota; kingdom Metazoa; phylum Arthropoda; class Insecta; order Diptera; family Culicidae; genus Aedes; species Aedes aegypti. The sequence goes on along the minus strand of NC_035107.1, from coordinate 231,033,179 downwards.
ATAAAGTGCTTATTTTAACCCGAGCAACACACTTGTTATAATTGTGTATTTTCAACTGATATATGACTAGTTTTGGTCATATATCAGTTGAAAATACACAATTATAACATGTCTGTTGCTAGGGAAGCATGTATCCATTCGGCTAGCCTTATTAGAAGCATTAATAATGTGGTAAAAAAGTCTATATGCAGTGGATGTGCTGTTATCAGGTCTGTAAGCATTTGTAGTACTATTATAATTAATGTATGAATCTATGATGCACAGAGGTGCAGTTTTTCATATAGCTGGTAAAAATCGAACTTTCAAACTTAGTTTTAAGTTGAAAAACAAAGTCAAACATTCATCGTGAATATCAGATAGTTAAGAAAACATACGTGAATCAAAAAAGAAAAATATTTTTTAGCATGTTCAGATAACTCAGTGTTACCTTTATTCAGCATTCTAGGATGCAAATTTATTTTATTGCATTATTAAATAAATACTTATTGTAGTAGGTGTAGAAAATAGAATGTACGTTATACATATTGAAATAAATTCTCTCCTTGTGTATGGTCGTTCAATTTTACACAAATCTATTCGTAATTAGCTTTCATTTGACGTTTCAACAGCGAAAGCTCATCTTCGGTTTTGGTTTTATTTGTATTGAGACGAAAATGATACGATGCGATTACACGCAGCATTCGACTGTATTGGTATATGCGCGTTCAAAAAGTCGCTCAGCTTCACGCACATGCTTGGTGGCAAAAGCATCGTATGAGGCAATAAAATACACGGAAAACCCATTCTTTTTTTTTTTTTTTTATTTGTGACATTTTACACCAGTTGGTGCATTCATGTCGATGAACTATTATTATATTAGGCGTTTGACAAATGAGTGCAAAATATTGTGGAACATAAAACAAAAGAATAACTTATCTGCATCCTGCTGTGGATATTCTGCTTCGCCGTCATTTCTAGTCGATCGCTCAGGTTGTGATTTTCTGTCGCTCTGTTTCGATTTTATCCTGTTTGTTGTTATCAAAGATAACCATTTTAGCACTTTCTTTTGCATTGTTCTATTTTCTTCTCGCATAAACTTTTTTTTTTTTGTTTTCTGTTACGTTCTCCTTACTTTAATTTTCACTTCATTTTTATCACTCATTCAATTTCTCCATAGTTTTCCATTTCACTCCGTTGTAATTCTTCATCACTTTCAGCGATTATTCGACATCTTCTTTGGCACATTACAAATCACGGTACACACCCACTTCACGCAGAAAATCCAGCAGACGTTTCTCGCAGTCATCGTTGTTCCGTAAAGCTGCTTGCAGGCTAGTTGCGCTTATTTTGAATTTATTTCTGGCATTTTGAAACTTCCTGCAGTTCAGGATGATGTGTCGAACGTTCACGACAGTTCCACAGCTTTCGCACACTGGAGGAGACGATTTTTTCAGCAAGAATTCATGGGTCATCCTCGTGTGCCCAATTCGCAGCCGAGTCAAAACGCGCTGATCGGTAGAACTCTTCTGATCTGTCCATCTTTCTGTTCCTGGCTTAATCTCTCTCAGTTTAACATCTGTCATGCTGTGCCATCGATTCTCCCACTTATTGCTGATAATTTCCTTAACTGCTTTGATCGCATCGTTTCTTGGAATAGAAATATTTAATGGTGGGAGTTTCCCGAGGAGGAAAGAATAACTCCGCAATAACTTATGCATACCATATTTTGGTATCATACCATAATTAGGTATTGTTCAGTTGTCAATACCTCATTTAGGTATTAGAATGGTATTTAAAAATAATGTTTAAAACAATTAAAAATACTTCATTTTGGTATTCGATAGCTATTGAGGACTGCTGGAGGTATTGAACTACTATTGAAAAGTTTCACTTTTATATGAAAATCCATCAAGTATTATTTAGGTATTACAATACCTGATCTAGTTATCAGCTTAGTAT